>NW_024870862.1:3332500-3987787 GCF_019054845.1 Dipodomys spectabilis | reverse complement strand
AATGCTTAATAATCAACACCAATTTTCCTTTTCCTTTCTAGGCTCCAAAATAGGGAAAAGGATGTGGGGGGAGGAAATAAATGGGACAGTCATCTAGGGAAAACTTTGCTGATTATAATATTTTAATTTTTGTTTAGTTGGCATTTAAAATATATTGCTATATAATTTAAAGCCTATTTTTCAAATTTCTTCATAGGAACAAAGACCAACTAAATTTTTTTGTCATTTGTATGTATAAAGTTCAAAATGCTATCTCTATAAGAATCTTTTCAAACATTCTTTTTTTCGTCAATCATGTGGCTTGATCTCTGTGTTTGGGTGCTGTCCCTCAGCTCTTCAGCTCAAGGTAAGCGCTCTACCACTTGAGCTACAGTGCCACTTCCTTAAACCATTTTTTTGACATGACTTCTACTATCTCCTTTGAGGCAAAGCTGAAGTCTATATATTAAATATTCTAATCATCATATGCAATAATTAGGAAGGATAAAACAAAAGAAATCATGAAAAGTATGTCAAACACAATAAAAAGGACAATTACCCATCAAACAGATGCTTATCATCTTGACAGTTGGAGAACAAAAGTCTGAGAATTTGCAGAATTCCTGAAAGGACAATATTTGAGTTCAAAAGAAAGAGGAAAACACTTAAAATATTGAAAGACAAACATGCACCAATCGGTCATGCCTATAATCCTAGATGCTCAGGAGGCTCATTAGTGGCTAAAGACAAGCAAGATATAACAAGATAACATCAACTGATAACTTTTCATATTTCAAAAAAGGACAGTATAACAGAAGTGAAAATATATGCAACAGATAGAGGGCATATATTTGTTAATGCTACAATATTAATGCTACAATGATCCTGAGTCTTAACTATTTTTATATCTTCTAATTCTATATAAATTATTTCTGAATAGGATATTTATTTAAAGAACATATGGAAATTAATAGTCAATAGGAGAAGCATATGCAATAAGCTCCTCTTTAGTATCTAAGAAAAAAGAAAAAGTGACTAGCATGACCATTATATAAGAAGATGACACAAAATATATTAATGCATTTGTGGAGAAATTGCTATACTCCAAACAGCAGATCGATTTGTATAATACTGCAATCACTTTATCAAGCAAGTTTTCAAGTCTTCAAAAGGTCAAAGAGAATTGTATAGGATCCATGCGTTACACTTCTATGAATGTATAGAGAAGTAAAAAACTTGTTTGCACAGGTAATGTAGTTCATTGACAGTACACTGGAATGGTATATGTTAGACCCTAGAAATAATCCGCAAAAACAAATTTTGAAAAGATACACTATAGAGGATGTATGCTGGACATATACTTGTACCTGAATTTTATGTCTATTTTAATGTCTGTTCTAAAGTTTACAGATTTTCTATTTGAAGAAATGCAAGTTTGTGAAAATTACGCTTGAAAAACCCATGATTGTCTAATTCGCTTCCAAACCACTAAAATGTATACACTAAAAGGAGATAATATATTGCATGTGAATTATATGTCAGCAATAAACTAGTTAAAAATATTTCACACAAAATTCAGAATACCTAGAAATATTTTCGCTGTTGGTTAAAAACTCTCTGTAAACTACAGCTTTTATTTATTTATTTATTTATTTTTTGGTCAGTCGTGGGGCTTGAACTCTGGGCTTGGGCACTGTCCCTCAGCTCTTCAACTCAAGGCCAGTGCTCTACCACTTGAGCTACAGCGCCACTTCCGGTTTTCTGGTGGTTTATTGGAGATAGTAGTCTCACGGTCTCTCTTGCCCGGGCTGGCTTTGAACCACGATCCTCAGATCTCAGCCTCCTGAGTAGCTAGGATTACAGGCGTGAGCCACCAGCGCCTGGCTTAAACTACAGTTTTTAAAACGAAGATGTGATTTCTGTGTATTTTGAGTTTATACAGAGATAACTCAATCAAAAAGTGTATGTGATAACTGGAATACCTTGAAATTAGGTATCTCTTATGAATAATTAATAACTTTTTCTGGAAGAAATTTTAGAAATAACAGAAGACACATATATATGCATCTGCATTTTATGAAACCCATATGTGACTTGCTCAATCAAATTGCTTTTCTCTACTTTGCTAGGAAAAAGTATTCTCAACATAAGAGCCAATAACAATGAAAAGAAACAAAATACACAATCATGGTGATTTATTTGGGAAAATAATAAGTGAAATAAAAAAATTCCACTTAAGGGCCTCCGATATTAGTGTCTATGAAGATATTCCTGAATGCCAACATCCACTGAATTTTTGGAATTTTAATTTCTACTAACATATGAAAACTAGAACAAGAAAAGAAATATAGTCTTAGATCAAACCAGCCTTGGAATATTTTTTTGAGGGGGTCCGGTGGTGGGGCCTGAACTCTGGGCCTGGGCACGGTCCCTCAGCTCTTCAGCTCAAGGCTAGCGCACTACAATTTCAGCCACAATGCCACTTCTTGCTGTTTTCTTTTTGCTTATATGATGCTGAGGAATCGAACTCAGGGCCTCATGCATGCAATGCAAGCCCTTTACCACTGAGTCACCTTCCAAGCCCTGGAATAATTTTCTTAATGGTTTTCTTTTTCTTTTCTTTAAATTTTATTAATAAAATTTTTATTGTGAAAATACCTGCAGAGGAGATACAATTTCTGTTTTTTAAGGTCTTCAAGCATTTATTTATCTTATTTTATTTTTGATTTTTTCTTATTGTGAAAATACCATACAGAGGAGTTACAATTACATGGGCAAGATAATGAATACATTTCTTATCAAGCATTGTTGCCTCTTCTTTGTTTCCCCTTTCCATCCCTTCCGATCCTTCCCCTATCCCCCTCTCAATCCTGCTCCCCTCAAGCAAAGACGTGAAGTTCATTTTTGCACATAACGTATTGTACATCTCATTGTTGCAACGGATCCACATGTATCCCTATTTAAACTATTTGGGTTTTCACTTCTCCTCCACAAATTATACCAACCTAAAATTCAGTGAAAGCAGGGGTTACACCATGGGGGAGAGACATACAAAGCAACAAAAATATAATCTTATAAATGTGTTAGAAACAACCACATGAAAGAAAAATGCCTTTGAATACATAACTTAGGGTTCATTTTTCTAACATCAACTTATCTGACCTTTTCTGCTTGACTCAGACATATACTAGTCATTGCAAATAAGGGAAACCATGGGACCTAAGTTTCTTTGGGCCTGGCTTACTTCACTTAATATAATTTTCCCAATACTTTTCATTTCCTAAAAAATGTAGCAATGTCATTCTTTCTGATGGAGGCATAGCATTCCATTGTGTATATACACCACATTTTCTTGATCCATTCATCTACTGAGGGGCATCTGGGTTGGTTCCATATCTTAGCTATGGTAAATGCTGCTGCAATAAACATAGTCCTGCTGGGAGCTTTAGTGTGGCCTTGTTTGTGATCACGTGGGTAAATGCTGGGTCATAGGGGAGATCTATGTGGAGTCTTTTCAGGAACCTCCATACTGCTTTCCAAAGTGGTTGAACAAATTTACACTCTCACCAACAATGTAGTAAGGTTCCCTTCTGTCGACATTCCCTCCAGAATCTGTGGTTATTAGAGTTCTTGATTATAGCCATTCTAACTGGGGTGAGGTCGTATCTCAATGTTGTTTTGATTTGCATTACTTTTATGGCAAGGGAGGTTGAGCATTTCTTCATGTGTCTATTGGCCATCCTTCTTTCCTCTTCAGAGAAGATTCTCTTTAAGTCTTTAGCCCAATTATTTATTGGGAAGTTGTTTCTTTATAGATAGGTTGTTGGTGGATTTAATTTATTGAATTCCACGTATATTTTAGATATGAGACCCTTGTCTGTTGTATGGCTAGTGAAGATCTTCTCCCAATCTGTGGGCTTTCAATTGATCTTGCTAGCCCTTTGCCATACAGAAGTTCTGCAATTCCATGGAATACCATTTGTCCAACATTTCTTTGATTTGTTGTGTTTCTGGGTCTCTATTAAGAAAATTTCGGCCTGTGCCAAGGAGTCCTAGGGTTTCTCCTATTCCATCCTCTAATGTTTTCAGGGTGTCTGACTCCGAGGTCTTTGATCCATTTGGAATTGATTCTGGTGCAGGGTGATACATAAGGATCTAGCTTAATTTTCTGCAATTAGTTGACAAATTTTGCCAGCACCATTTACTGAAGAGGCTGTCTTTCTTCCATTCTACTTTTTTAGCTCCCTTATCGAAAATTAGATGGCTATAAGTCTGTAGGCTGATTTCTGGGTTTTCAATTCTATTCCATTGGTCCTGAGGTCTGTTCTTGTGTCAGTACCAATCTGTTTTGATTACTATGGCTTTGTAGTAGAGTTTGAAATTTGGTACTGATATTCCTCCAGCACTGTTCTTTCTGTTTAGGATCGTTTCAGCTATTTGGGGTCTTTTATTGTTCCATATGAATTTTTGGATTGCCTCTTCTATTTCCTTGAAGAATGATGAAGGAATATTGATAGGTATTGCATTGAATTTGTAGATAGCCTTGGGAAGTATTGCCATTTTCAGGATTTTGATCTTTCCAATCCAGGTATATGGGAGTTTTTGCCACTTTCTAAGTTCTGTTTTGATTTCCTTTTTCAGGTTTTTTAGTTAAGATAGTTACTAGGTATTTTATTTTTGGGGGGCTATTACGAATGGAGCTGCTTTCCTAATTTCAGTCACACTTTTCTCATTGTTGGCATATAGAAAAGCCATTGGTTTTTGAGGGTTACTGCTACTCTGCCAAAGTTTTGAATTAGCTTGAGTAATTTGGGAGTGGAGTTTGTGGGATTCTTTAAATATGAGATTATGTCATTTGCAAAGAGGGGAGTATTACTTCTTCTTTCCCTATCTGGATCCCCTTTATGTTTGCATCTTGTCTTATTGCTTTAGTGAGGCATTCCAATACTAGATTGAAGAGAAGTGGAGACAATGGACAACCTTGTCTCCTTCCTAAGTTAAGAGGAAATGGCTTTAGTTTTTCACCATTAAGTATAATGCTTCCTGCAGGTTTGTCTTATACAGCCTTTATTGTATTGAGGAATGTTCCAAAGAATTCCTAATTTTTCCAGAACCTTCATCATAAAGGGGTGTTTGGTCTTGTCCAATGCTTTTTCTGCATCTGTTGAAATACCCATGTGTTTCTTATCCTTGCTCCTGTTGATGTGATGAATTATATTATTTGATTTGTGTATATTGAACCAGCTTTGCATATCTGAAATGAATCCTGTTTGATTGTGGTGTATGATTTTTTGGATGAATTGTTGAAGTCGATTGGCCAAAATTTTGTTGAGAAGTTTTGCATCAATATTCACCAAATAAATGGGTCTACAAAAATAAAAAAGAAATGGATTTACAGTTCTCTTTCTTTGATGAGTCCCTGCCTGGTTTTGGGATGAGGGTTATTGTAAAGCACATGGGCAGCAAAGATGGCACTGAGTGTGAGTTGAGTGGCCAGAGGCCAATTTGCTTTAGGTTTAGTGCTTAACCAGCCCGAGGAAGCTTAGGGACATGATAGGGTGTGACCTTGACAGTGATTGGTTCCTTCTCCTCCACTGCCATGCCACTTGCTGCTCTTTTATTTGCTTTAAAAAGGGCTTGCTCTGTGTTAATAAATGAGTTTTCCTGCTTGACTTGACTCCCCGCTGGGTCTGATTGTCTCCCAGGCTAAGGGAGGCTGAGGAACATGAGAACATCCGTGTTACCTTTCCTCAGACCGCGTCCATCTTTTGTGGGATGGACAAAGACTGGACATCTGGCGCCCAACTTGGGGCTTGAAAGGGAAAGATACCGGCTGAGGCTAAATGGTCTCTCAGGGTAAGTGAAACCCTTAATATGTGTAATGCTATCTCACAGAAGAAGGAGGAGAGGCAACATTAGGCCTAGAAGGAGTAAAGGAGAACTTGGGAATTGAGAAGGAGCAAGAATGGGTCAAATTTGATGGAGAACACACTGAAACATGAACAGTGGAAGTAAAAACGAGGGTGAAAGTTACTCCCTCTGACGCAGGTGCTCCTGATGGTCCTAAGCCCCCTCCCTATTCCCCCTATTGGGGAGGAGGTACGGAACCCCACTCGACCCTCAAGAGGTACCTGCAAGACCTGTATCCCTACCGACCTTCTGTGTAGGGGCCAAGGCCTTGGGAAGTAACCTACTCGGAGGCCTACCCTGGAAGGGAAGGGCTAATTGAAAGCCTGGACCCTAGGCCACAGGATTCGCTTCCCCAAGCATATGTGGTCAATCTGGCACCAGGATCTAACAGGTCCTCAGAATGGTATCCATGGGAAGCTAAAGACCTTAATGAGCTCCACAAGGAGGTGGTGGTATATGGCCCAAACTCTACTTGGGCCCAGAACTTTTTACAGGATATTGCTTATCACCCATGTGTCCTTAAGGACTGGCTGGATATGACCAAAGCTGTCCTTACCAGTTCTGTTTATTAAATGATGTGCTTTCTTTAAGGAGGAATGCGGAGTGTGAGCAAAGAATATATGGCAGGCTCAACCCAAGATACCTATTACTTATGCCATGTTAACAGGGATGGGGGACTCCACTGGAGTCAAACAGGCCACAATACCTGGCCCCTACCATGACCAGGTGAGGCAGGCAGGACTTGCCGCGTGGTACAAACTGTGCGATGGGCCTACTGAGTCCTCCATAGCAGGAGTAAAACAAAAACCTGGTGAGCCTCTAGCTGAGTTTGTAGACTGAGGCCAAAAGAGTGTTCACCACCAGCTACCAGCAGGTAACTTCTGAGATCAGTTCGTAGAGCTGCTGGTGTGGGAAGGAATGAATGAAGACCATTGCATGGCCTGCACGGGATTGAGAGAGAGTTCCTTGAGCAGATGGGTGGTGGCCTCACAGGATGTGGGAGCACAACAGCAACAGTCCCAATCATTAACTTTAGCTTTACAGGCTAAGACATCTGCAATGACTGAGGCTATTACCAGGTGCTGGCAGCCCAGGGTCGAGGAACCGCAAGACCATCGGGGAGAGGGACTTGTTTTAAATGAGGGCAGGAGGGGCACTTTAAGAGGGACTGTTTACAACAATTCCTGCCAACCGGGTGGGGAGGGGCAAACTGCCCCTACACCCTGTTCCAGGGGCAAGGAGTGATACCATTGGAAAAAGGATTGTCCATCCAAGTTTTATTTACATGAGAAGCCCTATTTGGGTGTAGCATCGGCCATTAACCAAACCTAAACTTGTAGCCCTATACCTTATGGTGGAGGAACAGAAAAACCTTGGGCACATACACCCTACTGTGAGTCCTTGGAACACACCGGTATTTGTTATTCAAAAAGCATCTGAGGCTTGGCACATGCTCCAAGATCTATGTTAGGTAAATGAAAGGATGGAGCTAGTAGGAACGCCCCTAAGAAGCATGCCCTGGACTCCCACTATACCTCAAGAATATACCTTGGTTTGGATTGATATTAAAGATTTTTTTATATCACCCTGCATCCAGATGACTGTGAGAAGTTTTCTTTCTCCATCCCTTCTCTTAATTTTCCCAGCCTGATCGGAGGTTTGAATGGATGGTGCTGCCACAGGGAATGACCAATAGCCTGGCATTTTGCCAACAATACACTTGCAACAATACACTTGCAACACACTTTTAGGGCCTGTGCTAGGTTTAGATACCTCCATTGCTTATGCCTACATGGATGATATAATTCTTGGGCAGCAAGACTCCGGACACCTGGAGGGCCTTCTGGCCCTGGTTCTCACCATATTAAAAAAGGGGGGTTTTACCATAGCCCTCAATAAAATTCAAAAGGTACCCCTTTTAAAATGCTCGGGTTCCACCTTACCGTGACTCAGGCCAGCCCCATTAAGCCTTTGCTGGATATTCCAGCCTCTCTAACCTTAATCTAACTTCAGAGTCTTTTAGGGGAAATCAATTGGATGTTGCCATGGGTTTCTGTCCCTAAAGATAGTCTTGTACCCTTATTTGCCCTACTAAAAGACAGGATGTCCCAAGAAGTTATTACATTACAGAAAGCCATCAGGCAATATTTTTACAGTTCCATAGCTTTATTTACCATTAATATTTTAAATTTTTCAAAAAGGGCAACTGAATCCAGATTTCAGAAGCACTGGGAACATCTAAATTCTAAGCCCCAAGTAAAAGTCAGGTGAATGGACCCCCTGACACAACAATGTAGAGGACCTGACCTCCTAGTTTCTATGGGCAGGGGATTTGGATGCATTATTTCCAATAGGGGAGAAAACGCCCATTTGGATACCTTCCAGGAACCTTAAGTTTTTTATCCATTTCCTCTATACAGGAGGATGTTCAAGGTTAAACTAACCAACAAGAAAAGAAAAATGTCTATGGTGGCCTAGGCTTGTGTTTAAAAGAGGAAAGCCAGAAAGATAACCATTAACCATCCCCAAGGGCAACCAGCCGTTGAGAAGCCTTGTGTTCTCTAACAATTGCAGATGGCGATACTCTGGCTGTTAGCTGTCCTGACCCTCCCAGTCCTGGCAATTACCCTACGGAATCTGCATCAACCTTAACGAGTGACCTGTGCAGTGATCAGCGCTGGCAATGCAGAAATCATCAGTAGCACCACAAGAGAAGCTGTCCCTTAGACCTGGTGGCCTGACCTTCATTTTAATCACCACCCTATGACATTATGTACGGACTGTTTAATATTTCTGTAGGAGCTAATTATTTTAATCTTACCTGCTTTAATTGTCCTTTTACTAATTGCTTGTATAACGACATTATTGAATCCATACTTATTGTTAAACAATCACCTTTTGTTATGCTTCCAGTTTAGATCTTTTTCAACCCCACAGGCAAATAGCTGGATTAGAACAAGCCCCACCTCTGGACTCTTCAGTGGCAAAGACTGCTATCCCATTCTTGACTAATGTTAAAGGACGGCTAATGACATTTCATGGCCTGGTAATGCTTTTCCTGATGGTTTTCCTATGCCTTCCTTGCATTATACGTGCACTGCAAAACTCATATGAGCTTAGCCAGCCAGTTACATAAGATCAAGCTCCAAGGGAATGAATTTCCCTTGAGAGTAATCACAGCCAGAGACCAGTAAGAGGGGGTGTCAGTCTGACCAACCTAAGACAGGGCCTTCAGCTTCACTCTGAAGAAGTTCCTGATGACGGGTAAGGCAGATAAGGCAATCCACCCAACCTAAGACAGGTGGGTTCGCTTCTTTAAACAAAGAAGGGGGAGAAGTTGGGAGCTCTTGGGAGCTAGGAGTAAAGGTCAAAGCTCCTCTTGACCCTTGTGCTCGCTTAAAGGCACGTACAAGGAACTGGCTTACTTAAAAGACACCAGGTACCCAGGATTACTTTGCTACGTCTGCAGTTTGTTTTATATTTTCATGTTTTTCTGGACTATAGTAGAATGGCCTGAGTGTGGGGGCCCATGAAGATGCACCGTGTGGCATGTGTAGGATTCCCAATACCCAGGGTGCTCCCATGTTCTGAAGAGAATGACCTTACAAGATACTGACTTTTATATATGCCCAGGAATTACTTGAACTGCTTTGGACATGTCTAACTGTGGTGGGACTGATGTTTATTACTGTGCTAGGTGGGGATGTGAGATAACTGGGACAGGCTCTTGGATCATGCACGAGGACCCTCCCTATCCTTGTCTGGCGAATCAGGCCCGCCAGACTTGCCTCGAACCCCCAGCGTGGCCAATGCTATTCTTACCAATGTAATCCTGTAAAAATGACCATTACAGAGGAGGGAAAAGGAAAACTAATTTAGAGGTGGGTCTGCCATTAAAACAAAAAAGGGGGAATCTGTAGAACACATGGGCACCAAAGATGGCTCTGAGAGGGAGTTGAGTGGTCAAAGCCCAATTTCGTTTACATTCAGTGTGTAACCATCCCGTGGAAACTTAGGTGCATGGTAGGGTGTGACCTTGACAGTGATTGGGTCCTTCTCCTCCAAAGCCATGCCACCCAATGCTTTTTTTTTGCTTTAAAAAGGGCCTGCTCTGTGTTAATAAATGAGCTTTCCTGCTTGACTTGACTGACCGCTGGGTCTGATTATCTCATGGGCTAAGGGAGGCTGGGTAACAGGTGAGTGGCCACATTACCTTTCCTTGGCCCCCATCCATCATTCGTGGGACGAACGAAGACCCGACAGGTTATGATGGTTTCATAGAATGAGTTCGGTAGTGAAATTTCTTTTTCAATTTCATTGAAGGGTTGGAGGAGTATTTGTGTGAGCTCTGCTTTGAATGCTTTGTAGAATTCTGCTGTAAAACCATCTGGTCCTGGGTTTTTCTTAGATGGGAGCACTCTAATTGCTGTTTCTACTTCAATACTTGATATGGGCCTGTTAAAATGATTTAACTCATCTTGGTTTAGTTTCGGCATGTCAATATTTGCTAGGAAAAGATCCATTTCTGCAAAGTTCTCAAATTTATTAGTATAAAGTTTTGAGAAGTATTCCCTAATAATGTTCTGAATCTTGCTTGTTTCTCTGGTGATGTTTTATTCTAACCTCTAAGTTTATTTATTTGGGTTGTTCTGTTCTTTTTCTGATAAGGTTTGCTAAGGGTCTGTCAATTTTGTTAATTTTTTAGAAGAACCAATTCTTTCTTTTGTTGATTCTTTCTATGGTTTTTGTGGATTCTAATTCATTTAATTCTGATTTAATTTTAATTATTTCTTTCCATCTACTGGATAGGGGTTTATATTGCTGCTCTTATTTAAGGAGGCTCAGATGCCTTATTAAACTGTTGGTTTCAGCTCTTTCCAATTTGTTGATGTAGGAACTCAAAGATATAAACTTGCCCCTGAGTACTGCCTTTGCTGTTTCCCAGAAGAGCTGGTAATTTGTGTATTCATTTTTGTTGAATATCATGAACATTTGAATATCCTTTCTAATCTCTTCCATCACCCACTGGCGATTCAGCAGTGTGTTGTTCAGCCTCCATGTGTTACAGGACTTTCTGTTGTGGCTATTGGTGGTGAGTTCTATTTTTATTCCCTTGTGGTGTGAGAGAATGCAAGGTATAAGTTCAATGTTTTTGAATTTTGACAAGTTTGCTTTGTGGCCTAAAATGTGGACTATTTTGGAAAATGTTCCATGTGTTGCTGAGAAAAACGTGTATTCTGAAACTGTTGGGTGAAACATTCGGTAGATGTCTGTGAAATCTAGTTGATCTATGCAGTTGTTTTGATCTGCGATTTCTCGAGTTGATCTATCTAGTGGGGAAAGTGTTGTGTTAAAGTCCCCAACAATTAATGTCTTTGGATCTGTGTGGGATATGAGGAAAAGTAGTGTTTCTTGGATAAATTTAAGTGCTCCATTGTTTGGTGAATAGGTATTTACAATTGTAATATTCTCATGGAGGAGAGATCCCTTAATTATTAGTATGTAGTGACATTCTTTATCTTTCCTTACTAATTTTAATTTGAAGTCTATTTTATCTGATATTAGGATAGCAACTCCCGCCTTTTCATGGGGGCCGTTTGCTTGGTAGATTTGGTTCCAGCCTTTCACGTTGAAAATGTGCTTGTTTTTATGAGCAAGATGTGACTCCTGAAGGGAACAGACAGAAGGATCTTGCTTTTTAACCAACTGGGCAGTCTGTGTGGTTAATTGGAGAGTTAAGTCCGTTAATGTTGACAGATAGGACTGAGAGGTATTTGGGAGTTTCTGCCATTTTATGCACCTTCTTGGGGTCTGCAGCAACTGCGTTCTTCCTATGGTTATTGGATTCTCAGTTTGGGTGTGGTTTCTTGGCCTTTATTGTGGTCTTGTTAGTTTTCTCTGTGTAGGAAATCATTAAGAATATTTTGTAGGGCTGGTTTGGTGGAGATATATTGTTTCAGTTGTTCTTTGGTATGGAAGATTTTTAGTTTACCTTCGGTTATGAAGGAGTGTAAAGCTGGGTACAGTATTCTTCCTTGATAGTTGTTTGTCTGTAGTGCATGGCATACATCATTCCAGGCTCTTCTTGCTTTGATTGTCTTTGCTGAGAAATCTGAGGTGATTCTAATTGGTTTCTCTTTATAGGTGATTCATCTTTCCTCCTTGAGAGCTTTAAGGAGCTTTTCCTTGGTCTGAATTGATCCAGTGTGGATTATAATGTGACAGTGGAATGTCCTATTCTGGTCTGGTCTATTTGGAGTCCTAAAACTTATTGTATTTGAATAGGCTGCTAGGATCCTGTTAAACAAATTTCCTAGACCATTAACTTCTGTTTTTAAGTGATCCTCTACACCCATTATGCTCAGAGTAGGCCTTCTGATGGTGTCTTCCAAATGTTGAATAGATCTATCATATTTCTTGGATTTGTCTTGGATGGTTTTATGTTTCTTCTGTATATTATCCATGCTATCTTCAATTCCCAAGACTCAATCTTCTGCAGGTTCTAACCTACTATCAAGACTTTCTACTTTGTTTTTTTTTTTCTTTTATTTCTAGTTGGTCGGCTTTGATGGCTTCAAATTCTTTGTTGGAGCTTTGTTTTAGATCTTGTATGGACTTCTTTACTTCCTTAATTTGGTGTTCAGTGTTTATTCTCAAATCACGTAGTTGATTAGTTATGGTTTCCTTGGACTCCCATTCCTTCTGCTGGGATCCATTCAGCATTCCCTTTGTGGACTCCCTGAGTTCTTTCAGTTCTCCATTTATGGATTCCATGAATGCCTTTAATGATCTTTGTGTATTCTCATCTTGTTCTCTCAATTCCTGTATTACTCTTTGATTAGCTTCCACCAGTTCATGCGGTTCCTGTAGCTCTCTTTGACTGATCTCAGCCTGCTCACACCATTTCTTTATTTCAGTTTGAGTGCTCTCAAGCTGCTCATGCAATTCCTGTATCAATATTTGAGTAGCTTCCTCATGCTCATGATATTCCTGTATTGGCCTTTCTTTTGCCTCCTCTCTCTCCCTATCATGCTCACACAGAGTCCTTTGCAGGTTTTCAATCTTTTCATTTACCATGTTTACCAGTAATGTGTGTAGAGCTTTTTGGGAACTCTCCTCTGGATTATTAATTAACTGTTCTGTCCACTGTTTATCATGAGTGGGAGTTGAGATACCCGGACTTGCCATTTTTCTTGTCTTTTTCCTGCTTGCTCAGCCCATTTGGGATGAAAGTAACACCAGTTTTGTGCTAGATCTCTATGTTAAGGGAAGCATCAACCAACGTCTGCAGTTGCTCAGTCAAAGTCTGCAGATACACTCTAGTTCAGTGTCAAACAACCATGTATTAATGGGTTATGAACCCCAAAGAAGATTTTGGCAAACTAGAAATTATTAGGTTTAAGGAGCGATGTGGGTAAAAATAGAGATAAAAGGATACGGAAAGGCAGAGGGTGAGTTAACTTAACTAAGTCCTAATCTCAAAGCGTAAAATAAGTTGGATAGAATGATAGTAGAGAGAGAGAAAAGAAAAGAAGAGAAAGATAGTAAAACAGACAAGAAAAAAATAGAAAAACAAATATTAAAAATTAAAAACTGAAACACTTAAAAACTTTAAAATTATGCAAATTTAAAAACGTAATATTCAGTGAAGAATGTGGATAGATAAGATAAGGGTACAGATAAAAAGGAGATGTGGGAAACTTAAAAACTGCTTAAAATATTATATAGATATAAAAAGGTAGTACTACTATTAAGCAATTTAAATCTAAAAGGTTTTGAATTGAGTAATGCATTTCTGGATTAAATGTGTACACAATGGGGGATAAGATCTGATAATTGAATACCGGTATATCTGAGGATGAGCAGAAGAGCAATTAAGTCATGCAAAGAAGAACAAAAGAGAAGAAAAGGTGAAAAGAAGATCAGTAGCGCTAAGCAAGAAAGAAAAAACAGAAAAGAAAGAAAAAAAAAGAAAAAAGAGAAAAAAGTACACACTTATACTCTTAAAATAAAAATTATTAGAGGAAGAAAAAAGTTAATAGAAAACAATTTTATTTAAAAAAAATTCAATATTAAAAATTTTAAAGAGTTTAACATTTTTTTTAAAAACAGGTACAAAAAAGTTCTTTGAATTTTTGGGGAGGTTGGGAAGATCCTGTATCTCCCTTGTGTCCTTAACCTGTCTCTAGTTGGAGTCTCTGGTCTGCTTGTGGTGTTTGATTTTGCTTTGGCTTGGTTGGTTACTTAAGTCGGTTAGTTTGAGCAGGCCGAAAAATGTTCTGCTTATCCAGGATTTTTTTATCCTCCTCCCAGGCTAGTTCAATGGGAGGGAGATCTGCTTTGAGTATCACAAAAGAGGGAGGTGGCTGTTTCCTCTAGTTTAGAGATGCTGTATTGAGGCTAGGTTCTGGGTAGAATTGAGGCCTTTCAGCAAACAGAATCTTTTCCCTGAGGGGCTAGCTTTTGAGTCACTCACAGAGCCCAGCCTGGAGCCTTTTTCATGGTTTATGTTTGCTGTATTTCAATTGATTTAAAAGGCTGCTGTAGGGAGGGGCACCCTCTGTCTCTGTGTACCCAGTGAAGAAATCCAATTCTGGGGCTTGCAGCCTGTGCTCGGTGACTTTTTCCTGGGTGGAGCTGAGCTTAGCAGGTTAGGTTAGGTTCCTTTGACCTGCTAAATTACTCTTGTTTTCTTCCAATGCCTGAGTTGGAGATAGCTACTCAGCCAGGCCTTTGTCAGTATCAAAGATGGAGATCTCTGGTAGTGGGGAGGGGAGGAGTGGCCTTCCCTCCTCTGATCCCTGAGAAGGAGTGAGGATGTCAGGCTTCTACTCACACCAGAATCTTGGTTCCTGTGTTGTCTCTGGTCTGTGAACTGCAGGATTAAGATGTCTGCTCCTTGTCAGTTCTTGCTGGTGTTGAGTAGAATCCGCTCACCTGCTGCCTCTGGTGCCTTCGTCCCAGACTCTCTATGTTGCAGGTATGGCGGCTCCGGCCACCGCTGCAGCTGCCACCGCAGCTGCGGAGGCTGGCAAGTGCTCAGATTTGTCTCCTTGCCTCGATTTTCCCTCTCTGGCTTAACTCTCTGTCCTGTGATGGCATACTTGGTGTGATTCTCTGGCTTAGGAATGTTTACTGGAACAAAAAACTGTTTCTATGTGAGAGCTTTTTTAGCCTACAGTTTGTCTGCCATCATTCCGGAACTCCCTCTGAAACTTTTATTCAAATATTTTTCATTTCAAAGATAAGCAGTCTATTTTTCTAAAAGTTTCCTAGTGTAAAATAACTAATATTTCAATAGAAAGTAGAGTTTATTAATTTCAAGGGAATTTTAGATATACACATGATATTGTAGTAACGTTTATAGTATATTACTTGAAAAAATTCTGTTCAAACTCTTAAATATTTGTGTGTAATGAGAGGGAGAGAGGAAGATAATTCATACTGGTTAGGAATTTGCAATGCTTCAAAAATCTATTCAATAATTTGTTATAAGCACATAATCAAGCTACCTGGTATGGCTTAGTTTTTTTTGTTTCTTTATTTATTCAAAATTTTAACATGGATGCATGCACAGTGGTAACATTAAAATTATTAATTAAAATACCAATATTGCAAAATCATAGACAGGTATCATATGTTCAATAGTTAGCACTTATGATTCTAATAATAATTTTGATGAAGATGATGATGACCAAAGTGTAACCTGATAATGACAAGGTTGTGATTGAAAAGGAAAAAAAATTATACATCTTTTAAGCCAGATTTCTCACATTGAATACATAGTACTAAAAAGCATTGGATTAATACAGTAAGAATAACAATAGGAGAGTTTCAATATCAAGAAATACAATCATATAAAAGGGTGAGAAAGTAAAAACCCTAACGTTATTCTTTCAGTCTCTCTAAATATACTCACTTTTCTTGGTAGTATTGTTTTCTTATAAATAAAATCGTTTATTTGCACATGTTGATTATCCCACATAGATAAAATATAATAAGCTGAGTGCTTTCTGTTACAAATGATCTTGTTTGTTCTAGCCTTGGGAATTTAGGAGAAAGCCTTTCACTACCCACATAGCCATTGGCTTAGATATATATCTCTAGAAATTAACAACACATGCCTCAAGCATGCTTCACTCATTAGGCAGAAATCCATGATCAGTTTTAGTTTCCATCCAGTTAACTGGAGAAAATCTGTGTATAAATTTATTAAGAACACTTGGCAACAAATAAAGCAATAAGAAAAATATTGATGGACTAAGATGTAGTTTTCAACTTAGTGTGATTAGTTCAATTACTATTCTCATAAAGACACTATTCAATAACCAATGTTTTCCAATGACATATTCTTCCATATAGCTGTAAACACATGACACAATTTACATAATACCACTTACATATCTGGAGTTACGGTCCTTAGAGCCAAGAGGAAAATTTATTCTTATTTCTGCATGAAACAATTTCTGACTTTATACCAACAAACTGAATTTGACTCTTTCCTTATTTAAAAGCTAAGGGGGAAAATGAAAGGACTCCTCACTTTTCTTTTTTATGCTCTAGAAGTCAACAAATATATTCTTCAATATTTCTGATCGGTTACATCCATTTACAGATGAGAAATGTAAGGCCAGTAGTCAATGTAATGAGTAAATAATGATACTAGAATGTGTGTCTGATCTCTTCACTCTGTGTGCTTACAAAGAGAGTAATTTGGTGATGGAAAGGACCAATATGAAAAGACTATGGGGAAAAACACACTTTGTAAAAGGTTGTTTAAGACTAGGTGACCAGTAATGATTACATGAAACAGGCTGTTGTCAGGGGCATAAAAAGGTGTTCATAGAAATCATATCAGTGACAGAAACTCAGAAAATCTTGATCATTCATCTTATCTAATGGGTGGGAGCAGAAGGGTAATAAGAAATCTAAAGTGTTCTACATCTCTGGCCAGGCAACTGTGTTAGTGATATCCTTGGTGATAGATATTGCAGGTTGAAATGATGGATTTCGGGGGGAAAAAACTCTGATAATTCTAAAGTTTATATTAAGCAGATGCAAAGATAGGTTTGTTTAGACATTATCAAAATATCCATGACCATGAATATGAAAAAGAATAATAAAATCGGGGGCATTATTAAAGGGAAGAGGAAAAGGAAAGTTCTGACACAATTCTGAACAATGTGAGTACCAGTGTGGACAAGATTGGAAGAATGAGATAAATAAGGAAACAAGAAAGTAATAAACGCAGAGTTACATAAGTAAAGAAAGGAAAGAATTTGCAGGAAGAAAAGGTCAAAACTGTTACAGAGATATTGAAGGAAATATGCTATTTGGATTTGAAATCTAAAAAGATATAGACATGTTCAATAAGAACAGTGTTTTGGCGATATCTCCATGATGAAATAAACCTGTCAATCAACCTGCCACAAATTTTTATATGTAGGCAGTGCTCTTATAAACTTCAAGCTTTTATTGAAAGGAAGAGTTCAGACATTACCCTCACCACTAGGATTATACTCCTAAAAAGATAAGGCATTTTGCCTTAATGCCTTTCTTTCATTTTCTCTTACACATTGGCAAGTAGGGAAGAATTCTGATGTAACAATAATACAATGTCCACTTGTAATAACACAACATCTAGGATCTAGTGTTAATTCGGATATTTACTCATTAGCTCCATAATTTATGGGTATTTATATTTCTCCTAGGTAAACTAATGAGCTCCAAGAAAATGTCCCTAAGGAGCGTTTCAATTCTAGTGTCCATTTCCCATCAAATGGAGTATTGTTATTCTTTCTGATGGAGGCAAAGAATTCATTTGAGAATATATATACCACATTTTCTTGATCCATTCATCTACTCAAGGGCATCTGGGTAGGTTCCATATCTTAGCTATGGTAAATAATGCTGCAATAAACATAGTTGTGCTGGAAGATTTAGTATGGTCTTGTTTGTGATCATTTGGGTAAATTCCCAAAAGTGGGATTGCTGGGCCATAGGAGAGCTCTAGGAGTTTTTTGAGGAACCTCCATACAATTTTCCAAAGTGGTTGAACAAGTTTGCACTCCCAATAACAATGAAGTAAGATTCGCTTCTGGCCACATCCACTCCAGCATCTGTTATTATAGTTCTTGTCTATGGCCATTCTAACTGGGTTGAGGTGGTATTTCCGTGTTGTTTTGGTTTGCATTTCCCTTATGGCTGGGGAGGTCGGTCATTTCTTCATGTGTCTATTGGCAATCCTTCTTTCCTCTTCACAGAATTTTCTCTGTAAGTCTTTAGCCCACTTATTTTTTTTTTATTTATTTTTATTTTTCAAATACTGTACAGAAGAGTTACAATTACATGGGCAAAATAATGAGTACATTTCTTATCAAGCATTTTAGCCTCCTCCTTTGTTTCCCCTTCCCATCCTTTCCCACCCCCCACCCCTCAATCCTCCCCGCCCCACACCCCAGGAAAGTAGTAAAGTTTGTTTTCGACATAGCAACTTGTACATCTCATTGTTGCAATGTAGCCAACTTATTTATTGGGCAGTTGTTTTGTTGAGGATTTGCTGTTGGGGGATTTAATATTTTGAGTTCCAGGTATAGTTTACATATGAGAACCTTGTCCATTGTATGGCTAGGGAATATCTTCTCCCAATAAGTAGGCTTTCTATTGATCTTGCTAGCTATATCCTTTGCCATGCAGAACTCTGCAATTTTATGCAATCCCATTTTTCCAAATTTTCTTTGATTTGTTGTTTCTGCATCTCTTTTAAGAAACTTTCGGCCTATGCCAAGGAGACCTAGTAATGATTTAGGACCTGTTATGATTTCAGAGTGTCTGCTTTGACTCCAAGGTCCTTGATCCATTTGGATTTGACTCTGGTGCAGGATGACATGTATGGATCTATTTTTGATTTTCTACAAGTGATTAACCAGTTTTGCCAGCACCATTTACTGAAGAGGCTGTCTTTCTTCCATTCTATTTTTTTAGCTCCCTTATCAAATATTAGAGGACTATAAGTCTGTGGGTTAATTTCTGGGTTTTCAATTCTATTCCATTGGTCCAGAGGTCTGTTCTTTTGCCAGCACCAAGCTGTTTTGATTACAATGTTTTTTTTTTTAATTTAAATTTTTAGTTTTTGTGAACATACTGTACAGAAGGGTTACAATTACATGGGCCAGATAATGAGTAAATTTCTTATCTAGCATTTCAGCCTCCTCCTTTGTTTACCCTTCACATCCCTTCCCAGCCTCTCCTCTGCCCCACCCAATCCTCCCCCACGCCCCCCCCCCCCGCACCAAAGTTGTATAGTTCATTTTTGACATGACAACTTTTACTTCTCATTGTTGCAACAGGTCCACCTATATCCTTAAACGACTTGATTTCCCCTATCTCCTCCACAAATTATACCAACATCAAATATAGTGAAAGCAGGGGTTATACTGTGGGGGAGGGATACAATGGTTTTGTAGTAGTGTTTGAAATTTGGTATTGATATTCCTCCAGCACTGTTCTTTCTGTTATGGATCGTTTTTGCTATTCGGGGTCTTTTATTAATCCATATGAATTTTTGGATTGCCTTTTCTGTTTCCTTGAGGTCAGAATATTGATAGGTATCACACTGAATTTTTAAATAGCCTTGGGAAATGTTGCCATTTTCACGATGTTGATTCTTCCAATACAGGAGCATGGGAGTTTATTTTTGCCACTATCTAAGTTCTGTTTTGATTTCCTTTTTCAAGTTTTTAAACTTTTCATCATAGAGATCCACCACTCCTTTGGGTATGTTAATTTCTAGGTATTTTATTTTTTTGTGGGGCTATTACAAATAGAGTTGTTTTCCGGATTTCAGCACACTTTTCTCATTGTTGGCATACAGAAATGCCATTGATTTTTGAAGGTTAATTTTATACCCTGCTACTTTACCAATATTTTGAATCAGCTTGAGTAATTTGAGAGTGGACTCCTTGGGATTCTTTATATACAAGATCATGTCATCTGCAAAGAGGGAGAGTTTTGCATCTTGTTTTATGGTTTAACTAGGCATTCTAACACTAGATTGAAGAGAAGTGGAGAGAGTGGACATCCTTGTCTCGTTCCTGAGATAAGAGGAAATGGATTTAGTTTTTCACAATTAAGTACAATGCTGGCTGTAGGTTTATCATGTAGAGCCTTTGTTGTACTGAGGAATGTTCCCTGGATTCCTAATTTTTGCAGAATCTGCAACGTAAAGGGGTGTTAGATTTTGTCCAATGCTTTTTCAGAATCTATTGAGATAACCATGTGGTTCTTGTCTTTGCTCTTGTTGATGTGATGAATTATATTAATTGATTTGCAGACATTGAACCAACTTCGCATATTCGAAGTTGGTTCAATGTACGCAATGAAGAATGTACGCAATGAAGAAATGAAACATGAAATGAATCCTGTTTGATCGTGGTGTATGATTTTTGGATGAATTGTTGAAGTCGATTGGCCAAAAGTGGGTTGAGAATTCTTGCATTAATGATTATCCAAGAAATGGGTCTATAGTTCTCTTTTTTGATGACTCCCTGCCTGGTTTTGGGATGAGGGTTATGATGGCTTCATAGAATGAGTTCGGTAGTGAACTTTCTCTTTCAATTTCATTGAAGATTTGGAGGAGTGTTGGTGTGAGCTCTTCTTTGAAGGCCTTGTAGAATTCCACTGTAAATCCATCGGGATCTGGGCTTTTGTTAGATGGGAGGACTCTTACTGCTGTTTCTATTTCAATGTTAGATATGGGCCTGTTAAGATGTTTTAACTCACATTGGTTTAGTTTCAGCATGTCAATATTTGTTAGGAAAAGGTCCATTTCTGCCAAGTTCTCAAACTTATTAGCATAAAGTTTTGAGAAGTATTCCCATATAATGTTGTGAATCTTGGTTGTTTCTTTGGTGATGTTTCCATTCTTATCTCTGAGTTTATTTATTTGGGTATGTTTTCTTCTTTTTCTGATAAGATGTGATAAAATTCTGTCAATTTTGTTAATTTTATCAATGAATCAACTCTTTCTTTTGTTGATTCTTTCTATGGTTTTTTTTTGGATTCTAATTCTTTAATTCTGATTTAATATTAATTATTTCTTTCCATGTATTCGATTGGGGATTATTTTGCTGCTCTTATTCAAGTAAGATCAGATGTCTCATTAAATTGCTGGTTTCAGATCTCTACAATTGGTTTGTGTTGGAACTCAGGGCTATAAATTTGTCTCTGAGTACTGCCTTTGTTGTGTCTCAGAGTAGGGGGTAATTTGTGTGTTCATCTTTGCTGAATATCATGAATATTTGAATTTCCTTTCTAATGTCTTTCATGACCCACTGGACATTCCACAGTGTGTTTATCAGCATCCATGTAGTACAGGATTTTCTTCAGTGGCTTTTGGTGGTGAGTTCTAATTTTATTCCCTTGTTGTGTGAGAGAATGCAAGGTATAACTTCAATGTTTCTGAATTTGGAAAAGTTTGTTTTGTGACCTAAAATGTGGATTATTTTGGAAAATATTCCATGTGCTGCTGATGAAAACGTGTATTCTGATGCTATTGGGTGAAATATTTGGTAGATGTCTGTTAAATCTAGTTGATCTATGCAGTTGTTTAGATTTGCGGTTTCTCTGTTGAGTTTTTGCTGAGTTGATCTATCTAGTGAGGAAAATGGTGTGTTAAAGTCTCAAACAATTAATGTCTTTGGATCTATGTGGGATTTGAGGGAAAGTAGTGTTTCTTGTATAAATTTGGGTGCTGGGTTGATTGGTGAATAGATATTTAGAATTGTAATATCCTCCTGAAGGAGAGATCCCTTAATTAGTATGTAGCAACCTTCTTTATCTCTTCTCACTAATTTTAATGGAAGTCTATTTTATCTGTTATTAGGATTGCAACTTCCGCCTGTTTATGGGGGCCGTTTGCTTGGTAGATTTTGTTCCAGCCTTTTACATGGAAAATGTGTTTGTTTTTATGGGCAATATGTGACTCCTGAAGGCAGCAGATAGAAGGATCTTGCTTCTTAATCCAACTTGACAGTCTATGTCGCTTAATTGGAGAGTCAATCTGTTAATGTTGAGAGTTAGGATTGAGAGCTCTTTGGGAATTCCTGCCATTTTATGCCCCTTCTTGGGGGTTGCAGCAACTGGGTTCTTCCTATGGTTCTTGAATTCTCAGTTTGGGTGCGGTTTCTTGGCCTTTATTGTGGTCTTGTTGGTTTTCTATGTGTAGGACATCGTTAAGTGTCATTTATAGGGATGGTTTGGTGGATATATATTTTTGCAGTTGTTCTTTGGTATGGAAGGTTTTTATTTGGCCTTCGGTTAGGAAGGAGAGTATAGCTGGGTACAGTATTCTTGGTTGATAGTTGTTTGTCTTTAGGGCATGGCATATATCATTCCAGGCTCTTCTTGCTGTAATTGTCTCCACTGAGATATGTGAGGTAATTCTAATTGGTTTCCCTTTGAAAGTGGTTGATCTTTTCTCCTTGACAGCTTTAAGGATATTTTCCTTGGAATTGATCCTGTGGGGATTATAATGTCGCAGTGGGATATCGTGTCCTAGTCTGGTCTATTTGGGGTTCTAAAAGCTTCTGGAATCTGAATAGGTCTATCTTTATGCATGTTTGAGAAGTTCTCTGCTTGGAACATGTTAACCAAATTTGTTAGACCATTAACTCCTCACTCTATGTGCTCCTCTACACCCATTATCTGTAAATTAGGCCTTCTGAGGGTGTCTTCCAAATGTTGAATAGATCTATCATATTTCTTGGATTTGTCTTAGATAGTTGTATGTTCTTCCTCTATCATAACCTGGCTGTCTTCATCAGATTCTATCTTCTGCATGTTCTACCCTGCTCTCAAGACTTTCCACTTTGTTTATAATTTCTTTTCCTTCTATTTGGTCAGCTTTGATGACTTCAAATTCTTTGTTGGAGCTTTGTTTTAGATCTTATATGAACTTCATTACTTCCTTAATTTGGTGTTGTGTTTATTCTCAAATCATTGAGTTGATCGATTATGGTTTCCTTGGACTCCTATTCCTTCTGTTGGGCTCCATTCAACATTCTCTTTCCGGTCTCCCTGACTTCTTTCAGCTGTCTTTTATTGGATTTCATGAATGCCTCTATTTGGTAGGAAAGTAACACCATTTTTGTGCTAGAACACTATTTTTAGGCAAGCATCAACCAAAGTCTTGTAGTTGCACAGCCCAAAGTCTGGGCTTTTTGTCAGTATCAATTTCTGGGCCTTTGTCAGTATCAAAGATGGAGCTATCTGGTGGTGGGAGAGGGGCCGCCTTCCCTCCTTTGCTTTCTGAGAAGGAGTGTCAGGGTTCTACTCATGCCAGAGTCTTGGTTACTGGGCTGTCTATGGTCTGCGATCTGCAACATGAATATATCTGTTCCTTGTCAGTTCTTCCTGGTGTTGAGTAGAATACGCACACTGTGTCTGGCATCTTTTTGACTGGACTCTCTCTGTAGGCATGGTGCCTCCGGCCGCTGATGCTCAGATATGTTTCCTTGCCTGGATATTCCATCTCTGGCCAAACTCTCTGTTCTGTGATGGCACACTGGGTGTGATTCTCTAGCCTAGGACTGTTAACTGGAACACTAAATCTGTTGTCTAGGCGAAAGCTTGTTAAGCCTAGCCCTTCTGCCATCTTCCACAGAACTCTAGATTATGACTTTTTATTCTCTAACTTGGGACAATGATCTGCTATCAGTTATTTTCTTCTCTTCTCCTTCTTTTGCCCTTCCACTTACATAATTTTTATTTAAAGAAACATATTTGAACTTGTATTTCTAAATTCTTCAAAATTATCTGAATTTCTTCATACTCCTATCTCAAGGGAATATTTTGTCACTACCATTTTTATCCTATATGATATTGGATATCTTCCTGCCTAATTCAGTGCAAAATATAAATTTCACTCATCCAGATATTTCAACACTTGTACCACCATAAAATCCTTTCTTACGTAGAAATCATGATTTCAGTATTTCTGGGGAGGTGTCATCTGTCATTTTTGAATGACCCTAAGTGATACTTACATGCAAGCATGTTTTAAACCAATATGCCATTCAGTAGATGAACGAATATATATATATATATGCATATATATATATATATTCTCTCTCTCTCTATATATATATATATACATATATATTTCACATTTTGTATATGGTTGAATTCTATGCTTCCAATTCAAAAGGAAATGGAAAGATTTTTTAAAATCCTGCGAAATAAAATAAGCAAGACTCAAAGAAACAGATTCCATAGTTTCCCTCATTTGTAATAATAGGAAATGTATAGAATAACACTAGCAGATGAGCAGAATGGTTCAAAAGCTTTGTATATAGACCATACAAGATCATGTTGAGCAAAATGAACACCTAGATATGGAAATAGAGATTTTTCTTTGTGGTTGTTTTTTTTTTTTTAATGTACTATGTGATTTCTTTTTTCTTTTATGCTTTCCCCTACAGTTTATCCCCTGCTGTATTTGATTTCAGTACTGTGTGTATTGCACATGCATTTATCTTAATTTGACAAGGCAAGATGAACAACATATTGGGGAGAAAAGGACAAAGGGAAAACCAATGCAATTTCAATACTCACAAGACAACATGTTGGAAATTTACATTACAACTTGTGAGGGGTTTGGGGGGAAAGGAAAAGTGTGAGAAAAATGAGGTAGTGTGTAAAATTTCGACATGTTATGTATTCACTACCTTACAATTAATCCAACCCCTGTATATATTTCCTTAAAAATAAAATTAAACTAAAAATAAGTTACATAAGGTATAATTTCACTGTATTGCTACAGTAAATATTATTCTATGTGCATTACCTTTTTAAAAATGAACACTATTTGGCATCTAATTTGAATTAATTATACCTTTCTTTATCAGAGGTTCATCAACTTGAATGTTATCCAAATATGCAATATTTTCACAATATACCTGCCATAATTTTCAAAAAATTATAAGTTTAGTATTGTCTCATAGTAAAACAGAAAACAGTTTAATTCTCTGGAAACTCCTAACTTTTAAAACTGAATAATTGTTAAAAGGACAGAATATATGTGTTCTTCAAAGTTCTTACAAATACTAACTACTCATTTTCAAATTCTGAACATTCCATATCAGAGCAATTCAAAACAGTACCTATTTGCATGTTATTTAATTCTGCAATAGCTGCAGATTCTAATGGGGTGTTACATAATGAGAAATCAACAGAAAAAAATAGCCACATTCTGCTGGAGGGTATAACTACGAAGTATGTGTATTAATTAATTCCTCGAGAGTAAACATTTGTCCATCAGAGTAAGCTATTATTTCTGTGACCATCAATCCCAAGCTTTTATGCCATAAAGTCTTCCTAGCCCAACAGTTTCCAATTTGTAAGGTGCACCTTAAAAATCCCGTAATTCACATCATGAATAGCTTATCACTATTGTGAAAAAATACTACACTTGTGCTAATATGATGCCCTTCCTATTGTGGAAAGTACACTACACTAAACTTTGCTACAACATTTTTCTGATTTCTAGAAATCAGAACAATTGCAAATATTATTTATATTTTTTATCTATCATAGATATTCAGGAAACTAAGATCAGAATATTATGGTTCAGGAAGATTCCTTAGATTCTTATCTCCAATAAACTTCTCAGGAAAAGCCAGACTCAAGTGGCACTGAGGTTGAAGTGGTAGGGCATGAGCATTGAGCTCAAAAGAGTGGCCAGGCCCAGAGTTCAAACCTGAGGACAAACCAAAAAATAAAAACCAACTCCAACCCTAGCATTTTTCTCATTGTATACAGAAGCATGTAATTAAGGAAATTTCTTCTGGTATTACAAGTAGATAGAAGAACCAAGACCTCACACAATTACTCTCTTCATACCAGGATACACCAAAGCCTCAAAAAATTGCTTGTTCTAAATTTATAAATTAATATCATCCATTTGTTGACAACTCTGTCTAGATTATTCACACATCATTTTATATATGAACTGTTGGAATTATCAATTAACTAAGTTCTAGTTATACCTCACTTGAAAGAATATTTTAGGCAAATAAAATGCCAGATTCATTTGTGAATTTGTCAATTAAAACCTCTATTTAAAAAGAATTTTGTAGTATCCTATAGAATATGAATTTACAAACAAAACCAAAATATTTATTTTAAATCTAAATTCTAATTTAGCAAGGTCTACAAAGTCCTACATTAGATGAACTTTGTATTTTTCCAGGCTTAAACTTTTGTAATCCTTCATTATTTCTTTGAAATCCAACAGAATGGTGCTTACTTTTTCAAATTTCTGATTGGGAATCATGAGCCATTTTGCATCTAGGAATGTTGTGTAATAAAGAGAGCATTTAAAACACAACTGAGGATTATATGTGAGTCGCATTTCAATAGGAAACTTGCCTTCTCAAAACATAATGACAAAATTAGCCCAAACTTCCAACTGTGTATTCCTTTCTTGTTGTTTGGCTTGTTTCATTAGACAAAATTATACTACCTGGTCCAGGGAAGGTATCACTATGTAATCCCCCTCTCTAATCTCCTGTCTTAGTCTGAGTGCTAGAATTTCAGGCTTGTATCAAATTGCCCTGCCATAGTTTGGTGGTTTATTTAATCTAGATACCGACTAGCAATTCTGAACTTCTCCTATGATCTTATCCATTAGACTGATTTTTCACTCTTTATGTACTATTTTCAAAGTGGTTCTATCATTTGACACAGGACATGAACATTTTCAGATGCACCTGCAGGGGTCTTTGATTCATTCTTCCGTGGATCCAATCACTTTAATAATGATTACTTGACTTTCTTATTATCTTTGGTCCCTAGGTAGGTAATATTCTCAAACTTCTTTGAAGAAATTTCACTTGAGGACTTTCTAATATTAATATTTATCACTTGATCTAGTCTTACTCAGGATATATTTTCTATTGTTTTCTAACATTTCTCCATATTCTGAGAGTTGTTTCATTTGTGCAGGTGTGTTTGCACATATATGTGCCTCTGTGTATATGTGTATGTTTGTATGTGTGTATGCAAAACCCTCAGCAACTTTATTCAGCAATCTTGCTCATGACTAGTATTCCATCACTTGAGCTCATGCCTATAATTCTCAGGAGGCTGAGATCTGAGATTTGCAGTTCAAATCCAGTACGAGTAGGAAAGAAAGGTTCTGAGACACTTATCTCCAATAAACCACCAGAAAACTGGAAGTGGGGCTGTGGCTCAAGAGGTAGAGCACTAGTCTTGAGCTTAAGAGTGGAGAGATACAGCCCAGGCCGATTTCAAACCCTGCCACAACCATCAAAAAAAAGATGAAAAGATAAAAGAAAGAAAAAGAAATGAGATCTTGGCCACTAGTTCATTGCTAGTATAATTCCTGCTTTCTCACCATGGACTTTTTTCCAGTTAAGTCCATGCTCTTATATCTAACTTGCTTTGGAACCAGAATAATTCTTCCATTATGCATTTTACAAATTTGCGTGATTAGCAACCATGATTTAGAGACAGAAGTTGAAAGAGAGTGGCCTCATCGTTCATGTTCCTCTTAGTATTAATTATTTCTCTATGTCACTCCCAATAAAGGCCTTGCCTTTATTGGTTCAATGTTGTCTTATTTTCAGAGTATTCTATAGTATATTGAACCATTATACTTAAACACAGAGCTTTTCTTTCTCTTATTATTCCTATTGTTTCTTCTACTGTAAACTTGTGTACACATAGGAAATAATGCACAACACACACACACACAAATAAACTTTTCTGAGAATCTTCTCCCAGTTTAATTTAAGAGCACTTATGAAATTTGAACTTAATGTACTCCTGGATAATGATTTCTTTTATGTTTTTATAGTAAAAATAGTGTACAGAGGGCTTAGAGTTACATAAGTAAGGTAATGAGTACATTTCCTATTGTTACATCCTCTTTTTTTTACTGTGTTATCCGTTCCCTCCCTATCTACCCAATTCCCCCTCCCCTCCCCAAGTTGTAAAGTTTGTTTTCTACATAGTGTCTTGTTCATATCATTGTTACAATAGGTCATCCTGAATCTTTGTTTCCCCACACTAGAAAAATGTATTTGCAAGATGTAGGGCATCAACATCATATCCAGTGAAAACAGGAATTATATCATGGGGGAAGAACATGGAGGAGAAACGAAAAAATCATATAGTACATTTTAGATACATTTTAAAACCATTTCAATAAAGAAAAAAAACAAGTTGTGTCCCTATCTTGGGGTTCATTTTACTTAACATTGTCTTATATGGTCATATGTACATTAATAATGTTTTTATAAGCCATTTAAATTTTATATTTTGTATTTACTAAGTTGTCTCTGAAAGGCGTGTTACCTCATGTCCAAAAATGCTAAGGTATGGAACCAACCCAGATGCCCCTCAGTAGATGAATGGATCAAGAAAATGTGGTATATATACACAATGGAATTCTATGCCTCCATCAGAAAGAATGACATTGCTCCATTTGTTAGGAAATGGAAAGACTTGGAAAAAATTATATTAAATGAAGTAAGCCATGCCCAAAGAAACATAGGTCCCATGGTTTTCCTTATTTGCAATATCTAGTATATGTCTGAGTCAAACAGAAAAGGTCAGATAAGTAGATGTTAGGGAAATGAACCCTAAGATATGTATTTGAATGTTTTTTTTTCTTTCATGTGATTGTTTCTAACACATTTATAAGATGATATCCTTGTTGCTTTGTATGTCCCTTCCCCACGGCATAACGATAACCCCTGCTTTCACTGTATTTGATGTCATTACGATTTGTGGAGGGGAACGGAAAAAAACAAATCATTTAAATATGGATACAGGTTGACCCATTGCAACAATGAGATGTACAAGTCCTTATGCCGAAAACGAACTTTACAACTTTGTTGGTGGGGGGAGGGGGATTGAATGAGTGGGAGAGGGGAGGATGAGAAGGTATGGGAAGGGGAAACCAAGGAGTAGGTTACAATGCTTGATAAAAAATGTACTCATTATCTTGCCCATGTAATTGTAACCCATCTGTACATTATTTTCACTATAAAAATATATATTCATTGTTAGAAAAAAAAGAATCCAAGGCTTGAAGGAAACTCTGTCCCTGAATTTTTTCGAGTATGTTCTTTATTCATATAAAAATTGTCTGTAAACTTCTTGAAAGTATTACAAAAGGAAATATTGGGCTATTTGAAGGCCAGCATAGAACAAAAGGAAATAACGTTCTTTTAAAAGTGTTCTATTGCAAGGAAACAACGACTTGGAGGTTTTAAATTGTCTTATGCATGGATATTTCATTACTGAGATGATTCTGTTGTTGCAGGAGTCACTTATTAATTCCTTTAATCTTGTCCTGAATTCTGGAGTGCAATTAGTATTCCAAAAAAGCAGAATCGAGTGAGTATGATCAGCAAAAGGAGCCTGTTCTCAAACCAGTGCTTTAAGGATGGTCCCTAAGAAATACGTGCGTTTTTTTTTTTTTTTTTTTTTTTTTTTTTGCTTGTTTGTATGTTTAGTTTGTTCTAGTTCTGGAGCTTGAACTCAGACGCTGGACCATGTCCCTGAACAAATGTCTTCCCTGGCCAACTTCCCCCAAAGCTAGTACTCTACTGCTTGAGCCAAAACTCCACTTCTGGCGTTTTAGGTGTTTAGTTACAGATAAGAATGTGACAGACTTTCCTGCTTGGGTTGGCTTTGAACTGAGAAAGTAAGAGAGCCAAGTGACATCAACTGTATCAAGATTTCTGTTTTGAACCAAGAAATACTAGACCAAATTTATTATAAAGCTAATATTTGACAATTTTTAAAAGAAAAGAATATGTCTAACAAAGAAGCCATAACTTAAATAACTCCACAAATGTAGGTGCACTGAATTATTTTGGAAGCATTTTTTCAACTGCTTGGGAAGATAACTACTGACTTCATCAATCCTTTTGGGGAAACTTAGTGATATTTTCCTGTTGTCACTGGCTTTGTACACATGTATGCTGTACTTCTAAGGGCCTTACATAAAGGAAGTCTTGAAATTCTCAACAATATTTAAATAAGATGCTCCCTATATTTATTTTCACATTTGGGGATCACTAAGTACCAAAGTTTTGTAGAAGGCTAGGGTTAGAAGATGGACATGAAATCTGTCTCCTAATATTATAAAGATAATTTATGCCATTTTGAGTTACAGTTTCTAAAGTAATAAAAAAAATAAGGTAAAACAGTAACAGAAACACAATTTTCTATCTTTCCTAACTTTCCAACAGAAATTAGGGAATCCAGTAAAGTTACAGCAATCCCAGGATTGTATAGGATTTTATAGGATCATTAGATGGTGAAAAAGAAGTTAAAAAAATGGTTCCCCTGGAACAATGGGAAACAAAATCTATACCTACAGATTTTGATATAGCTGTAAAATAGTTTCCACTATGCTATGTCTTTGATATTTTAGGTTTGTTTACACAGCAACTTTCCTCTCTCAGGAAACGACTCTATTCCTACTTAAGGTATTGCAGCTTATAATCCAGCAACAAATAATGCTTCTAAATATAAACAAGCATGATACTAAGAGTAACCAAGGCTACTTCTGTTGCCATAGGTGATAAATAAGAATGCTCTTGGGGAATAGTCAAACAATTTTGAACTTTTTCATAACTTTCCTCTTCTCCAACATGAGAAGTCCTAGTCATTATATGTAAAACATTAATAAAGGATTTTTATATTTTTCATTGTTCACACTAAAGCAAATACACTTTTCCTCCTATCAATCCTGACTTTGAAAGAGTCAGACACTCACAATTATTTTATAGACAAAAGTTTACTGCTTTGGCTTAGGTGTTTTCCTGCCTTTGGGTGTTGCTCTCTATTATTTTGGCAACTATATAGAAAAACAAGAAAAATCCATTATGCTTTTGTTGAATTTTTCAAAGGCACGCTGTCTTCAAACACCGTTTTCTGTTCCCTTCTTCACTGCTAAATAAAGTTTAATTATTGCTCTTTAAATAACAAAAACATACTTTATTGTATATTCTCATTGAAACCAATGAATACAGGCCATTGCTTTTTAAATTGTTTCCAAGTATTTTCCTTGGCTATTTTCATTATTGCCTTTGTTCCATTCTTCTAGTCAGGAAAACAGTGTTACACAAAAAGATCTTCCTAATATATAGGATGTTAGGCAGAAAAAAAATAGATATATAATTAAAGATTTTCATCTCTTAAGAGACTGAAAAGCTCAGAAGACATTTTGCTATTACTGGCATGGTTCTTAAACTAAGTGAAATGCATGTAAATGTGACAGTTATTCCAAACAATAATTATGGCTTATACTTTTCTGCTCCAATGAGATGAGTAATTTTACTGTCAATGAAATCTCTGACAAGGTTGGAGGGCATATTGATTTTAGGGTAGGAAGGTTAATGTTAGAAAGCCAAGGGAGATTCCTAAAACAGCACTGCCTATCAATTATCAGTTAATTATACTTATGGCATATAAGTATATAAATACATAAATATGAGTTGATTGAGAAATTTGTGACTTACACAATTGACTCAATGGTTACCAAAACCAGAAAACACTTCTCATTTATATAAACTATTATATCTAATGAGGATTTAAAAATTTTTAGAATTATATTTTAACATTTATGCCAAAATATTTCTTTATGTTTAACAGTTTATTTTTAAATTTTGTCGGTCTTGGGGCTTGAAATCTGGGCCTGGACGTTGTCCCTCAGTTCTTGACCTCACAGCTAGTGTTCTACCACTTGAGCCACTGCCAGTTTTCTGGTGGCTCATTGAAGATAGTCTCAAGAAACCTGCGCCAGTGGCTCACGGCTGTAATCCTAGCTACTCAGGAGGCTGAGATCTGAGGATTGCGGTTCAAAGCCAGCTGGGGCAGGAAAGTCTGTGAAACTCTTGTCTCCGATAAAACCACCAGAAATCCGAAGTGGTGCTGTGGCTCAAGTGGTAGAATGCTCACCTTGAGCTGTAGAGCGTAGGGACAGTGCCCAGGCCCAGAGTTCAAGCCCGACGATCGACAAAAATTAAACAAACAAGTCTCGCAGACTTTCCTGCCTAGGCTGGCTTTGAACCATGATTCTCAGCCCTCAGACTCTTAGTAACCAGGATTACAAGCATCAACCACTTGCCCCTAGCTACAAAATTATTTTTTCCACATTTATGAAGTATGGAGGTGTAATCCCATTCATTTATATGTTGTGTAATGATCAAGCTATATCATATCCATTAGTTTCTATATGTAACATTTCTTTTTAGTGAGACTGCTCGAAAAGTTATCTTTTGGCTGTGATGAAATATCTATTCTTAACTATAATCACTTTGCTCCTTATGGTATAAAATTAATATATTTACTTTTAGGATTGGAAGTCTGCTAATTAAACTCATAGAAAACATGAATTGTTAGGTGAGAGAAGTTCATGGTTCCATTACTTGTTTTAGGAAAACAATTACACCTTTTGTTTTCAATTATATTTCTGTGGGAATGTGAGCTATTCATTGATTTAACTGTTAAATTTGATAACTGTTACATTATATCAAGTTGATTCCAACTTGTATTTGAAAATTGCACATTTAACACAAATATGCTTCCACTTTCTTCTACCACATAACTAAAATAACAGTAAAGCAAAGCTTGGTGTTAGTGGCTCATGTGTAGAATCCTAGAAACTCAGGAGGCTAAAACCTGAAGATTTTGGTTCAATGTCAGTCTAAACAGACAAAAATGTGAAAACTTATCTCCAATTGTCCAGCAAGAAGGAGAATATGAGGATGTGGGTCAAAGGATAGAGTGTGATCAGCCATGAGCAAAAAGTACAAGGAAGACAATTAAACATTGAGTTCAAGCCCTAAAAATGGCATAGACACACAAGACAACAATAAAAACTACTATGAACATCAATAATGAAGACAAAGTAGTAGAAAAGATCATGAGAAATATTGCATAAACAGCTGGAAGACAGAAATCATTTGACAGAATTTTGATTCAGGAGAGGGAAAAATCACAGTCTCATTTGTACAATCTCATTGTACTCATTTGTGTTGAAACCTGGCTACTGGGTAACAAGAAAGAGTAGATTGGATTACCTGACATAGCAGACATTGCCTGTGACTGACTATGTACCATCTCATTGTGCAAAAATCTAAAATTGTGCTTGCTATTTTAAATAAAACCTTATATTAGATGCTGTCTGGTCCACACAGACTTGGATCCTTATTTTGAGGCTTCAGACATATGTGAGCCTTTTGTTAATAACCGGTCCTGTTGTACCCTTTCCTTTGTGCACCTATACCTTACAAATCTGTCACCAAGCCAAGGCTTTGAACTAGACACCACAGCCTTAATCTCTCCCTTTGTCCATCTACAAATCTTTTCACATGCTATCTCTGTCTTAGTATTAGTTGTTTTCTTACTAATCCCCACCAGAAAACTCTTATATTCACGTAAACTCACTATAAATATACTAGTTCAAAAAGGGATTAACGGTTTACCATTGGCTGAGGCTCTCATCTGTAGGTTTGCTCTCTAATAAATGTGCTACAATATCTCTTTATTTTTCGTCTCTTTTGAGTCTGACAAATGATTGATTCGGTTTGATGTAATCCCATTTATCCAGCCTTACTTTGGAAGTTTTGTCCTGTCCCAAGGAGCCCTCGTGTTTCCCCTAACTCTTCCTGTAAAATTCTAAGGTATCTGGACTTACATTTAGGGCTTCAATCCATTTGGAATCGATTCTGGTGCAGGAGGATATATAAGGATCTAACTTCAGTTTTCTGTGTACAGACAATTCCATCAGCACAAGTTTTTGAAGAATTTGTCTTTCTTCCATCCTGTGGTTCTGGCTCCCTTATCAAAGATTATGTGTCTATAGGAGTGGATTCATTTCTGGGTCTTCACTTCTGTTCTATTGAGGAAATCTGTGCTTCTGTTGGAAAGAATGGCATTACCACATTCCTGAGGAAATTGAGTTCTCTGTAAACGGAAAAGCAAAATTCTAAGTTTAGAAGATAAAATTGAGGAAAGTTTTGAACACATAAACTATAATATACAGAGGAAAATGTGGCAGAGAAAAGATAAGATGAAAAGTAGAGTAGCTATCAATTGAAGAACTTATAAACAATTACCAAAACTATACAAAAGAGAGCTGGGGTAAAGCTCAGTTGGAGGACTAGACTAATATATACAAAGCCATGGGTTCAATCTCCAAGAAGATCTAATAATAAGTTAATAAATAGTAATAATAAAATAATTACTTGAAATAAATGCTTTCATATTAGAGAGGCCTGAATCTGAAAACAGTAAACAAAATACCCTCAATTCTTGAATCCAATGATGTGAAACTACAAGAATGAAGAGGAAATAGTTTTCCTTTTCTCTCATTTCTTTTCCTTTCATGTTTTCTTCTTTTCTTTTTTCCTTTGCCACTACTGGTGCTTGAAGTTTCTAAGGCTCTGACCACTTCATATTATTTTTCAGATGAGGTATTACTTTTTGGCCAAGCCTTGCTTGAGCAATAATCTCTTACCTATGGCTTCTACAAACGAGAGATAACAGGGAAATTACCCTATATCTTGCTTTCTTTTTTGTACTTTGTCACGAATTTTTTTGGTTAGAACCGGCCCTCGATATCAGTCTTCTAAATCTCTGCCGTCTAATTGGCATGGCATAGTTCATCTAAAGCTTGGACCCATACTATTTTTCATTGTAAACATTCAATATTGACTTCTGTTTTCTAGATATAATTAAATTCTATTGAGGTTAGTATGGATCTTTATGATGTTATAAGAAGAACATAGAGAAATCCCTTGAATAGTTTTTCAGTTTCTTAAAATATTTATAGTATGACATTAAAAGTAGGACATTAATATTTCACAAGTACCTTATGCAGACTTCAATCTTTTTATTTTGTGCACACAATAAGTTCAATATAATTTTATCAATTATATATGAATAGTTACAGACACGTTTCTTTACACATTTCTTTACCAATATAAGTCTGTCTCATGCTTCCCTTCTATAATTAAACCCACTATTTCTCTTGGTCCCATCCCAAACCTGTTTCATCCTGGAAACCAAAACACTTTTTTTCTCCGACTTCTAGATCATGCAATAAATAAGCTTTTAGGATTGCCTTCAAATCTATGGTAGATTATTCAATGTTTTTGTGTGCCTTAATATTGTATTGTATTCACTCGATTAGCCTTTTGGTTCTGTTATTACAGAATGTAGCACAATTTGTTTCCCATTCACCTGAAGAAAGCCTGAATTGATTTCCATTTCTTTAACTAGAGGAAATAATGCTGCTATAATCCTCTGTGTTTTGGCCTTTGGGTTAATGTAACGGTTTATTTCTATGAGACAAAGCTTGAAGAGCTCAATTCCTGTGATATATTCTAGGTGGTTTGCATATTTCATATTCTAGGAACCTGTCAACATGTTTTCAGAAGTGGCTTTACCATTTGAGATTCCTGCCAGCATCCAGTTTCTCTGTTTCTTGATAGCAGTTAGTATGGTCAATATTGTATTATGTGCAGTAATGTTTTATGATGTCCTTTTTGTTTTAATGTGCGTTTATTTGATGACTGATGATGCCTTTCTTGGGCTTATTTTTCACAAGATGTATTTTGCTAGTTTCTAATTGATGTTCTTCTTAACAAATTTTTTGAGAATTCTATGTAGAGTCTAATTTGAGGCATTCTTCAGGTATAGGATTTGCAAATATTTTATCCTTGAATATGGGTACACTTCATCAACATTATCATCATCATTATCATCATCATTATCATCATCTGGTGGGTCTTATTCCATCCCACGAAACACAGAAGGGGTCCGAGGAAAGGTAAGTGTGGCCGCTCGCCTGTTACCCAGCCTCCCTCAGCCCGGGAAACAATCAGATCCAGGAGGGAGTGAAGTCAAGCAGGAAGAAACTCCTTTATTAACACAGAGGAGCCCTTTTTAAAGCAAAAAAGAGCAGGTGGCATGGCAAGGGAGGAAGAGGAACCAATCACTGTCAAGGTCACACCCTATCATGAAGCTAAGCTTCCACGGGCTGGTTACCCACTGAACGTAAAGCAAATTTGGCTCTTACCACTCAACTCCCTCTCAGTACCATCTTTGCTGCCCATGTGCCCTACAATCATCATCATCATCATCATCATCATCATCATCATCATCATCACCATCATCATCATCACTACTATTATTACTACTGTTAGTTTTGTACATGTAGGTATGGTCCTGGGACATGAACACAGAGTCTGTAAGATTAGTTGCAATTCGTTAACAATTTACCATTTCAGTCATGCCTCACTTCTGGCTTTTTTGCTGATTAATCAGAGATAAGGTTTTCAGGGACTTTATTTTGTGGGCTGCCATCAAACAGCAATACTCACATCACAGCTTACCAAGTAGTTAGGTTGAGATACATGAGTCCCTTGCTCTCAACTTCTATTCACTAGTTGCATATGAGCTTTCACAGACTAAATTATGTTATACTTTTTTGAATTCTACTATATTAAGTTTTCCTTTCCTATAATTTTAATGCCAAATTTAAGTACGCTTCATCTCCAAAATTGTCAAGGCATCTTCTCTTATACATTTACATCACTCTTTTTGTTTTATATGCCACCTTCAAAGAATGCTTGAAGTGACTATTTGAATAAATTGTTAAGTCAATGTTCACTTTTTAATTCTCCCCAATATTGTCTAACCTATCACCACTTATTTAAAAGAATGTCACTCCACAAGTGTTTGGTTTTACACTCTTATTAAATATTGCTTGATAGTAATTATGTGGCTCTAATCTGGTGCCCTACAGACACATTGAGCTATATAATCTTTCTTCTACAAATATAACAATTTTACAGTAACAGCTTTAATATTGGACAGAGAAATATATTCCAGTTTATTTTCCTTTGTCAATGAGTCAAAGAGTGATGGCCAGGTGTTTTTAGGAATTTTCATATACTTATAACTAAAGCTGTGAAGCTAGGCACTGTTAGCTCACACTTATTGCATTAGCTGGATAGGAGGCTGAGATCTGAGGATTGCGGTTCAAGGCAGCTGGAACATGAATGTCTGTGAGACTCTTATCCCCAATTAACCACCAGAGAACCAGAAGTGGCACAGTTGCTCAAAGGGTAGAGCACTCACTTTGAGCTGAAGAGCTGAGGAACAGTGCCCAGGCCCAGATTTCAAACCCCATGTATAAGCCCCAAAAAGCGGGGGGGGGGGTGAGGACAATTAATATCTTTGCTCAATTTTATCCTCCAATCCATAAAAACTATATGTCTCCATTTACTTAGATTTTTGCTTTTATATTCAGCATTGCATAATGTTCAATGAGGGTGAGTCAACAACACTTTAATACATTTTGACGATGTGTGAAGATGGCACAAAGAAATTCACAGAGAACAGTTGAAAAATAAGGGGTAATGGGAACGGAGAAAGACAGAAATGGGTTAAACAGGCCCTTGATCAATGTGTGAGTGTGTAAAATATTTTATTAAGATTTCTTTGTACAACTAATATACACCAATTAATAAATATCTTCCAAAGGCATTGATATTCGAGTATGTCATAAAGGATAAATACAGATGTTGTGGTGAATTGAAAGATAGATGAGAAAATACATACTTATAGTAATTGTGTAAATAAACTAAGAAATTTGGTCAACATTCTGAGGGCTCATGGCTCATTAGAATAGAAGGCCCTTGGTATCTAAGATAAGACTAAAATGTTAAACTTGAGCCTATCTTTAAGACTGCTTAATGCTATTGCCTTTTTAGTAAGTATTCTCTTTATTGTTGTTGTTGTTGCTGGTGGTGGTCGTGGGCCTTGAACTCTGGGCCTGGGCGCTGTCCCTCATCTATTCGGCTCAAGGCTAGATCTCTACCACTTAAGCCATAGCGCCACTTCGTTTTTCTGGTGGTTTATTGGAGATACGAGTCTCATGGACTTTTTCTGCTCAAGCTGGCTACAATTATAAAATGAGCCACCTGCACTGGGCTTGAATCAGTATTCTTAGAACAAAGAAAAATACAAGTGATTTGGAACCAAGCTGTAGAAGGCTGCCTTTTTGGCTTCAGAAGAGAGCTGGCTGGTATCTTATGAGTAGATAGATTTAGGAAAAATTGAACATATAAGTCCACATGGAAGGCTACAAAACATTTTAGTGAAGTTCCAAAAATGATAAGGACATGAATTACAATAACTAGCTTGGTAATAAGGGACATGTTTGGGAGTTCTGTCTCTATTGTTACTGTTGTAAATGTACAATATCATTTTATTCATTTTTGTTGTTGTTGTGTCCTTAGTATGTTCTTTCTCCTATGGAATATCCCCTGTTGTCACTGTACTCGATTTTGATACCTTGCATCTTGTATATACATGTCTAATCTGGGGAGGGTAAAGGGAATTACAAAATGCTGAAATAAGGACACAGGATGACCCATTGCAACACAGATACCAATAAGACTATATTGGAAATGAGCCTTACCACTTCATGCTGCGAAGAGTGGGGAGAAAGGAATGTGAGAGCTGGGGGAGGGAAGGGATAGTGGTACTACAACAAGAAAGGAAAGTGGTAATAATGATCAACAAATAATGTACTCATTGCCTTACTCATGTAACTGTAACCCTTCGGTACAACATTTTAACAATAAAATAAAATAAAGTATAGTCAATAAAGGACAAGTTTGGCAAATAAAGTACAATGCTAACTTACAGACAAATGAAAATAATAATAACCATTTATGTCTATATACATGTATATACACATCCATATATTCATATATATGTATACATATATAGGTATTTGTGTATGTACACATATAAGTATGAATATATGCATATGTACATAGTGTGTATACATATACATTTATTTAAAGAGACTTGAATAAGAAATATATTAATGCCTATGAAAAACTTTAACCATCCTGCCTATGAAAAGCTTTAACTATCCTGAATATGTTATCAAAAATCCAAATACATATTTTTATAATAATATACCAAAATCCAAAGAATATATGGAAAAATCATACCATACCTATACATTGCATACATATAGAGATTAGTGGAAATAGAAAAACAATAGAATATCAGTGCAAACCAATATGTAGAAATTGGAATCCTTATATATTGGTGCTTGGCACTTAAAGTGACAGAGTCAGTTTGTTAAACATATTGGCAATCTAAGATACTACACATAGAGTTACCTCTATGATCCAGCATTTTGAATCATAATTTTATATACAAAATATATTTCAACATATTTCCAATGAAACACATGTACAATTATATACATAAGAAAACCTTTTATAATAACATATAATAAAATATTGAAATGCCCATTGAGGGCATTATAGAATTATACACACACATACAAATCAATATGGTATATCCCTGGGAAAAATTTATATGGACTTGGTTTGGAAACAAATTTTACTTGGGAGGAATGGATAAAATAGAATTCAATTTCTAATTACATGAGCTTTTTAAAATGGACACAGCCGGGTGGTAGACTATGAAGTAATGGTTGGTCAAGTGAAGGGTAGGTTGAAATGATGACAGGAAGTGATTAATAATAGATATTGGAGTATTTTGAGAGGGTAGTGATGATAAAATATTCTAGAACTGAAGGTGATATTCATACTCCAAAACTTTAATCATTGTACTTTATCGAAGAATTACATATTGCATTTGCATTAACCTTAAGAAAAATTTTAGAATTGTAATGGGTGAATATGAGTGATAATTTAAAATTTAAAAATCACAGAATTCTATAATGCACACGTATAATATATTGATGAATAAGACTATCAATAAAATATGATCTGTGATATATCCTCTGAGTGACTGTATATGACATTGCAAGTCAGTGAATACAAAATTATGTAAATTGAGGAATGAGATAGGACTGAAAAGAATGAGGGATAATCATCATCAAGATGCATTGTATTGAAACTTCTCTGAAGAAGAAAGAAGGATGGCCAATAGACACATGAAGAAATGCTCAACCTCCCTAGCCATAAAAGAAATGCAAATCAAAACAACATTGAGATACCACTTCACACCAGTTAGAATGGCTATAATCAAGAACTCTAACAACAACAGATGCTGGAGGGGATGTGGACAGAAGGGAACCTTACTTCATTGTTGGTGGGAGTGTAAACTTGTTCAACCACTTTGGAAAACAGTATGGAGGTTCTTGAAAAGACTTCACGTAGACCTCCCCTATGACCCAGCAATCCCACTTTTGGGCATTTGCCCAAATGTTTACAAACAAGACCACACTAAAGCTAACAGCACAACTATGTTTATTGCAACATTATTTACAATAGCTAAGATATGGAACCAACCCAGATGCCCCTCAGTAAATGAATGGATCAAGAAAATGTGGTATATATACACAATGGAATTCTATGCCTCCATCAGAAAGAATGACATTTCCCCATTTGTTAGGAAATGGAAAAGCTTGGAAAAAGTTATATTAAGTGAAGTAAGCCAAGCCCAAAGAAACATAGGTCTCATGGTTTCCCTAATTTTCAATATCTAGTATATGTGTGAGTCAAGCAGGAAAGGTCAGATAATGTGATGTTAGGAAAATGATCCCTTAGATATGTATTTAAATGTTTTTTTTTTCTTTCATGCATTTGTTTCTAACTCATTTATAAGATTATTTCTTTGTAGCTTTGTATCCCTTCCCCACAGTATAACCCCTGCTTTCACTATATTTGATGTTGGTATAATTTGTGGAGGAGATGGGGAAAACCAAGTCGCTTAAGGATACAAGTAGACTCGATGCAACTATGAGAAGTACAAGTTGTCATGTCAAAAACGAACTTTACAACTTTGGTGGGGGGCGGGGATTAGGTGGGGGGACGGGGGGAGGCTGGGAAGGGATGTGAAGGGTAAACAAAGGAGGAGGCTGCAATGCTTGATAAGAAATGTACTCATAATCTTGCCCATGTAATTGTAACCCCTCTGTAGAGTTTGTTAACAAAAAATAAAAATTAAAAAACAGATGCATTGTATTGAGCTGGCAATGTGGCTTAGTGGTAGTCTTAGGGGAATAATGTGAAGCCCTGTGTTTGATTCCTCAGTTCTACATTAACGGAAAAAGCTGGAATTGGCACTGTGACAGAAGTCGTAAAGTGCCAGTGTGAGGAAAAGAAGTTCTTGGACATTGCCAAGGCCCTGAGTTCAAGCCCCAGGACTGGTCAAAAAGAAAAAGATGCATTTTATTAAGATAGGCACTAACGGCTCATTCCTGTAATCCTAGATATTCAAGAGGCTGAGGAATGAGGTTTGAAGCCAGCCCAGGTAGGAAAGTCTGTGAGATTCTTATCCCCAATTAAATGTCAGAAAAATCTGAAAGTCCTGCTGTGCCTCAAGTAATAGAGTTCTAGTGTGCATCGAAAAGAGGTCATGCACAGCGCCCAGACCCAGAGTTCAAACCTCAGGAGAGAAGAAAGAAAACAAAATAATTCACTAAAAACTGTTCATAAACTGCATGGTCAAACAGCAACTCCCATGCTACTACTTAAAGTCAATGAAAAATATGACTAAAATAGAATACAAGTCATTTCGTAGACCAAACATAGATAGAATACAAAGGTTGTTTACAGGGACAAAGTAAATTTTATCTCTTAGGTAGAGTTGAAATTTGTTCTTCAGTCTTCTTAAATCATTTATGAAATTGACAATACTGCCAATTATAGGTCAATTTCCTTGAGGAACAGATTGAATTCTGTTGTCTTTTCATAGCAAACCATAGAGGTGAATTTTTTGCCTCTTGTTGAAATATATCTGATATTTTAAAGTAGATTTGTCCTAATATAATATTAATTTGATCAATCATTTCATTAGGGTGATGTTAGTCAGATTGTTTTCCAGTAAATCCTATCCCTTATAATAAATGAGAGCATGCTGTGTCAGTCTCCTATTAATATGACAAAATATTTTATAAAATTAATTAATAAGGGGGAAAGATTAATCTTGGCATCTTATTTTACACATTTCAGTTTGTTTCTTATCCTCCTTTCTTGGGTTTGGTGGTGGCACAGAACCCAATGTCAGGAACATGTGATTGAGCATGTGTATTCATGGAAGACAGAAAGTAAAGAAGAGGAGGAATAGGAGTGGGAGAGAGAGAAAGAGGAGGAGGGGAAGAGGGAGAGGGAGAAGGAAAAGGAGAAGGAGACAGAGAAGGAAAAGAAGGAAGAGGAGGAAAGGACTTTGATCTTAACATCTTCTTTGATCACAAGTTCTCAGTGACCATATCTCTACAACTGAGCCCACTTGAAAAGGTTCACCACCTATTTATGGCAACATAGTGAAAGCTAATTATTAATCCCAATCCTATATGATTTCAGATTTAATTTCTAGAATGGTGGGTAAATATGTCTATACAAGTGTGATAACTTCTGTTCCTAAATATTTACTTGAATTAATCAGATAAACTATTTGGCATGGAGTTGGTTTGGTTATACCACTGTAGGAGAGATGAATGAAATATTTTAAATGCAAATACATTTTATTTAACAGATAAAGAAGCTTCAAGAGATTTCATTTTGTGACCTTCAAAAATAACTATTTCATTCAACTTATAGTGACTTGAACTTTTCATAATTTTATGGCATTTCCATTGAAGTATTTTGTCGCCTATAGCAAGGTTCATTTTTTCTAGTGAAGGAAAAATGAATGCTATCACGGTCATTTATTTCTTAATTATTCTATACAGAGTTGGTATAATATGAATTTCCTGCCATTCAATAATAAGTTATATTCAAGTCTATAGGAATAATTGGAAAAGTCATGGAATATCTTGCTTGAGTTAGCTCATATTAAGATTGATTCAATTTCTCAAAATCACTGTTGACATAAAATACATGAAATTCAATTTTTCTCTGAAATGACTTGGTACTCCAACCTGAGAAATACATGACCATTAACTATGATTTCTGTATACTCAAAAATGTATGAATCTGCATTTTCATGTCAAAAAATTAGGGTAAAATGTAGAGAAAATCATGTAACTCCTGTAGATAATAATCAAAGTTAATGACAAATTGCTTCATTCATCCTGACAGAGCCTATTGATTTTATCTTACATTAGAAATTTGATTAATAATCCCTTTGTCGCTTTTGAATAATAGAGTATTTCAATTTGCCCAGATTCTGTCATTTAAACCTTCAAGTGTATATTTTTTTCATAAAAATGAAAAGTATTTTTCCACAGTGCAGGTTCAGATTTAACAACTAAATAAATATCTAAATGTTAATTTATTAAATTGAGCCTCTAGAATTCAAATCATAAATTTATTTTATTCTTAGATATATTATACCTATGCTGAATATGAGTGTCTCAAGCTTGTAATCCTTACTACTCAGGAAGCTGGGGTCCAAAGCCAGCTTTGGCAAGAAAGTTTGTGAGACACATCTCAATCACACACACACACACACACACACACACACACACACACACACACACACACACACACACACACACACAGCTAGAAGTGGAGTTGTGGATCAAACGTTAGGACACTATCCTTGAGTGAAAAAAACTAAGGCATAGACCTTGAGTTCAAATCACAAGAATAACACCCACCCACATGCACACACATGCACATTATGTCTAAATTCTTATTTTAGTTTGAAGAAATAAACAATATCATGAATAGTAATATTTGTTTCATATCCTGCAACTTTTGTGAAGTGGTTTTGAGTACAATTTGCTTTAAGATATAACATGTCATTAAAATTAATATTAATCTAGTTAATATTTATAATTGCATATAAAACATTGGTATTTTATGTATACACTTAAGAAATATTATGAGTAAAAGAAAGAAAGGAAGAATAGAAGAAAAGAAAGAAAGAAAGAGAAAGAAAGAAAGAAAGGAGGAAAGAAGGAAAGAAAAAAGAAGAGAGTAAAAGAGAGAGGTAGGGATGGAGGGAGGGAGGGAGGAAGGAAAGACGGAAGGAAGGAAGGAAGGAAGGAAGGAAGGAAGGAAGGAAGGAAGGAAGGAAGGAAGGAAGGAAGGAAGGAAGGAAGGAAGTGACAAAAACACTTTAATTTATAAAATCTGTTATTTAGCCCAACATAAACTTCATGTAAGTTAACCCTTTTGTAAACAAGGTTCCAATTGTCACTTCTCTGCATGTTCTCCATGCATGAATGAAACCAACAAAGGAAGGATCAGATATAACCAGACGAATCTGTTTGCATCTCTAGTAAATATGTAAACAAATCTTTTTCTCATTTTCTATACATCATCAAATAAGTATTTGCAAACTATTTACATTGTTATAAATATTCTGAAAATTGATGTAACCAAAGGATGTCAATATATTATATAATGTGAACACTAGAATTTATAATGATATTAATGTTACAGTCTTCATATTATATTAATTATAAAAATTATATGTTTTACCAGAGAAATTAGCATCCTCTAATTTTGGTGTCTGTGGGAGTCTTAATAGCAGACAGCAATTAAAATCTAAGGAGATATGTATTTCTGAAAGCAGTTAACTCATTGGAGATTGTTCAAATATATCAGAAGGGCCTTAGAAAGGCTGAACATGTTTACATGATTACCTGTGATGTGATTCAACAGCGTTAAAACAATCATACTTCACTTTGTCATCACTACAATTATTCCCATTGTAAGTAGAATCATTCACATAATTTACACGATATATGTTTGTCCTTAAGTTATTATTTTCTATGACATAATATCCAAATGATACACTTCACTGAGTTAAAGAAAAAGTTGCAAAATGTATTGGACACTCTAACTCCTTCCAATTACACATATTGAAATTCTATTCCACTTTCTGGTGACATTAGAATCAGCCTTTCAGAGATGACCCTGCAATAATGATCCTGATAAAAGAAGCCCAATATAACTAGTCTGCCATGTGAATGTCCAGCAAACAGATTATAATTAACCAGAAAGTAGACCGCCATAAGACAAAGATTTGCTTTGAATAACCATTTTTACAATCAATGTTCAAGCTTCTAGAGTACGGGTAATATAGTCCTGATGTTTTTAATGCACTTATTTGAAATATTTTCTTAGAACAGCCCAATAGCGGACAAAAAGCAAAGTGGAATTGATTTAAATTTCAAATTTTTGAAAAAAAACTATTCATAATGTTTTATTATTTGATCTTTATTCTCCAAACCTCCAGGTTGCAAATATTATTAAATGAGAATTGAATTGAGGTTCAATGCTCTATTCAACTACCATAATTAAACTTTTGAATGTTTTTATTATCTTCACGTATTTGTACAAAGGAGTTGCCATTCACTGAAACAGTGTATGGATACAGTGCATCTTGATTAATGTCACCCCTTCCCACATTCTCATCCACCTCTCCCATTCAACCCAGTCCTTACTTAACTCAATATTATGTTATGTATCGAATTACTTGCCATGTAACAAAACATTTTATGTATACAATACACCTGGAATTGTATTACCACTTCAACATCTTCACCCCCATTTCACACTACACATTGCTTTGTATATATCAATTCTGGGAAGTATACAATGGATTCTTGCCTGTATTCTATAGTTTTCAATTTCCTACCCCTCTCACCTTACCCCCCACTGTCCTCTCTTGTAGTACACATTGACTGGTATTTATTTTGTTGGGTTTTGACTTAATCTTTTAAGAGAACTATACTATTTTCACTTTCCATGGACTCTGACACTTCAGATAATTAATATACCTCCTTGCATATCATCCAGTGTATTTACTTTTACATTAATAGGCACCTTCTGTTTACCAAACATAAAGAAAATCATACAACCTAACTTTCTCTGGGTCCAGTTAATTTTACTTAATATGACTATTTCTAAGTCTTTCATTTTCCTTAAGAATGGTGCAATAGGGCCTGGGAAGGTGGCTCAGTGGTAGAGTGCTTGCCTTGCATGCATGAGGCCCTGGGTTCGATTTCTCAGCACAACCTAAGCAAAAAGAAAGAATCCGGAAGTGGCACTGTGGCTCTAGTGGTAGAGAACTAGCCTTGCATGCATGAGGCCCTGGGTTCGATTTCTCAGCACCACCTAAGCAAAAAGAAAGAATCCGGAAGTGGCACTGTGGCTCTAGTGGTAGAGCACTAGCCTTGAGGTGAAGAGCTGAGGGACAGCACTAGAGCCCCAGAGCTCAGGCCCCACGACTGGATCCCCCGCCCCCCAAAAAAGAATGGTGCAATATGATTCTTTCTGATTGATTAATAAAATTTGACTATGTATGTATATATACATACATACTTGTAAATAGAGATCAATGAAATTATATATATATAATTCATATACACGAGCACACAATTCTTGATCGCTTTTGTCAGTGAGAGGCATCTGGGCTGATTCCATATGTTGGCTACAGAAAATAATGCAACAATGAACATGATTGTGCTGGCAGCTTCAGTGTGGCCTTGTTTCTGCTCTATTGGATAAATGCCCATAAGTGGAATTGCTGGATCACAGGGAGCTCTCTATTCAGTTTTGTGAGCAACCTCCATCGTGTTTTCCATAGTCGTTGAACAAGATTACATTTCCACCAACAATGAAATAGAGTTTCCTTTGGACCACATCCCTATCAGTATCTGTGATTGTTCGTTTTTTCATAATGACATTGTAACAGGGGTGAAAAGAATCTCAGTGTTGTTTGGAATTGCATTTCTTTCATGGAGACAGGTATGTCTATTTGTCATTGTTACTTTTCTTCTAAGAAGTTCTCTTTAAGTCATTATCCCATATATTAATTGGGCTCTTGTTTATTTGAGGGTTTATTTGATCTGTAAATATGGGTTAGTTATGTAAATCCTTGTCTAATGCTTAGTTAGTAAAAATCTTCTTCCTTTCTGTTCTCTTTCTATATACCCTGCTAACTTTTTCCTTTGCCATGAAGAAACTCTTTAGTATAATGCAACTCTATTCACCCAGAAAAAAAATGATATTACACCATTCATAAGGAAATGGAAACACTTGGAACAAACCTATATTAAGGGAAGAAAGTAATACTCAAAGAAATATCGGTTGCCCGATTTCCCTCAATTCTTGTATTAGAATGTGCCTCTAATTCTACACCTTGACACACTTGGATGATAAAAGAGAAAATATTACATTTGGATATGATAAATTACATGGGATTCTAAACATTTATACAGTGAGATCAAAGGAGGATGCACTTTGGAGAGGATCACAAAGGCTCAATAGCTATATGAATATTATCATATAATATAATGTTCATCAAATTGATCTCCAAGAAATGATAATGAGAGTTTTTTTATTATTTTGCTTTTTCCATCTGAATTCGGATGCTGTAATTTTGTTTTAATTTCTGCACCTTTGGTCTTATATGTAAGTTTAGAAAGGGCAAGGGGAAACACAGAAATGTTGGGAAAGGGTGAACAAATGTGGCAGTTCCACACAATAGACATTACCTTGTAAATGAACTATACAATTTATGGGGGAGGGAGGTTGAAAGAGAAAAACTGGGAGAACATGAGGGAAGAGGTGACACTGTTGAAAAAGAAATGTGCTAATCATCTGACTTATGTAATTGGATTCCTTCTGTACATCATCTTTACAAATTAAAAATGGACCTCATAAACAGGCGAGAATAGTTATATTAATATTAGATAAGATTGGCTTTAAATTAAATTGGTATAAAAGTAAAAAGAGACTAAAAAGAACATTAAATGTTGGTAAAGGAAAGTCTGAAGCAGGTGGATATAACAATGCTAAATATCAATGCCCTGAATCCTAGATCTCTCAAATTCATCAGACAAATACTACTTGCCATAAAAATATGCATACATCCAATCACATTGTTCGTTGCTTGAACACATCATTCTTACCTCTGGACAGTCCATCCAGGTCAAAATCTCGAAAAAAATCACAACCAAATACCTAGTTTGATAAGCTATACCTAACAGCCCATGGAACGTTTTCCAAAATAGATCATATCTTAGATCAGAAAGAAAATCTGTGAAAATTCAAAAATAAATATGAAATTACCGGGGCTGGGAAGGTGGCTCAGTGGTAGAGCACTTGCCTTGCATGCTCGAGGCTCTGGGTTCAATTCCTCAGCACCACATAAGCAGAAAGAAAAAAGCCGGAAGTGGCGCTGTGGCTCAAGTGGTAGAGCGCTAGCCTTGAGCTAAAGAGCTGAGGGACAGCGCCCAGGCCCAGAGTTCAGGCCCCACGACCGGACCAAAAAAAAAAAAAAAAATGAAATTACCTCTTGTATCCTGTCAGACCACAATGGGACCAAATTAGATCTCAACATCAAAAGGCATCACAAAAATTTCTGAAACTCACAGAGACTGAATAACACATTGCTAAATCATCAGTGAGTCACTGAAGAAATATGGAGGGAAGTTCCAAAGTTTATGGAATTCAGTGGAAGTGAACAGACAAAATACTACCTCCTCTGGGACACAAGAACACAGGCAATACTCAGGAAAATTTATAGCTTTGAGTATGTACATCAACAAATTAGAACAATTTTAAATCAGCACTAATAATGCACCACTATGTCCTTGAAAAAGAGGAACAAGCCAATTCAAAAACTGGTAGATAGAAATTATACAAATTAGATTAAAGAAATAAATGAATCAGAGCCTCAGAAAAACATACAACCATAATTGACTTTTATCTACTAGTACCTCAAAAATTCGCCCAATAAATGTAAATGTAGCTATTTTCAGAGATAGACTCAACCAGCTCAAACCAGTGAACAAAACATACTTGTAAGATTCTAAGGAACAATGTTTTGTTTGCCTTTTTAAAATAAATTTACTCTGTTATTAAGTTGATTTATAGAGTTATTACAATTACATGAGTAAGGTAATGAGTACATTTCCTTTTATGAAATGTCTTCAATTTCCTCATATTTTCCCATTCCCTCCCTTCTTTCCCCACCCATGTGTTAAACAGTCCACTTCTATCAATGTTCAAGGAAATCCACTGCTTCATTTTTTCACCCTTTCCCTAAAGCTCTTTGCCCACCCACACCTTCCTGAAGACGTAGAATGAATATACCATGCATAAGGTAAAGAAGACAGAATCATCACAAACTATAAATTAACAACAACATACACTAACCAAAAAATGGAGTATTCTGTTTCCATACCTCATAGTTTGTTTCAGGATGTTTATCATGTTATATAAATGTAATTGTTTTTATCATAAAGTCAATTCAGGGATTAAGGTGTGATAAACTTATAAATTTCTTTCTATTTAGTAATGCTTTTATTTTACATTAATGTTGTAAGTAACACAATTCAAATCCTAGTGAAACTTGAAGGTTCAGATTTAAAGTTAAATATTCAAAAGGTCTAATAATTCCATTTTGGCAACCAAATTGAAAAACAGGCATGGTTTATCCTCAGGAATGTCATTATTTCATATGCAAAAAGTAATTTTACCTACATTTTCTCTTATATGATAACATATTATCTGTTATTCAGAGAGATACAAAAAGATTTTTAATTATGATATGAAAAATGCATCGACATGTATGAATGAAATCAGGGAGTAGATGGCTCAGAGCAGGGTGATTCTGTTAAATATTCTCATTATTTTGAATGATGTGGTGTTTTTGTATGTGTGGAATTATGAATGTTTTTTATGTCTGGACAAGAAAATTTGATTAATAGATCATTATCTAATACCCAATGTCTAGAACCTAACCTGAGTCAGAGTGGTAAGTGTGTGTGTGTGTGTGTGTGTGTGTGTGTGTGAGTGTGTGGTTGTGTGTATGTGTGTGGGTGTGGGTGTTTGTCTGTCTGCTTGCAAGTCTGGACTTAGAAGGAAGTATCTTATTTCCCTGAAGGTATGTACTTAATTCTATTAGGTGTACTCCATTAATGACAGCAGATAAAGTTAATTAACATTTTGTGCCATATATTTATGGACCTATGACTGCATGGACAAAATAAAAATTATGTTTGTGGTATGAGTTTTGTAAAAGATCAGCTGAAATTATAAACATTTGGAATCTTGAGAAAGATATCAATTGCAATCATTTCAGTGTAGATAAATTTTGACAACACTTGCAGTGATAGGTAATCTTATATCAAAATTTAATATTTATTGATTTTCCATAGCTACACTATTCTATAAATTTGTAGGAAAACAAGTTAAATTAAGGAATCATAAAAGTAATGTGATTATTTATTGCGAAGAGTTCTACAGTTAGACCCTGATTGTAAGTGCTAGGATCAATAGAAAAAAAAACACAATATACAACATTTAGTTAGGTATTTTATAATGAAGCACATTTTAATATACTCTACATTGTTAGAAAGACTAGAACTTTGGGTTAGCTTTATAACCTACCATAAGAAGTGATATTGCCATTTATTAAGCAAAAAGGCTTACTCAGATTTACAAGATTGAATGGTTCAGTGTATGTTCAGCTAGTTTTATTGCTTTGGGGGCCAGTGACAAGACAATGTCAAGGAGGGGAGTATGTCAAAGAGAAATGATTTTTACCTAGAATGATTAAAAGATAAAAGAAGAAAGAAGATGGGAGTCTATTTTCTAATGGGTTTCACTCTGAAGAACTTAATCTCCAGAAGAACTATTCAGGTATGCTCCACAGTCTGGGAGGAATTGGAATGTCATTTTTCTTTAACACATAGGTCTTTCTGGGGCATTCTAAAATCAAATGGCAACATCTTCACCAATGATAATAACTTGTCCAGGGGTGGAAGCCACTAGATATTTCTATAAATTCTAATCAGATCTCAACAGACTAAATATTTTATGGAATTCCTATTAAAATATTTTCTTGCAGACTGACTGGGTCTTCATAATGTGTATCTGTGTGTTTATATGTGTGTGTTTGAATAAACTAATAAAACAATGTGGCAGATAAAAGTATTAGTATGGCCTTTGGTTTTTCTTCTCATATTATGAAAGCCTGTCACAATTCCCAATCAAATCCCATCCAAGATTCAAACATTAATGCTGTCCCAAAATTTCTTTATGCTAACCTAAGTATATGCATCTCATTTCAGATGACCATGGTATAGGAAAATTTTAAGTCTTCCAATTACGTTATCACCAAGGAAACAACGTACAATATTTCTTTTAAAAATACGTAGATTGTAGAACATGTTAACCAGAAAATTGAAGGAGTATACATTATAGGATTTAATTTAAATATTTAGTCACATAAATGGATATTCTTTATCCCCAACTCAGAGCCCTTTTAAACTACATAATTGCTCAACTCATCTATTACCATCTTCCATGAAGTCAGTCCTTGCTGTAAACAAACCAGATGTGGTGAACAAATTAACATATGCACCATTGTTACATGTTGCTGTTCTAAAGCATGGAAGTGAAAGTGCATTTAATGCCTGTGAAGAGCTGGTTCTAAGGATTATGAAAAGTGATTACTTTGCACCATAAATAGAAAAATCCACAGATGTTTCCAGTTGTGTTTTGTTGTTGGCATTTATGAGATATATTTTGGAAAGCACAATGAATGAAAGCAGGCTATTTTGTAAAACTTTGCTGGCTGACTCTTTTATTGAAATGTTTCAAATGAGAAGACAGACAATAGGGTGGGTAAGATGTAGTATGCAGCTTTAAATACAGACAAGAAAAACAAAGAATGGGAATTTTTTTTTCCTTAACAAATGCTTTCTGGTTATATTGTGCTATACACTATAATGATGAAATAATCATTTCTATGGAAAAGTAAGGAGAAAACACTGTCACCTGTTGAATTTCTTTTTAAAGTGAATCTAAAATGTCAAGGTCAAAGAAATTTAAATGCCATAATAAAATATTATCAAGTATTACTTTTTTTTGATAAAAAGTTAAAACAAACTGACAGACTGTTAGTCCATTTACATTTATAAGTTTCCTGCTCTATATTTCCTATTGTTCCTCTTTTTTGGGTGGTGATATATATATTTTTTAGAATGGCAACCTGGTCTTAACCATTACCTACATTATGCTGTCATATAATCAGAGAGTTTTTGGGGTTTTTTTGTTGTTGTCTTGTTTTTTTGGTCGGTCATGGGGCTTGACTGGGCTTCGGCGCTTGTCCTACACTGTACAGCTCAAGGTGAGCACTCTACCACGGCAGCTGCTGGCAAGTGCTCAGAGCTGTCTCCTTGCCTGTATTTTCTCTCTATGGCCTAACTCTGTGTCCTGTGAAGGCACACTTGGTGTCATTCTCTGTCTTAGGACTGTTCACTGGAACTCTAAAAATGCTTTCGATGTGAGAGCTTGTTTAGCCTCTAGCTTCTCCTCTGCCATCTTCCTGGAACTCTCGGGGATTTAATTTTTTGAGTTCCAAGTATATTTTAGGTATGAGACCCTTGTCCATTGTATGGTTAGTGAAGATTTTCTCCTAATCCGTGGGCTTTCTATTGATCTTGCTAGCTATGTCCTTTGCCATGCAGAAGTTCTGCAACTTCATGCAATCCCATTTGTCCAACCTTTCTTTGATTTGTTATGTTTCTGGGTCTCTATTAAGGAAATTTCAGCCTGGGTCAAAGAGACTTAGGGTTTCTCCTATTCCATCCTGCAATGTTTTCAGAGTGTCTGCTTTGACTCCGAGGTCTATGATGTATTTGGAGTTGATTCTAGTGCAGGGTGATATATAAGGATCTAGCTTTAGTTTTCTACTTGGAAAAAATTATATTAAGTGAAGTAAGCCAAGCCCAAAGTAACATTTGTCCCATGGTTTCCCTTATTTGCAATATTTAATATATGTCTGAGTCAAGCAGAAAGGGTCAGATAAGGTGATGTTAGGGAAATGAGCCCAAAGATATGTATTTAAGGTTTTTTTTCTTTCATGCTATTGTTTCTAATGCATTTCTAAGGTTATTTCTTTGTTGCTTTGTATGTTCCTTACCCACAGTATAACCCCTGCTTTCACTGTATTTGATGTTGGTATAATTTGTGGAGGGGAAGGGGAAAAACAAGTCGTTTAAATAAGGATACAGGTGGACCCATTGCAACAATGAGAAGTACAAGTTGTCATGTCAAAAACGAACTTTATAACTTTGGTGGGGGGTGGAGTATTGGGTGGGGGCCCCGGGGGAGTCTGGGAAGGGATGGGAAGGGGAAACAAAGGAGGAGGCTACAATTCTTGATAAGAAATATACTCATTATCTTGCCCATGTAATTGTAACCCCTCTGTACAGTATTTTCACAATAAAAAGTAAATAAAAATTAAAAAAAAAGAATAAATAAACTACAACTGCTGAAGTTTTCAATAGTCAATGTATTACATTTTATGTGCTTAATATTTTCCTGAAATTATTACCTTTGGATTATATATCCCTAACAAACTCTTTTTTATGATTTTTATATGATTTATATAGATTCCTTATGTGATTCTTATGTGACTTCTTAGAGATCCATAAATAAAACAGCTCAGAACAGGAAAAAAGTAGGTAAGAAGTCATAAACAATACTATTATGGTGCTCTTAATGGCTAAGTGTAAAGAATATGTAACAAAACTGTTGGAAGATTCATTTGTTGTTGTTGTTGTTGGTTTTTTTTGCTATTCTTTCCCATTTCTTTGTAGAAAGGTTCTCACTATAAAGTGCCAAGTGGTCTGGACCCTTCAAGGCTTGTCTCAGTGACATAAATGATGGGATTAGGGATGTGTGCTCCCATGGCTGGCTTTTAGGAAGTTCACAATATAGCAATACATATACACATAAAGAAACTTTTGTGAGTGATGTGTATTCACTTCCTCAATACCCTCAATGTCAAAACGTCAAGTTACTATCAACTGGCATCACTAACACCTCCATAAATCAAATGCAAACTAAAAGCTCTACTTCAAAAACCAACATCTAAGGCAGTGTTGGAAATAAAGAAGATACATAATACATCTAAAGGAGTGAGTTCTTTAACACTGGGTATGAGCAGTGATAGTTGAATTTTTAACTAGGCTTGAAAAGTTCGGGTGTCCACTAACTATGTCACTAGAGTTGCAGAGTTGACCTTGGTATCAAGATTGGAGGTAAAATTCAAAGGCAGCTAAATTGCTGGAGTATTGAAGCTCGATACAGTGTGACCCTTCCTGATAATGGTAAACAGAGAGTAGAAGCTAAGTCAGTAAAATGTATAGGAAGGATTCTCCACTGAGAATAATTTCAGGGGGTGATCATTACTCTTGCGTTGTAAATGAATAGCCCATCATTCTACTTTAAGCTGTAGCATATTTCTGATTGGAGGACAATTATAACATACCACTGTGCCATGAGTGCTGAGCAGTGTAGGTGTATATTACTCTAATATATGTAAAAATCCTTACAGGTATGGAATGGCCTGACCTTAACACTTCATTCTGTGTTGCTGAGTTTCATGGAGAAATCTTCATAATTAGGCAATTCACACTCATCTAAGTCTGAATCAGGCAACTGAGGTAAGAAATTAGGGTCATCACTTCAGTGACATGGTCTGTGACCTGTGAAATAAATAACATTATTTCACAATGCATGTGTTTCTGAAAATGCATGTAATACCAAATACCAAATATACAAAAGGGACAATTATCCATCTCATATTATCAGAAGTAAAGATACTCCTGAATTGTACTTACTTGCTAGAGGATCACAGGGTCACTGCTAACGTTTGGTACCTTTCCAGGTGCTCAATCTTCTTCAATCTTTTTTGAAGAAGTGTTTTTCCATATTTTTTTTGAGATGTTTAGAAAATCAGTACTGTCACTAACCGCAACCATGGGACAGGAAAGATGATGGGATACCTGGCCATAGAACTGAGAAATCACAGGAAGTGATAGGAAAGAAGACACCAGAGGACCCAAAGCCTCATTGCCAGCTTCTGAATCACCAAATCCTGCTTAACATGTTTATATTCCTTCTATTACAAGGGGGGCGGGTGAGTGGTCAGTGTGTCCACAAACTAAGGCATTAATCTAGCTTTGGTTACAACTATTAACATGAGGTATTGTTTGTATACATAGTGATAATTGAATCCCTTATTGTTAGGGAGCAGAAGGGAGCAATAGTCATTAAATCCATAACACAGACATCCATCTTGTCTCCAAAGTCTTAATCTTTTAGTGTACAACAGCTCAAATTTAAATACTCTTGAGGTAATAGCTCATACCCCTGTCTTCCCTTGACTGACCTTTGAGAGCAGAGCTCTCAGCCTTTTGATTGCTGTTTTTGAGACAATATTGTCCATTATGACCAAGTGAGATATTTTAAACTTTTTATTTGTGGTCCTTAATGGTGGTGCTGGGGAATCAACTTCTTGCCTTCATGTGTCTTAGTCTACTGTGTGCTTCTGAGCCTGATATGACCTATGGTTTTATTTTCAATCAACTGGAATAAAGAAAAATTTCCCTAGGAAGGAATTAACACTTGGTTACTTTCTCCAGTATCTCTCACACACATAAAAGTTGTATAATTCTACACTGACAGAAAACGGTGTTCTTATATTATTAGTAGTAACTTCTTATTTTTAGTAGCTCCACTCTTCACAAACTCTTGCTCAGTTGCTATCCCTCCTTCCCATAAAACTCGACTAGATCAACTGGAAACCCCCTACTAGTCAGCCTCTTCCTTAAAAAGCTCAACCTTAACTAACCTATCCCCTGGTAGCCCTGCTAAAAATTTTCAAAGGCCTGACTGCAACCATACTCCTTCCTGAAAGCCCTTCTCTGCCTTATGGAAATCCCTCTTCCACTCCACCCCATCCTGGAATCCCTGCTCTGCAGCACCAGAAACCAGGCCACATCCATATCTCCTTCTATTTCCCACCTTGCTGCAATAGAACCCCGCCTACACCAGGCTTCTCCCTCAAATCCCCACCTCATCCACCAGATGAGGTCTGCCCCTACCTACTCTAGTCCCTCATAGTCGCACTGTTCCCATATCCTAGTACCTCCAAACTTCTCCCTTCCCTTTTATACCCCACCCCCAACCACCCTTCTCACTCCAGCCCCCCAGGTTTCATCAGAAACTCTGCCCATAACTAGCCTACTTGTAAGAGGCTTAACCTCTCAAACACAGCACTGAACCTACCTCTTCCCACAAAGCCCATCATGCTATACCAAAAACCCTTCACCTTCCTATAACGGCCCTTGAAGCCCTGCCTTCCTTGGCCAGGAGCTTTTCACATAGCCCATCTCCTGCCTGGAAAGACATCCCTGCTCCACCACAAGTCTCCCTACCTCCCACATCTACTCTTTCAATGCCCTGCCTTGCTCTCCAGATAAACCCGCCCCCTATGGCTCCTCCCTCAGTTCCACATCCTACTCCACCAGATACTCTGCCCACAATTATTCTACACTATTATAGCTCTTCCACTCCTTCTCAAAGCCCCTCCTCCAACTAGCCGCATGGCTCTAAACCCTGCCTTGCTCCTGAAAAATCCCACTAGAAAACCCCCAACACACTATGCCATTTCTGGACACCCACATTGCTCCACTGGAAGCCACTGTTCCAGTTGGCCTCCTTCTGGAAGCCTAGAAAACCTCCACCACACTCTCCCATCTCTCGACACCCACATTGCTTCACTGGAAACCACTGCACCAGTTAGCCTCCCTCTGGAAGCCTCACTATACGCAAATGTAAATCCCAGTCCCTCCATAGTCCTTTTTGGAAGGTTGTTTTCCCCTGCTGGAAATCCTGTCCATAGTCCTTGTCCTGCATTACAACACTGAAATACCCATCCAACCTTACTCCTCATTTCCAAGTGGTGACTGGATACACCAGAAACCCCATCCTAACTAGTCTAGTGCACTGGATCTTATCAATGCTCTCACAAAGCCCTGGTCCTGAAAAACGCATCCATACATTGTGACTACATCCTGCTCTGCTGGAAACCCCACCTTCACCCTAACACACTTGCCAAAGGCCTGCCATTCTCCATGAGAAACCCTGCCCCTTACTAGCCTATGTCTTTCTAGTACCACCCTGCCCTCTCAAAACCACACCCTGAAAAGCCGCTCCCTCATAGCTCCGCATTCCTGCTCCAGAATCCCTACCTTCTGTCAACCTCTTGCCTCCATTCCCTGCCCTGCCTTAGGGGAAACCTCACCCAATATATCCCACAAGGGCTCACAGTGTTCCACCAGATCTCCTCCTCTAAGTAACCTCTTCCTTTGTAGCCTTGTTCTTCCTTCTCAAAGCCCTGCCCCAAACAGCCTCCTTCCTAGTGACCCCACTTTTTTCCACTGAAAACCTGTCTGCCTGCCAGCCTCCATCCTAAATCCCACCTACTCCACGAGACCCCTCCCCTAACAAGTCAAGTCCTTCCTGTTTCCTCCTTGATGTCTCAAAGCCCTACACAGCCTGGCCTTCACCCTCAAAGCCCTGTCCTGTTCCACCATACAGGTTGTGCAAATACCAACTCTTCCCTTAAACCATACAGATCTCCACCAGAAACCCCATACTACCTCATCCATGAAGGTCTCATCTAGCAACTTTTATTACAAATGTGATTTTGAACATATCTGGGGAAATAAAAGTTCCAGCCTCCAGCTGGGCTCAGTCACAGAGAAGGATTTGTGCCTGGTTTTGACTTTTCAGCTAGTCCTGACAATGTAAAGTGCTCTTGACTAAAACTGGATAAAAATCAGGCCAGTTTAATTTCAGGTGACTTCCCCCTCCCCCCCAGCCTTCCTCCAAAAGAAGGGATTCAAAAGACCAAATTTTGAAATGCCTTGCTAAATAAGCAAGCCCTGGGAAAATGAAGTTCAACCAAGTTACTTAGATTAAAATAAATACTGTCTTAAATTTTTCTTTCAAAACTTTAAAATGTACATATAACTGATTTTGGTTTTTGGGTGCTTAAAAATCTGAGTGTGTTTTGTATGTGTTTGTGAACATGTTCATGATAGAAATTGTCAGCATTCTGTAACAATTGGCTGAGTTTAAAGTTCAAAAGGTTATAAGATTTGATCATTACCAAAAAATTTTTAAAGCATTTTCACATTGTTTGAAATGGCTTAACGATTCTTTAAGTTAAACATTAGAAAATCTGGTACTTTAGAATGCATAAGGCTTTTTACACTGTAATCAATATATCTGGCTTAGCAAAAAGGAGAAATTTTGAAGCCAACAGAAGACCTATCTTTTGGAGGGAAGGGTGAACAGGCAGAAGTGCAGCTCAGCTGGTCATGCATGGTGGAACAGGCCATGGGAGGAGTCCACTCATGGTGAAAGAGGGCAAGCTGGCACAAACGCAGTTCAACTAACCCTAAAGAGTAGGATTGGGTGTGTACCCATTCCACTGGAAGGGCCAAGTGGCCCATATTTATTCTGCCCCTTTTCCCTGCAGATAGACACTGGAAACCTAATGGTAAAAATGAGTGATTTGAAGATCTGATTAACATTGCTAAAACTGCCCCATGGATGTGTTAAAATTCATGTGTATCTGTTTTAAAACAAGCAGCTAAAGGTGAGTTTAAGAGGTTTTTCAAAATGCAACTAAAAACTAAAGTATAGAATATTAAAACAGAGATGAATGGGAGGCTTACAAATTAAGAATCGATTTCTGTATATAAAGTTTAAAAGAATAATTGTTCTATACATTTGCCTCAAAGTACAAAAAGGGAAAATTAGGATTACCAAAGTTATTGCTTAATTCCTATTTCAGTTTGGTCTCATAGGTTTTTTGTTGTTGCTGTTGTTTTGGTTTTTTTTTGTTTGTTTTTGTTTTTGCTTTTTTTGTAACCGTTCCCAGCAGATCCACAAAAAGGAGTGAGGATTCTTGTAAGTTTGTCAGATGTAACTTTGGCTCTTAATAAGTTTCAGGTAAGAATATGCTTAAAAGCTACTTCTATGTTGACTGCCTTGTTGCTTTTTTTTAAATGTGAAAAACATTTTTTTTAATTTATTTTTTGTGAACACACTGTACAGAGGGGTTACAATTACATGGGCAGGTTAATGCGTACATTTCTTATCAAGCATTGCAGCCTCCTCCTTTGTTTACCTTTCACATCCCTTCCCAGCTTCCCCTCCACCCCCCCACCCAATCCTCCCCTGCCTTGTTGCTTTTAATTGGAGTAAAATGGCCTTTTATGAGACTCATTGATCTGAAAACTGATTCGAATCCAGCCTGGGCAGATAAATGTCCCTGTGAGAATGTCACCTCTACTCAGCCAGCAGATGGCAGAAAGAGCAAGCAGAACTGCTTTTGGATTCAGTGTGGCAGAGTGCTAGCCTTGAGCTGTGGAGCTGAGGGACAGCACCCAGGCCCCAAGTTCAAGTCTAGCAACAAACTAAGGGAATTGCCAATGAGGCATTGTTCCCAGTGTGGAGAAGACACTCTGTGGATGAAAGTAATGGAGGAGCATCCAGAGACCATAAGCCACTGCTTAGATGGCAGAAATAATGTCAGATCCTTGCATCATTTCTGCATGGCAGAAATGGCAAAAATTGGTCAGAGCCAGGAGGTCATGGGAAGATAGTTTGTAAGCATGCCTAATGTCTATGACTGTAAGGGACAGGAACTTGTCAGTCATCTGTGATAGTAGTAAAAAGCTAAGGTTTTAAAATGTGGAGGATAGTTTAAATCCCAACCCCTGTATGTGCCAAAAGCTCTAATTGGCGGTAAATTTTTGAGCTGACACCAGCTACATGAAATTCATCTGCTCAGGAAAAGTTTGTAAACCTGAGAGTGTGTGTCTATTGATATCTGTCTGAAGGCCTGCATAGGTATCTCAGATATTGCTAGGATTACTATAGATCAGGTTCTTAAGCCATCCATAAAGATCCTTTTGCAAACCAGAAGGATAAATAAGCTCCACTGCTGTAGCCAGAAAAATGGTCTGTGCATTTTGTCAAAAGTAAAAATATTATTCTTAATGACATTTAACCCTGGTAGACTCTTTGTAAAATAGGCTAAGTTTATAGGTTCCTGGCTAGGTAGGATCAACACTCCTGAGTCAGCTTGAAGAAGTGATAGAAGATGAATCTTTGCCCATCATCCCCTTTTAAGAACAAGGGAAAATATTCACTTTTTAAAAAAATGTGACAAAATAGACAGAAGGAAAGGCATGGGAAATAATAGTACAGGTCTGAGCCCTCTATATCTGCTTAGAAAATTCTAGCCTTATTAAAAGAACTATTTGTTTAAAAAGTTATCATCTTGGTAAATTGTCCTGGGCTATTGTATAAATTGTCTTAAAAACTAGTGGGTTCACAGCCTGCCAAGTGTATGCAATGTATCCTTACCAGTCAATGTAGGAATTTGCAGTCCAACATTAGGTGTGACAATCCCTTGGAGCCACTGAGAGACACTGCTACTGCTACTGCTGCTACTGCTGCACACCCTAATGGGTAAAGTTCAACAACAGCCTGACACTTACCTGGAGGAAATCTACATCAAGACCCAGACCACCTCCACCATGGTAAAAGTAGACTGCACTCCTGACTGATTCCATCACCTGAAAATGCTTCCCGGTTGAAAGCTGCTACAACTAAGATCGTGTGGGACATTCTCTTGGTAATATGCAGTAACCCTTTATACTCCCACAGTAGATATTGGGAACGAGAATATCACTGGCTTGCCTTAGGCACTACAGGGTCACAGCCTAGTTTGGTTCTGGTATGGTAATAACCTGCTTCCTCCTGGGTGTGTTTTAAAGATAAACGAGAGATTTTTTTAATCAATGGAGTTAGTACGAGGAATGAGTCCCAGTCCTAATCTTAGCCTTAAAATCTAGTAAGCTTGGGCTGGGAAGGTGGCTCAGTGGTAGAGTGCTTGCCTTGCATGCCTCAAGTCCTTGGATTGATTCCTCAGCACCACATAAGCAAAAAGAAAAAAGCCCGAAACTGGCACTGTGACTCAAGTGGTAAAGCACTAGTCTTGAGCCTTGAACTGAGGGACAGTGCCCAGGCCCAGAGTTGAGGCCCTACGAACGGACCCCCCCCCCCAAAAAAATCTAGCAAACTTTTCATCCTACTGTGCCTTGAGGCTTTCTGAGATAACTTGGTTCCACAAGTCAAAGGAAAAATGGGCGGTTTTAAACTCTCACCACAAAAAAGCTCAAGGAATTGTAAAGAAGAGGAGGGTAGTACAGTAAGCCTTAGGAAAGGAACTGGGGGAAAATTGGTATCCTCAGGATGAGAAAGGATTTAAAAAGTAAGAATTGTCTTAAAATATTTGTAAAGAAGACAAACCTCAGAAAGTTTAAGTATGTAACAAATGGTATGAGTATGTCTTAAAATTGGAGCTTACGAGTATAGCTGGTATAAAATTAAGTTAGCTGTTATATACAGAGTCAAGATTGCTAGAAGAAAATGTCAGGGCCTTTGGTACTGTTAATTTTGTTACTCACAATCGGACCTTGTAGACTGGTGTCCTTTGTAAAAGAGAGGATCAGCACAGTCCATCTATTAGTTCTGAGATCCAAATACCAAACTGTAAATATAGAACACTGTGCCAATTAGGGGAACATGATTGGTCCCTGATGCTCTAGAAGAGGAGGGAATGAAGAGCCAAAGTAACTCCAACTTGAGATTAACCCCACCATCTTTTGCTAGGCTGCCCTCAGAGTAAGCCCAAGAGAGAGGAAAAAAACACAGGTTGCCACCAACCCTGCCCACCCTTAAGAAAGCAGAACAGTTGCCCAAGTGTTCCAGGAACAGAATATACCAACAGTTCAGAAAAAAGGCAGTATGTTTAGGGTGGGCTCAAACCAATCATGTAACTGCTTGTGTGGAAATTCCCTAAACTTATTTGTTCAATATTATAAAAGTTGTGTTGATTCTGTGCTTGGGAACTCTTACTGTCACGGGTTACCAGTGCGTGGAGGACCAAGCTTGAGCTTGCAAATAAATGACTTTTGCTGTTTGCATTGGTCGTAGTATCTGATGGTCTTTTGGGAGTCCCAAGTCCGTACAACAAGCTTGATATAAAATGTCTCTGCCCAGAGATTTGAATGATGGCATTTATAGTTTAAATGATTTAGGGTAATTATTAACATCTAATACATGCTGAGGTTTTTATTTATACCTCACTTTCACCCTTTCTTTCTTCCTCCCTTTCTTTCTTTTCTTTTCCTTTCTCTTTCTTTCTTTTCTTTTCTTTCTTTCTTTCTTCCTTCCTTCCTTTCTCTCTTTTTTTCTTTGTTTCTTTCTTTCCTTCTTTCTTTGTTTCTTTCTTTCCCTTCCTTCCTTCATTTTGTCCTTCTTTCCTTATTTCCTTCCTTCTGTCCTTCCTTCTTTTCTTCCTTATCTCCTTCCTTGCTTGATACCTTGCTTCCTTGCTTCCTTCCTTGCTTCCTTCCTTCCTTCCTTCCTTCCTTCCTTTCTTCCTTTCTTCATTCCCTTCTCTCCTCCTTCTCTCCTTCTCCTTCTCTGCTTTCTTTTCTTTCTCTTTCTTTTCCTTTCTTTCTTTCTTTCTTCCCTTTTCTTTTCTCTTTTATGAAATGAGTATGAATTTAGATATTTTGTTTGTTGAACAAGTATTATACCATTAGAACAATCCTTTTTTAATTTAGTTACTTTGCTCATAGGTTATCAATTTTGGTGAAGGCTGAACAGAGGCTAAGTTGCTCAACTATGTCTGCCAAGTAACTGGGATCACAAATGCATTCCAACTTGCCAGGCTTTAAGATAATATAAGAATCATATTACTTTCCTGGCACACTGGTTCTGAAGTGTGATCATCTCAAATTCTACCCCTTTAGTTCGTGATGTGAGCTCCAATAGCTTGCCCTCAGTATAGATTATCTAAATGAATGATTGAAGTAATTTCACTTTAATCTTTTTTTTGCCAGTTCAGGGACTGTTATAATTTTATTTCTATACAATTTTTGTGTATATGTGCACATTACTATTAAAATGTTGCTTTCCCTCACTTTTTTCCTTTTTTATTTTTGTTGGTCATGGGGCTTGAACTCCAGGCCTGGGTGCTCTCCCTAAGTTCTTTAGATCAATGCTAGCACTTTACCACTTGAGCCACAGTGCCACTTCCAGTTTTCTGGTGTTTAATTGGAGGCAAGAGTGTCACAGATTTCCTGCAAGGGCTAGCTTTGAACTACCATCTTCAGATCTCAGCTCTTGCATAGCTAGGATTACCGGCATGAACCACTGGCTCCCAGCTAAAATGTAACTTATTTTAAGTTCTATGATTTAGTTGAGGGAGTAGCATGAGTGTGTAGAAAGGAAACTTTCAACTCATTTCTCTAAATAATTTCAGAGTTTCATTGTCATAATATTTATTGGAGTGATTAATAACAGAAGCTCCCAAATAACAGAATGATCCTTCATTTTCTCCTTCTCATAGGTATTATTGAAAGATGAGTGAAATCTAAGTGTAAGGCCATATGTACGTGAAATTATAAAATATATATATATATATATATTTATGTTTATATCAGCAATATCTGTCCAGTGAACTGTATGGTTATGTAATTTCATCATGTCAAGTTCATCAAAAGGATGGACTTCCATAAACCTTAACTACCTTGCAACACCACTGCACATGCAAACTTAAGTGTTCACAATTGTAAGCCAGACCTGTGTTTTACCAAAACTTTGTATATAGTGTGTTATTTTTTTCATTTAGGCTTGACACAAAATGTGATTGCCCTAGAAATAAACGATGGCATTATAACTACAATAAGTTAGTGTAAATCTTTACATTGAACACATGTTCAGTATGAGTTGCGCTTTCTTTCCTTTTCTTATTTTATCTTTAGGAAATTGATTTCAGTTTTGATGTAGTGCTTGCCAGACAGGTACTCCACCACTGGAGTCACTCCACCAATCCTTTCTTGTTTAAGTTACATCACTCATAGAGTAGCAATTTTTGCACCCAGCCCCAAAAGCAGGGACCATGATTTCTTTCCAATATACCTACCTAGTAGGTTGATATGGGTGATACTTTCCTTCCTAGACTGATTCAGAACTGTGATCCTCTCAAATTTCTACCCCTTTAGTTAATAGTGTGTGCTCCAGTTCTGCCTACCTTTAGAGGATATGAGAGAAATAAATGATTACAGGTAATTTGAGTGAATCATTGGCTTATAGGTGATTTGATATTAAAATGTAGGGTAAGTTTGAAAGTATAATCACAGTAGTCAGATATTTTGCTAAGAAAATTTTGCTTCACATTAAAAAATATCTCGACCAGAATTCAGGACTTAGTTTGCTGTCTGTCAACTTGTATGTCATTTGGTAAAATAAACTTAATGTATTCCATGCATGGTAAAGATCTTTGAATGGTCTGATGTGCTGGTTCACATCTATAATCATGGTTAGCAATCAGAAATAAATAGATCACAATTTGAACATAGCCTAACCAAAAAGTTAGGAAGTCTCAATCTCAACAAACTAGTGGATCATGTTGAATCATGCCATTAATCTCAACACCACAAGAGGCTAAGTCTCTGCCCAGTACCTGTGTCACTTAGGTAACTGGCTCACTTGGAGGCAGTCACCTGTCCTGATGCAGAAACTAGGCTGAGATTTAACCAAGAGGAGGGAGGAGTCTCTCCCACCTTCCCAGGTTGGACCTCCAGAATGCAGTGAATGTGCAGGCTTTCCTCCTCCAAATGGCTTCAGATGCCATGATGCTGAGTGCTCATTATTTGATTCCAGTGACCTGTGGTAGAGGTGTAGGGTAACAGTAAATTAAATTTCACATTTGCCAATTGAGCTGTTCTTCACAGCCTGTGAGTTCAACTCACCAAGTGTCCATTTTTTGAGAGTTGAGAATACTGAGGTAGGGGAGAGAGGGAGGGTGAGTGAAAGAGAGGAGTGATAGATAGAGGGAGAGAGAACAGAAAGGAAGGAAGGAAGGTAGGCAGGAAGAAAGAAAGAAGGAAAGAAAGAAAAGAAGGAAGGAAGGAAGGAAGGAAGGTAAGAAGGAAGGAAGGAAAGACAGACAGACAGAAAGATAGAAAGAAAGAAAGTAAAAAAGAAAAAAGAAAGAAAGGAAGGAAGGAAGGAAGAATAAAGGAAAGAACGATAAGTGATTGAGAATGAACGGTTTAGAGTCAGGAGTTACATGGCAGAGGTTCTACCTGTATTTGGTATTAGGTCTGCCCAAGCCATGCAGACCCTATGCAGACCCTTCCACTCTTCTTGGCTAAGTTTCCATCCTTTATGTGTTACCTAGGTATCTGGCATGCCTGGAGGCAGACACCTCCCCCTCCTACTAAGTCACAACCTGGTCAGCCTCTGGTCACACTTTCCATTTGACCAGAGGAGATTCCCAGGCCCTGAGCTCACATCCAGTGTGGCCAGAATTTTCCCCGACCAGGCCATATCTCAACCAGGTCCTTGGCCTAGATATGTCCTGGCCCAAGGTTGGGTCAACCCCTTATTTCACATGCCTCTCCATCATATATGGCATGGGCAGCAGCTCAGTAAATAAGCTACTTTACCTGACTGAATAACATGTGGTGATCTCTTCATTGGCTAACTCATGAAACTTACCTAATTAATACACCTTACACTTCAGAGTTTCTAGTTATGAATTCATGGATATTTTTCTGACACATGTGAGATCAGTATCTACAAAACATATGTACTAACTATCATTTGACAGTATAATTCTGCCTGGAATCTTTTTATTCAATTTTTTAATTTTGAAAATAATATACAGAGGAGTTGCAATTACATTTGCAAGATAAAGAGTACATGTCTTATTAAGCAGTGGTGCCTCCTCCTTTGTTTCTCCTTTTCATCCCTTCCCATCTCCCAATTCCTCCTCCAAAGGTGTAAAGTTCGTTTTTTGACATAATGTGTTGTACATCTCATTGTTGCTATGGATCCACCTGTATCCTTATTTACATAATTTGTTTTTTCCCTTCCACTCCACAAACACTACCAACATCTGAATTTTTAATAGCAGCCTAATGAACCTTAAAGTCTATTTTGTTTTCTTTGCTTTGTTTTGTTTTTAGCATAAAGTAATCAAAGATTTGGTGGGACACTCTGAAAAGATCTCTGCCTTCATATTTTCTTTCTTTCTTTTTTTTTAATCAAGTTGTTTATTATTGAATTGCAGCAGTTCTTTGTATGTTCTAGATGTTAATATATATAACAAATAGTAGTTAATCTAATACATAAATGGATTAACTATTATATACAACAGTTACCCTGGCTGAAACAAATCCTACTTTTTTTGTCAGTTGTGGGGCTTGAACTCTAGGCCTGTGCACTATCCCTCAGTTCTTCAGCTCAAGGCGAACACTCTACCACTTGAGCCACAGCACCACTTCCAGTTTTCTGAATGGTTTATTGGAGATAAGAGTCTCATGGAGTTTCTTTCTTGGGCTGGCTTTGAACCGTGATCCTCAGATCTCAGCCACCTGAGTAGCTAGGATTAGAGGTGTGAGCCACTGACGCCAGGCACAAATCCCACTTTTAACAGGTGAAATTTTTGTTAGTGTCTTATAGAGGACATTTTAGATTAATAATAATCAAGAACCTTTATTGATCTTTATTTTTATTTTTGTTGTGTGTTTGACTTCACCATAAAGATAATGCTGACATCTTACAGTAGATTAAGAAGAGTTTTCTACTTTGCAACACTGGGAGAGTTTGTGGAGTTAGGTGCTAATTCTTTTTTGCATGTTTGGTAGATTTTACCATATGGTTCATGGTTTTTCCTTATTGAGAGGTGCTTGGTTACTAAGCCCACCATACTAGTGAAAGCACCATTCACATTTTCTCTATCTTCCTGATTCAGTCTTGGCAAAGAGTACTACTGCTCTAATAGTATTCCTTGAAAATGATGATTACAGTCATAATTGCCACTCATTGAGCACCATTAATAGACAAGCCATAGTGTTTAGTACTTTCCTTGAATTGTTTTATTCAATCTTTAAATCTTCTTATGATTTTGATCCCTGATAATATCTTCTCCTGCTTAAAAAATCTCCAGTGGCTCCCCATTTCTCTCAGAGTAACCCAGGTTTTCACAGTGGTCCATGGGTCCTATGTATAGCATCCGCAATGACTTATCTGGACTTGCCTCCTACTTTTTCCTGATGGATATAGTAGAATCAGTGGGATTAAGCATGTGTTCCATATCTACTCTTTTTTTTTTTATTATTGTAAAGCTACTATACAGAGGGTTACAGTTACATGAGTGAGGTTATGAGTACACTTCCTCTTGAACATTGTTACCCCCTCCATTGTTTTCCCCCTACCATCCCCTCCCTCCCTCCCTTCCCCGAGGTTCTTTTTTTTTTTTTTTTTTTGATTGTGATTAAATGATTACATAATTTCAAAGTCACAAGTTCATTCTAACTTCCATGGAGCAAATTGTCTACCACAGTCTGTAATATATAACAGTGTTCACATGTTATATACCATATTTGTGATCAGCAGCATGGGGATATTTAGTAGTGGTTCAACCAGATGAGCGGGAGTTCTTTGTTTCTTAAGTCCTGTTAGTTTTATCGTATCACCTAACCTTTTGGATTTAGCATCCACTTATCAGGGAGACCATGTACCGTTTGTCTCTTCGTTCTTGGCTTACCTCGCTCAACATGATTCCTTCTAGCTCCATCCATTTCCCTGCAAATGCCATTATTTTGTCATTTCTAATGGCTGCATAATATTCCATTGTGTATAGATACCACAATTTTTGGATCCATTCATCTGTGTTGGGGCATCTAGGTTGTTTCCATATCCTGGCTATTGCGAACAGTGCTGCAATAAACATAGAGGTGCACGTGTCCTTGTATATTGGTTCCTGTTGTTCAGGGTAGATGCCTAGAAGTGGTATGACTGGGTCGTAAGGGAGGTCAATCTTTAGCTTTCTAAGGACCCTCCAGACTGCTTTCCAAAGTGGTTGTATAAGTGTACATTCCCACCAGCAGTGTAACAGGGTTCCTCTTTCTCCACATCCCCTCCAGCATTTGTCGTTGGCTGATTTGTGGATGTGGGACATTCTGACTGGGGTAAGGTGGTATCTCAGGGTTGTCTTTATTTGCATTTCCTTCACCACCAGGGATGATGAACATTTCCTCATGTGTTTCTTTGCCATTTTTATTTCTTCATTTGAGAAGTCCCTCTTTAGTTCCCTTGCTCATTTAGTAATTGGTTTGTTAGGTTTGGGAGGGATTAGTTTCTTGAGTTCCCTGTATATACAGGATGTTAACCCCTTGTCTGATATATTGCTGGTAAATATTTTTTCCCAATTAGTTGGTTGTCTTTCTAGCTTAGTTGCGATAGATTTAGCTGTGCAGAAGCTTTTTATTTTAAGGTAGTCCCATTTGTCGAGTCTCTCTCCAACTTGTTGTGACCCTGGGACTCTGTTCAGGAAGTTCCTTCCTGTGCCTATTAGTTCAAGTGTCTCTCCTACTCTGTCCTGTAGTAGTTTCAGAGATTCAGGTTTAATGTTAAGGTCTTTAATCCATTTTGAGTTGATGTTGGTGCATGGTGATAGGCTGGGGTCCACTTTTAGTTTTCTGCATGTGGCTGCCCAGTTTTCCCAGCACCAGCGGTTGAAGAGGCTGTGTTTCTTCCATTGTATGTCTTTGGCTCCTTTGTCGAATATCAGCTGGCTGTAGGCCTGTGGATTTATATCTGGATCTTCTATTCTGTTCCATTGGTCTTCGGGTCTGTTTTTGTGCCAGTACCATGCTGTCTTTGTGATTATAGCTCTGTAGTAGAGTTTGAAGTTCGGCATGGATAGCCCTCCCATATTGTCTTTATCCCCTAGAATTGTTTTGGCTATTCTAGGTCTTTTGTTGTTCCATATAAATTTTTGGACTGTTTTCTGTATTTCAGTGATGTACGTCATTGGGATTTTAATAGGAATTGCATTGAATTTGTATATTAGTTTTGGAAGTATCACCATCTTTACTATATTAAGTCGGCCTATCCAGGAGCATGGGAGGTCTTTCCATTTCCTAGTGTCTTCTGCAATTTCTTTCTTTAACTTTTTATAGTTCTCATTAAATAGTTCTTTTACATCTTTGGTTAGGTTAATTCCTAAATATTTTATTTTTTGGGAGGTTATTGTGAATGGGGTTGCTCCCTTTATTTCCCTCTCTTCCTGTGCATTATCAGTGTATAGGAAGGCAACTGATTTTTGTGGGTTTATTTTGTATCCTGCTATTTTGCCGAAGTGACTTATGATTTCTAAAAGTTTGGGGATGGAGTTTTTGGGATCGTGGAGGTATAGTATCATGTCGTCTGCAAAAAGGGATAGTTTAACTTCTTCTTTCCCTATGCGGATCCCTTTAATGTCTTTTTCTTGCCTTATTGCCCTGGCTAAGGGTTCTAGGACTATGTTGAAGAGGAGTGGAGACAGTGGACATCCTTGCCTTGTTCCTGTTTTTAGGAGGATTGGTTGTAGCTTTTCCCCATTAAGTATAATATTGGCTATTGGTCTGTCATAAATGGCTTTTATTGTTTTTAGAAATGTTCCTTCTATTCCTATTTTCTCCAGAGCTTTTAGCATGAATGAATGTTGAATTTTATCAAAGGCCTTTTCTGCATCTGTGGCGATAATCATGTGATTCTTGACCTTGGCTCTGTTGATATGCTGGATTACATTTATTGACTTACGTATGTTAAACCATCCCTGTGTCTCTGGGATGAAGCCTACCTGATCATAGTGTATTATTTTTTTAATGTGTTTCTGGATTCTGTTAGCTAGAATCTTGTTAAGGATCTTTGCATCTGTGTTCATCAAGGAGATTGGCCTGTAATTCTCCTTTTTGGTTGGGTCTTTGCCTGGTTTGGGGATGAGTGTGATATTGGCTTCGTAGAATGAGTTTGGGATAGCTCCCTCCTACTCTGTTTCTCTGAAGAGTTTGAGGAGTATGGGTATTAGTTCTTCTTTAAAGGTCTTATAGAATTCTGCTGTGAATCCATCTGGTCCTGGGCTTTTTTTTGTTGGAAGACTTTTGATAGCTTCCTGTATCTCATTATATGATATTGGCTTATTTAATTGGTTAACTTCTTCTTTGCTCAGTTTGGGTAACTTGTATTTCTCTAAAAATGCATCCATTTCCGCCAGATTTTCTTCCTTTAGAGAGTATAGCTTTTGAAAGTAGTCTGTTAGAATTGTTTGGATATCTTGGGTACGTGTTGTGATGTTTCCCGTGGCATCCCTAATCCTATTAATATGGGTTTCCTCTCTTCTTTTTTTAATTAATCTTGCCAACGGGCCATCAATTTTGTTTATTTTTTCAAAGAACCAGCTTTTTATTTGGTTTATTTTGGTTATGGTTTTCTGATTTTCTAATTGGTTAATCTCTGCTCTCAATTTGGTTATCTGGCTTCGTCTAGTAGCTTTAGGTCCCATTTTTTCTTGTTTTTTCTAGCTGTTTTAGTTGCAACATGAGATTATTTACTTGGTCTGTCTCCATTCTCTTGATGTGGGCACTGAGGGCAATAAATTTGCCCCTCAGGACTGCTTTTGCTGTGTCCCACAAGTTTCTTTGTGAGGTGTTTTCATTTTCATTGAGTTGTAGGAAATGCTTTATTTCTTCTCTGATCTCTTCTGTTACCCAGGCCTTGTTAAGGAGTGTGCTGTTCAATTTCCATGTATTAGAGAAATTTCTGCGGTATGCTTTGTTATTGAGAGCTAGCTTGATTCCACTGTGGTCAGATAGGATACAGGGGATTATGTCGATCCCTTTGTATTTGCTTAAGTTCCTTGCATGAACTATGATATGGTCTATTTTGGAGAAAGTTCCATGAGCTGCTGAGAAGAATGTGTACTATGTTGTTTTAGGGTGAAATACTCGGTAGATGTCAGTTAATTCCGCTTGAAGTATGGCCTCACTTAATTTGGTAGCTTCTTTGCCAATCCTCTGGTTGGTAGACCTGTCCTTTGGTGAGAGTGGCGTGTTAAAGTCTCCTAGTATTATCGTATTGGGATCTATTTTATTCTGTAAGTTTGAGAGCATTTGTTTAACATATCTGGGTGCACCGATATTTGGGGCATATAAGTTGATGATGGTTATATCCTCCTCTTGGATTGTTCCCTTTATTAATATGTAGTGTCCGTCCTTGTCTTTCTGTACTGATTTTAATGAAAAGTTTATTTTGTCAGATATCAGGATAGCTACACCTGCTTTCTTATTGGGGGCATTTGATTGGTAGATCCTTTTCCACCCCTTCACTCTGAGTTTGTTTGTATGTTTGGCTGAGAGGTGGGTCTCCTGAAGGCAACAGATGGATGGGTCTTGTTTTCTGATCCAGTCCTCAGTTCGTTTTCTTTTAATTGGCGAATTCAGCCCATTTATATTAAGAGAAAGTATAGAGAGATGCATTGTTGTCCCTGCCATTCCGTTTTCCTAAGTTTTTCTTTTTTCCTTTCCTCCTGTGCTTGCTCAGTTAGACTTTGAGTAATGCCTGTTTGGGGCAGGTCCCAGTTCCTGGTTGCTTTCTTCAGGTTGTGTCCCCCCTCTTAGAATTCTTTGTAATGCTGGCTTAATGTTTATGTATTCATTTAGTTTTTCTTTGCTATTAAAAGTTTTCAGTTCTCCATCGAATGTGAATGCTAGCTTTGCCGGGTATATCAGTCTGGGTTGGCAGTTATTGGCTCTCAGGGCTCGTATGGTGCTTTCCCAGGCTTTTCTTGCATTCATTGTTTGTGTGGAGAGATCTGCAGTGATTCTAATTTTTTTCCCGTTGTAGTATAGCTCCTTCTTCATTTTTGCTGCATGCAGGATTGTTTCCTTATTATTCAGATCCATCATTGTTACTATAATGTACCTAGAAGTGTTTCTCCTGGGATCTTGCTTGTTGGGTGTTCGATAAGCTTTTGTGATGTAGTTAAGATGGTCGTTTTTGAGGTGGGGAAAATTTTCATTGACTATCTTGTTAAATAGGTGTTGCATTCCCTTGTTCTGGAATTCCTCACCTTCGTCCACTCTGATTATGCGAAGGTTAAATTTTTTATCATTATCTGCTTGCTCTTGAATTTCCCTTTGGTTTAATTTGAGTGATTTTTCCATATCTGTCACTTTTTGGTCCAGTTGGTGTATTCTGTCTTCTGTATCTGACACTCTACCTTCCATTTCATTCACTCTGTTGACCGTGGCTTCTATTGTGGTTCGCATGGTGGAAATGGATCCCTTTATGGATTCAATGTTGGTTCTCAGAGTACTGATCTCACCTCTTAATGAGGTGAGATCAGTATGCATTACCTCTAATTTGGCATTTATCTCACTTCTTACTGAGGTTTGTGCAGCTTCTATTTTTGCATCCAACTTTTGTTTGATGTCCTGTATATCTTTTGATAGTTCATCCTTGTGCTCTTTCAATTTCTGATCCATTTCTCGCTTTATTTCTTGAGTCATTGCCTCCAGCAACCCTTGGATGTAGTTTTTGTCTTCCATTCCTGCTTTGCTCCCACTGGGGCTCTCCCCTGCGTGGCTGCTGGCTTTTGAGGTGAGCTTGCTGTCCTGGGTAGTGGTAAACCTTGTGATTTTTCTCTGTGATTTTCGCATGGGGGTTCAGGAGACTGCTCTTCAATCTTGTTTTGGTGTGTCTGTCTTTGCTTGGTTGCTGATTCTGTATTGGTAGAGAGAGTCTGTGCCTGATCTGGATTCTGTTGGGAGCCTATTTCCAGCTGCTATTCTGACTTACTTAGGATTCTCAGCTCTCTGCTGTAGCAATTCCTGCCTTTGGAAGGGTTGAGCAGCCTAGACTGCTTGTGTTTGCTCCTGCAGGTGCTCTTGGGAAGATCAGATGCTCTGGATGCACTCTCCCAAATACTGGAGTCTGCTATGGGCTCCTGATGTGTTTTTGTTTGTTTGTTTTGGGCTGGTTGTGGGCTTGAACTCTAGGTTTGGGTGCTGTCCCTCAGCTCTTCAGCTCAAGGCTGGCACCCTACCATTTGAGTCACAGCCCCACTTCTGACCCTTTTTGCTTTGTTCAGGTGCCGGTCCCCAGGCCTGGTTCCGGCCCCAACCTGGAGCGCGCTCGTTAGGCCTGTGCTAATGTGTATACCACCTAGGTTATGCAGCCTGGAGGACACAGTTCAAATTTCTTCTACTGTTGGTAGTCTTGACCCAGGGCGCTGTTCCTGGCTTGGGCATTTAAGCTCCCTTCCAGGGGCGCTCTTGCTCTGGCCTGGCCAGCAGAGTATGCTCCACCGGCTGGTGGAGCTCTCGAACAGTTCCCAGTTTTAGTGGGTCCTGTGGTCCGGGTGTTGGGGTAGGGAGTCTAGGTCAGGGTCTGGGGATTCCCTCCAGCTCTGGTCTCCCTTGAGGGATTCACTGTCCCCTGTTGGGTACTCACCCTGTAGGTCGTCAGTTGTTGTTGCAATCCGAGTTCAGTTGGGGTGGTTGCGGGCTGGGTTGGGCGGCCCCCCGCCGGGTTGCTGCGACGGCGATTGGGCGGGTGGTCTGCCGACAGGTCCCTTTGTCGCGCTGCTGGTGCAGGGCGGCTTTGGCGGGATGGAGCCTCTCCGCTCCGGTGGAGAGTGATGGGTGGGGGTGGGATCCTCGTGGAGACTCCCGGCTGTTAGGTTTCTCTGTTCCTGGCGATCTGCTGTTCTGCAATCCGGTACGTGGTGATCTGCAAGCCGCCCCCTGTGTCTCTGTGGCTCCGGCAGCCCCCGCCGGGCCGGCTGGCCGGCGGCTTGGCGCACTGCCGCACGGCCAGTAAAGGTTGGGGGAGGGGTCTTCACTCTTCTCTGTTCTGAAATTCTTCTTTTCCTCTCTTTCTTTTTTTGTTATTTTCCACCTCTGGTTTTTCTCTGAGTGTTCGTCTTTTTGTTGTTGTCGGTCTCTTGGGGAGATTAAACGTTGGAACTCGAACTCTCTTTTTGGTTGGAGAGAGCTGTGGCGTTTCCCTACTGCCCCGTCGCCATCTTCGATCAGCATCTGCCTTCATATTTTCTAATCACCCTGGGCTACAACCTGTGTGCTACCAGGTCAGATGATGGGACTTTGAAATACTAGAAAGCAGATGCACATCAAAAGGTCCATAGCTTTGGGATTTCTCAGATTCTTTTTTTTAAATGTAATTGTTACTCAGGTGTGTAGAGTGTGTTTACCATATCACAATTCATGTAATGTGTACATTTGCTTTGTAGACAATGCCATCCTTTCCTGAGCTTTCTCCCAGTTTCTGTTTGTTTTGTTGCTGTTGTTTGTTTTTGTTTTTGTGCCTAACCTTCAGCTTCAACTCAGGATTGGTTGCTGCACCTGAGTTTTTGTAATCAAGGCTACTCTACCTCTGGAGTCCCAGCTTCCTTTATGACTTTTTGGTTGTAAATTGGAGAGAAGAGTCACAGATTTTCTCACTCCTGCTGTATTTGAACTGTGATCATTAGCCTCCTGAGTAGCTGGGTTTATAGGCCTGAGTCCCCTGTGTCCAGCTACTAACGTGTTGGTTTCATGCTTCCCTAGTTGTGTTACAATTTTCCTCTACTTTTGGCACTAATACTACATATTGCCTGGCTCAAATCTGAATTGGTGGAACATGCTTGTATTTTGAGGAAGGCAGGAATAGGAAACTATAGGCCATAGGGACGTATAAGCTAAACAAATCATTTGGAACATGGCATAAAGACAAGTAATTTATTGCTAGTTGACTGCGTCCTGTCAGGGCTGGGAAGGTGGCTCAGTGTTAGAGCGCTTGCCTTGCATCCTGAGGCCCTGGGTTCGATTCCCCAGCACCACATAAGCAAAAAAAAGCTGGAAGTGACGCTGTGGCTCAAGTGGTAGAGCACTAGCCTTGAGCTGAAGAGCTGAGAGACATTGCCCAGGCCCAGAGTTCAGGCCTCACAAAAAAACAAAACAAAGACTGCGTCCTGTCTTTACTGTTTAATTTTGTATGGCCTGGAATGATGTTAGACACATCCAAATAGCCATTGGTAGAAAAAAGGTTTCTCATCGTGTTCTAAAAACAAAACAAAAAGCCACCAAAAAATATTATGTATGAGTCCAATTTCCTCGAATTAGAGACCAATCTGCCCGAGTTTATGAAAAAATGTCCTTTATTGAACTGCTGCTACTTTTTCTAACTACAAATATAATGAAATCTGTAGTAGTCTGTGGAATTGTATACCACAGCTGTCATTTTAATTTACAAAAAATTCAGACTTTAAAATGTTTATTTATTCTTTGACAGTTGTGGGTCTTGGACTCAAGGCCTGGGCACTGTCCTTGAGACTCTGTGCTCAAGTTACTTAGAATTCCACCAATTGAGCCACAGAGTCACTTCTGTTTTTTGAGTTGTTAATTGGAGATAAGAGTCTTATGGGGACTTTTCTTCCTGGGCTGGCTTTGAACTGCGATCCTTAGAAATCAGCCTTATGACTAACTGGGATTACAAGCATGAGAGACTGGCATCTGGCTTCAAATAGTCATTTTTAAAATGAACTGCTTGGTGCCTCTGGCTCACATATATAATCCTAGCTATAGTTAGGATTATAGTTATGAGAAACAAACACTAGTTAAGTATTGTTCATGACGGTTTGTATTGCCATGTTTTAATATTTTTGTTACTTTTACTACAATGCTCTTATTTTTATTTTCACCTAGGTGGGTGTGATAAGTGCTAGCCCGTGTTGCACTTTCTTTGGTTGAGATGGAGCTATGTGGACGATCTTTCCTAGAATGGCATGGATTTGAAATCCTCCTGTTCTCAGCTCCCCATGGGCCAGGGATGATAGAAGTATTCCATCACGCATAGCCAGGGTTGGGGAGCATTGCAGGTAACTCTACACTGGTCTGGAACTGATGTCCCAAATACCTACCTTTACAGGCAAAACAATGTTATATTCCATTTCACTTTGAATAGCTTATGTATATACTTAGTACAATGATTACACACTACATGTTAAATATCTAAAGTAGTCAATATAATTAGCAGGTTTATCTCCTAAAACATTCAAGCTAATGTATTTTGGTAACCTCCTGACTCTGCTAGCTATTTTGCAATGTTTCATAAACACAAACACAGTGACAATGTGTAGAATATTGGAAGTTGATAGGGTTAGAGACAAGTTAGACTATGTGTAGTACATATATATTTATCTATTGTTCCTCTGAAGAATATTTTCATATATTCACCATGACAATACCACCATATATTCACCATGACAATAATTTTCCTGCAGTGTAGAATTTCCCATTTCATAATCTGCCATCTTCATCTTTTTACATCTTTTTACATTATAAGTATGCATGTTTTCCTGTTTATTATAATGATTTGAAATTATTATATGATGGAATTAAAAATTTGTAGAGTCTACTGAAATTATCTCATTTTGTTTGGATTTGTGATGCTAAATCATTAAGACCATGGTTTCCTGAAATGTATGCTAACAGACTAGATCATTAAATTATATTCTAATTACATCTTTTTATTGTATTTTATATAGGGTTCTGCTGTTGTTGTTTTATTATATAGAATGTTATGAAGCTAGACTGAAACTTTGAACCCCATTTCCTCCATTAACACTGTTTTATAACCTGGTTATGGATGCTGATAAGTATAATTCTAAATAATCAGGCGTTTGAGACCTGAGATTTAGTTCAGACAGCCTGAACATGAAATTTTATGAGTCTCTCCTCTCCAGTTCACTGCAGAATTCTTGCAGTGGAACTGTGGCACAATTGGTAGATCACTACAGTCACCAGAAAGATACTCAGGCTTGTCATATAGCCCCTGAATTCAAGACCTAAAACATAGATATGCACAACATAACCTCACATACACACACACACACACACACACACACACACACACACACACAAACACCAACACACATGTACACACACAGATGCTCTGGCAATGTTGTATCTTAAATACTTATCCGGAGATTGGGCAACAGCCCACTCATTTGTGAAGGTTTTTTTCCTGATTATTTTAAGGAGGAGGATAGTTTATGGGACAAAGATGACAAGATTTAGTGAGGAATTCTTTATAAACGACTAGCTTATTATAAAAAAAAACAGGAGCAACGTTTTTATATTTAAAGCTTACATTCGTTCAACTATAGTATTTTTCTATAATAATCACTGAATTATCAGAAGATAATGCAGCACCTCTTCCCTCCCCCCTTCCCTTCTGTCATAAAATATGAAAAAATTTTCAAAAATACTCTCTTATCTTACAAGCATGTACATCTCTAAAAATGTCTGACAATATGTGTAAGGTTTATTTTTCAATACTTGTATGATTTTCCCACCTCTAAGTACTTACCTTTTTTCCAGATGACAGCACACTGGGGATTCAAGGGTAAACAAGTTTAGGAAACAAACAACCAACAAAGTCCTAGGATGTAGATGTCAGAAATAGATGCAAGAAGTACATGGCAGGCTGAGAGGGCCCTGAGAGGCAAAATGATTTCTGCAGTATGAAAGGAAAAGTGACAAATAAGGCATGGATCTGATCTAGGAAGTGTTCGTTGAGGTTGAGAGCATGCTGATTCCCAGGCCTAGCTGAGGATGTCGGGATTTGAAAATGTTCACATGTGTATAGAATGATGTGGGAGGGGAGATTTCAGTCTCCAGTATGTCTATGGGACGATCTTATGTGAGCAAGCAGCTTAGATCATTGGGCTCTGAGAGATGACACTCTCTACCTCACAATGGAATAGAATATGGAACTCTGAGAGTCAGGCGACAGTAACTGACAGTCAGCTCATGCCAGCTCAAGTGGCCTGTGGATCAGGATCAAGAAAGATGTTCCTGTGTTGTTTTCAAAGTTCAAGAGACTCAGGTCTTAGGCATGAGAGATGTGAGTGCCTCACACAATGCTGCAGACATTGGATCAGTGAAAAAACACGAATCCATATTCTCAGGCCTTTTTATAAGAAGAAACCAAGGAAATCAGAAGGCAACTTAGGCCAGGTATAACTATGACAGCCCACAGTACAACCTTCTTCTTGTATGCTTTTATATATGTATAATGAGAAAATATTTACTGTGTACTTTTCAGTCCACTCTATTACTCATTTTGAAGTATACTCCCAATTCCATGTGTCAAAAATCCATTCTTTTTACCACCTCAGTGTGACAATGAGTCAGCCCAAACCCTGAATGTGCCTTATAACATAGGGAGTTTGGACTCAGGCTTGTTGGAAATGCTGGTAATGGACCTCGTCCCTGATTACAAGAAAGGTGATCTTTTCTATGTTAAAAACATCCTTCACCACTATAGAGTAGGAGACAATGGAGCAGTTGCTGGATATTGTTTAAAAATTGAGTGCTCCTCCCTCAAACAGAGCTGATGAAACACCCTGGCAGATGATTGGAATACTTGGTACCTCTCTGAGACTGTTTCACTGGGGTCTGATCACAGGAGCTTGTCTTGAGACAAAGAAGTTCACTCCATGGCTAACTCCTTAGGACTGGTCTGCCAGAACATTTCATTTGCCTCAGAAGCTAGGGGAGCCTTAGCAGTTTGTTTGCTGAGAGACTAGGATTAAAGGAATGAGCCAGTGGCACCCAACGTCCACCCTCACCTAGGAAACCACTATCTTGGAGGCTTTTGAAGGAATATAGACAGAAGAAAGAATGCAACTTGAGCTTGAATTCGGGGCCTGAGTGCTGTCCTGTTCGTAGCACTCTGCTATTTGAGCCCCACGTACAGGTCTGACCTTTGGCCGGTTAATTGAAGTATCTTTAGAATTTTACAAATTAGACTGTTTCAAACTGTGATCCTCAGATCTCACTCTCCTGGTTAGTAGGATTAGAGGCATGAGCCATTGTGCATTTATTTGGACAGATGCTTATAAGCAGTCTCACAGAATGTCCTTGAAATTGTGTAGACATATCTCCAGTTTTTTCTGTCATGTTTACATTACTCTGTGGGATTTAACTAGGACCATGTGTGTCCTGTTAGTTCAGAACAAGGAGAAGCACAGAGTTGTTCTCCTTCTCTCCTCCCATTGGTACAGATCCTTCTACCGTAACTGGGAGGAAGATGAACAAGATGAAAAAGAAAGTGGACGTTGGGACAATTAGAAGTTATGTCCTTGAAAAATGGGTATCTTTGAGCTTTTTGATTCAAAGTCTACATTCTTCTTTGCACACCAGTTGTGGTTTTCACCAGGGGGTTGAGGCTTAGCATTTCAGTGGATAGCAGATTACACATCATGGATGTGGTTACTGTTTTGGACTCTCATGGATGACAAAGAGGTCTGTGCATAACAAGTCAGATTCAGTGGGGAAACAAATTTCTCCCCTATCACAAGGAGAATTTTAGAGTATTGTTTTTCAGAAATTGTGAGGAGCAGCCTGCTTGCAAGAGTCTCTTCCCGTCTCCCAACATGCATATCCTGCCACAAAAACTATATAGGTCAAGATGTGGAGGGTGGGCTCTCATTTTCCTCGTCTGCTCACAGCATGGTTTGTTCCATCTTTCCTATGTGGATGGACTTCTACTATGATGATTTCTATGAGTACACGTACCATGACACCATGAAAGAATTTACACAGTATGTCAAGCTCAACATGCCCTCTTCAGACTTGCTCTTCTGCTCACATATTCTTCTGAAGCAGCTGAAGGAACGCATGATCCTTGAGACCAAGAAAAAGAGGAAGAAGTCCTTGTTTAGATGCCTCAGATCTAGTGAGTATGGTTAGAACCTGGGTCTCTAGGTCTGTGCCTGATTGACCAACAGCCCTTTGTACGCCCCAGCTTGACAAAATGTCCTTTTATTGATATTCTTTGCCAGGTAATATCTGTTCTCCTTTTGAAAGAACTTGGACGTAATCACTCATTAGAAACACCCTACCTACTTATCAGTGTTCAGTCCAAACTCAAGTTCTAAAGCTTCCCCCATTAGATCATCATGAAAGTTTAGTCACACCTTAACTTCTATAGTTCTAAGTCTCCTGAACCTATTTCCATGCTCAGGTTTGCATCACCGTAGAAAAACTCCTGCAGAACTCCAGATAAAGAACCCATCAGTGATGTTATCTATGGTGACTGATAGACATCGGAAGCCATCACTAATCTCCAGAAAGCATGTGAATATAGAGGGCTTTTTTTTTTTTAATTTGTAGAAAGGCCCAAGCAAGTTTTGAGTCTTGTGGACATCTCACTGGTTCTGAACACCACATGTGATGCAGGTGCACCTGCACATACAACCAAGGAAGAAGATGATCCAGAATGTCTCCCATTGATATTCACAATCCACCTAGATCGGCTCCAAACCAGTCAAAAAGACTCGTCTTGGTGTGCAGGGTAAATGTGTGCTAAAGGAAAATGACCCCAGTCATTGTTCAGGAAAACCAATAAGAGAGGTCCAAAATCTAGATTCAGTTGAGGAAAGAGAATCTTTCCTCACAGAATACCCAGACCAATCTATCCTCCTGCAGGGGATCCAAATTACAATTAAGAAATTAGAATCTGCCCCTCCCTGGATTCAGGGAGAAAATCCTGTCTTTAATGAGGAAGTAAATTCCTTTGAGGACTCAGAGGCAGAATTTATGTCTGAAGGCAACTTAGAGGCCAAGCTAGATTTAGAGATTCCATTCCCCCTTGCTGGAAAAGTCTTTATTTTTATTTTTGTTCTGATTGTTGTAAAGTGTTAATTCTATTTATTTTTCTAACTTTATTAAAATGTCAATGTTTTAGATATATTGTAGACTCATGAATCCTAAATATGTTTCTTTTTAAGCCTACAATCTGAAGCATCGTGCATACATGTGCTATTGGAGGGAAAACACAGAGTGACAGGGGGCTGAACAAAAGAGCCTACTGTGTATAAAGGGAACTGTTAAATGCTCAGGGAGCGGCAAAGAAGCCGGGCCATCCCTGGCTGTGTTGATAAGGGGGAGAGAAAAGGTCTTGGACAGCAGATAAAATGGCCTAGAAAGCTATTCTCTCAATTGGGACAAATGACACAATACTTATAGTGGTATGTGGGACACACTTCCAACAGTGAGTTCAAATGTGTATACATTTTCTTTTTGCTTTGGGTAAATATGGAAGAAAAATTTGGATCCAATAATATAAAAATCTACTTATGGTTAATATTTGACAAAATATATAGGAAATATATATACTAGAAAGTAAAAACCATCATCAATAGAAGAAAGAAGGCTTACATAGATGAACAAACACAAAATCCGGAAGGAAAATAACATAATTTAATTAGCTGTATGTAAATACATGTTATATTCTTGATGTTTTATATAGTATATTATATAATACATAAAATTGAATATGATTTTTCAAACTATATAGGTATTTAAATTTTTATTCTTGAGTAATTATTTAACAAAATATTAGTGTAAAATATTTTTGGGTAAATACAGCTATAATTTGATTATAATTATATGATTATATGAATATATATTCGTGTGTTTCTATATCTAACACTTATTATAAATAGATGAATAAACATATACATATATTTGTATATATCTGTCTATGAAGTGAATATAATGAAACTGACTACGCTATGTATAAAAATGCAGCTATGAGTTGAGTCCATGAGACTCAAGCCTGTAATCCTAGAGATGTGGGAAACTGGGTTATGAGGTTTAGGCCTTAAATTTTCAGAAGAGGCCTGGGCCCTTCAGTGTAGCAAAGAGACATATATGCAGTGGGATCACACTCCCCAAACTCAGAAGAAAGTCAGTAGAAATCAGGACAAGCCTCTTATGACACTCTACTCAGTTTCTGTACCAAGATGTCCATCTGTAGAACATCAGATAGAAAGTAGGCATTCCCTCCAAAAGGATCTAAAAAGAGCCTTCTGAACTATAATCTCTGACTATACTGAGTTAAACCTTATTTCCCTTCCCAAGCTGCAAACTCATAGAAATATGGCAAGGGCTCAAAAGAGATAGACAAAGACTTACAAATACATAAAATTATATACTCTGTTTCAGTAATTCAATTACAAATCACCAAAGCATGTTTTGAATTTTTTTTAAAGGAAATGGAAACATATTCTGAGTGTATCAAGAACTGGGTGAGAGTTTGGTTGTTGAATTGTTGAATGCACTCCTAGGCAAAGGAGACACATATTTGGAAGAAATTATGTGGGGGTGAATGTCCTCACACAGCTTCACAAAATAATGGCTATAATTTCTATGATGTCACAGCCACCTTTGCCATAACAACAAATAGGTGTCAGGCACTGGTTTTGACCTGAAGTAGACTCAACAACACCAACAGGCACAAATAATGAGAGGGAATGACTTACTAGCTATCAGACTTCAGCTTGAAGAGCTGTCCTGACCAGAAGCTAGAATAAATTGAACTGGAGAAGGCTGATCTCCATGTAAGACTCCTGAACACTAAGGATTAGACACTATTATAGGTATTGGAGAAACAGAAGTGAATGTGGCTCTGTCTTCACCAATTTCATGCTGAAACGAAAACCAGAAATCATAATGATAATTCCTATTATTCAGAGACATGATATTCGTGATTTTGTAGCAACAACTTCACAGTGAGGATGGGATGAGACAACCCTGAACAAGAGATAGCTGATATGTGAGCCATCATCCAGGCAATTATCTAGGAGCAGGTACTCCAGGCAGTAAGAACAGCAAGTACATCCCCCATTGATCGGAATGGACCTGACTTGCTTCAGAAAAGGAAAACTGCACTGACATGCTTGCTTGTGAAGTAAGAATGGAAATGTACAAAGAAGCAAAAAGAGGTCAGAAATGAAGATAGGAATAAAGTAGATACGGGATATGTGTATTACAAGAAGAAAGGTTTTGATTTTAGTATAAAACTGACATGACCCACTGGAACCAAAGTGCTAAAATAGAAGTCAGACACATCTGATTCACCGAAAGAATACTTCTAAAATGTGATTTTAGCTGGGCTCTGGTGGCTTACAATTGGAATCCTACTTACTCAGGAGGCTGATAACTGAGGATCAGTTTTAAGGAAGCCCAAAGACATGTCCAATTAAACACCAAAAATATGGATATGAACCTATGGTTAAAGTGGAAGATCACTAGCCTTGAGGAAAAAACTAAGAAACAGCACCCAGTCCTTAGGTCCAAATCCCAGGACGTCAAAAACCAAGAAGCCAACAAATAAAATTTGGTGCTCAGTCATTCATCACTTAGCATTCTAGTTCAATGTATTTGGTATGAGTCTTGGAAATTATATCCTTAGCAAATTCTCTCCCAGGATATTTTGCTTCATTACCAACTTTCAAACCCCTGGCAGCACCAATGTCTCCTCCCAATTAGCATAGCAGTCAACCATTGGAAATTTGAAGATTATTTTATTAATCATAAGAATTCTGATCATCTTTCCACATACAACTAATGAGTAGTAGACACATTCCACTATTCTGAATGTTTATAATCTTCCTTTGAGTTAATAAGGATTAAAGCTTAAAAATTCTAGAGTGGTTATCAAATTAATTCAATAGTCATCATTCTTCCATCCAATCTTGTAACATATGTTTATAAAAGGAAAGACTATTAGAAAGTGTGTACATGATACCTTCTATCTCTAATAATCTCAAGAAATAGGGTTTTACAGAAAAACCCTGATCGTTTTGCCAAAGGAAATGATAAGAGATTTAAATAAGCGACCTAACATCTCAGAAGGAAAATGCTATTGCCTTTAGAACAATTCCATTTGTCTAGAACTGTGGAAATCAGTTTCAGAAATGCCAGAGGCAAAGGGTGTTATTCAAATCACATTATCATGAGGTACAAGCAGTCTGTCTAGATCAAACTTCCAGGAAAAAAAAAAATCAATGAATGAAAAGCAATGCTTCTAAAACAAGCCAGTTGTTGGTGGTTCATGCTTGTTATCCTAGCTACTTAGAAATCTAAGATGAATGGATCCCAAGTCAAAGCCTGGCCAGGAAAAACCTTCCTGTCTGCAATCAGCAGACAGGAAACATTAGCTCTGTTCCTGAAGCCCAGATGGACAGCCTTTGACAACAGACATGAAGACACACAACAACACCCCTATTTGAAATATTATCAAATACATTCACATAATATCTCATGTTTGGGAGATAATGTTTAAAAGATGTATCAAAGACAGTTCAAAAAGGCATTTAAAAAAGGCAGAGTGAAATTGGAAATATGTGCTCATTGACTGAAATGTAACTTACTGCCAGAATGATGTTACTGGGGCTAGAGACCAATTTGGTAACATCCACTCAACCATCTTTCCTTACATCTTATCATCCTGAACAGTGAGACTTTTGAATGCAAGGAATGTGTGTGAGCAGATAGCTTGTAAAAGTAATAATGAAAAGCTAGGCTTTGCAACCTCAGGCCTGTAAAACTAGCTACTCTGAAACCTGAGCTATGAGGAACTCAGTTCAATGCCAACTGAGCAAAAAAGAATCTTACCTCCATTTAAACAGTAAATACAGAAAGCTGAGCTGTGCTTCAAATGGTAGAGTGTTAGCATTGCATATAAAAGCTAAGCAACAGTACATAGGTCCTGAATTCAACCCCAGTACTGCCTCTCATACACAAAATAATCATGATTACAACACAGTATAAAGTGCACATGTTAACAAGGGATGTAGATGAATGGGATGATGACATCAATTACCTCACCGTTAGTCTCAAGCATTCTGTACAGCGTAGCCCAGTCTGTGAAAACTCATAGTTGAAATCTTTCCTCAAAATCAGCAGATACATCCTCATTTCCTCTGCACATTTATATAATGTATACACACATATAAGGGCTATATTTTCTAACTAATTTTCTTTTTTATTGTGAAAACACTGTACAGAGAAATGCATCTTACACACTTGCCCTTGTTTAGGTTTCATAGGGAGCACAATATATTCAGCCTCTGGATCATTGTTGTAATCTTAGCTGTTCACAACGATGGGATCTGAGGATCACAGTTTGATGCCAACCCAAGCTAATAAATCCTCAAATTCTTATCTTCAATTAAGTAGAAAAAGTCAGAAGTGGAGATGTGGTTCGAGGGGCACAGTGACAGCATTGAGCAAAGCAATCTAAGCAAGAGCTCCAGAACCTCAGTTCAAGCCTGAGTACTGGCCCCCTAGTACTTCAAAAGCCAACCTCCCCCAAATACCAAACCAAAATTATGTCAAAATATTTTGTAACTTGTGAAGCAAAATCAAATGAGGCAACGGAGTCAGAAGTAGTCCTAATATTCTTGTTTAGCCTTTTTGCTCAAAGCTGACACTCTCCCACGAGAGCAACATCTCCACTTCTGGATTTTGGTTTCTCAATTGGAGAAATATCTCAGATTTTTCTGCATAGGCTGCTTTAAACCAGGATCCTCCGATTTTTATCTCTAAATTATCCAGGTTTTAAAATTTGAGCCATAGTTGGACAGCACTACATTAATATTTTTGCATGTTTGAATGAATTTTAGAGTAAGACATATGTTACTTTTGAGAATGTAGGAAAATGTAATTAATATTCAAGAGATTTTAAAGCATACAAAGCTGAGAATAGAATTTAGCTGAGAATAGAATGGAGTAAATCATAATTACCTATGATAGTTTTCAGTCTGTGCACAGAAATGATTGCATTGTTGGAGCCCAAGGCCATCAGATAGCTGAGCTCCAGCTGGCTGCTATGCTCATGAGGCCAGCTATTGCTATTCACAAGAATGTGATATTATTGGGTGGCAGGGATCAGCTTCAAGTTCAGAACCTGAAATAGTTCTATTGATCTAGAAGTGGAAACACACCAGTACAAGAGTGTGATTAAAATGCTGAATGCAAAAACCATAGAGTCCATGGAAGACAGAATAACTCTTTCTATATCTAAAAGAGTATTTTCTCACAAAGAATCCTGAGCCGAATATGGTGGTCAATGTTTGTAATCTCTGAACTTGAGAGGAAGATTAAGAAGTTAGCTTGAGACCAGCCTATGTTTTGGCCAACAGAAGGACACATAGTAAAAGGCTATCTTAAAGCAACAACAATAACAAGTCCCAATAACTGGGAATGTGGTTAGTGGTAGAGTGCTGGGCTCCCATGCATGAAGCACTTGATGTGATTCCTCAGTATGACATAAGCAGAAAAATTGGAATTGGTACTGTGGCTCAATTGGTAGAGTGCAAGTCTGGATCAAAGAAGCTCAGGGAGAGGGCCCAGGCCCTGATTTCAAGCCCCAGCGCTGGCAAAATTAAACAACAAAAACAAAATGCAAAATGCTGTTTGTTGAAATAAATATGTTGAAGATGTGTTGATGCTCACTAGAAAATTGTGATGTTGCCATTCATAATGAATTTTGTTAGAAAAAATTAAATAAATTAATGAAATATTATCTGGCATTAGACAGGACATAGTGAGATCTAAAAACGATTGCTGCCGATGGTGACTTGACACAACTAACATTACAGATACACTTTCTAGATTGTAATTTTTTTCTCTTTTTTTTATTGTGAACATACTGTACAGAGGGGTTACAATGACATGGGAAGATAATGAGTACATTTCTTATCAAGCATTGCAGCCTCCTCCTTTGTTTACCCTTCACATCCCTTCCCAGTCTCCCCCCCCCCCCACCAAAGTTGTAAACTTCGTTTTGGACATGACAACTTGTACTTCTCATTGTTGCAACGGGTCCCCCTGTATCTTTAAACGACTTGTTTTCCCCTTTCTCCTTCACAAATTATACACACACCAAATATGGTGAAAGCAGGGATTATACTGTGGGGGAGGGACATACAAAGCTACAAAGAAATAATCTTATAAATGCATTAGAAACAAATGCATGAAAGAAAAAAAGAACATTTAAATACATCACTAAGTGTTCATTTTCTTAACATCACATTATCTGACCTTTTCTGCTTGACTCACACATATACTAGATATTGCAAATAAGGGAAATCATGGAACCTATGTTTCTTTGGGCTTGGCTTACTTCAGTTAATATAATTTTTTCCAAGCCTTTCCATTTCCTAACAAATGGGTCAATGTCATTCTTTCTGATGGAGGTTTAGAATTCCATTGTGTGATTATACCACATTTTCTTGATCCATTCATCTACTGAGGGGCATATCGGTTGGTTCCATATTTTAGCTATGGTAAATAATGCTTCAATAAACATAGTTGTCCTGGTAGCTTTAGTGTGGTCTTGTTTGTAAACATTTGGGTAAATGCCCAAAAGTGGGATTGCTGGGTCATAGGGGAACTCTATGTGAAGTCTTTTTTTTTTTTTTTTTTTAAATTTAATTTAATTTTATTTGTGAACATACTGTACAGAGGAGTTACAGTTACATGGGCAGGATAATGCGTACATTTCTTACCAAGCATTGCAGCCTCCTCCTTTGTTTATCCTTCACATCCCTTCCCAGCCTCCCCCCTCCCCCCCTAATCCCAATCCTTCCCCCCCCCCCCCCCGCACCAACGTTGTAAAGCTCGTTTTGGACATGACAACTTGTACTTCTCATTGTTGCAACAGGTCCACCTGTATCCTTAAACAACTGGTTTTTCCCCATCTCCTCCACAAGTTATACTGTGAAGTCTTTTTAGGAACCTCCATACTGCTTTCCAAAGTGGTTGAACAAGTTTACACTCCCACCAGCAATGAAGTAAGATTCCCTTCTGTCCACATCCCCTCCAGCATCTTAGAGTTCTTGATTTTTGCCATTCTAACTGGTGTGAGGTGGTATCTCAATGTTGTTTTGATTTGCATTTCTTTTATGGCTAGGGAGGTTGAGCATTTCTTCATGTGTCTATTGGCCATCCTTCTTTCTTCTTCAGAGAAGTTTCTCTTTAAGTCTTTAACCCCCTTATTCATTCAGCAGTTGTTTGAGGATTTGTTGTTGTGGGATTTAATTTTTTGAGTTCCAAATATATTTTAGATATGAGACCCTTGTCCATTGTATAGCTAGTGAAGATATTCTCCCAATCCGTGGGCTTTCTATTGATCTTGCTGGCTATTTCCTTTGCCATTCAGAAACTCTGCAACTTCATGCAATCCCATTTGTCCAAACTTTCTTTGATTTGTTGTGTTTCCAGGTCTCTATTAAGAAAATTTAAGCCTGTGCCAAGGAGACCTAGGGTTTATCCTATTCCACCCTGCAATGTTTTCAGATTGTCTGCTTTAACTTCGAGGTCTTTGATCCATTTGGAGTTGATTCTGGTGCAGCATGATATCTAAGGATCTAGCTTTAGTTTTCTACAAGTAGTTAACCAATTTTGCCAGCACCATTTACTGAAGAGGCTGTATTTCTTCCATTGTATTTTTTTTAGCTCCCATATGGAAGATTAGATGGCTATAGGTGTGTAGGTTCATTTCTGGGTTTTCAATTCTATTCCATTGGTCCTTTGGTCTGTTCTTGTGCCAGTAACAAGCTTTTTTGAATTCTATGGGTTTATAGTAGAGTTTGAAATTTGGTGTTGATATTCCTCAAGCAGTGTTCTTTCCGTTGAAGAGCTTTTTTGCTATTCGGTGTCTTTTATTGTTCCATATGAATTTTTGGATTGCCTCTTCTATTTCCCTGAAGAATGAGGTTGGAATTTTGATAGGTATCGCATTGAATTTGTAAATAGCCTTGGGAAATATTGCCATTTTCAGGATGTTAATCTTTCCAATTCCAGGAGCATGGGAGGTTTTGCCATTTTCTAAGTTCTCCTTTGATTTCCTTTTTCAAGTTTTTAATGTTTTCATCATAGAGGTCCTTCACTTCTTTGGTTCAGGTAATTCCTAGGTATTTTATTTTTGTGGGGCTATTACAAATGGAGTTGCTTTCCTAATTTCAGCCACACTTTTCTCATTGTTGGCATACAGAAAAGCCATTGATTTTGGGGGGTTAATTTTATACCCTGCTACTTTGCCAAAGTTTTGAATCAGCTTGAGTAATTTGGGAGTGTAGACTATGGGATTCTTTAAATACAAGATCATTTCATCTGCAAAGAGGGAGAGTTTATTTATTCTCTCCCTATTTGGATCCCCTTTATGTTTGCATCTTGTCGTATTGCTGTAGCTAGGCATTCTAATATTAGATTGAAGAGAAGTGGCGAGTGTGGACATCCTTGTCTTGTTCCTGAGTTAAGAGGAAATGGCTTTAGTTTTTCACCATTAAGTACAATGCTGGCTGTAGGTTTGTCATATACAGCCTTCCATGGATTCCTAATTTTTCCAAAACCTTCATCATAAAGGGTATGTTGGATCTTGTCGAATGCTTTTTCTGCGTCTATTGAGATAACCATATGGTTCTTATCCTTGCTCCTGTTGATGTGATGAATAATATTAATTGATTTGCATATATTAACCAGCTTTGCATCCCTGAATTGAATCCTGTTTGATCGTGGTGTATGATTTTTTGGATAAAGTGTTGAAGTCGATTGGCCAAAATTTTGTTGAGAAGTTTTGCATCAATGTTCATCAAAGAAATGGGTCTATAGTTCTCTTTCTTTGATCAGTCCCTGCGTGTTTTTGGGATGAGGGTTATGATGGCTTCATAGAATGTTTTCAGTAGTGAACTTTGTCTTTCAATTTCATTGAAGAGTTGGAGGAGTATTGGTGTGAACTATGCTTTGAAAGCCTTGTAGAATTCTGCTCTAAAACCATCTTGTCCTGGATTTTTCTTATCTTGAAGGTCTCTTATTGTTGTTTCTATTTCAATTCTTGATATGGGCCTGTTAAGATGGTTTCACTCGTCTTGGTTTATTTTTAGCATGTCAATATTTGCTAGGAAAAGGTCCATTTCTGCCAAGTTCTCAAACTTATTAGCATAAAGTTTTGAGAAGTATTCCCTTAAAATGTTCTGAATCTTGGTTGTTTCTGTGGTGATGTTTCCATTCTCATCTGTGAGTTTATTTATCTGGGTGTGTTCTCTTCTTTTTCTCATAAGATTTGTTAAGGGTCTGTCAATTTTGTTAATATTTTCGAAGAATCAACTCTGTTGATTCTTTCTATAGTTTTTTTGGATTCTAATTCATTTAATTCTGTTTTAATTTTAATCATTTCTTTCTGTCTACTGAATTGGAGTTTATCTTGCTGCTCTTTTTCAAGGAGGTTCAGATGTCTCATTAAATTGTTGGTTTCAGATCTCTCCAATATGTTGATGTAGGAGCTCAGAGCTATGAACTTGCCTCTGAGTATTGGTTTTGCTGTGACCCAGAGGAGCTGGTAATCTGTGTGTTCATTTTTGTTGAATAGCATGAACATTTGAATTTCCTTTCTAATCTCTTCCATGACCCACTCCTGATTCAGCAGTGTGTTGTTCAGCCTCCATGTGTTAACGGATTTCTTTGGTGGCGTTTGGTGTTCAGTTCTAATTTTATCCCCTTGTGTTCTGAGAGAATGTAAGGTTTAATTTCAATGTTTCTGAATTTGGACACATTTTCTTTGTGGCCTAAAATGTGGTCTATTTGAAAATGTTCCATGTGCTGCTGAGAAAAACGTGTATTGTGATGCTGCTGGGTTAGTTATTCGGTAGATGTTTGTTAAATCTAGTTGATCTATACAGCTGTTTAGGTCTGTGGTTTCTCTGTTGAGTTTTTGCCGAGTTGATCTATCTAGAGGGGAGAGTGGTGTGTTAAAATCCCAACAATTAATTTCTTTGGGTCTATGTGGGATTTGAGGGAAAGTAGTGTTTCTTGGATAAATTTTGGGTGCTCCGTTGTTTGGCGAATAGATATTTAGAATTGTAATATCCTCCTGAAGGAGAGATTCTTTATTTCTTCTCACAAATTCTAATTTGAAGTCTATGTTATCTGATATTAGGCTTGCAACTCTCGTCTGTTTATGGGGGCCATTTGCTTGGTAGATTTTGTTCCAGCCTTTATCATTGAAAATGTGTTTGTTTTTATGGGCAAGATGTGACTCCTGAAGGCAGCAGTTGAACGATCTTGTTTTTTATTCCATCTAGACAGTCTATGTCGCTTAATTGAAGAGTTAAGTTAATGTTGATAGATAGGCCTGAGAGGTATTTGGGAGTTCATGCCATGTTATCCACCTTCTTTGGGGCTACGAAAACTGGGTTCTTCCTATGGTTCTTGGATTCTCAGTTTGGGTGCAGTTTCTTGGCCTTTATTTTATCTTGTTGGTTTTCTATATGTAGGACATCTTTAAGAATCTTTTGTAAGGTTGGTTTGGTGGAGATGTATTGTTTCAATTTTTCTTTGCTATGGAAGGTTTTGTTTTTGGCCTTCAGTTATTAAGGAGAGTTTAGATGGGTACAGTATTCTTGGTTGATAGTTGTTTGTTTTTAGGGCATGGCATACATCATTCCAGGCTTTTCTTGCTTTGATTGTCTCTGCTGAGAAATCTGAGGTGATTCTAATTGGTTTCCCTTTATAGATGATTTATCTTTTCTCCTTGACAGCTTTATGGATGTTTTCCTTGGTCTGAATTGATCCTGTGTGGCTTATAATGTGACGATGAGATTTCCTATCCTGGTCTGGTCTATTTGGAGTTCTAAAAGCTTCTTGTATCTGAATAGGCCTATGTTTTTGTATGTTTGGGAAGTTATCTGCTAGGATCCTGTTAAATAAATTTCCTAGGCCATTAACTTCTGTTTCTAGGTGCTCCTCTACACCCATTATCATTAGATTAGGCCTTCTGATGGTGTCTTCCAAGTGTTGGATAAATCTATCATATTTCTTGGACTTGTCCTGGATGGTTGTATGTTCTTTCTCTATAATATCTAGGCTGTCTTCAATCCCCGAGATTCGATCTTCTGCATGGTCTAACCTGCTGTCAAGACTTTCTACTTTGTTTTTTATTTCTTTTCTTTCTGAATAGTCAGCTTTGATGGCTTCAAATTTTTTGTTGAAGCTTTGTTTTAGATCTTGTATGAACTTCTTTACCTCCTTAATTTGGTGTTCAGTGTTTATTCTCAAATCACTTAGTTGATTGGTTATGGTTTCCTTGGACTCCCATTTCTTCTGTTGGGTTCCATTCAGCATTCCCTTTGTGGTCTCCCTGACTTCCTTCAGCTCTTTGTTAATGGACCCCATGAATGCCTTTAGTGATCTTTGTGTATTCTCATCCTGCTTTCTCAATTCCTGTATTACTTTTTGCTTAGCTTCCTCCCGTTCATGTCATTCCTGTAGTTCTCTTTGAGTGTTCTCAGCCTGTTTACACCATTCCTGCCATTCTCTTTGAGTATTCTCAAGATGCTCACCAAAATCCTGTATCAGTTCTTGAGTAGCTTCCTCACACTCAGAATATTCCTGTATAAACCTTTGGATTGCCTCCATTCTCTCCCGATCACGCTCATACAGAGTCCTTTGTATGTTTTCAATCTTTTCATTTATCACGTTTGCCAGCAGTGTTTGTAGAGCTATTTGGGAACTCTCCTCTGGATTATTCATTATCTGTTCTGTCCCTTGGTTATCATGAGTGAGAGTTGATATATCTATCCTGAATATGAGTGTCTAAAGTTTGTAATCCTTGCTACTCAGGAAGCTGGGGACCAAAGCCAGATTTGGCAAGAAAGTTTGTGAGACACATCTCAAATAACCACACACACACACACACACACACACACACACACATACACACACACACAAAGCCAGAAGTGGAGTTGTGGGTGAAACTAGCCTTGAGTGAAAAAAACTAAGGCATAGGCCTTGAGTTCAAATCACAAGAGTAACACACACCCACATGCACACACATGCATATTATGTCTAGATTCTTATTTTAGTTTGAAGAAATAAACAATTTCATGAAGTGTAAAATTTGTTTCATATCCTGCAAATATTATGAAGTGGTTTTTAGTACAATTTGATTTAAGATATAACATAGTTCATTAAAATTAATATTAATCTAGTTAATATTTATAATTACTCATAACACATTGGTATTTTATGTATACACTTAAGAAATATTATGAGTAAAAGAAAGAAAGGAAGAATAGATGAAAAGCAAGAAAGAAAGAGAGAAAAAGGACGAAAGAAGGAAAGAAAGAAAGAAAAAAGAGCAAAAGAGAGAGGTAGGGATGGAGAGAAGGAATGAGGAAGGAAGGACAGCAGGATGGAAGGAAGGAAGAAACAAGGAAGGAAGGAAGGAAGAAAGGAAAGAAGGGACAAAACCAATTTAATTTATAAAATCTGTTATTTAGCCCAACATAAACTTCATGTAAGTTAACCCTTTTGTAAACGTAAGGTTACAATTGTCACTTCTCTGCATGTTCTCTATGCATGAATGAAACCAACAAAGGAAGGATCAGATATAACCAGATGAATATGTTTGCATCTCAAGTAAATATGTACACAAATCTTTTTCTCATTTTCTGTACATCATCAAATAACTATTTGCAAACTATTTACATTGTTATAAATATTTTAAAAATTGATGTAACCAAAGGATGTCAATATATTATATAATGTGAACACTAGTATTTATAATGCTATTAATTATACAGTCTTCATATTATATTAATTATACAATTTATATTATATGTTTTATCAGAGAAATTAGCATACTCTGATTTTGGTCTCTGTGGGAGACTTAATAGCAGACAGCAATTAAAATCTAAGGAGATCTGTATTTCTGAAAGCAGTTAACTCATTGAAGATTGTTCAAATACACCAGAAAGGCCTTCGAAAGGCTGAACATGTTTACATGATTACCTATGATGTGATTCAAGAGCCACAAAACAATCATACTTCACTCTGTCATCACTACTATTATTCCCATCATAAGAAGAATCATTCACATAATTTACACGATATAGGTTTGTCCTTAAGTTATTATTTTCTATGAAATAATATCCAAATGATACACTACACTGAGTTAAAGAAAAAGTTGCAAAATATATTGGATACTGTAACTCCTTCCAATTACACATATTGAAATTCTATTCCCCTGTCTGGTGACATTAGAATCAGCCTTTCAGAGATGACCCTGCAATAATGATCCTGATAAAAGAAGCCAAATATAACTATTCTGCCATGTGAATGTCCAGCAAACAGATTATAATGAACCAGAATGTTGACCCCCATAATACAAAGATTTGTTTTGAATAATCATTTTTATATTCAATGTTCAAGCTTCTAGAGTATGGGTAATATAGTCCTGATGTTATTAATCCACTTATTTTGAAGTATTTTCTTATAACAGCCCATAGTGGACAAAAAGCAAAGTAGTTTTGATTTAAATTTCAAATTTTTGAAAAAAACTATTCATAATGTTTTATTATTTAAACTTTATTCTCCAAACCTCCAGGTTACAAATATTATTAAATGGGAATTGAATTGAGGTTCAACGCTCTATTTAACTATCATAATCAACCTTTTGAATACTTTTATTGTCTTTAAGTATTTGTACAAAAGAGTTGCCATTCACTGAAGCTGTTTATGAATACAGTTCATCTTGATTAATGTCACCCCATTCAACATTCTCATCCACTCCTCCCAAACAACCAAGTCCATAGTTATCTCAATAATATGTTATGTAGGGAATTACTTGCCATTTAACAAATCATTTTGTGTGTACAATACACCTGGAATTGTGTTACCACTTCAAAATCTTAACTCCCATTTCACACTACACATTACTTTGTATATTTCAATTCTGGCAAGTATGCAATAGATTTTTGCCTGTACTGTATCCTTTTCAATTTCCTACCCCTCTCACCTTACCCCCTCTGTCCTCTCTTGTAATCCCCATTTACTGGTATTTATTTTGTTGGGTTTTGACTTAATCTTTTAAGAGAAATATACTATTTTCACTTTCCATGGACTCTGACACTTCAGATAATTAATTTACCTCCTTACATAGCATCCAGTATATTTAATTTTACATTTATAAGCACCTTCTGTCTACCAAACATAAGGAAAGTCATACAACCTAACTTTCTCTGGGTCCAGTTAATTTCACTTAATATGATTATTTCTAAGTCTTTCATTTTTCTTAATATGGTGCAATAGGGGCTGGGAAGGTGGCTCAGTGGTAGAGCGCTTGCCTTGCATGCATGAGGCCCTGGGTTCGATTTCTCAGCACCACATAAGCAAAAAGAAAGAATCCGGAAGTGGCACTGTGGCTCTAGTGGTAGAGCGCTAGCCTTGAGCTGAAGAGCTGAGGGACAGCGACCAAGCCTTAGATCTCAGGTCCCACGACTGGACCCCCTGCCTCCCAAAAAAGAATGGTGCAATATGATTCTTTCTGATTGATTAATAAAATTTGATTATGTATGTATATATACATACATATTTGTAAATAGATATCAATGAAATTATATATATATATATATATATATATATATATATATATATAATTCATATACACACACGCGCACAATTCTTCATCCCATTTTTGCATTGAGAGGTATCTGGGCTGATTCTATATGTTGGCTATAGAAAATAATGCAACAATGAACATGATTGTGCTAGCAGCTTCAGTGTGGCCTTGTTTTTGCTCTATTGGGTAAATGCACATAAGTGGAATTGCTGGATCATAGGGAGCTTTCATTTCAGTTTTGTGAGGAACCTCCATAGTGTTTTCCAAAGTCGTTGAACAAGATCACATTTCCACCAACAATCAAATAGAGTTTCCTTTGGACCACATCCCTATCAGTATCTGTGATTGTTCGTTTTTTCATAATGACATTGTAACAGGGGTGAGAAGACTCTCAGTGTTGTTTGGATTGGCATTTCTTTCATGGAGAGAGATATGTCTATTTGTCATTGTTACTTTTCTTCTAAGATGTTCTTTTTAAGTCATTATCCCATATATTAATTGGGCTCTTGTTTATTTGAGGGTTTATTTGATCTGTAAATATGGGTTAGTTATGTAAACCCTCGTCTAATACTTAGTTAGTAAATATCTTCTTCCATTCTATTCTCTTTCTATATATCCTGCTAACTTTTTCCTTTGCCATGAAGAAACACTTCAGTATGATGCAACTCTATTCACCCAGAAAAAATGATATTACACCATTCATAAGGAAATGGAAAGACTTGGAATAAACCTATATTAACTGAAGAAAGTCAGATTCAAAGAAATATAGGTTGCCCGATTTCCCTCATTTGTTGTATTAGAATGTGCCTCTAATTCTACAGCCTAACACACTTGGATGGTAAAAGAGAAAACATTACATTTGGACATGATAAATTACATGGGATTCTAAACATTTGTACAGTGAGATCAAAGGAGGATGCCCTTTGGAGAGGATCACAAAGGCTCAATAGCTATATGAATATTATCATATAATATAATGTTCATCAAATTGATCTCCAAGAAATGATATTGAGAGTTTTTTTTTTATTATTTTGCTTTTTCCATCTGAATTCGGATGCTGTAATTTTGTTTTAATTTCTGCACCTTTGGTCTTATATATAAGTTTGGAAGGGGAAGGGGAAACACAGAAATGGTGGGACACAGGGTCAACAAATGTAGCAGTGCCACTCAATAAACACTACCTTGTAAATGAACTATACAATTTATGGGGGAGGGAGGATGAAAGGGAAAAACTGGGAGAACATGAGGGAAGAGGTGACACTGTTGAAAAAGAAATGTGCTCATTATCTGACTTATGTAATTGGATTCCTCGTGTACATCATCTTTACAAATTAAAAATGGACCTCATAAACAGGCCAGAATAGTTATATTAATATTAGATAAGATTGGCTTTAAATTAAAATTGGTATAAAAGTAAAAAGAGACTAAAAAGTACATTAAATGTTGGTAAAGGAAAGTCTCAATCAGGTGGATATAACAATGCTAAATATCAATGCCCTGAATCCTAGATCTCTCAAATTCATCAGACAAATACTACTTGCCATAAAAATATGTATACATCCAAACACATTGCTGGTTGCTTAAACACATCATTCTTACCTCTGGACAGGCCATCTAGGTCAAAATCTAGCAAAAAAATCAATACCAAATACCTGGTTTGACAAGCTTTCCAAAATAGATCATATCTTAGATCAGAAAGAAAATCTGTGAAAATTCAAAAATAAAAATGAAATTACTCCTTGTATCCTGTCAGGCCACAATGGGACCAAATTAGATCTCAATAACAAAAAGCATCACAAAAAATTCTGAAACTCACAGAGACTGAATAACACATTGCTAAATCATCAGTGAGTCACTGAAGACATATGGAGGGAAGTTCCAACGTTTATGTAATTCAGTGGAAGTGAACAGACAAAATACTACCTCCTCTGGGGAACAAGAACACAGGCAATACTCAGGAAAATTTATAGCTTTGAGTATGTACATCAACAAATTAGAACAATTTTAAATCAGCACTAATAATGCACCACTAGGTCCTTGAAAAACAGGAACAAGCCAATTCAAAAACTAGTAGATAGAAATCATACAAATTAGATTAAAGAAATAAATAAATCAGAGTCTCAGAAAAACATACATTCATAATTGACTTTTATCTACTAGTACCTCAAAAATTCACCCAATAAATGTAAATGTAGCTATTTTCAGAGATAGACTCAACCAGCTCAAACCAGTGAACAAAACATACTTGTAAGATTCTAAGGAACAATGTTTTGTTTGCCTTTTTAAAATAAATTTACTCTGTTATTAAGTTGATTTATAGAGGTATTACAATTACATGAGTCAGGTAATGTGTACATTTCCTTTTATGAAATGTCTTCAGTTCCCTCATATTTTCCCATTCCCTCCCTTCTTTCCCCACCCATGTGTTAAATAGTCCACTTTTATCAATGTTCAAGGAAATCCACTGCTTCATTTTTTCACCCTTTCCCTAAAGCTCTGTGCCCACCCCCACCTTCCTGAAGACGTAGAATGAATATACCATGCATAAGGTAAAGAAGACAGAATCATCACAAACTATAAATCACAACAACATACAGTAAACAAAAAACAGACTCTTCTGTTTCCATACCTCATAGTTTGTTTCAGGATGTTTATCATGTTATATAAATGTAATTGTTTTTATCTTAAAGTCAAGTCAGGGATTAAGGTGTGATAAACTTATAATTTTCTTTCTATTTAGTAATGCTTTTATTTTACATTAATGTTGTAAGTAACACAATTCAAATCCCAGGGAAATTTGAAGGTTCAGATTTATAGTTAAATACTCAGAAGGTCTAATAGTTCCATTTTGGCAACCAAACTGAAAAACAGTCATGGTTTATCCTCATGAATGTTATTATTTCATATGCAAAAATGAATTTTACCTACATTTTCTCTTATATGATAACATATTATCTGTTAATCAGAGAGATACAAGAAGATTTTTAATCATGATATGAAAAATGCATCGAAATGAATGAATGAAATCAGGGAGTACATGGCTCAGAGGGTGGTGGCTCTGTTAAATATTCTCATTATTTTGAATGATCTGGTGTTTCTATATGTGTGGAATTATGAATGAATTTTATGTCTGGACAAGAAAGTTTGATTAGTAGATCATTGTCTAATACCTGAATCAGAGTGGTAAGTATGTGTGTGTGTGTGTGTGTGTGTGTGTGTGAGAGAGAGAGAGAGAGAGAGAGAGAGTGGGTGTGTGTATATGTGTGGGTGTGGGTGTCTGTCTGTCTGCCTGCAATTCTGAATTTAGAAGGAATATCTTATTTCCCTGAGGGTATATACTTGATTCTATTAGGTATACTCCATTAATGACAGCAAATAAAGTTAATTAGCATTTTGTGCCATATATTTATGATTACATGAACAAACTAAAAATTATGTTTGGGATATGAGTTTTGTAAAAGCTCAGCTGAAAGTAAAAACATTTGGAATCTTGAGAAAGATATCAATGGCAATCATTTCAGTGTAGATAAATTTTTACAACACTTGCAATGATAAGTAATCCGATATCAAAATTCAATATTTATTGATTTTCCATAGCTACACTATTCTATAAATTTGTAGGAAAACAAGTAAAATTATGGAATCATAAAAGTAATGTGATTATTTATTGTAAACCGTTTTACAGTTATGCCCTGATTGTAAGCGCTAGGATCAACAGAAAAAAAGACACAATATACAACAGGGAATTAGATATTTTATAATGAAGCACATTTTAATATACTTCACATTGTTAGAAAGACTAGAACTTTGGGTTAGCTTTATAACCTACCATAATAAGTGATATTGTCCATTTATTAAGCAGAAAGGCTTACTCAGATGTACAAGATTGAATGGTTAAGTGTATGTTCAGCTGATTTTATTGCTTTGGGGGCCAGTGACAAGACAATGTCAAGGAGGGGAGTATGTCAAACAGAAATGTTTTTTACCTAGAATGATTAAAAGAAGAAATAAGAAGATGAAAGTCTATTTTCTCATGAGTTTCACTCTGAAGAACTTAATCTCCAGAAGAACTATTCAGGTATGCTCCACAGTCTGGGAGGAATTGGAATGTCATTTTTCTTTAACACATAGGTCTTTCTGGGGCATTCTAAAATCAAATGGCAACATCTTCACCAATGATAATAACTTGTCTAGGGGTGGATGCCACTAGATATTTCTGTAAAGTCTAATCAGATCTCAGCAGACTAAATATTTTATGGAATTCCTATTAAAATATTTTCTTGCAGACTGACTGGGTCTTCATAATGAGTATCTGTGTGTTTATATGTGTGTGTTTGAATAAACTAATAAAACAATGTGGCAGATAAAAGTATTAGTATGGCCTTTGGTTTTTCTTCTCATATTATGAAAGCCTGTCACTATTCCCAATCAAATCCCATCCAAGATTCAAACATTAATGCTGTCCCAAAATTTCTTTATGCTAACCTAAGTATCTGCATCTCATTTCAGATGGCCATGGTATAGGAAAATTTTAAGTCTTCCAATTACGTTGTCACCAAGGAAACAACGTACAATATTTCTTTTAAAAATACGTAGATTGTAGAACATGTTAGCCAGAAAATTGAAGGAGTATACATTATAGGATTTAATTTAAATATTTAGTCACATAAATGGATATTCTTTATCCCCAACTCAGAGCCCTTTTAAACTACATAATTGCTCAACTCATCTATTACCATCTTCCATGAAGTCAGTCCTTGCTGTAAACAAACCAGATGTGGTGAACAAATTAACATGTACACCATTGTTACATGTTGCTGTTCTAAAGCATGGAAGTGAAAGAGCATTTAATGCCTGTGAAGAGCTGGTTCTAAGAATTATGAAAAGTGATTACTTTGCACCATAAATAGAAAAATCCACAGATGTTTCCAGTTGTGTTTTGTTGTTGGCATTTATGTGATATATTTTGGAAAGCACAATGAATGAAAGCAGGCTATTTTGTAAAACATTACTGGCTGGCACTTTTATTGAAATGTTTCAAATGAGAAGACAGACAATAGGGTGGGTAGGATGTGGTATGCAGCTTTAAATACAGACAAGCAAAACAAAGAATGGGAATTTTTTTCCCCTTAACAAATGCTTTCAGGTTATATTGTGCTATACACTATAATGATGAAATAATCATTTCTTTGAAAAAGTAAGGAGAAAACACTGTCACCTGTTGAATTTCTTTTTAAATTGAATCTTAAATGTCAAGGTCGAAGAAATTTAAATGCCTTAAGAAAATATTATCAAGTATTACTTTCATTTTTGATAAAAAGTCAAAACAAACTGACAGACTGTTCGTCCATTAAGATTTATAAGTTTCCTGCTATATATTTCCTATTGTTCCTCTTTTTTGGGGGGGTGATATATAATTTTTTAGAATGGCAACCTGGTCTTAACCATTAACCACAAAATTTTTGCTGTCGTAGAATCAGAGAGTTTTTGTTGTTGTTTTTTTGTTTTATTTGATAATTCATGGGGCTTGAACTCTGGGCCTCGGCACTGGTCATAAACTCTTCAGCTCAAGGTGAGCTCTCTACCACTTGAGCCACAGTGCCATTTCTGGTTTTCTAGTGGCTTATTTGAGATAAGAGTCTCACCGACTTTCCTGCCTGGGCTGTCTTTGAACTGAGGTCCTCATATCTCAGCCTTTTGAGTAGCTAGGATTACAAGCATGAGCCACCAGTGCCCATCCACTGAGTTTTATTTTATTAAATTAAGACAATAGTAGACTCATTTTATGCCAACACAAAATATAAACACCAATGACATTTTTCCCTTAAAAAAAACACTCATGAAAAAATCATGAGATTCGGGGGAAGATGGCAGAGGAGAAGCTGAAGGCTAAACAAACTCTCCCATAGAAAGCATTTTAGTATTCCAGTGAACAGTCTTAGGCTACAGAGTCACACCAAGTGTTTCATCTCAATACAGAGAGTTTGGACAGAGAGGAAAAATCCAAGCAAGGAAACAGATCTGGACACTTGCAGCTAGCCATGGCTGCAGTGGCAGAGTTGGTAGCAGAGACACTCTTGGCAGCCATAACTACAGAGAGAATAGTGGACAAAGGCGCCAGATGTGGCGGGCAAGCAGATTCTACCCAACGCAAGCAAGAACTGACAAGGAGCAGATATCTTCATCCTGCAGATCACAGATCAGAAACTGCCCAGGAAGAAGACGCTGGTAGGAGTAGAACCCTGATCTCCTCATTCCTGCTCAGGGATCAGAGGAGGGAAGGCTGCATGTCCCCTATGACTGGAAGGCCTGGCTGAGCAACTAGCTCCAACACTGGCCTTGGAGGAAAACAAAAGAGTCATTTAGCAGGTCACAGGAACTTGCTCTGACCTGCAGGCTCAGCTCCACCCAGGGGAAAGTCAACCAACCCAGACAGAGAAAAATCTGCCCCATGAGGAGTGACTTTCATCACTGGGTAAGCAGAGCCAGAGGCTGCCTCTCCCTACAGCAGCCTAGACAAACAATTGAAACTCAGTAAACATAAACCCTGAGAATGACTCCAAGCTGGGCACTCTGAGAGTCTCAGGAGCTAGCCCAGCAAGGAAAAGCTACTGATTGCTGAAAGGCCTCAACTCTACACATAACCTAATCTTATCACAGCATCTCCAAACTAGAGGAAACTCCCATCTCCCTCTTTTGGGATACTCAAAGCAAATCTACCTCCCACTGAACTAGCCTGGGAGGAGGATCACAAAACAATGGGTTAGGCAAAGCATTTTTCTGACTGTTCAAACAAACTGACTTAAGAAAACAATCAAGCCACAGGAAAACCAAACACCACAAGCAGACCAGAGACTCCATCAAGAGACTGGTTATGGACACGGAGATACACAATCGTAACATTGCCCCCATCCCCCCCACCAAAAAAAAATCAAAGAACTCTTTTTTAAAATTTAATTTAATTTTTTATTTTGAGAATACAGTACAGAGGAGTTACAATTACATGGGCAAGATAACGAGTATATTTCTTATCAAGCATTGTTGCCTCCTTGTTGTTTCACCTTCCCATCCCTTCCCATAATTCTCCCCTCCCTCCACCGATCCTCCCCCACCCCCCACCAAAGGTGTTAAGTTCGTTTTTCGACATAATGAATTGTACAACTCATTGTTGCAATCAAAGAACTCTTACTTGAACCTTTTAAAATTTTTTTTAATTTTTAAAATTGTTTTCTATTAATCTTATTTTCCTCCCATAGTTTTTATTTTAGGTGTATACGTGTGTGTGTGTGTGTGTGTGTGTGTGTGTGTGTGTGTGTGTGTGTGTGTGTGTGTGTTTATCTCTTCTGAACTTTTGGTCCTTTTTAAGTATTCTTTTCATTTTTTTCTGATTCGGTACAGGATGATAGATAAGGATCTAACTTTAGTTTTCTATGAGTGATTAACCCATTTTGCAAGCACTTTTACTGAAGAGGTTTTCTACCATTCTATTTTTTTATCTCCTTTATCAAAGATTAGGTGCCTATTGGTGTGTAGGCTCATTTCTGGGTTTTCAATTCTATTCCATTGGTCCTGAGGTCTGTTCTTGTGTCAGTACCAAGCTGTTTTGTTTGCTAATGCTTTGTAGTAGAGTTTGAAATTTGGTATTGATATTACTCCAGCACTGTTTTTTCTGTTAAGGATTTTTTATGCTATCCATTGCCTATTATCGTTCCATATGAATTTTTGGATTGCCTCTTCTATTTCCTTGAAGAATGAGGTTGAAATATTGATTGGTATTGCATTGAATTTGCAGATAGCCTTGGGAATTATTGCCATTTTCACGATGTTAATCCTTCCAATCCAGGATCAAAGGAGTTTTTTCACTTTCTAAGTTCTGTTTTGATTTCCTTTTTCAGGTTTTTAAACTTTTCATCTTGAAGATCCTTTACTTCTTTTGTTAATTCATTGCTATTCTATTTTTTGTGGGGTTATTAAGAATGGAGTTGCTTTTCTGATTTCAGAAAATCTTTTCTCATTGTTGGCATACAGAAAAGCCATTGATTTTTGAGGGTTAATTTTATACCCTGATACATTGCCATAGTTTTGAATCAGAATGAGTAATACAGAAAAGCCATTGATTTTTGAGGGTTAATTTTATACCCTGATACATTGCCATAGTTTTGAATCAGAATGAGTAATTTGGGATTGTAGTCCATAGGATTCTTTAAATACAAGATCATGTCATCTGCAAAGAGGGAGAGTTTTACTTCATCTTCCCCTGTTTGGATCCCTTTTATGTTTTTGTCTTTTCTTATTGATGTAGCTAGGCATGCTAATAGTAAATTGAAGAGAAGTGGAGAGAGTGGCCATCCTTGTCTCGTTTCTGGCTGCAGGTTTGTCATATACAGCCTTTATTTTATTGAGGAATATTCCCTGGATTCCTAGTTTATCCAGAAACTTCATCATAAAGTGGTGTTAATTAATTGATTTGTGTACATTGAACCAGCTTTGCATCCCTGAACTGAATCCTGTTTGATCATGGTATGTAAAGTTTTGGATGAATTGTTGAATTGTTTGGCAAAAATTTTGTTGAGAAGTTTGGCATCAACGTTCATCTAAGTAATGGGTGTATAATTCTCTTTCTTTGATGAGTTCCAGCCTGGTTTTGGGATGAGGGTTATGATGGCTTCATAGAATTAGTTTGGTCGTGAACTTTCTCTTTCAATTTCATTGAAGAGTTGGAGGAGTATTGGTATGAGCTCTGCTTTGAAAACCTTGTAGAATTCCGCTGTAAATCCATGTGGTTCTGGGCTTTTCTAAGAATGGAGGACTCTTACTGCTTTTTCTATTTCAATGCTTGATATGGGCCTGTTAAGATGGTTTAACTCATTTGCTCCTTTTCAGTTGTTGCTGGTGTTGAGTTGAATCTGCTCACCCATTGTGTCTGGTGCCTTTGTTCTGGACCCTCTCTGTTGTAGGTATGGCGGGGTGGCTATGGCCACCACCAAAGCTGCCTCAGCCATGGCTACAGCAACTGCTCAGATGTGTCTGCTTCCCTGGATTTTCCCTCTCTAGCCAAACTGTTTACTGTGATGGCACACTTATTGTGATACTCTATCCTAGTACTGATCACTGGAACACTAAAACTGCTTTCTATGTGAGAGATAGTTTAGCCTCCAGGTTCTCCTCCACCATCTTCCCCCACTTCTCATAAATATTTTCTTATTACAGGATTATTCTAGATTAGTTATATTATGATTGACAATGACCAAGATTGACAGAAAGGTGAAGGAAAATTGTCTACACTTCCATGAGGTTCTGACTTGTGTTTCACAAAATGTTATAAAAGCTCTCCGTGAGAAATCTAGCAGCTGCATTTCTAAATAGTCTGTGCTTGCTTACACTTTCTGATAATGTTTCAATTCAAGTACTTCTCCTTAGAGTCCCATACCATTCAATGATGCTGTATTAGATCTTTTGTACATCTTGAAGACAGCTCTTGCTGATTAAATTTGTGCTTTTCAAATTAGCTCTCACAATTCCATCCGCAAAATGCAGACAAAAAATATCTGAAATAAATTTGTATCTGTTTATAGTGAATATATTTTATTTTCCATTACAAACATAGAATGTAGTAAAAATTTTCACAGAAATTACACTGCACTAGGTTGTTGGCAGATTCTAATGAAAATAATATACTGTGTTTATGTAGAGAATTTGAGCATCCAAAATTTTAGTATGCCTGTGGCCCTAAAACCAATACTTTATTTATATTGAGTGACAAATACAACTTGCTATATGTACAGTTTTCCTTGTATGTTTTTAATATATATTTTATCGTAAAGATACTGTACAGAGGGGTTACAATTAGATAAGTAAGGTAATGAGTACATTTCTCACTGAGCATTGTTACTACCTCCTTTGTTTTTCCCCTACTATTCCTTACCTTCACACATCCCCAACACCTCCGTCCACCCCCCTCTAATACTATCTTGCAAATCTCATTGTTACAATGGGACAAGGTGTATCCTTTCCTTGCATTTTAAATGAAGAAATGCTGGCTTGTTTCATGTTGATTCTACTTGGGTAGACACACTTAAAAATACTTTCCAAGTACAAAAGCACATAAATGAAATGCACATCATCTTTTGTCAGTTGGTATAATTGTGTTCTACACATTTATTGACAGGTTACAAATTTTTCTTAAATTTAATACATAAAAAAACTTTCTTTTTTTCTCATTTTCGTGGCCAGGACATCAGCACGACCTCAGTCACCATTTCTCACTTTAGACTTTTCATATGGGTTAGTTAAATTTTGACCTGTGCTCCAGTCTTCTGGGGAGTCACTCATCTGCTTAGGAATTGATGCTGGCTGTGGAAAGAGCCCAAGGAAGGATGCCATTTAAAGCCTTATACCTTTATTCTTAACAAGGATATTGTCCTACTACTTTGGATGTTGAGAGTGTCTACAAGAGCAAGCATTCCTTGGGGAGCAGGGAGACACCATATGACCTATACTTATTGAGATTTCCGAGTGACTTGCTATCACTTGTACTGCATTTTTCAAGTCGAATCTCTCTAAACCTACCAGTTGTAAGAGATAAGAGGAGTGGTAAAAGAACTCTTAGAGACAAATATATCTTCAACACATTTGTTACCAAGCATTCTGTCAAAGGCATATTTAACAACTAGTGAAACTTTTGTTGGCTATATCTATGTGTCTTTCTCCATTTGTGCATGTGTACATCTGTGTATGTATGTGTGTATTTGTGTGTATAGTAACATTCATGTGTACATATATGGGCCTATATACACATATATGCATATATAAATAAATATACATATATAAATATATGTGCATATTTTACTCATATAATATCATTAACAAAGAAATGAATGCAAAACACTGATATGAAGATATTTTGAAAAAGTGAGTGTGTGTGCATTCCTGCGTGTTGGCATGCTCAGAGTTTGAAATCAGGGCTTCAACGTCTCGCTACATCTTGCTCTCTAGATTGGTGAGCTACTATATGAGCTACATCTCCGTTCCTGGCCCTTTGCTACTTCATTAAAATTTTTGAAAAATAATCTCATGAATTTATTTTGCCCTGATTGGCTTCCAAATGTTATCCACAGATGTTAGGCTCTTGATTTGGTATCTCGAGTAGTTAGGATTACAGGTGTGACAAACCAGCACAAGGCTTTCAGAATAATTTTAAAAGTAGAAGAAAATTTACTTTACAGAGGCGTGTTTTATCATCTCCTAGCTTTAAAGCATTTTGGAGTGATTATATGTGAATTTTTTCATTCTTGAATTCTTAAAATACAGTAAGCCACAACTTACAATGACGTGAAAGATGTATTCAAAATGGAGAAAAATGTTATGTTCTGATCTTTGTAAACACACACACACACACACACACACACACACACACACACACACACACACACACACACACACACCATCCTCAAACATTAAGACAGAATTTAAAAAAAAAAAAAGTAAAGCAAAGTGGAACTTCTTGGGCATTTAGTTCAAAATGCATAAGATACTAGACATACATTATGACAAGGTATAAAGTTGTAATGTACAACATGAGGATACAGGGGACAACACTGGCCTTACATAGGAATGAAGCTAAGTAAGTAGGAGTTGTTCTTCCCAGTAGTGGTTACTCTTTTAGTTGTTCTTCCTTCAATAATGGATGAGATGAAGGTAATTCTTTAAGTATACCTGCCTATTTTCAGAAATAATAACAAACAATATAGCAATAATGTTGCATGCTCAACGTAGAACAAAATGTCAAATTAACATACATGAGATTATCCTTGATGTAAACTAATAATTACAAATGAGGGAAACCATGGGACCTATGTTTCTTTAAGTCTGGCTTACTTCACTTAATATGATTTTTTTCAGAGATCTTCCATTTCCTTACAAATGACGTGGTCACATTCTTTGTGATGCAAGCGTATTTTTCCACGTGTGTTTATCTGTACGTGTATGTGTATGTGACTTTTGGTAAATATTACTGTGATACACAGTAGTAGCTTTACTGTGGCCTTGTTTGTGATCACCTGGTTATATGCCCAGAAGTGGGATTACTGGGTAATAGGGGAGCATTATTGTGTACATCAAGGATAATCTTAGTAGATGAGCAGAATAGCTCAAAAAATAGCTATGTACATATGATCGTATAAGGTGATTCCAAGTGAAATGAACTCCAAGACATGTTCTTTGTTGTTGTTGTTCTTAATGGACTATGTGATTTCTTTTTATCCTTTTGTGTTTTCCCCACCTATGGTTAATCCCCTGTAGTCACTGTATTGGATTTTGATACCCTGGGTATTTTAAATATGTTCATCTGAACTAGGGAAGGGAAAGGAAAAAAAAAACAAAATGGTGAGACAAAGGACAAAGGGGGAACCTATGCAACAGTAGTACTCACAAGACAATATTTTGTAAGTAATCTCGGGGGGGGGCTTTGGGAGTGAAGTGGGAGAAAAATAGGGGAAAGGGTAACAATTTAGAAAAGAAATAAATTAATTACCTTACCTATGTAACTATATTCTATCTGTACATTACCTTGACAATAAAATTTAAATAAAAAATAAAATAAAATATATGAGAGCAGCAATACAGGAGATGGGAGTGGGGGAAATACTGTAGTATCGTAGTGTAGAACAGCTGTGGAAAGCAGTAATTTTACATTAACATAGCAAGTAATAAACTAGCATACAGATTTTCAGCCTCATGTCAATCATTAAAAAGGGAAAACAAAATGCACAATCAGCAAATCAACAGAGATAAAATAGAAAACTAAACAATTAAGATGAAGAGATGACTTGGACCAAGAATAACAAATGACACAATTAGGAAACAAATAACAAGCTGCTGGGCTGGGAAGGTGGCTCAGTGGTAGAGTGCTTGCCTTGCATGCCTGAGGCCCTGGGTTTGATTCCTCAGCACCACATAAGCAAAAAGAAAAAAGCCAGAAGTGGTGCTGTGTCTCAAGTGGTGGAGCACTAGCCTTGAGCTGAAATGCTGAGTCACAGCGCCCAGTCCAGAGTTGAGGCCCCATGATCAGACCCAAAAAATAAAATAAATAAATAACAAGCTGCTAAGTTTAAAAATGATCACCCTTAATTCTATTGACTTGTTTACATCACAATTTGTTAGAAGTATAATTCAAATCACAGTTTAATAGTATGTTATTTTAATAATAGTTTATTTATTATTGATTTCTTAATATTGAATGTTTAATATATAATTTTAATTTCAGCAGCTATAGAAAAGAAGAAAGTGAAAATAATTTTAATAATCTATTTAATGAATTGTAAAATTGAGAAGCATTAGAATTTAAACAAATAATATATCATTATTGCTTCATTTCTGTGAGTTTATGTAATAATTCAAAGTGTATTCTACACTTAGCACTCATCTTAACATCAAATAATAAATTATCACACATGACTCTTGGTATTAGGTGGAAGGGTTCATCACTTTGGTAAAATTCACACCACATAGTACACGAGGGTATGACCCCTCTCATATGACTTAAATTGTGGAAATTTAATTTCTACATGCATGTTAAATTCTTTTCTAGGTGACATCTATAAAATTATTTACAATTATATACATGAGGACTATTTCAGATAATACTTAAAAGTCAAATTCATTAATTAAATTTTTATTATTTCATACCAAATAAATATTTACAGAGAGACTGAATTTTTGAGTAGATGATGGTGTGTGTGTGCCAGATTATACGTATTAAGGCTTATTTTATATTCATGACATTGTTTCTAGAGTTGGATTTATTTGTCCATTACGGGTTAAGTGTATTATATTGGATCTATGAAAGTAAACTAAATGTTTATTCCTTTAATCTTTGTCTAATCCCAATATAAATTATCCATGTGTTTGAAGTAATGAAAATAACAACAGATAAAAGCAAGATAAATCAGTCTGTAGTAGACAAGTATTTATTACCGTTATTTTGAAAGTTGGTACTGTTTTACACTACAGAATATTCTTGGGAATATGTGCTCCAGGTTGGCCACAACTGAAGAATATTATGGTTTGATCTATCATAAGAGAAGGAAGGAAGGGGAACCTTCCTTCCAAAAGTCTGATCCCAGGAATGTGATCTGCTTTATGGTGCCTACTTGGAAATGAACATTTTTCACAGTCAACCTTGAAAGGCCATCTTGATAGACGACTTCTGTAAGTGGTTACAAAGCATTATTGATGGCTTTGCAAGGATGCCTGATTGCCTCATTTTGAGACAATTAACAGGAATTTAGTCAGTTGTTCTTTAGGAGAAAAACCCATTGACTCTAGGCCAGGGGATCACAGGGGCCCAGAGAAACTACTACCTAGACATCTAAAACAACACACACACACACACACACACACACACACACACACTCTAGTAAGCACAGACAAGCAGGGTTGCTATCACAGCCTACATGAAGTCAGGCAAAAAACAGAAGCTGAGAGTCATTTAACTGATAACTAATATATTTTTTATGAGGTAGACTCATATGAGACTCCAAAGAGAGGATCAGAAAGACTGATCAGAGAGACTAAAACTGGTCACACAAAGACTGGAAAGTAGAATTCCTTGTAGAACAAATAAATCATAGAAAGCTTGTGCATGTAAGAACAAGACAGAAAACCAAATTCCACAAATGCACATTTTCTTAGAAGTCAGCTTAATCAATTATCAGTGCAAATCTTTGAATTCTTAAATATTTGACCACATGTGGGAGAAGGTTGAAAAGAAAGAAAATTTCATCACTCTATTAGGAAGTCCAATATCACATTAGGAAGTAATCAAGCACAGTTTTGTAATAAAAAGAGAAAACAATTATTCCAAATGAGGGTTTCATTTCTTTTGATGTAAAAGTTCTTAAATTAGGTGCTAGCAATTATCATACAATTGATCCAGTCCCCCAGCTGAGTTGATATTGACTGCAGTATTCCCACATGAAGGAAAAGAAAATTTACAAATGTCTGATGAAATGAGGTGAAGGTAAAGTGTTCTAATAGTAATATCTGAGTTTAGATACTGGTGAAGAGGTGGATTTTCTTTTCTAAAAAGCCCCCATTTTTACCTGGGGCCAGTTCTTCACAGCTATAATCCTAGCTACTCAGGAAGCTGAGATCTGAGGACTACGGTTCAAACCAGCCTGGGTAAGAAAGACCCCGAGACACTTATTTCCATTTAACCATCAGAAAACCAGAAGTGGCACTATCACTCAAGTGGTAGAGCACTCACCTTGAGTTGAAGAGTTCAGGGACAGTGCCCAAGCCCAGAATTCAATTCCCTCGAACAACAACAAAAAAAAAATCTCCCTTTTATCTACTACCTGCATCCCTTCCTAAGATTCAACAAAGGAGCCATTTATCACCCAGTACATATAAGTCCTAATCTAGCTACTGCAAATAGATTGATTTGGTATCTTATATAAAATGGTTCGAATTTGCGGAAACAAATACCAGGAGTGGTAACTTTTTTCCAGTCCTTGAACTCTGGGCCTGAGCCCTGAACATGGTTATGCTGGTAGCTTTCATGTGAGCTTGTTTGTTATTTATTGGATTACTGCCCATGAGGGGAATTACTGGGTCTTAAGGGAGATCTATATTTACTCTTTTCAGGAAACTCCGTACTGCATTCCACAGTGGTTGAACATGTTTAATAATTTCCCACCAAAAGTATAATAGAGTTCCCAATTGGCTACATCCATGCCAGCATTTGCTATTGTTAGTGTCTTAGTAATGCCCATTCTAACGGACAAGGTAGAATCTGTCTTGTTTACTTATAGATTTGTATGCATCTTCTAGCTACAATAAATGAATGAATCCATGAAACCTATATTGCTGCATTCCTTTCTGCATTCCTTTCTCTTTTCTCTTAATATAATTTTCCCAAACCTTTCATTTTCCTTACCACTGGTGAAAAGTCATCTTTCTGATGGGTGAATATAATTCCATTGTGTGTGTGTGTGTGTGTGTGTGTGTGTGTGTGTGTGTGTGTGTGTGTGTGTGTGTGTGTGTGTGTGTAAGATGACTATAGGCCAAGGAATTCATTTCTAAGCATGCTGTTTCATCTGTAATTTTGTAATTCCATATTATAGTTGCATTGCTTTCTCTTCTACATTGAAGAATATTGTTGGGATTTTGATGAATATTGCATTGCCAATTGTTTAGGGGAAGTATTGCAGTTTTCAAAATGTTAATTCTTCCAACCAGGAACATTGAAAGACTTTCTATTTCCTTGAATCTCCTTCAATTTCCCTTTTTATATTTTTAAAGTTTTCACATATAGGTCCTTCACAATTTTAGTTAAATTAATTAATTCCTAGTTTTGTTGTTGTTGTTATGTTTTGTTTAGATTTGATTTGATTTTGAGGCTAGTACATATGAGGTTGTTTTTGGATTTCAGCGTGGATCTTCCCATTGTTGGTAACAGAAAAACTACTGATTCTTGTGGTTTTTATATCCTGCTACATTGCTGAAGGTTAGCATCATCTGTACTAACTTTAGGGAGGAATCTACAGGGTCTTTTAAATACAGGGTCATTTCATTTGTAAAAAGGGATAGTTTTACTTGTACTTTATTTTGATCTGCTTTATGTTTTCTCTTGTCTATTGCTCTTGCAAGAAAGTCCACTACCATATTGAAGAGTAGCAAAGAGTGCACATCCTTTTCTCATTCCTCATGTTAATGTCTTCATGCTTCCACCCTTAGGTAAATGCTAATTATCTCTGTCATATACATACTCAGTTTAATATTGAGGAATGTTCCATGCATTCCTAGGTTCTTAGACCTTTTCATCATAATGGGGTATTGGAGCTTGTTAAAAGCAATTTCTACATCCCTATTGACAATCATGTGTTTCTTGTCCAGGTTCTGCTGATGGTTTGTATTATGTTTATTGACAAGAATATTGAAACAAATCGTATCCAAGATGAATCTTATTTGATCATACCATATGATATTTTTTGTTAGTTGCTGAAATTGGTTAGTGAGAATTTTATTAAGAAATTCTGCATTAATGTTTATCAAAGAGTTAGGTTCATAGTTGTCTTTCTTTGGTGGGTCCCTATGTGATTTGAGGAGGAGTCTAATTCTAGCTTCATAGAATGTGTTTGATAATGTGTCTCTCATAGATACTAGATGGATGCATCTTGGTTTTTGATACTACTATCTAATCTATGTCTTCTATTTGGAAATTTAAGTCTATTGATATTGAGCTTTAAGACAGAAATATCTGATAAGTTCTGTTATGTTATACACCTGTTGTTAGGAGCTGTGCCTCATCTACTCTTAACATATCTACCTTGTTCTCTGGTAGGGAACATTTTATATAACCAGTTCCTCTTCTTCTTGATCTTCTCTATGTAGGATATATTTGATTATATTCTATCCTCATAATTTGGTGGACATACATTATTTCAAGTTTTCTTTGTCATGAAATATGTTTATATATCCTTTAAATGTAAAGGAGAGTTTGGCTTGGGACTGTATTCATGGTTGGTAGTTGTTTACCTTTAATGTTTGTCATATATAATGCCAGGTTTCCTTTTTGCCATATCAGCTAAGAAATCTGTATTTATTCTGAATGCATGTCCTTTATAAATAATTAATCTTTTCTCTATGGCATCTTTAAGAACCCTTTCCTCGATCTTTAATAATCCTCTAATGGATTATGATGTCATGTTTGATTGTTCAGTTCTAGAATTCTGTTTGGTTTCTACAGGCTTCTCTGAATGAGCCTATCTCGCTGGATGTTTGGCATGTTTTTTCTGCTAGAATTCTGCAATATACTTCCCATCCATTTAGTTTCTTGCTCTTCTCCTTCTTGATACCTATCTCCCCGAAATTTGATCTTCTAACTGAGTCTTGAAGTTCTGGCAAGATCATTTATTTCTTGGATTTGTTCTAAATGATTATTTCCTCTTTCCTATTAGATCTATTCTGTCTTTGGCCCTGAGATTATCTTCTATGTCATCAATTTGCTGTGGAGACTTTATACTTTGTTTTTGATTTCCCTGTCTTCTAATTGGTCATTTTTTAGGAGATCTGTCTCTTTATTAAAGCTTTGTTTTAGGTCTTGTATGGGCTTTCTGTACATTTTTTCTTTGGTTGGGGGAGATGTAAGGGTTGTTTTCTTAGCTGTGTCTTCTCTCATATCTTTTAACTAGACATCCATTTTTTCTTGGACTCCCTTGCCTTCTCAGAATTTATTTATCTTTCTGTTTGAAGTCTCCATGAATTATTTTGCTAATGACTGGTTGGTCTCATTTTGTTCACAAATTTCGTTGTAGAGGTTTTCTATCTTTCCATTAATCACATTTTTCAGCAGTATCTGTAATACATTTCGATAACTATCTTCTACATCCTTGATTGTCTGTTCTATTGCCTGGTTATTTACTGTGTGAATTATACTACTTTGACATCACTTTTCTTGTATTCTTCTGATTTGTTCTGTCCATTTGGAGGTTTTCTTTTGGGGGATCTATGATATTAGTAGGTGACTACCTATGTTCTTGGTTGATTCTAAGGGTCTTGGTTTGGTTTCCTGTTGTGATTTGTTTTTCTGGAATGGCATTTTTGTCGAGTCCATTAAGGAATAGAAATCAGTTGTGCTGAGATGTTGTGATGTTAACATTTGTGATTCCAGTGACCATATGGACTGTCCAGTGGTATGGTGAATTGTCTATGTGTATGGATGTGGCTCTCTCTGATGTATACTTCTGTTCCTGCCTTTTTCCATGTTGCCCTTTTATTTCCACACTGCACATGTGCTTTTGAATGTGCTGCCCAATGTGTTACTGGCTGGCACCATTTCATAGATTTCTGTTTTCTTGTGAAGACAGTATAAAATCTTCTTATGAATTGTATGTCTATAATTATGTCTATATTTATAGCTTCATATCTATAATTATAGCTGATTTGATGTGACCCTCTAGATGTGGAGTACCTGCTAGTACTCTAAATCTCTATTTCATTAGAGATTGCTAGGATAATTTTCTGTTGTTATTCTGTCATTGTTTTTCCTCATCCTCAGATTTATTGTTTATATTTTGGATTTTTTCACATAATTTAGGATTTGTGATTGTTGTATCAGGTTATTTTGTTTTCCTGCTTATACTACTTTGAAATAGTGATTTCAGGCTTGTAAGAAGAAACAGAAAGAGACAGAAATGTATGTAATTAAATAGAGAGAAAGAGAAGATATTTAAAACTATGTCCTACAAGTAAATTAATATTAAGCAAAGCTAATGAAAATAATTACTTATTTACTCTTCAGAAGATGAGTATAGTACTCTTGGATATCTCAGAGGAAAAGACTTTAGACTCATTACAATTAATGACTTACATTGAAAATATTGGCTAAACGTTCTTCTTCAGAAAGGGAAAAGCTCCATTACTTCCATATTAGTATTATAAAATCATAAAAGCTGCATGTTAAATTGTTTTGCCTGTGCTATTTTCAATTCCATTCTTCATCCATTATGTATCTAGGGCTTTGAATGACCAATTCCTTAAATACCTATATTGCTTATATTGTGATGTAAATCTCAGTAATATAAATATGAATTTATCTATGAGTCACATCTTGAGCTACATTCATATGAAATTTATGCAGTCTCAAGCAAGAAACCTGACTTTTTTTACTCTATTCTATGTTTTAATCAATAAATCCATTCTCTTTAGAAATGTGTTCTCAGCTTTTAAATTGCTCCAGTAAACATCATGTGTTTCTAGTACTTTTACTGAAGTAAATATAAAGTTTGGAATATGAAGACAACTCCCCTATTATCACTTTAAAGTAAGCCCTTGGGGATTATTTTATATATAAAAATAAAAATTGCAATGCAATGTTTATACATGAATAATATAATGGTTAAGTCAATTAGACACAAGAACTACCATAGTAATTCTCAATTAACTTAAAGGCATCAAAATATTGTCTTCATGAATATCACTAATTTTAAAAAATGACTAGTCAATACAAAGTTTATATCATATTTGAAATTTACAAAATGAAAATTACACTCAGATTTGCTGTCAATATCCTGCTTCCAGGAATACATTTATTCAGCAAAAAGGGGAAAAAATTAAGGGTTTGTCATATAGAATGAAAAATGTAGAAGCAGACTGTCTTTCCTTAAGATGTTAAGTACCTAAAAATCGTGTGATTTATTCAAAGATACTATACACACTCATAAGAGAATTTGTGATCAGAAGTGATAGGTAAGCAAAGTAACTGAAAAACTCTATGCTTAATTTGAGCTTTCTATATAGGATGACAAGTTTTTAATAAATGAGCCTATTATTCTATATCTCTAACACACATACAGCATTCTACATTTTCCCACATACTCCCATTCTCTTAGCTCAGTTCCTGATCGATATTCTTCTATTTCATGATTTCAATTCTTTGTAAAATAAAAAGGTGGGCGTTTTTTTGCTCTAGATCCAATACATTCTAGTATCTTGGAACAGTAGTATGAATTCATGGAGTTACATTTGAATGTCAAATTTGAAGGTATTGTATTCAGGGTACTCTTAATTGGCCTGAAGTATACAAAGATACTCAGTATACTAAGAACAAGGGACTGAATTCAGGGAAACATACAGGTCCAGGCAAGATCCTGAAGCAAAGAAATGTAAGGGAGCACAAACATCCATCAACTATACTTACAAAGGAATGGAACTGATCTCAGATGTGCCTGGGTGGCAGCTCTATGTGTTTGTGTGTGTGTGTGTATGTGTGTGTGTGTGTGTGTGTGTGTGTGTGTGTGTGTGTGTGTGTGTGTGTGTGTGTCAGTAGAGAGAGATAAAGAGAGGAAGACAGAGAGAGAGAATTTAGTGTGGCTTCCATATTTACAGTACATAGAGCATTACTTGTTAGGGAGGAGGTGCTCATATCAGAGCTATGATACTACTATCATCACTTTACTGCAAAAAAAACCTCTTGCTTAATCTCTAATTAAATTGGGAAAATAAACTAACATCTTACACGATTGTTTTGACAATTGATTAGTATATTGAAGGCCAAAGGGAGGAATTGGAGATCAATATAATCATTTTCCTCTCTTCTAAATATTACACTGAAATAGATGTAATTTCAGGAGTCTTCTGACATGTACTTCTTGTTGAATTACTAATATGCTTAATAATATGAAACATGTGATAGAGAAATAGATCAGCCAGCAAGCACAAAGAATTAGTCATAAGATTGAGCTTTTGAGCAGGGTTGCCACAACTTTTAGGAATGTAATTCCTTCATATGAACTTCAAATTTTGTGGCTTTCCCTGTGTGATTAAATGGCAAGAAAGTGCTGTAGAAACAAGAATTCTTGTTCAGCCAAGTAGAAAGTGCTCATGTTCCTATCCTCACGTTGCAAATTTCCATTCCCTATAGACTCTCTGTTAGAGTGCTTCTATTTAGTTTATTTCAGCATTTCATCCTTCCCTGTGGGAGACAAGAAAAAAGACACTTTTGTTTGTGTATTAAATTATGTAAATTAGCATGTACAGGCATGATTTGTATAATTACACAAGTTTGTAATAAATATAAGTAGAGATCATTTCACAATAAAAATATAATTAATATCACGTAATAAGACTAAAAGTCACAGAATTTTGTGCATGCAAACGTACATTAGATTAGATGCAGAATTTCTATTTTGAGGTAAACTTTATATTGAAGTATAATGCACTTTAAGGATGGAAACATTTTATTGAATAATATATTTCCTCGAGATATTTTTGCTTCATAATTTTAGGGATACCGTTGGACCCATTGTAATAATGAGATGTACAAGACGTTATGTCGAAAGACAAACTTTACAACTTTGGCTGGCGAGGGTGTGGAGATGGGTAAGGATGGGAAGGGAAAACAAAGGAAGAGGAAACAATGCTTGATAAGAAATGTACTCATTACTTTGCCCATATAATTGTAACCCCTCTCTACGATATCTTCACAATAAAAAAAAATTAGAAGAAAATGTGATTTATCTCCAATTTAGAAATCTAGATAGATAATTTAATTTAATTTAACCAAAAATATTATTGAGTATAAGATTCTTATACTCTCTACATTCTTCACACTGAGATCATCAAATATGGTGAGTTTGAAATGATTAGTCTCTATTTGACCCATGTTAATATTATTTACAATTTGAGTGAAATGTTTAGAAAGTAGTATTTATTTTAGTAGCTCTGAAGAGACAATAACTGATATAATCAAAGGCTAAAAATGATTAGATTTAAAATTTAGAATTCAGGAAATGTTTTTGACCACACTGGTTACTGGAGCCTTCACAAAAACCTCATGAGACAATTTATATTGATGAAGCAAAAATCCCAGTTTAGAGATTTACGAATAGAAAAATCATGTCATTCTGAATATGTAGAGCTACATAACAACATAGAAAATTTAGCTTTTAAATATCTGAATACACTAATACATTTAATTGCAGGGTAAGTACTTGTTCTGGAAGGAGAAAAAATTGCATTTATTTTGAAAAGTAAAGCTAAATATTCATTTGAATAAAAGACAATATTTAAAATATCACTCATCCAAGACACAAGATGTACAGTTCATTGGTTTTCATGCCTATTATGTTCTCTAAACTTCAAACAATTACTAGGTAACTAATATGGAATCTTATCATGGAAACTTGTCATGGAATCTTATTTGATAAATTTTTATTCAATAAGTTAAATAATTGGCCAATAACAATATAAATTACGCATGAACAAAGTTTAGAACAAGTATTTCTTTCACAAGACATATCATGGTTCTCTTCAAGAACACTGGAAGGCAGTGTTTTATTTATTTATTTTTAGTTATTTTATTAATGGTTATTAATTTTCAGAAGTGGCAGTTTGGTTATTCTCTTTCCATAATATACTCCTTCCATTTCCTTTTTGTTACTCCTTCCTCCAAAAATCTTGTTTTTTACATAAAATTATATCTTTATATATGCACATATAAACTCATTTGGAAGATACAAGCTAAACTGCAACTTAATTAAAGATGTACAGAGGATTAACAGGATGAATAAAAACGAGTATTTTTTGTTAACTTCTGAATTGAACTATCATTATTATTATGGTTAGGGTTAGGATGCCAGACAGAATTAAAATTAGGGTTAGAGAAATAGCAAATTTAGGTTCAAAACAGGATGACCTATTGCAACAATAATACTCACAGCACACTGTACTGAAAATGAACTTTACAGCTTGGGGAGAGAATAGTGATGGAGATGGGAGAGGGAAGGGATAGTTGGACAACAACAAAGAAGGGGGTAACAATGGTCAACAAGAAATATACTCATTATCTTTCACATTTAACTGTAATCCATCTGTCAGCCTCATTACCTACTCAGGAAGCTTATTTCTGAGGACCGCAGTTCAAAGCCAGCCCAGGCAGGAAAGTCTGTGAGAATTTTATCTCCAATTTACTACCAGGAAACCAGAAAGTGGTGCTGTGGCTCAAGTGGTACAAGCGCACACCTTGAGCTAAAGAACTCAGGGATTGTGCCCAGGCCCAGAGTTCAAGCTCCACGACCGACAAAAAGAAAAAAAAAAGAAATGTGTTAAATGTTAAGTAAAGCTGAACTTTTTTAGGTTCTAGGAATTCAGGAAAATCTGGGATAATGGAAGTACAGTGTATTTCATAATATCAGGATTTGAGATCAATGAATATAATGATTCCTCTTATGGAACAAGATAGGTTCAGAGATAAGAGTGAGAAAATCTGTAGGGTTTAGGAAAACCTGCAATTTATTTCGAGGATTACAGTGAAATTTCAGTTAGGATTGCACAAAACGAGCATTTTTCATAAATTTTAGAATTGGGATACGATTTAGTGGCAAGGATATGGTTAGGATTCCAGCCATGGTTAGGGTTAGAGTGAAGGAGAAAAAAAATGAGGGTCAAATTGAAGGTAAATTTTAATATAAGCCTGGTAAAAATTAGAATGAATGTGAACTAGAGTATTGCTATTAATATTATAATCTACTTGCAATATTCAATATACCAGTTAAGATTAAGTTTAGGGTTAGAAAATGACTAAGATATTGGAAAAAAAATGAAACCTATGTTTGGAAGGCTTATTTCAATCAAGTTAGGATGAATGAAAACTAGTGTAACACTAACTAGTTAGTGTTAGTATTGACATATAATTTGGATTAAAATCAGGGTCAGTATTTTGTTCTGATTATGATCAGTGTTATGAATAGGAAAGTTTTACTATAAAATTGATTTTTCACTAACAAATAGAAGCCAAAATGTGAGTGTGAATATTAACTAGAGCATTATCATTATATTTATTTCTCAGTGATCATTCTTGTAATGATTAATGAGAGTTTTCCAGCCAGGTTTAGGTTGAGAGTTAGCGCTAAGTAAAGTACTAGATGATATGTAAATCTGAAATTGTTTTAGGATACAGTGGTTCAGGAAAAGGTAGGATTAATGGAAACTACACTATTTTTCCTGGTTAGAGAATTTGAGGACAAGTAATATAATAGTTCATGTTAGGGAACAAGATCACTTCAGAGGTAGAGTCAGGAAATTTGTTGGAATTAGGGCAACTTGAAACTCATTTCCAGAGTGCAAACTGGAATATTCATTGCAATGAATAAAAGCTAGAGTATTTTTAATATTAATTTTGGACTATTAGTAGGTTGAAAATTAGGTTTCAGTTCCAGCTGGGCTTAGTGTTAGCATTAGGGAAATGGAAAATTTAGGGTCAAACTGAAAGTAAATCTGTGAATAACAAGTCAAGATTGAATTAGAATGAATATGAAATAGGAAACTGTTAATAATATTAGGATTAAGGTATGATTAGTGTGAGGGTTAGCCTGAATGTTGTGTTAGAAAAATGGCACGGTATTGAGTAAAACTAGAAACTATTTTAAGAAAGATGAGTTGAATCAAAGACAGGATGTATAAATTTAATGTACTTTTGTGGCTTTTAGAATCCAAAGGCAATTGGTTCTAGGTTAGGGTTACTTTTCTAATTAATGAACTAATGAATTAAACGCATAATTCTTTCATTCTTACAAGACAGTCACAATTTGGGGAAAAAAAATTTCTACATGAAATTGTGTCTTAAAATATTTTCCAACCAGGATTAAATAATAGTGAACAGGGTGTCATTCTTTAAAATTAGGTAAGTTGATGATAAAACTTTCAAAAATATCCAAACACATAAATTGGAACACAGATATGTTATTGGGAAAACAGATACTTGCTCTTGCTGGGAAATTGTGTGTGTGTGTGTATGTGTGTGTGTGTGTGTGAGTGAGTGTGTGTGTGTATGCACCCACCACAGGTCTTCAAATGAGGCCTGGGCCCTGTTGTCAGCTTATTCTGTGGAAGTATGGCACTAAACCACATAGCCACAGGCTTTCTTCTGGCTTTTTAGTAGTTATTTTGAGATTCATATCTCATGGATTTTCCTGTCTGGACTTAATCTTCTGATCTCCAGCAATCCTTGGGTTAGTGTTACTGTGGGTGCTACCACAAAGTGAGAGTTCATTAAACTGGGAGCAATATGGAAGTACTCGTGCAAGATATGAAGTAACTAGTTCATTAATGTGGGAGTAACAGGATCACATTAGATTGCCTTCAAACACATTATTTCTGATGAGTTTAACTGAAGCCCAAAGCATAATCTACACTTATTAGCCACACTGTGCGAAGTAGCACATATTCATGGTTTAGAATATGTACAATGAATTAAATCCTGAATCAAAAGACTTTGTTGGGTTTGCACCAAAGAAATAGAGTGTCATTGAAATGAAGTCAAGACTGGAGGCCTGTAGCGAGCAGTAGAGCATCTGCTTAGTGTTTGTCCAACCCCCAAGACCATAAAGAAGTAGAAGAGAAAGTGTAAGAGAAAGAGGAAAGGAAAGGAGGAGAAAGGGGTAAGAGAGGAGGAAGGACATAGCAGGAGGGAGAAGAAGATCGGACAGGGAGAAAGTAGAGGTAGGAGAGAAGGCAGAGGGAAACAGGACCCTGGAGAAGAGGAGCAGGAAAGGAGGCAGGAAGAATAAAATAAATGCAATATAACAACAAGAGATGTTGGAAAACATTTTGCATAAGTGATCTGCATATGCAGGATTATTTTCTAATCAGAGAGACAGCTAGCACAGTGACAATATGGGTGATACCTGTTGCTCAGTCATTTTATTCTCTTTCTTCAGTGAGGAGTTCAGAAGAAATGCTGACTTCGGTGTTTTATAAATATACTTCAGGAATTCTTTTTCATGAATCAAACAATGGAAAGAACTAAATGCAACTTCTCTTAATTAAAAAAGAATAGAAGCTATATTCATTTGTATTACTATGCATGAAGAAATCCTGGAGATTTCTGGTTAATTCAGAGGGCCCCATGCAAAAATATAGGACAAGAGGAAAGGAAAACTGTTTTTAAAGTATAATAGGTTATCATTGATTAAAAGTTTTACTGGACATTTTTCATTTTTCTTTTTGTTTTGTTTTTGTTTTTGCCAGTTGTTCATTGCTCCAAGGCTGTGCCCTGGAGCCCTTTCCAAGCCACCACGTTAAACTCCATTTCTGTAGTCCCTGTGGGTGTGGGTGTCTCCTCAGGTCACCCGTTGAGATGTGTGGCCAACTCCTTTACCTTGGATGTGCAGTGAGTGGATGTGTGTGCATGCTCCCCAGCATTGCCAGATGAGCCCCGCCCACCCTTCCCACCTAACCTCCCAGTCTCAGTTGTTCCATTTCACCCAGGAGCTGGCAGCAATGGGTCTGTAGTTGAGGCCACTGCTGCCCGCTCCTCCTCCAGCTGTGTTGGTACTGGTCTTCTGTGCTCCTGAGTGCGTGGCCCATCCTACGGAGACTCTGTTCTGGGGTCACTGCCTGCCTCCATGAGTGCGGGGTGGGGGACACCATGTTTGTACACTGAACAGTCCATGGGTAAAGGAAGGCTGGGCATGAAATCTTCCCCCTTGGGGCCAAGCAGGCCAGCCTTGGTTCACCTCATCAGTCTTTAAGCGGGTCTGTGTTGGCCCCTCTGCCAGCTTGCTTGTGACAGCTGCAGCAGCTCAACAACCTGGATCCCCTTCAGCATCTCTGTGGAATTCCATTTTCTGGTCCTTGTGGACTCGGTACAGGGTCAACCCTACATATGCCAATCAGTGCCAGAGAAGCGTGGACTTGCAGCACACCAGCTGCAGCACCGGGGTAATGAATCCCCTCTTGTTTAGCTGTGTAGCCTCCTCTGTCGCCCTTCTGGCCCACATGAGCTCAGCTCTGGGTGCCATTCTAGGGATACTCCATTTGGAGGCAATGGGCTCACCCCCTACCCTTGTTGTTCTCCAAAGCAGGAGAAAGGGCTTGGCCTTGGAAATGTAGGCTGCACAGATGGTAGCCAGGACTTGGCGTCTGCCCTGCCTTCCCCCCTGGATTTGGCACCTGAGTCTGGGTTGCTTGGTTTGGTCACTAATGGAACCTTGTTGGCTACAGCCCACCGCAAAGGTCCTGCACCTGCTGCAGCAGCAATGTGGTGTACTGGACCCCCTTATGGTCACCACATGGACCTCTGATGGGTCTACTTGGGCAGGGTGTGGGTTTCATCTCAGGACTCCATTAGGAAGTGCCACTCCCCTTCGTGGTACTGAAAGCAAGAGGTGCCACATATAATTTATACTTTCTAACATTTTCCTTCACTGAGATAAACAGAACATGGAGATTGAAATAAGTTTTATAAAAACAAAATATATAACCTATATCACTTCGACGATTTAAACCATTGTAATATTTTTATCCAGTAGGAATTCTGTCTGTAATTACTTATTTTACATTTTAACATAACTAATGTAATGTATTTTGTGTGTATTTTACTATTCTAGTATAATTTTATTTGTACTACTTACATACAATTTTTTTCAAATTCTGAGATTTAATCACATGTTTATGGATAAGAGTTTTGTTGTACTTTTATTTCAGTTTTCCATTATGGCCTTATGAATACAAACAATAAAATCCATTCTTGCTAGTATAAAGTTTAATGATTTTGGACTAGAGACTCAAGGATATAGCATTACATGTCATACAGTAATGTGTATCACTTTGTTTAATACTGCTCCATAAAATAATTAATAATTCAGGTGGCAGCCACTTCATCTGGCATGCTTGTCTGTCTGGTGAAGTAGGATCCTAGTGGCAGCCTGCCCATATCGGGCCATTACGGGCACCTCGCCTGGGACTGTGGGAGAAGATTAGGGTGCACCTGCTGTTCAGCTAGGGCAGCAACCCGGCAGCTGCTGTGTGAATGACAGTGTCACTGACTCACATCTAACACATGCCTGCCCTGTGTGCTTGGGCCCTGAGGATCAGCTCCTGGGAGCACACACACACCGCGGGGCAGGGGGCGCCTACCTAGGAAGGTGTGCAGACCAAACAGAAGCCACTCTGCAGATTGGCTGATACAATATTTATTCTTCTTAGAGCAGGGGACAATTCTGCTCTGCTGTGGGGAGAAAACAAGAAAGACAGACCCAGGCGGGTGAAGCCATCTTTTTGTCCTCAAGCTGGCAAGGAAACTTTCCTCCATGCACTCTCCAGCAGACTCAGGAAGCCCTTCCATGCTCCTTGTGCATGGAGTAGCAGCCAGGGACACTCACATCTGGTGCTCCTGGCTGCTCTTTTGGGTTTGTTTGTTAATTTATACAGACAGTCCCTCCCTCAGACAGCAGAGTTATTCTGAGTTTTGTAAAACGTTCTGCATCTGAGCATTCCCAATGTTTGGTTTTTGCATTGTTTCTTGTAAATGTTTTGTGAAATTTGTGTTTTAGGTGTTGAGGTGCGAGAGAAGGAGCCAGATTATGAAAATAGTTTCCTACCAGTCTTTCATTTAAAAATGAAAACAGATTCTCTATAAAAATGCCTATCAGGAAATAAATTTGAGAGGGGAAAAATGTTGCTTTCTCATAAGATCAAAATATGCTAGTTTTATATGCATATCTTATGTGCTCAAAACACAATTAAGTAACACATTATCTAGGAACAATTGTCCAGAGCTAAGTGTTAAGTGTCTAGGAGCTAGAGGCAGGGTGTTTGTGAGCTTTATCCAAAGGGAGGGAAGAAAGTTAAAATTCATAAATGACTTTGTAGAATCAAGGTGGCAATACAAAATGACTGTCACAATAAACTTCTTTGCTATTCCGGGTCTTTTATTGTTCTATATGAATTTTTGGATTGCTTCTTCTATATCATTGAAGAGTGACATTGGGATATTGGTAGGTATCTCATTGAATTTGGATATAGCCTTTGGCAGTATTGCCATTTTCATGATGTCAATCCTCCCAATCCAGGAGAATGGGAAGTTTCCCACTTACATAGCTTTGCTTTAATTTTCTTTTTTCAGGTTTTTAAAGTTCCCATCATAGAGGTCCTTCACCTCTTAAGTTAACTCCTAGGTATTTTATTTTTTGTGTGGCTAGTAAAAAGGGGTTGCTTTCTTGATTTCAGCTGCACTCTTATCGTTATTGGAATACAGGAAAGCCTTTATTTTCTGAGGGTTAATTTTATTCTCTGCTAGTTTGCCAAAGTTTCTGATCAGCTCAAGTAACTTGGGAATGGAGTCCATGGGTTTCATTATATACAAGACCATGTCATCTGCAAAGAGGAGAGTTTTACTTCATCTTTTGCTATTTGGATCCCTTTAAGATGGCATCTTATCTTATTGCCCCAGCTAGCATTCTAATACTAAGTTGAAAAGGAGTGGAGAGAGCAGACATCCTTATCTCATTCTTGAATTTATAAGAAATGGGTTTAACTTCTCACCATTAAGTATAATGCTGGCTGAAGGTTTGTCAATTCTTAGCAGAAAGAACAGCACTAGAGCAATATAAGTTCCAAATTTCAAACGCTACTAAAAAGCCATAGTAATAAGTACAGCTTGGTTCTGGCACAAGAACAGACCTGAGGACCAATGGAGTAGGACTGAAGACTCAGAAATGAACCCCCTGACCGATAGTCAACTAATCCTTGTCAAGGGAGTTAAAAAAAGAGAATGGAAGAAAGACAGCCTTTTGAGTAAATGGTGTGGGCAAAATTGGTTAAATACCTGTTAAACTAAAGCTGGATCCATATATAAAACCCTACACAAGAATCAACTCCAAATGGATGAAAGACCTCAAAATAAAAGAGGACAACATGAAAACATTACATGAAGGAATAGGATAAACTAGGGCTTTTTAGCACATACCGAAATTTTCTTAATAGAGAGCCAGAAACAAAGAGTAAAGAAAAATCAGTTAAGAAATTCATTCCTTAATTCATCTCTTTATGAAACAAGTAATTTACTATTACAAGATGAGATGGAATTATAAATTCCAAGTGCTGATGCAGTCTGTATTTAATAAACATATTACAATAGTCAATAAAAAGAAATCAAAGAAAGGCTGGACAAATGGGATTGCATGAAACATGAGAGCTTCTGCAAGGCAAAGGTCATAGATAGCAATATCAATAGAAAGCACACGTTCTGGGAGAAGATCTTCACGAGGTATAAAATAGACAAGGTCTTATATCTAAAATGTACTTACGACTCAAAAAATTAAATCCCCGAACAGCAAATCTTCAAAAAAACAACTGCTCGATAATTAAGTGGGCTAAAACTTAAAGAGAGACTTCTCTGAAGAGGAAATAAAAATGGCCATTAGACACATGAAGAAATGATCAACTATTCTAGCCACAAAAGAAATGCAAATCAAGACAACATTGCTATTGCACCTTACTCTAGTTAGAATGGCTATAATCAAGAAATTTAATAACGTGTTGGAGGGGATGTGGCTAAAACGGAACACTATTTCATTGATGATAGGAGTGTAAACTTGTTTAACCACTTTGGAAAGCAGTATGGAAGTTCGTCAAAAGACTCCATGTAAAGTTCCCCTATGTCCCAGCAATCCCACTTTTGGGAATTTAGGCATTTACCCAAATGATCACAAATAAGGTCATACCAAAGTTGCCTGTGCAACCATGTTTATTGCAGCATTATTCACCATAGCTAAGAGCTAAGATATGGAACCAACCTCGATGCTCCTCAGATCATCAATGGATCAAGAAAATGTGATACACACACACACACACAAACACACACACACACACACACTGGAATTCTATTCCTCCATTAGAAAGAATGAAATTGTCACATTTGTTAGGAAATGGAAAGACTTGGTAAATATTATATTGAGTGAAGTAAGCCAGGCCCAAAGAAACATACGTCCCATGGTTTCCCTGGTTTGCAAGGACATGTCTAGGACAACCAGAGAAGGTCAAAGGCTATGGACGTATAACCATATGAGATGACATTAAGTGAAAGGTACCCCAAGTCAGACACACAAGTGATTTTTTCTTTCTTGTTTTTGTTTTTAATATACTTATAATGCACTATGTGATTCTTTTGTAGGTTCATCCCCCCATGGTATAATCCCTGTTTTCAGTGTATTTGATTCCAGTGTTCTGCATTTTTATATACATTTTTGTAATTTGGGGAGTGGAAAGGTTATAGCAGAATGCTGAAATGAGGATGCAGGTTGACCCATTGGGATGATGAGATGTACAGGACAATGTGTCGAAAATGAATGTACAATGTCGGGTAGGGGTAAAGGAGGGAGGAGTTGGAGAGTTGGAGAGGGAAAGTATAGTAGGGGAAAAACAAAGGAGGAGGTAACAATTCTCAATAGGAAATGTACTCATTACCCTACACATGTAACTGTAAACCCTCTGTATAATATTTTTACAATAAACAGTATAAAACTCTCTTTCTGGTATAGATTTCCAGTGCTATCCTCGGCATTGCATTTTTTGCCTTTTCTGGCTGTGGTTAGGTCCATCTGCCTAGTGGATCAGTCTTCAATGCTTCTTGGTCTTGAAGTGGGACTTGATTATCCAGTGATGGTTGGAGCTAGGCCAAGGACAGGACAAAACCACTTCCAGGGCCTGGCTTCTTCAGCCCCCCACCCCCCATGCAACTAGGATTGCAAGCAGAATTTCTCTGAATTTGACTCCAGAAAACAATCACTGGAACCAAAAGGCAAGGTCAAAAACCACCTCCCCTCTTCCCCCCATTCCCTCCTTTCTTCCTCCTTGGAAAAATACAAAATAATTTTGCAGGTTTTAGCAAACACACAAATTGCCCACCACATCCACTTTTAAGCTAGGATTAAGTCACTAAGCCATGTAAATGGATAATGCCGCACTCATTCTGGACAACAACTTCAGGTTGTTTGATGCTTTAATTTGTTGTTGGTGGTGGTGGTAGGAGGGTCTGAACTCTGGGTATGGTTGCTGTACCTGATGAGCTTTTCAGCTCAAGGCTAGTGTTCTACCACTTGAGCCACAGAGCCATTTCCACATTTTTCTGCTTATGTGGTGCTGAGGAATTGAACTCAGGACCTCATGCATTCAAGAAAAGCACTCTACCACTGAGTCTCCTTCCCAGCCTTAATGCTTCAATTCTTTAAATTTTATTTTTGTCAGTCCTGGGGTTTAATCTCAGGGTGTTAACATATCCCTGAGTTCTTCAGCTCAAGTGGAGGTCTTTACCACTTGACCCACAGTGCCAATTCCTGTTTTCAGATAAGCGTCTTTCAGACATTCCTGCCAGGGTTTGTTTTGATCAGTGAATTTTTAAATTATATTTCTTCTATGTATTTCATGGAATATTGCAGTTTATCTGAAATTAAAGTTCTCTGTAAAACTTTGTCTTCAACAATAGTATTAAATATTACATTTACAATCTATTCTGTAGCAATACATTTTGAAATTATTATGTTAAGATGAAAATCTTGTTGTTTTTAGAAAAATCCCATTAAAGTCCAAATGGGAAATATGCTCATTTCAGCAGCTTTGAGTCTCCTTTGTATTTATTTATTTATGAAAATACCATACAGACGGGTAACAATTACAAGGGCAAGATAATGAGTACATTACTCATGAAGCATTGTTGCCTCCTCCTTTGTTTCCCTTCTCATCTGTTCTCATCTGTTCCCCACCATGCTCTCCAGACACCCCTTTGCCCACCCCCCACCCTCACCGGCCAAGTTTTAAATTTCGTTTTTCTTTTATTTTTTATTTGTTTATTTTTTTATAGTGAGAATACCAAAGAGACGAGTTACAATTACATGGGCAAGATAACGAGTACATTTCTTATCAAGCATTGTTGCCGCCTCTTTGTTTCCCCTTCCCATCCCTTTCCATACTACCCCCCCTCTCTCCATCCGATCCTTCCCCTACCCCCCATCAATGTTGTAAAGTTCGTTTTTCGACCTAACGACTTGTATATCTTATTGTTGCAATGGGTCCACCTGTATCCCTAGTTCAAAGATTAGTTTTTTCCTTCCCCTCCACAAATTATACAAATATCAAATACCGTGAAAGCAGGGGCTATACTGTGGGGGAGGGACATACAAAGCAATATAGAAATCATCTTATAAACATGTTAGAAACAATTGCAAGAAAAAAAAAACAATGAATCCTTATCTTGTGGTTCATTTCACTTAGCATCAACTTGTCTGACCTTTTCTGCTTGTCTCAGACGTATACTAGATATTGCAAATAAGGGAAACCATGGGACCTATGTTTCTTTGCCACTGGTTTACTTCACTTAATATAAATTTTTCCAAGTCTTTCCATTTCCTAACAAGTGGGGCAATGTCATTTTTTTCTGATGGAGGCATAGAATTCTCATATATATATATATATATATATATATATATATATATATATATATATATATATATATATATACCAAATTTTATTGTTCCATGCATCTACTGAGGGGCATCTGGGTTGGTTCCATATCTTACCTATGGTAAACAATGGCTCAATAATCATAATTGTGCTGGTAGCTTTAATATGGTCTTGTTTGTGACCATTTGGGTAAAGGCCCAAAAGTCGGATTGCTGGGTCATAAGGGAGCTCTATGTGGAATCTTTTGAGGAACCTCCATACTACTTTCCAAAATGGTTGAACAAGTTCACATGCCCACCAACAATGCAACAAATTTCCCTTATGCCCACATCCCCTCTAGCATCTGTTGTTATTAAAGTTCTTGATTATAGCCATTCTAACTGGGGTGAGGTGGTATCTCAGTGTTGTTTTGATTTGCATTTGTGTTATGGCTAGAGAGGTTGAGCATTTCTTCATGTGTTTATTGGCCATCCTTCTTTCATTTTCAGAGAAGTTTCCCTTTATGTCTTAAGCCCACTTCTTTATTGGGCAGTTGTTTTATTGAGGATTTGTTGTTGTGGGATTTAATTTTTTGAGTTCCATGTATATTTTAGATATGAGACCCTTGTCTGTTGTATGGTAGTGAAGAGCTTCTCCCAATCAATGGGCTTTCAATTGATCTTGCTAGCTATGTCATTTTCCATGCAGAAGCTCTGCAATTTGATGCAATCCAATTTGTCCAACATTTCTTTGATTTGTTGTAATTCTGGGTCTCTATTAAGAAAATTTCAGCCTGTGCAAAAGAGACCTACTGTTTCTCCTATTCCATTCTTTAATATTTTCAGAGTGTCTGTTTGAATCCGAGGTCTTTGATCCATTTGGAGTTCATTCTGGTGCAGGATTATATATAAAGTTCTAGCTTTAGTTTTCGACCAGTAGTTAACCAATTTTGCCAGCACCATTTACTGAAGAAGTTGTGTTTCTTCCATTCTAATTTTTTAGCTCCCTTATAGAACATTAGATGTCTGTAGGTCTATAGGTTCATTTCTGGGTTTTCATTTCTATTCCATTGGTCTTATGGTCTGTTCTTGTGACAGTACCAAGCTGTTTTAATTACTATGGCTTTGTAGAAGAGTTTGAAATTTGGTATTGATATTCCTCCAGCTCTGTTTTTTCCGCTAAATATCGTTTTTGGTATTCGTGGTCTTTTATTGCTCCATATGAATTTTTGGATTGCCTCTTCTTTTTACTAAAAGAGGCTGGAATATTGATAGGTATCATATTGAATTTGTAGATAGCCTTGGGAAGTATTGTCATTTTCACGATATTGATCTTTCCAATCCAGGAGCATGGGAGTTTTTGCCACTTTTTAAGTTCTGTTTTGATTTCCTTTTTCAGGTTTTTAAAATTTTCATCATAGAGGTCCTTCTTTTCTTTGTTAAGTCCTAGGTATTTTATTTTTTGTGGGGCTATTACGAATGGAGTTGCTTTCCTGATTTCAGCCATACTTTTCTCATTTTTGGTATGCAGAAAAGCCATTGTTTTTTGAGGGTTAATTTTATACCCTGCTACTTTGTCAAAGTTTTGAATCAGCTTGAATAATTTGGGAGTGGAGTCCATGGGATTCTTTAAATCCAAGTTCATGTCATCTGCAAAGAGGGAGAACTTCTTCTTTCCCTATTTGGATTCCCTTTTATATTTGAATCTTATCTTATTGCTGTACCTAGCCATTCTAATACTAGTTTGAAGAGATGTGGAGTGAGTAGACATCCTTATGTCATTCCTTAATTAAGGGGAAATACCTTTATTTTTTTACCATTAAGTAAAATGGTGGATGTAGGTTTGTCATATTCATCCTTTATTGTATTGAATAATGTTCCCTGAATTCCTAATTTTTCCAGAACCTTCATCATAATGGAGTGTTGGATCTTGTCAAATCTTTTTTCTGCATCTATTGAGGTAACCATGTAGTTCTTATCCTTGCTCTTGTTAATATGAGTTATCGTTTTAATTGATTTGCATATATTGAAGCAGCTTTATATCCCTGAAATTAATCCTGTTTGATCATGATGTATGATTTTTTGGATGAATTGTGAAAGTCGATTGACCAAAATTTTGTTGAGAAATTTTGAATCAATGTTCATCAAAGAAATGGATCTATAGTTCTCTTTCTTTGATGAGTCGCTGCTTGGTTTGGGAATGAGTTTTATGATGGCTTCATAGAATGAGTTCGATAGTGAACTTTCTCTTTCAATTTCATTGAAGACTTGGAGGAGTATTGGTGTGAGCTCTGCTTTGAAGGCTTGTAGATTTCCACTGTAAAACTATCTAGTCCTGGGCTTTCCTTAGATGGGAGGTCTCTTATTGCTATTTCTATTTCATTGCTTAATATGGGCCAGTTAAGATGGTTTAACTCATCTTGGTTTAGTTTCGGCATGTCTATATTTACTAGGAAACGGTACATTTCTGACAAGTTCTCAAACTTATTAGCATAAAGGTTTGAGAAGTATTCCTTATAATGTACTGAATCTTGGTTGTTTCTGTGGTGATGTTTCCATTCTCATCTCTGAGTTTATTTATTTGAGTGTGTTATCTTGTTCTTCTAATAAGATTTGTTAAGGGTCTGTCAATTTGTTATTTTTTCAAAGAATCAATTCTGTTTTGTTGATTCTTTCTATGATTTTTTGGATTCTAATTCATTTAGTTTTGATTTAATTTTAATTATTTCTTTCCATCTACTGGATTGGGGTTCATCCTGCTTCTCTTTTTCAAGGAGGCTCAGATGTCTCATTAAATTGTTGGTTTCAGGTCACTCCAATTTGTTGATGTAGGAACTCAGAGCTATAAACTTGCCTCTGAGTACCGCATTTGCTCTGTCCCAGAGGAGCTGGTAATTTGAGTGTTCATTTTTGTTGAATATTATAAACATTTGAATTTCGTTTCTGCTCTCTTCCATGACCCATTGGTGATTCAACAGTGTGTTGCTCAGCCTCCATGTGTTACAGGACTTTCATTAGTAGCTTTTGGTATTGAGTCCTAATTTTATTCCCTTGTGGTCTGAGAGAATGCAAGGAATAACTTCAATGTTTTTGGATTTGGACAAGTTTAATTTGTGACCTAAATGTGGTCTCTTTTGGAAAAAGTTTCCTGTGTGCTGAGAGAAACGTGGATTCTGATGCTGCTAGGTGAAATATTCGGTAGATGTCGGTTAAATGTAGGTGATCTATGCAGTTTTTTATATCCATGGTTTCTCTGTTGATTTTTTTGACAAGTTGATATATCTAGTGAGGAGAGTGTGTTAAAGTCCCCAAAAATTAGTATCTTTGCATCTATGGGAGATGTGAGAAAAAGTAGAGTTTTTTGGATAAATTCGGTTGCTCTTATGGGGAATAGATATTTAAAATTGTAATATCCTCCTGAAGGAGAGATCCCTTAAGTAGTATTTAGGGACCTTCTTTATCTCTTCTCACTAATTTTAATTTGAAATATATTTTATCTGATATTAGGATTGGAACTCCTTCCTGTTTATGAGGCCGTTTGCTTGTTAGATTTTGTTCCAGCCTTTCACTTTCAACATGTGTTTGTTTTTATGAGCAAGTTGTGATTCCTGAATGCAGCAGACAGAAGGATCTTTTTTTAAATCCAACTAGACAATCTATGCTGCTTAATTGCATTGTGAAGTTTGTTAATGTTGGGAGATAGTACTGAGAGATATTTGGGAGTTCCTGCCATTTTATGCACCTTCTTGAGGGCTGCGCCCAGTGGGTTCTTCCTACGGTTCTTGGATTCTCAATTTGGGTGCAGTTTCTTACCCTTTATTGTGGTCCTGTTAGTTTTCTCTGTGTAGGACATCTTTAAGTAACTTTTGTAGGGCTGGTTTGGTAAAGATATATTGTTTCACTTTTTCTTTGGCATGGAAAGTTTTTATTTGTCCTTCAGTCATGAAGGAGAGTATAACTGGGTACAGTTTTCTTGGTTGATAGTTGTTTGTCTTTAGGGCTTGGCCTACATCATTCCAGGCTCTTCTTGCTTTAATTGACTCTGCTGAGAAATCTGAGGTGATTCTAGTTGGTTTCCCTTATAGGTGATTGAACTTTTCTCCTTGACAACTTTGAGGATGTTTTCCTTGATCCTGTGGATATTATAATATGGAGTTGTCACGTCTTGTTCTGGTCTGGTCTATTTGGGGTTCTAAAAGCTTCTTGTATTTGAATAGGCCTATCTTTTTGCATGTCTGGGAAGTTTTCTGCTAGGATCCTGTGAAACAAATTTCCTAGACCTTCTGTTTCTAGGTGCTCCTCTACACCTATTATCTTCAGATTAGGCTTTCTGATGGTGTCTTCCAAATGTTGAATAGATCTATAATATTTCTTGGATTTGTCTTAGATAGTTGTATGCTCTTCCTCTACAATATATATGCTGTCTTCAATCCCTGAGTTTCAGTCTTCTGCATGGTCTAACCTACTGTGAAGAATTTCTACTTTGAGGGCTGGGAAGGTTGCTCAGTGTTAGAGTGCTTGCCTTGCATGCATGAGGCCCTGGGTTCAATTCCTCAGCACCACACAAGCAAAATAAAAATGCAGGAAGTGGCGCTGTGGCTCAACTGGTAGAGCGTTAGCTTTGAGCTGAAGAGCTGAGGGACAGCGCCCAGGCCCAGAGTTCAGGCCCCATGACCAGACCCAAAAAATAAATAAAAAAGTATTTCTAATTTGTTTTTTTAAATTTCTTTTCCTTCTAATTGGTCGGCTTTGATGGCTTCAAATTCTTTGTTGGAGCTTTGTTTTAGATCTTGTATGAATTTGTTTACTTCCTTAATTTGGTGTTCAGTGTTTATTCTCAAATCACTTAGTTGATTGGTTATGGTTTCCTTGGACTCTCATTCTTTCTGTTGGGCTCCATTCAACATTCCCTTTGGGGTCTCCCTGACTTCTTTCAGCTGTCTTTTAATGGATTCCATGAATGCCTCTATTTGGTATGAAAGTAACACCAGTTTTGTGCTAGAACACTATTTTAAGGCAAGCATCATCTAAAGTCCTGTAGTTGCACAATCAAAAGTCGACAGATACAACCTATTTCAACAGGTACTATCTATTCAACGTAAAACAACAATGTATTAATGGGCTAAGAACAGCAAAGTAAAATTTGGCAAACCAGAAATTATTAGTTTTAGGGAGAAAAGTGGGGGAAAATAGGATTAGAGAGATGTGGAAAGGTAAAAGGACAGTGAAATTAACCAAGTCCTAATTTCAAAGAGGAAAATGGATTGGACAAAATGATAGGAGAAAAAGAAGAGAAAATAAAAGAGGCAAGAAAAAATGGAAAAACAAAAATTTAAATTTAAAAAGTGAAACACAAAAGTGACACAAGTTTAAAGAAGAAATATTGAGAAAAGAACAGGAATAGGATGAGAGGAGGGGAGGAGTAGAAAGGAGGTGTGAAGAACTAAAAATACTTATAATAAAAATAACAAGTAAAAAATAATTATAATATTATATAGGTATTATGAGGTGATACTGTTATTAAGGAATTTAAGCCTAAGAGTTTTTTAAATAAGTAATAAATTTCTGGATTAAGTTTGTAAACAATGTGGAATAAGGTCTAATAATCAATGAAGGGTATATCTGAGGATGAGCAGAACAGCAATTAAGTAACCTAAAAAAGAATGAAGAGAAGAAAAAGTGAAAAGAATGAGAAAGAAAGAAAGGAAAAGGATCAAAATTCAGTAGAGATAAAATAAAAATACAAAAGTGCACACACATATACACCTAAAATAAAAATTATAAGAGGAAAAAAAGATTAATAGAAAACAATTTTTTTAAAAAAATTACAAGTTAATGAAAAGGGAAAAAGAAAGGGTTCTTTGGGGGAGGTGAATGGGAAGATCCTGTATCTCCCTTGTGTCCATAACTAGTCTCTTGGTGGAGTCTCTGGTCTGCTTGTGGTGTTTGGTTTTCCTGTGGTTTGATTGGTTTCTTAAGTTAGTTTGTTTGGCAGGCAGAAAAATGGTCTGCTTTACCCAGAATTTTGTGATCCTCCTCCCAGGCTAGTTCAGTGGGATGGAGATCTGATTTGTTTCTCACAAAAGAGGGAGTTGGCAGTTTCCTCTTGTTTGGAGATGCTGTGATGAGGCTAGGTTCTGGGTAGAGTTGAAGCCTTTCAGCAAACACTAGCTTTTCCCTGAGGGACTAGCTTCTGAGACACTCATAGAGCCCAGCATGGAGCCATTCTCAGGGTTTATGTTTACTGAATTTCAATTGATTGTCTAGGCTGCTATAAGGAGGGGAAGCCTCTGGCTCTGTTTAAGCAGTGAAGAAAGGCATTCCTCTGGGGGCTGTTTTCACTGCCTGGGCTGGGTGACTTTCTCTTGGGTGGAGCTGAGCCTGGCAAGTCAGGTCAGGTTCCTGTGACCTGCTAAATGACTCTTTTGTTTTCCTCCAGGTCCTGGGTTGGAGCTGTAGTCTCAGCCAGGCGTTTGCCAGTATCAAAGATGGAGATCTCAGGTAGTGGCACAGTGGGGAGGGGAAGGAGTGACCTTGCCTCCTCTGCTCCTGAGAAGCTGTGATTATGTCTTGGTTCCTGGGTTGTCTCTGGTTTGTGATCTGCAGGATGAAGATACCTGCACCTTGTCAGTTCTTGCTGGTGTTGGGTAGAATCCAATCACTCGCTGTGTCTGGCACATTTGTCCAGTACTCTCTGTGTTGTAGGAATGGCAGCAATGGCCACTGCTACCCCTGCCACCACGACAGCCACAGCTACCGGCAAGTGCGCAGATCTGTTTCCTTGCCTGGATTTTCCCTTTCTGGCAAAAGTCTCTGTACTGGGATGGCACACTTGGTGTAATTCTCCCGCCTAGGACTGTTCACTGTTACACTAAAACTGCTTTCTAGGTGGGGGCTTGTTTAGCCTTCAGGTTCTCCTCTGCCAACTTCCTGGAAATACTCCTCTTTTTTTTCTCTCCAGTATACTTTCTTGTTTTGGAACAAGAGTCATGGACTGTTCACCCATTCAAAAGGAAGCTTATTCCATTAATTTAATAGAAAAGGAATGCAGCCTGCCTACATCTCAAACCAATTTTGAGTATAATGTTAATCTGATAATTCACATTATTGAATTTTCAAAGTTGTATTGATAATTTTTTGTTAAACTATTCATTAAAGAGGTTCCAAATAGCAAGAATAAAAAACAATGTTTTGCTTTCTAAGAATGTTTTAAAAGCTAGTAATACAATAAAACACATTATATTCTTCCAAGATTCCATGGTGAAGAATTTCTCTTTTATCATAACCCTTACCACTGACTGACCCCCTCCCTTCAAACTTGTAGCTTTATTCAGTTTTCTTGTTCCTGCTTTCATTTTGGTAATAGCACAAATAATCTCCTTGTAGTATTTGACAATGAAATTCCATTTGTTGTTAGAGAGGTCAATATATATTGCCAAAGGCAGATTCATGGGCATATCATAGAGCATAAACTATTGAATATCATTAACGTGATCCTATGCAACTATTCCATCAATTAATATAAATACCACATAAATGTACATCTTCATATAATTTTTAAAATGCAATGTAGTTACATATCATATGTCATAAAATAATTCAGACAACTGGTAGAAGAGACTAAGCTCAAACTTTTGCATCGTTCCCAATACTATTTGTAAAATTTTCTTTCTCAGTAACTTTCACTGCAGGGCCTTCTTTTCCTAGCAATAAGTTATAAGTCATGTCCTTGGATTTTAGTCAACTTTGAGTAAGCTGTTTTCTTTCCACCACCAGCTGGTCCCTCGTGTTAAATACCTGAGGAATAACTTGTCCCAATATGCCTGCAAGAGGAGTATCCAAGTCAACTGTCTGTGCCCACTCTTCCCTTGCTTTTTTTTGGGGGGAGGAATGGGGTAACAGACAGGGGAGACAGAGGTGTCAGGGTTCAGGTGGCTGGAACCATAGTGTTATGAATTATGGGTAGCAGAAAAGAGTAGTAGAGAGGAGGATACCAGGTAAAGGTTAACTGTGACTGTAATTACTGAGTTCCAGTGTAAGGAAATTGGTTAGCAGCAACAGCTTTGCAGGGGTTGGGGTAGCTAACACAGGTATCCAGAACTGTTTAGCAGGGACAAGGAAGCATAGACAAAGTGGAAGAGTAAAAGTTGTGAGGGATTGTGGGGCACAATCAAGGTAACAAGGTCATGGGTGTGCAAAGCGGGAAGCCAGTACTATGGGAGAAGCAATTGGCATGGTGGCCTATGTGGTGCATAGCTCTGGGTTTGCCTGTCCAATTTTGGCTGTTAGATCTTTAGGGAAATTACCTCTAGCAGCTCATTATCAGCTTGTTGTGTTCAGGCACGTGCCATCTATAAATGTCTACTCCAAGTAGATTGCATTCTTTGACACCAACTATAGGATCTTTGCTCTAAGCATCCTGAGAGACCACACTCCACAATGCTACAGAACAGGCTCCACATAGTGATTTGCAATCACATCATACAACTCTTGCTGCTCCTCTTCAGTGTGAATTATCATGGTAGCAAGGGATCTAAGATGTGCTCAGCAGCAATGCTCTGAGAAGCTACCAATTCTTACCATTGCAATTGGGGAGCTCCCTAGAAATGGGCAAGAGCACTTGCTGATGTTCTTCCAACTTCTCCCTGTAGCTCTGCACAACCAGATTGTTGTATCTGATGTCCAGGTAGCATCAAACTTGCTCTATCTTCTCTCTCTAGGTGCTCTTCTGTTTCAGCTGACTCTCCATTTCCCTCCAGGTAGCTCGCTTCATCTCCACATTTTTTGAATTGTGCTTCATATCAACCTGTGGCTTTCAAACCAAGCCCTTCCATTTTCTCATCTACCTCTCTAGCTGTGAATCTGGTACAACAAGTTAATTTCTGTATCTGTTTATCAAGATTTGAGCCGGAATCTAAGATGATACTAGCTAACTGAGAACATGGGGAGCTTCTTAAATATTCCCCTGCCATTCACTGATCATTGAGAAAGATGCAAATGTGTTCTGGTCAGTCTCTCTTTCTCCATTTCTGGTTCAGCAGAATAAAGTGAATTCACAATGGAGCTACCAGTCAGCTTCTATGTCAGCAAGTGATGAAACCAAAGATAATTTAGTGAGGGGTTACTTACCAAGTGTAGTAGGATAAATGCACATATTTGTAGGATATTACTAACAGCTTTCATCAAACTGGTTATTTTATGCCCAAAATGGCAGACCAGTGTTAATCTCTCCCTGAGATCTTCCTGTTCTGAAGGCCCTGAGGACTCCTACATACAACTCAGACCTAATGACATGGGTGAATAAAAAAGTAGGTGAGTATGGATTAGTATTTTGAATGTGTGGTAAGGTGTTGTCTTGTCATGACCACCATGAAATCAATGTCCTTTCTCTGACCATCATATCTCTTTATTTGGCATAATTGGCAGATTTCTTATTGTGTCATTTTCTCCTGTTAGTTCAGTGCACAAGTTAAAACATTAAGCAAGCCAAACCATGGGTTTCCATTGTCCGAGTAGATGTTTTGCCTTCTAGGACCTTCCTTCCAGGTTACTCTCTGTTTAGCATATTGCACAATGCCCCAATCAATGAAATCATTTTGAGCCTAGGAGAAAATCTCCATTTGTAAAGCAGTACACATAAGAAGTAGAAGATACCCCACACTCAAATGCTCCAGGAGACTAGAGTGTAAGGGTGTCTACATAGTTGGGAAACAGGATTCTGAGGGGTGGAAAGGGATGAGTTTAGACAGCAAATCTAGAAGTAACTATAAGTTTCTGAAATTCTAACCTTTTTTCTTTCTGCCCCTCAGATCCAATTCAGTTAGTGGTGGAATGTTTATTATCACAAAAAGGAGTTTTTAATCCCAAGCCCAAACTCTAGGTGTTCTTGTTACATCTTCCCACCTGCCCCTGATGTAAATTGTCAGAAGGGCAAAGGGGAAGGGAGTCCCTTGCTCAGGAATATAAATGGAGCATACAAGTAACTGCAGTCTCTGACTTTCTATTTTGAAGGGAAGATAAAAGGAAGTTTGAATTTTTATGAAATCAGTTTCTAGGCTCTATGGTTCCTTCAGAACTTCTTTCCTTCTTTCTATGTTTTGAGAGCCACAGTTAGTACAGTGCTTCTGTCTCTTAGGGGCAATCCTTCTCTTCATACCATGCTTAAAGTAGACAATTGGTGGAAGCTGCCATTAAAACAAAAAAGCATGAAATAGCACACAGTGAGTGCTTTCCCTGAATTCCAGGACCTAACAAGTTCCCAATTCTGAAGAGAACGTGATTATGGGTGAGTACTAACAACATCCACTGAATGGTGAGCTTGGAACACTTTTCCCAAGGCAGGTTCTGTCCAGGTTATTAGGATGGCTGAGATTTACTGGATCAATGAACTTACAGACCATGCAAAACAGAAAATTCTAAGAGATTGAGATCCCAAAAAGAAACTGGACCAAGAAGAGAAAACTTATCATTGCTGAAAAAGGAGGAAGACATAACTAGGAGAATGTTCTTCTGAATACAGATATGGGTATAATTATAACAAAGTTCTAAGTTATGGCTCATCAGTAGAAACTATCAGGTCAAACCTCACTAAAGCTAAAAATAAAACTTATAAAATAAAAAAAATCTATTTGGATTTCAGTACTAACATCTGTTTTAAGGAGTGTGATTGTGGTGTGTGTGTGTGTGTTTGTGTGTTTGTGTGTGTGTGTTCGTTTGTGTGTGTGTGTGTGGTGTCTGAGATTATTTATGGGACAACATTAGTTCTTAAAAATCAACATATTGTCAATATTCTTTAGGTTTCCCACTCATGTCTGGTGGCGTTCTAGGTCTACCACGTGAAACACACAATTCTCGCTTTCTTCTGGTTAAATGGAGATAAACATGTAATGGATATGTCAACCTGGGTTGGTTTCAAACTATGATCTTCAGATCTTACTCTCTGGAATAGGTAAGGTATAAGAGTGAGCCACTATGCTCAGCCCAGTATTTCCAGTGACTTACATAATCTTTCTGAATCTCAGTTACTTCCTGTGTGCAAAGTGAAAAGAATTACTGTGTGGACTTTAGAATCAGGTGGGAGTTATGACTGGGTGTAGGAAGTATACGTGTTTGGGATGTGTTTACAGAGACTGACACTCTCATAAAACTACTGATGTTTATATTGAAATGTATTCCAGGAATTGGAAACAAGAGGGATTTTTCTGTTCTAGTTTATCCATTTACGGCATTGAAGGAGACAGAGATATTCAAGGAGAACAGGGAAACAAATGCAGCACTTGTACACTGTAGATATTGTGTTCACAATGAGCTATACGACTGTGGAGAGGGACAGGAGGGATGGGATTGTCAAACAGGATATGAACTCATTACCTGACTTACAAAATGGTTATCCATATAACAATTTTAAAAATACAATAACAATTTTAAAAATCCAGGTTGATGATTCTCTCCTCCAGTTTTTGTAGGTGCCCTTAAGACTCAGGCCCACCGATGGAGTTTTTGAAGGTCACTTTATATGATAATTAAGATAAAGCCATAATATCTTAAGAAATGTTTTAACAAGTACTTCATTCTTAATACTGGTTTCTCTTTGAGTAGCAATTCTATATGTTGTTGGCAGAGCTAATGTTTTACTTTCTGGTTTTAGTATTTGTTAAGTGTTGAAATCCCTCTTAAACTTTTACAACAGAGTTCTGTTGTATCTTGGCACCCTGCCCCTAACTAAAATGGTAATCAACCTGTGTAATTCTTGTACTTGAGTATGAGTTTTACTTATTTAATTTGCTGATGATGGTGAATTGTCAATGTCCTTCAGCTCTTCAGCTCAAGAGTAGTGCTCTATCACTTGAGCCAAAGTACCTCTTCTAGCTGTTTCTGCTAAGGTGGTGCTGTGGAATGAAACCTAGGGTCTCATGCATTCAAGATAAGCTGTCTACCACTGATCCACCTTCTCAACCCCATAAGTGATATTTTTGTGCAAGGGTCTATCAAGCAAATCTATTGAGCAGATGTATTCATTCGTCACTAAACATAATCAAAATTATGAATTACCTGATATTTTAATGAATAAAACTGGAGGAGGTATTTTAAACTAAAACTACAAAAGTAATTTTAAGGTCTTGGTGCTAACAAATCTGTCCAGGTGTTATTAAACTAAACAGAGACTTCAAAATGATTTTTCTTCATTAATTCAGAGATTAAAAGACTTATAATACTTATTTCAAAATGCAAATTAAAGGGAAAATCAGTCAGGAGGTAAAATTTATATTGAATGTTATTTTTTGAAAAGAAGATCTTAGATGGCAGACTAAAGACAAAACACTATCAGAGCCCTTTATGATGAATTATACAAAAAGAAGCTTTAATTGAAAAATTGAGCTTTAATGTGCACATCAGGCAAAGGCAAGCAATCAGAACATACCACCAACAAAAAAACGCCATAATGTATATCTCAGAAAAAGGAAACAAGTACAGACCCGGTTTCAACATCCTTATCCTTGATTTCAATAATACACATGTACCCCCCCTACACACAGACACACTCACACACATACACACACACACACACACACACACACACACACACACACACAAGAACACACAAAAATGTATGCACCAGCTCAACCTATTCACTTCCATTCAACATGAATCAAAGATCTTCCTGTAATATTTGAAACTTTAAAAGTTTCAAGTCTTGTAAGTAATTGATAACAGATGCATAAGCAATTATTTTCTGAATAGACTCTGCTATATAAATGAGAGTTCATGATGGTTATAACTACTTAAACATCTTTGAATCTCGAAAGAATTAAACAAGGAAGAATCCGAATTTTAGAACTATATTTCTACCAGCTATTCTTCAAAGGCTTAATAAGAGGTAACAAAATCCAAAATTAAATACCAAATTAATACAACTAATACTTGTGTAAGCGAAGTGAAAGACACTGATCAGTGACCTATGCTGCCTCCATTTCTAAGCTGGCTGCACATTGTGGAACCTTTGATTCTGCTGGGCCAGGCCCACAGTTGTCTTCCCCAGAGCAGTGGCCCTGCTGGGGTTGGCACTGGGAGCTGTGTGGAGAGGAGGGGAGTCCTAGGGGTAGGCCGAGCTGGGGTTGTGGATGGAGGTAGTAGGGAGAGTATGGGAGGCCCTAGCAGAGGCTAGTGAAGGGAGGAAGGAGGCAGTATGCCAATGGCTCAGGAAGCAGCAGCCCCAAAGGCAGCTGGGTTCTGGGGAGTGTTTGTGAGGTGCGGAGTTAGGCCCCTGGGGCCTCGTGGCTGGGTGAGGAGAGCAAGGAGTCTCAAATCCCACCCAAACAGGCAATGAGAAATGAGACAACCAGTGGCTGAAGAATTTCAAGAAAAAAAGCACGGACTTGTAGGTAAACTCTGGGGGTGGAAAGGGCAGCAGTGCTGAACCAGTGGTGGTCATGCCTCTCTGGGGCCCTTGACGCAAGTGAGGGCCAGCTCTTCTGTGCAATAGGCCTCACTTTCGCCTTGAAGCAGGCACCAGGAATCTCAGGCACAGCCTCAGCCTGCCCCACAGAGCTGGCTTGCCATGAGTGTTGGGGACCGGGCAGCTGCTGGGAGGTTATGTGCAGCAGAGCAGAGGAAGAATGGCTGGTGGGCACTGCTCCACCCCTGCCCCACAGAGCTGGCTTGCAATGAGTGTTGGGGACTGGACAGCTGCTTGCAGGTTATGTGCAGCAGGGCAGAGGAAGAATGGCTGGTGGGCACTGCTCCACCCTAGCCAGGCACAGGGCCAGAGGGGAAGTTCTGGCTCTGGATCAGGACCAGGGACTTCCCCCCCCAGACAAGTGTCCTCTGTTGACTTGCATGGTGGCTGCTATGTGTGGGCTTGGAAATTCCTTAACATGGCCAAGGAGTCTCCACGGATAGGCATATTTGCTCCTGTGCCTCTCCCATCTTCTGGATTCCCACTGTCCTCCTGCCTCGTGCCATGTCCAACTATAGGAGTAAACTTCTCCAGCCTCTAAGAGGCCATCCCAGATGTGCTCACAGGGCTTCCCACGTCTGGTTCACCATGCATGCAGGGCTCACAGGGTGCCATCCTCCAGGCAAAGCATACCCCCATTTCAGCTTGGAAGAGGGAAATGCTTCATTGTCCCAGATACAGCTGCCCTTGGAGTTCTCTGTGTACACTACTCTTGTGCTGAGATAATGATCCCCAAAGACCACCAAGCCATTTCTGATGCGAGCACACAAGGGTCATTTATTGCAAGCTCGAGCCTGGACTGACAACTGTCAGCATCTCAGTGGGTCAGAGTTGAGAGCCCTGAACCTTCAGTTAACAGGGTTTTTATAGGGCATAGGGCTGAAGTAAGTGGGTTCATAGCTTGTCAGTTACATGATTGGTTGACATTTAATGAGTTAATATTGTAACAATCTTATTGGCTAACATGTGCAGGCTTAGCAGTAAGAAACAAATTATGTTAACTATGGAATCTTAAGAAACATCTGTAGCTTTAGGTACCTTCCTGTCATCCGCTTATGGCTATTGCTAGGAGAGTTGCGGGAAGAATGGTTTTGGGACATTTAATGGTTTTTCCAGGAACCTGAGTCCTAACTTTCAGTAAAAGTCTTTACAATGGATACTTTTAGTAAATGCCTTCACAATGGATACTTTCAGTAGAGGCCTTCAAAATGGACTAAGTCCAGAATGGCTATACTTTGGCTAAGTCTCTCATTAGGTGTGTGTGTGTGTGTGTGTGTGGGTGTGTTTGGTGTGAGAGAGTCAGACACAGCTGAGGTTTGGTGTAAAACACTTCTTCCCTACAGCATTGAGTTTTGGTATCTAGTGGTTGTTCCTCCTCCTGAATGATGAACTCTAAATTTCTTCTTCTATATAGCTTTATCCTTAGATCTTCTTAATATTCAGATTCCTAACATCTGCTTGTGAACTTCAGAATTTGCTTCATAAAGAGGGTGCCTTTCTTCTTACTTTTATGAAGCCTTTTGCTCTATTTAAATGGATCATGTGCTGTGTTATTGGTTTTACTTAACCCAGACTGTTGTGGCCCAGGCTGTGACTGTTAGTTCTGAGATTAGTTTAGGCTAATATGAGATACTATAATTTCAGTCTATCTAGTGAGAAAAGTTCAGCATCTTTATTGAAACAATTTCCTGGCTGTAAAACAAACAAAAATTCCAGTGGTGTAAATGTACAATTTGTTGATTTTAGTTAATTGTGCACCACAGCAATGAAAAAAATCTTCTTACTAAAGTAAGTATTTAGAATATGAAAAAAACCAATTATTATAGAACTTAAAAACTGATCAAATACCAAAAGAAAAACAAAGACACTGATCAAGAATGCAGTACAAATGTAAGTGTTTAATAAATAAATGAAATGTTTGAGATTCTTATCCACATAGGAAATAAAAAGGAAAATAAATAGGAAAGTCACTGAAATCCCATCCTACACACCAGAATAGCTATCACCACTCGAATAAATAAACATCTGGGAGGTTGAAATAAATCAGGAACTGTATTTGGTTTTGTGATATTGTAAACTAATGCAACCCATAAGAAGATCATAATGGAAGTTTAGACAATACCAAAAAGACACATGTATTGATGACCTTTACTGCAACCTTACTACATAAAGAAGGAATATAAATCAACATCAACATCCATGTGCATGGCAGCAAGAAAGAAAGCTGTGTAATCAACCTAGATGCACAAAAAGAGGGAATAAAGGAAATATGCTATTCATAACTATAAACATGTTCTGGTATGTAAGAGAAGAAAATTTCTCCAATATCACTGCTAAATATTTTTGGATATATACCTAATCCTAATTTCACAGGTTTTGTGGCTTAGTGTTTTTCTTTAAAAGGGACCTCCATATTCATTTTTAGAGGAGTTACAATAGGTTGAAGATATCCTATAATATGTGGATATTAGAAGAAATTTAAATATAACAATGAACACATAAAGGACCATCATATACAGTTTGCAATTTGATCCAATTTTAAGAAGGCAACAGTTGGGGGACAAGACAATGTTAGAAGCTTAATAACAAAAACACAGACATGGAACATTTTTTAAAAGTGTGCAACTGATTAGTGCTAATACTAACAAAATATTTTCCTCAAGTTTTAAAAATGAAACAATTAAAATAATACTTAATAACATCAAGTAAGTATGCCATGGAAGAAAATGTACCATAGATATATGTTTCCCCATAATTTGTTTTAATTTATAACAAATGGATTAAAAGAAAATGTGATTACATGTCTGAAGATGATAACACATTCAAGTATCATTGATTGAATCCAGCAAAGGAAAGTAACAGAGAAGTAGAGAGTAAGAACAAACTGGGCCATAGATGAAGATACTCAGTAGAACTTTGTGAGGAAAAAATGTGTTCCATTTTGCTCATCAACAGTGAGCTAGGACAGCTAACTTTTGACAGAACACTTGTAATGTAGTCAGAACAGTGGAGTACTAATTTAGGCAGTAATTTATTACTTTTATTCCCTAATCTTATGATATGATTCCCAAATGATGTGAGTGATCCTAGATTTTCTGGGCCCTTTTTAACCCAAAATTTCTAATTCCTTCCCCTGCCAATAATTCTTCTGCTATTCTCATTTCTCCTTGTTTCTAAACTCAACTCCTGTGACCTTTTGGTTTGTTGGAAAGAGCTTGAGAAATATGAGGATGGTCTGGAATCTGAGCAACATCCACACCAGCTTGGAGGATCTAGTAAAAGAGCTTCACCTGGAACTCAGAATCAGATATTAATTGACCTCTTTGGAAATAAAGTCAATCCCTCAGGCAGGATCTATCATTCCTTGACATTCTCTGAAGAGATTTGGTACTAGGCCACAATTCAGAGAATGAGATTTCCCACCACTTACCACAGCTTTGTCAGGAGGAATAGGTTCAAAACTAAAAGTGACCTCAGTTTTCACAGGGCCAGTCAGAAACCAACAGATCACATTTTCCTCCTCATCAGGCACCTTTCTGGGAGGAACAGAGTCTGGGCAGAGTCTACGATGGAGATAAAGTGAGACTGGGACTAAGGAGTACACAAAAGAATGTTCATCTCTTTGACTAAAAGTGAGTTGTGCAGTGAGACATGACAACTTCCTTTATATATGAAAATTCACTAGGTGAGTTATCTCACTGCCACTGTGTGGGAGGTTAGTTTCCTCAAAGAAGTTGTTAAATGTTGTGTCTACCAGTTTACTCTATAGGCTGTTGTCTCTCCCATCTCTTCCCATGCCAAGAATGCATTGCTTCTTTCAGGCACTCAACTACTTGTCCTGAATCCTAAGCAGGAATATTGTAGGCTATCCTTTGGCTAACCTCTTGCATTGAAGGTAGAAAAGGCCCAGGCTTCACACATGCCAAGAGGTAGAGAAAGTGAGATAAGCTCAGATTGGTACTGAAGAACAATCATATTGAAAAAAATAAGTAAATGAAATTAATGGTTGAGTAATTTAGGGTGTATAACCACTAAATTTAGGTAATTATTAGTAACACATATACAATCATGGATTAGGAAGAAAACAGTGAAATAGCTTCAAGATAACATGGAAAAGACACATAATAGCCATAACAGGAGATGAGAGTGTGAAGGAATTGTTGGCATAAGTCCATTTACTATCTGAGGAGTGACTTTGGATAGGAGGCTTTTAGAATAATATCTAAAAGAGAGGGACTTGCTGGGCACTAGTGGCTCACACCTGTAATCCTAGCTACCCAGAAGGGTGAGATCTGAGTATTATTATTCAAAGCAAGCCCAGGCAGAAAAAGCCAGAAGTAGTGCTGTGGCTCAAGTGGTAGAGCACTAGCCTGGAGATCAGAGACACTACCTAGGCCCTGAGTTCAAGCTTCAGGATCATCAAAACAACAACAAAACCATAATGATAAAAAGAAATAAAAGAAGGACTTATAGATATACGATGGAATGATGATCCTGTGTAACTGTCTAGGGAACATAAAAGGAGAAAAAATTTGGAGGAAAATGATACCTATTCATTACTAATCAAGGATGCAAAGCAAATGCCAAATTCTTCTGCCCAAAAACTTCCAAACCTGGGCTCAGAACATGACTCATTGGTTGAGTGTTTGCCTTGCAGGCTTGACGCCCTGGGTTCAATTCCTCAGCCAGAAGTGGTGCTATGGCTCGAGTGGTAGAGCACTAGCCTTGAGGTGAAGAGGTGAGGGACAAGACCCAGGCCCAGAGTTCAGGCCCCATGACCTGCCAAAAAAAAAACCCCAAAAAAACAAAACAAAATAAACTTCCAAACTTATCTTTTCTCATAATTGAGGAGAGGCTTTTTAATCACAATCAAAAAAAAAAAAAAAAAAAGAACCTCGGGGAAGGGAGGGAGGGAGGGGATGGTAGGGGGAAAACAATGGAGGGGGGTAACAATGTTCAAGAGGAAGTGTACTCATTACCTCACTCATGTAACTGTAACCCTCTGTATAGTAGCTTTACAATAAAAAAAACAAAAACAAAAAAACAGGAATTCTTATCTCGTTCAAGGTCATCAGAACTTCAGTAGAGTTTTCCTGTTGAGATATAATGCACCTAACTCTGCTGAACTTAATCATGACTAGGAAAGTATGGACATTGATGTGTTTATTACATTTTTCCTTATAAATACATAATTCTGTCAGATATTATATGTAATATATATTGTACTATATATTATACATTATGTAGTATAATAAATATATTATAATATAACATATATATTAACAGACTTCCTAATTTTAGAGTTAGGAACAAGCAACATATTGAAAGACAAATGCTTGAATCTCTGAGTAATTTCTCTACCACTGGACAATTCCAGGTTTCATTCTTATTACCCAAAGAGCAACATAGGCAAGTGGTGCCCATGGAGGTGGTTCTCTGGATTCTAGAAACTGTGATCTGCACACATATATGAAATATTGTTTTATACTAGTGAATGTGTAAAACTATAGCAACAGATAATTAAGTCAACATCTATGTGCACACACACTCAATCACTTTCAAGTATAAGAAAAAAGCCGGAAGTGGCGCAGTGGCTCAAGTGGTAGAGCACTAGCCTTGAGTTGAAGAGCTGAGGGACAGCACCCAGGCCCAGAGTTCAGGCCCCATGATCGCCCCCCCCCCCAAAATAAAGAATGTCTGTTCTATGTTTCCTATGCACCTACACAGAGAGTACATGAGTTGCACTTGAATTGTCCTGGGAGTTCTTCATCTGGCCACTGTAGCTTCATATCCTTTGTTCTCTTAGTAGGTATATGTCATGTGTCCAACAACAATACTTGTTACAAGCAAAAGTATCTACCCTGGCACACAGAGGAACTTGGATTTCGGAAATGCCACAAATTAGTAGGAGGTACAGCAGTACTTTTAAAAATTAAATAGATTGTATATTTATTAGAAAGTTTGTCAGAAAAATAAACTTCAGTGCAGGATGAAATACTTGAAGAAAACTGCATTTGAAATTACATATAGCTAGGTGCTGGTAGCTCATGCCTGTAATCTTGGCTAATCTGGAGGCTGATTTCTGAGAATCACAGTTCAAAACCATCTTGGGCAGAAAAGTTGCCATTAGACACTTATCTCCAATTAATCAATCAAGACTAAAATTGATGCTGTCTCTCAATGTTGTAGAAAGATAACCTTGAGCCAAAGAGCTCAGGAACAGTGCCCAGGACACAAGTTCAAAGTCTGCAATAAACAATAAATAAAAATAAAAAATAAATTACATATAATTTATTACCAACTCTGTACAAGGAAAATAGGATATGACACATGGCAACATATGACTTCAAGTTACAAAGTTCCAAAGCATTTCCCCACTCTTGAGAACTAGGAGTAATCCATATTGAAAAAATAAAAATATGAATGATTTATACCAAATTTCAAACCATACTATATGTTATACAAAGGAAATGCAATAAACATGCATTTCACAATTTAGTAACATCATGTAGTATAAAGAATCTGATTAACTGATTCATAAAAATCAATACAATGCTGATAAAACTTCCAATATCTCAGGGGTCAAATTAGCAGAATACTTTCCATCTATGATGGCTGTTTTGTAAATTATCCAGCCCTCTCAATTCCACAACTGAAGAAAGCTCTTCCTGAGAATGTCCAGAAACCTGTCTCCTGTGAGTGCTCAATGTAGACCTGGTGCCATTCTCTATTATTTAGACATGTGATAGACTGAATATCTGATAACTTAATGACATTTTAGTTCTCAGAAAAAAAGGAAAATTGAAGACAGTGGGAAAATCTACCAGATCCCGGAAAGATTTCTATCATTGTGCTAAAACTGTACCCTTTTACTGACACTTGAACAAACTGCAGCAATTGTCACTCCAACAACATGTCCAAAACATAGCTTTCCAAATATTGAGCCACAGTGCCACTTCCAGTTTTCTGGTGTTTAATTGGAGGCAAGAGTGTCACAGATTTCCTGCAAGGGCTAGCTTTGAACTACCATCTTCAGATCTCAGCTCTTGCATAGCTAGGATTACCGGCATGAACCACTGGCTCCCAGCTAAAATGTTACTTATTTTAAGTTCTATGATTTAGTTGAGGGAGTAGCATGAGTGTGTAGAAAGGAAACTTTCAAGTCATCTCTCTAAATAATTTCAGAGTTTCATTTTCATAATATTTATTGCAGTGATTAATAACAGAAGTTCCCAAAGTAACAGAACTATCCTTCATTTTCTCCTTCCCATAGGTATTATTGGAAGATGAGTGAAATCTAAGTATAAGGCAATATGCACTTGAAACTATAAAAAAATATGTTGATGACACATAAAGAGCTATATTACACAGCTTCTTTTCATTTCATAAAGAAAAGAAGGTCATACAAGTATATTTATTGGCAGGCTTTTTCATCTGAAAAAATATCATAAAAAAGCTGAAGCGGATCAGCAACCATATAAGTGTGATATAGCATTGGAGACTATAAGACATGAATTTATTCATTAAATAATTATCTAGGAAAGGTATCTGTTCACTAAATTTATTCATTGTAAATTCCATTTTATTTACATGTAACTTAATATATAAATACATACAAGTGTGAAGATATATATATATACACATAGATATGTATATATACACATATATACATATATATGCATATATATATGTATATATGTGTATATATACATATACATATATATGCATATATTTATCAGCAATATCTGTCCAGTGAACTGCATGGTTAGGTAATTTCATCATGTCAAGTTCATCAAAGGGATGGATTTCCATAAACCTTAACAATTCTGCAACATCACTGCACATGCAAACATGTGTTCACAATTGTAAGCCAGACCTGTGCTTTACCAAAGCTTTGTATATAGTGTGTTATTTTTTTCATTTAGGCTTGACACAAAATGTGTTTGCCCTAGAAATAAATGATGGCATTATAACTGCAATAAGTTAGTCTAAATCTTTACATTGAACACACGTTCAGTATGAGTTGTTCTTTCTTTCCTTTTCTTATTTTATCTTTAGGATATTGATTTCAGTTTTGATGTAGTGTTTGCCAGACAGGTACTCCACCACTGGAGTCACTCCACCAATCCTTTCTTGTTTAAGTTACTTCACTCATAGAGTAGCAATTTTTGCACCCAGCCCCAAAAGCAGGGACCATGATTTCATTCCAATATACCTACCTAGTATGTTGATATGGGTGATACTTTCCTTCCTAGACTGATTCAGAACAGTGATCCTCTCAAATTTCTACCACTTTAGTTAATAGTGTGTGCTCCAGTTCTGCCTACCTCTAGAAGATATGACAGGAATTAATGATTACAGGTAATTTGAGTGAATCATTGGCTCATAGGTGATTTGATATTAAAATGTAGGGTAAGTTTGAAAGTACAATCACAGTAGTCATATATTTTGCTAAGTAAATTTTGCTTCACATTATAAAACACCTCGACCAGAATTCAGGACTTATATTGCTGTCTGTCAACTTGTATGTCATTTGGGAAAATAAACTTAATACTTAATGTCTTCCATGCGTGGTAAAGATCTTTGAATGGTCTGATGTGCTGGTTCACATCTATAATCATGGTTAGCAATCAGAAATAAATAGATCACAATTTGAACATAGCCTAACCAAAAATTTAGGAAGTCTCCATCTCAACAATCTAGTGGATCATGTTGAATCATGCCATTAATCTCAACACCACAAGAGGCTAAGTCTCTGCCCAGTACCTGTGTCACTTAGGTAACTGGCTCACTTGGAGGCAGTCACTTGTCCTGATGCAGAAACTGGGCTGAGATTTAGCCAAGAGGAGGGAGGAGTCTCTCCCACCTTCCCAGGGTGGACCTCCAGAATGCAGTGAATGTGCATGCTTTCCTCCTCCAAATGGTTTGAGATGTCATGCTGCTGAGTGCTCATTATTTGATTCCAGTGACCTGTGGTAGAGGTATAAGGTAACAGTAATTTAAATTTCACATTTTCCAATTGAGTTGTTCTTCACAGCCTGTGAGTTCAACTCACCAATTGTCCATATTTTGAGAGTTGAGAATACTGAGGTAGGGGAGAGAGGGAGGGTGAGTGAAAGAGAGGAGTGATAGATAGAGGGAGAGAGAACAGAAAGGAAGGAAGGAAGGAAGGAAGGAAGGAAGGAAGGAAGGAAGGAAGGAAGGAAGGAAGGAAGAAAGAAGGATGGAAGGAAAGAAGAAAGAAAGAAAGAAAGAAAGAAAGAAAGAAAGAAAGAAAGAAAGAAAGAAAGAAAGAAAGAAAGAAAGAAAGAAAGAAAGAAAGAAAGAAAGAAAGAAAGAAAGAAAGAAAAAAGGAAGGAAGGAAGGAAGGAAGAAAGAAAGAAAGAAAGAAAGAAAGAAAGAAAGAAAGAAAGAAAGAAAGAAAGAAAGAAAGAAAGAAAGAAAGAAAGAGAGAGAGAGAAAGAAAGAAAAGAAAGATAATGATTGAGAATGAACTGTTTGGAGTCAGGATTTACATGTCAGAGGTGATACCTGTATTTGGTATTACGTCTGCCCAAGCCATGCAGACCCAATGCAGACACTTCCCCTCTTCTTGGCTAAGTTTCCATCCTTTTTGTGTTACCCAGGTATCTGGCATGCCTGGAGGCAGACACCTCCCCCTCCTACTAAGTCACAACTTGCTCAGCCTCTGGTCACACTTTCCATTTGACCAGAGGAGATTCCCAAAACCGGAGGTCACATCCAGTGTGGCCAGAATTTTCCCCCTCCAGGCCATATGTCATCAGGTCCTTGGCCTAGATATGTCCTGGCCCGAGGTTGGGTCAATCCCCTTTTTTTCACATGCCTCTCCACCACATATGATCTGGGCAGCAGTTCAGTAAATAAACTACTTTACCTGACTGAATACCATGTGGTGTTCTCTTCATTGGTTACCTAATGATACTTACCTAATTAATACACCTTACACTTCATAGTTTTTAGTTATGAATTAATGGATATTTTTCTGACATATGTGAGATCAGTATCTAAAAAACATATGTACTAACTCATCATTTAACAGTATAATTCTGCCTGGAGTCTTTTTTTCAATTTTTTAATTTTGAAAATAATGTAAAGAGAAGTTGCAATTACATTTGCAAGATAATGAGTACATCTCTTATTAAGCATTGTTGCCTCCTCCTTTGTTTCCCCTTTTCATCAGTTCCCATCTCCCACTTCCTCCTCCAAAGGTGTAAAGTTTGATTTTTGACATAATGTGTTGTACATCTCATTGTTGCTATGGATCCACCTATATCCTTATTTACATAATTTGTTTTTTCCCTTGCACTCCACAAACACTACCAACATCTGAATTTTTAATAGCAGCCTAATTAACCTTAAAGTCTATTTCGTTTTCTTTGCTTTGTTTTGTTTTTAGCTTAAAGTAATCAAAGACTTGGTGGGATAATCTGAAAAGATCTTTACCATCATATTTTCTAATCACCCTGGGCTACAACATGTGTGCTACCAGGTCAGATAATGGGACTTTGAAAAATTAGGAAGCAGATGCACATCATAAGGTCCATGGTTTTGGGATTTCTCAGATTCTTTTTTAAATGTAATTGTTACTAAGGTGTGTAGAGTGTGTTTACCATATCACAATTCATGTAATGTGTACATTTGCCTTGTAGACAATGCCATCCTTTCCTGAGCTTTCTCCCAGTTTTTGTTTGTTTTGTTGTAGTTTGTTTTTGTTTTTGTGCCTAAACATCAGCTTCAACTCAAGATTGGTTGCTGCACCTGAGTTTTTGTAATCAAGGCTACTCTACCTCTGGAGTCCCAGCACCCTTTACGGCTTTTTGGTTGTTAATTGGAGAGAAGAGTCACTGATTTTCTCACTCCTGCTGTCTTTGTACTGTGATCATCAGCCTCCTGAGTAGGTAGGATTATACGACTGAGTCCCCAGTGTCCAGTTACTAACGTGTTAGTTTCATGCTTATCTGGTTGTGTTACAATTTTCCTCAACACTTGGCACTAATACTCCATATTGCCTGGCTCAAATCTGAATTGGTGGAACATGCTTGTATTTTGAGGAAGGCAGGAATAGGAAACTATACACCATAGGGACATATAAGCTAAACAAATCATTTGGAACGTGGCATAAAGACAAGTAAATTTATTGCCAGTTGACTGTGCCCTGTTTTTACTGTTAATTTTTCATGGCCTGTGAATGATGTTAGACACACCCAAATGGCCATTGGCAGAAATAAGGTTTCTCATCCTGTTCTAAAAACAAAACAAAAAGTCACCAAAAAATATTACTTATGAGTCCAGCAATTTCGTCAAATTAGAGACCAATCTGCCCTAGTTTATGAAAAAATGTCCTTTATTCAACTGCTGCTACTTTTTCTAACTACAAATATAATGAAATCTGTAGTAGTCTGTAGAATTGTATACCACAGCTGTCATTTTAATTTACAAAAAATTCACACTTTAAAATGTTTATTTTTTTGACAGTTGTGGGGCTTGGACTCAGGGCCTGGGCACTGTCCCTGAGACTCTGTGCTCAAGTTAGTTAGCATTCTACCAATTGAGCCACAGAGTCACTTCTGTTTTTTGAGTTGTTAATTGGAGATAAGAGTCTTATGGGGACTTTTCTTCCTGGGCTGGCTTTGAACTGCGATCCTCAGATCTCAGCCTCATGACTAGCTGGTATTACAGGCATGAGAGACTAGCACCTGGCTTCAAATAATCATTTTTAAAATGAACTGCTTGCTGCCTCTGGCTCACATATATAATCCTAGCTATAGTTAGGATTACAATTATGAGAAACAAACACTAGTTAAGTGTTGTTCATGATGGTTTATATTGCCATGCTATAATATTGTTTGTTTCTTATACTACAATGCTCTTATTTTTATTTTCACATACGTGGGGGTGATAAGTGCTAGCCAGTGTTGCACTTTCTTTGGTTGAGATGGAGCCATGTGGACGATCTTTCCTAGAATGGCATTGAATGGAATTGAAATCCTCCTGTTCTCAGCTCCCCATGGGCCTGAGATGATAGAAGTATTCCATCACGCATAGCCAGTGGTTGGGGAGCATTGCAGGTAACTCTACACTGGTCTGGAACTGATGTCCCAAATATCTACCTTTACAGGCAAAACAATGTTATATTCCATTTTATTTTGGATAGCTTATGTATATACTTAGAGAGTACAATGATAACACACTACATGTTAAATATATAAAATAGTCAATATAATTAGCAGGTTTATCTCCTAAAACATTCCAGCTAATTTAGTTTGGTTAACTCCTGACTCTGCTTGCTGTTTGGGAATATACCATAAACATGAATACACTGACAATGTGCAGAATATTGGAAGTTGATAGAGATAGAGACAAGTTAGAATATGTGTAGTAAATATATTTATCTATTGCTCCTCTTAAGAATATTTTCATATATTCACCATGACAATACCACCATATATTCACCATGACAATAATTTTCCTGCAGTGTAGAATTTCCCATTTCATAATCTGCCATCTTCGTCTTTTTACATCTTTTTACGTTGTAAGTATGTACGTTTTCCTGTTTATTATAATGTTTTGAAATTATTATATGATGGAATTAAAATTTGTAGAGTCTACTGAAATTATCTCATTTTGTTCGGATTTGTGATGCTAAATCATTAAGACCATGGTTTCCTGAAATTTATGCTAACAGACAATATCACTAAATTATATTCTAATTATATCTTATTATTGTATTTTTATATAGGGTTCTACTGTTGCTGTTTTATGATATAAACTGTTGTGAATCTAGACAGAAACTTGCAACCCCACTGCCTCCAGTAACAGTTTGATCATCAGGTTATGGAGACTGACAAATACAACTCTAACTAATCAGGAGTTTGAGACCTGAGATTTAGTTCAGACAGCCTGAGCATGAAATTTTATGAGTCTCTCCTCTCCATTTCACTACAAAAAGCTTGCAGTGGAACTGTGGCACAATTGGTAGATCACTACAGTCACCAGAAAGATACTCAGGCTTGTCATATAGCCCCTGAATTCAAGACCTAAAACACAGATATGCACAGCAAAAACTTACACACATACACACACACTCAACACACATGTAAACAAACAGATTCGCTGGCAATGTTGTATCTTAAATTCTTTTTTTATTTTATTTGAGAAAATACTGTACAGAGGGGTTACAATTACATGGGCAGGATAATGCATACATTTCTTACCAAGCATTGCAGCCTCCTCCTTTGTTTACCCTTCACCTCCCTTCCCAGCCTCCCCGCTCCCCCCCACCGACATTGTAAAGCTGGTTTTGACATGACATTTTGTACTTCTCATTGTTACAACAGGTCCACCTGAATCCTTAAACGACTTGTTTGTCCCCGTCTCCTCCACATGTTATACTGACATCAAATATAGTGAAAGTGGGGGTTACACTGTGGGGGAGGGACATACAAAGCAACAAAGAAATAATCTTATAAATGCTTTAGAAACACATGCATGAAAGAAACAAAAACATTAAAATACATATTTGAGGGTTCGTTTTCCTAACATCACATTCTCTGACTTTTTCCGCTTGACTCATACCTATACTAGATATTGCATATAAGGGAAACCATGGGACCAATGTTTCTTTGGGCCTGGCTTACTTCACTTAATATAATTTTTTCCAAGCCTTTCCATTTCCTAACAAATGGGGAAATGTCATTCTTTCTGATGGAGGCATAGAATTCCATTGTGTATATATACCATATTTTCTTGATCCATTCATCTACTGAGGGGCATCTGGGTTGGTTCCATATCTTAGCTATGTTAAACAATGCTGCAATAAACATAGTTGTGCTGGTAGCTTTAGTGTGGCCTTGTTTGTGATCATTTGGGAAAATGCCCAAAAGTGGGATTGCTGGGTCATTGGGGAGCTCTATGTGGAGTCTTTTGAGGAACCTCCATACTGCTTTCCAAAGTGGTTGAACAAGTTTACATTCCCACCAACAATGAAGTATTGTTCCTTTCTGTCCACATCCCCTCCAGCATCTGTTGTTGTTAGAGTTCTTGATTTTTGCTGTTCTAACTGGAGTGAGGTGATATCTCAATGTTGTTTTGATTTGCATTTCTTTTATGGCTAGGGATGTTGAACATTTCTTCATGTGTCTATTGGCCATCCTTCTTTCTTCTTCAGAGAAGCTTCTCTTTAAGTCTTTCGCCCACTTACTTATTGGGCAGTTGTTTTTTTGAGGATTTGTTGTTGGGTGGTTTAATTTTTTGAGTTCCAAGTATATTTAAGATATGAGACCCTTGTCCGTTGTATGGCTAGTAAAGATCTTCTCCCAGTCCATGGGCTTTCTATTGATCTTGCTAGCTATGTCATTTGCCCTGCAGAAGCTCTGCAACCTTATACAATCCCATTTGTCCAACCTTTCTTTGATTTGTTTTGTTTCCGGGTTTCTATTCAGAAAATTTCGGCCTGAGCCAAGGAGACCCAGGGTTTCTCCTATTCCATCCTGTAATGTTTTCAGAGTGTCTGCTTTGAGTTCAAGGTCTTTGATCCATTTGGAGTTGATTCTGCTGCAGGGTGATATATAAGGATCTAGGTTTAGTTTTCTACATGTAGTTAACCAGTTTTGCCAGCACCATTTACTGAAGAGGCTGTCTGCCTTCCATTCTATTGTTTTAGCTCCCTTATCGAAGATTAGATGGCTATAGGTCTGTAGGTTCATTTCTGGGTTTTCAATTCTATTCCATGGGTCCTGAGGTCTATTCTTATGCCAATACCAATCTGTTTTGATTACTATGGCTTTATAGTAGAATTTGAAATTTGGTATTGATATTCCTCCAGCAGTGTTCTTTCCGTTGAGGAGCTTTTTTGCTATTTGGGGTCTTTAATTGTTCCATATAAATTTTTGTATTGCCTCTTCAATTTCCTTGAAGAATGAGGGTGGAATTTTGATAGGAATTACGTTGAATTTGTAGATAACCTTGGGATGTATTGCCATTTTCACGATGTTAATCTTTCCAATCCAGGAGCATGGGAGGTTTTGCCATTTTTTAAGTTCTGTGTTGATTTCCTTTTTCAAGATTTTAAAGTTTTCATCATAGAGGTCCTTCACTTCTTTAGTTAAGTTAATTCCTAGGTATTTTATTTTTTGTGGAGCTATTACAAATGGAGTTGCTTCCCTAACTTCAGCCACACTTTTCTCATTGTTGGCATACAGAAAAGCCATTGATTTTGGGGGGTTAATTTTATAACCTGCTACTTTGCCAAAGTTTTGAATCAGCTTGAGTAATTTGGGAGTGGAGTCTATGGGATTCTTTAAATACAAGATCATGTCATCTGCAAAGAGGGAGAGTTTTATTTCCTCTTTCCCTATTTGGATCCCCTTTATGTCTGTATCTTGTCTTATTGCTGTAGCTAGGCATTCTAATACTAGATTGAAGAGAAGTGGAGAGAGTGGGCATCCTTGTCTTGTTCCTGAGTTAAGAGGAAATGGCTTTAGTTTTTCACCATTGAGTATAATGCTGGCTGTAGGTTTGTCATATACAGCCTTTATTGTATTGAGGAATGTTCCATGGATTCCTAATTTTTCCAAAACCTTCATCAGGAAGGGGTGTTGGTCTTGTCGAATGCTTTTTCTGCGTCTATTGAGATAACCATGTGGTTCTTATTCTTGCTCCTGTTGATGTGAAGAATAACATTAATTGATTTGCGTATATTGAACCAGCTTTGCATCCCTGAAATGAATCCTGTTTGATCATGGTGTATGATTTTTTGGATGAATTGTTGAAGTCGGTTGGCCAAAATTTTGTTGAGAAGTTTTGCATCAATGTTCATGAAAGAAATGGGTCTATAGTTCTCTTTCTTTGATGAGTCCCTGCCTGGTTTTGGGATGAGGGTTATGATGGCTTCATAGAATGTGTTCGGTAGTGAGCTTTCTCTTTCAATTTCATTGAAGAGTTGGAGGAGAATTGGTGTGAGCTCTGCTTTGAAGGCCTTGTAAAATTCCGCTGTAAAACCATCTGTTCCTGGACTTTTCTTAGCTGGGAGGTCTCTTATTGCTGTTTCTATTTCAATGCTTGATATGGTCCTGTTAAGATAGTTTAACTCATCTTGGTTTAGTTTTGGCATGTCAATATTTGCTAGGAAGAGGTCCATTTCTGTCAAGTTCTCAAACTTATTAGCATAAAGTTTTGAGAAGTATTCCCTTATAATGTTCTGAATCTTGCTTGTTTCCGTGGTGATGTTTCCATTCTCATCTCTGAGTTTATTAATTTGGGTGTGTTCTCTTCTTTTTCTGATAAGATTTGCTAAGGGTTTGTCAATTTTGTTAAGTTTTTCGAAGAACCAACTCTTTGTTTTGTTGATTCTTTCTTTAGTTTTTTTGGATTCTAATTCATTTAATTCTGATTTAATTTTGATTATTTCTTTCCGTCTACTGGATTGGGGTTTATCTTGCTGCTCTTTTTCAAGGAGGTTTAGATGTGTCATTAAATTGTTAGTTTCAGATCTCTCCAATTTGTTGATGTAGGAGCTCAGAGCTATAAACTTGCCTCTGAGTACTGCCTTTGCTGTGTCCCAGAGGAGCTGGTATTTTGTGTGCTCATTTTTGTTGAATAGCATGAACATTTAAATTTCTTTTCTAATCTCTTCCATGACCCACTCATGATTCAGCAGTGTGTTGTTCAGCCTCCATGTGATACCGGACTTTCTTTGGTGGCTTTTGGTGTTGAGTTCTAATTTTATTCCCTTGTGGTAGGAGAGAATGCAAGGTATAACTTCAATGTTTCTGAATTTAGACAAGTTTGCTTTGTGGCCTAAAATGTGGTCTATTTTAGAAAACGTTCCATGTGCTGCTGAGAAAAACGTGTATTCTGATGCTGCTGGGTGAAATGTTCGGTAAATGTCTGTTAAGTCTAGTTGATCTATGCAGCTGTTTAGATATGCGGTTTCTCTGTTGAGTTTTTGCCGAGTTGATCTATCTAGTGGGGAGAGTGGTGTGTTAAAATCCCCAACAATTAATGCCTTTGGATCTATATTGGATTTGAGGGAAAGTAGTGTTTCTTTGATAAATTTGGGTGCTCCATTGTTTGGCGAATATATATTTAGAATTGTAATATCCTCCTGAAAGAGAGATCCTTTAATTAGTATGTAGCGACCTTCTTTATCTCTTTTCACGAATTTTAATTTGAAGTCTATTTTATCTGATATTAGGATTGCAACTCCCGCCTGTTTATGCGGTCCGTTTGCTTGGCCGATTTTGTTCCAGCATTTAACATTGAAAATGTGTTTGTTTTTACGGGCAAGATGTGACTCCTGCAGGCAGCAGATAGAAGGGTCTTGTTTTTTAATCCAACTAGACAGTCTATGTCGCTTAATTGGAGAGTTCAGTCCGTTAACATTAAGAGATAGGACTCAGAGGTATTTGGGAGTTCCTGCCATGTTATCCAGCTTCTTGGGGGCTGCGAAAACTTGGTTCTTCCTATGGTTCTTGGATTCTCAGTTTGGTTGCAGTTTCTTGGCCTTTATTGCGGTCTTGTTGGTTTTCTATGTGTAAGACATCTTTAAGAATCTTTTGTAGGGCTGGTTTGGTGGAGATGTATTGTTTCAATTTTTCTTTGCTATGGAAGGTTTTTGTTTGGCCTTCAGTTATGAAGGAGAGTTTAGCTGGGTACAGTATTCTTGGTTGATAGTTGTTTGTTTTTAGGGCATGGCATACATCATTCAAGGCTCTTCTTGCTTTGATTGTCTCTGCTGAGAAATCTGAGGTGATTCTAATTGGTTTCCCTTTATAAGTGATTACCCTTTTCTCTCTGACAGCTTTAAGGATCTTTTCCTTGTTCTGAGTTGATCCTGTGTGGATTATAATGTGGCGGTGGGATGTCCTATTCTGGTCTGGTCTATTTGGGGTTCTAAAGGCTTCTTGTATCTGGACAGGCCTATCTTTTTGCATGTTTGGGAAGTTCTCTGCTAGGATCCTGTTAAACAAATTTCCTGGACCATTAACTTCTGTTTCTAGGTGCTCCTCTACACCCATTATGTTTAGATTAGGCCTTCTGATGGTGTCTTCCAGGTGTTTGATAGATCTATCTTATTTCTTGGACTTGTCTTGGATGGTTGTATGTTCTTTCTCTATAATATCTAGGCTGTCTTCAATCCCTGAGATTCGATCTTCTGCATGGTCTAACCTGCTGTCAAGACTGTCTACTTTGTTTTTTATCTCTTTTCCTTCTAGTTGGTCAGCTTTGATGGCTTCAAGTTCTTTGTTGAAGCTCTGTTTTAGGTCTTGTATGAATTTCTTTACTTCCTTAATTTGGTGTTCAGTGTTTGTCCTCAAATCACTTAGTTGATTGGTTATGGTTTCTTTGGGCTCCCATTCCTTCTGTTGGGTTCCATTCAGCATTCCCTTTGTGGTCTCCCTGACTTCCTTCAGCTCTTTGTTAATGGATTCCATGAATGCCTTTAGTGATCTTTGTGTGTTCTCTACCTGGTCTCTCAATTCCTGTATTACTCTTTGATTAGCTTCCTCCCGTTCGTGGGATTCCTGCAGATCTCTTTGAGTGTTCTCAGCCTGCTCACGCCATTCCTCCCTTTCTCTTTGAGTATTCTCAAGTTGTTCACGCAAATCCTGTATCAGTTTTTGAGTAGCTTCCTCACGCTTATGATATTCCTGTATAAACTTCTGGGATGCCTCCTCTCTCTCCCTATCACGCTCATACAGAGTCCTTTGTACGTTGTCAAACTTCTCATTTATCATGTTTGCCAGCAGTGTTTGTAGAGCTGTTTGGGAACTCTCCTCTGGATTATTCATTATCTGTTCTAACCCCTGATTATCAGGATTGGGAATTGAGATACCCGAATTTGCCATTTTTCTTGTGTTTTTCCGGCTTACTCTGCCCATTTGAGATGAAGATAGCACCAGCTTTGTGCTAGAACACTATCTTAAGGCAACCATCACCCAAAGTTTGCATTTGTACAGTCAATAGTCTACAGATACAATCTAGTTCAACAGATACATCTATTCGACATCAAACAACTATATGTTAAAGGGCTTCGAACCGCAGAGCAGAATTTGGAAAACCAGAAATTATTAGAGTTAGGGAGAGATGTGGGTAAAAAATAGGAATAGATTGGTGTGGGGAGGCACAGGGAGAGTTAACTATGTCCTAATCACAATGCAGGAAATAGGTTGGGTAGGATGCAAGTAGAGAGAGAGAGAGAAAAAAAGAATGTGAAAGGGGAATGAAAAGAGACCAGAAAAAAAAAATAGAAACATAAAAATTAATGTTATTTTAGAGATTAAAAGACCATCTATTTATAGAGGAATATGAATATGTTGAGAGAAAGGGAGGGACATAGAGGAGATGTGAAAAACTTTAAAAAAATTCTTATAATATTATATAGGTATAAAGAGGTAGTACTGCTATTAATGAATTTAAGTCTCAGAGGTTTTGAATTGAGTAATAAGTTTGTGGATTGAGTGTGTACACAATGGGGGATACCGTCTACTGGTTAACTACGGGTTTATCTGAGGATGTGCAGGACAAGAGTTAAGTCACATAAAGAAGAACAAAGAGGAAAAGATGGAAAGGATACGGAAAGTGAGAAGAAAAGATCAGAAGTTCAGTAGAGCTAGACAAAAAACAAAAAGATAATTAAGAATGAAAGAAAAAGAGAAAGAAGACAAGAAAAGAAAACACACATTCATGTATTCCTAAAATAAAAATTATAAGAGGAGAAAAAAAAAAGTGAATGAAAAACAATTATTTTTTCAGAAGAGGCAAAAATTAAAGATTAATAAAATTTTTAGAAAAGCAAAAAAAATTTTTTATATATATAAGGTAACAAAAAACGAAAAAAAAACAAAACAAAAAAAAGAAAAAAAGAAAAGAAGAAGAAGAAAAAAATAAGTTCTTTGATTTTTTTTTTGGGAGGGGTGGGAAGAGTCCTGTATCTCCCTTTTGTCTGTAACCAGAGTCTGGTTGGAGTCTCTGGTCAGCTTGAGGTCCTGTGGCTTGAATGGTTTCTTAAGTCAGTTTGTTGGAACAGGCAGAAAAATGCTCTGCTTTACCCAAGATTTTGAGATCCCCCTCCCAGGTTAGTTTACTGGGAGGGTGATCTGCTTTGAGAATTACAAAAGAGGGGGATGCAGTGATGAGGCTAGGTTCTGGGTAGAGTTGAGGCCTTTCAACCAACAGTAGCTTTTCCCTGGGGCTATTTTGTGAAAAAAACTCACAGCACCCAGCCTGGAGCCATTCTCAGGGTTTCTGTTTTTCAATTGATTGTGGTGGCTGCTAGAAGGAGGGGCAGCCTCTGGCTCTGGTTACCCGGTGAGGAGAGCCACTCCAATGGCTGGCGCCTGAGCTGGGTGACTTTTCCCTGGATGGAACTGAGTCTGTGAGGTCACTTCGCCGTTAAGTTCTTGTGACCTGCTAAATGACTAGTTTTATTCCAAGGCCTGAGCTGGAGCTAGCCGCTCCTCCGAGCTTTGTCGGTATCCAAGATGGAGATCACCGGTGCTGGGGGGTGAGGGGTGGCCTTCCCTCCTCTGCTCCCTGAGAAGGAGTGAGGAAGTGGGGCTTCTACTCATGCCGAGTCTTGGATCCCGGGTCGTCTCTGGTCTGCAAACTGCAGGATGAAGTTGTCCGCTCCTTGTCGGTTCTTGCTGGTGTTTAGTAGAATCCGCTCGTCCGCTGCGTCTGGCTCCTTCGTCCCAGACTGTGTCTTAGGTATGCCCCCGGGGCGGTGGTCTATGCTGCGACCCTGCCGCCACAGTGGCAGCTGCTGGCAGGCACTCAGATGTGTCTGCTTGGCTTCCCCTCTCTTGAGTAACTCTCTGTCCTGTGATGGCACACTTGGTGTGATTCTCTGGCTTGGGACTGTTCACTGGAACTCTGAAACTGTTTTCTATGCAAGAGCTTGTTCAGATTCCAGCTTCTCCTCTGCCATCTTCCCGGAACTCCCCCGTATCTTAAATTCTTATCCAGAGATTGGGCAACAGCCCACTCATTTGTGAAGGTTTTTTTCCTGATTATTTTAAGGAGGAGGATAGTTCATGGGACAATGATGACAAGACTTTAGTGAAGAATTCTTTATAAACGACTAGCTTATTATAAAAAAAAACAGGAGCAAAGTTTTCATATTTAAAGCTTACATTCCTTCAACTATAGTATTTTTCTATAATAATCATTGAATCATGAGAAGACAATGCAGCACCTCTTCCCTCCTCCCCCGCCCCTCTGTCATAAAATATGACAAAAGTATCAAAAATACTCTCTTATCTTACAAGAATGTACATCTCCAAAAATGTCTGACAATATGTGTAAGGTTTATTTGTCAATACTTGTATGATTTTCCCACCTCTAAGTACTTAGGTTTTTTCCAGATGACATCACACTGGGGCTTCAAGAGCAAAGAAGACTAGGAAACAAAAAACAAAGTCCTACTATGTAGTTGTCAAGAAAAGATACATGAAGTACATGGCATGCTGAGAGGACCCTGAAAGGCAAAATGATTTCTGCAGGATGAGAGGAATAGTGACAAATAAGGCATGGATCTGACCTAGGAGGTGTTCCTTGAGGTTGAGAGCATGATGATTCCCAGACCTAGCTGAGGATGTTGGGATTTGACAATGTTCACATGTGTATAGAGTGATGTATGAGGGAAGATTTCAGTCTCCAGTATGTCATTGGGATGGTCTTATGTGAGCAAGCAGCTTAGATCATTGGGCTCTGAGAGATGACACTCTCTACCTCACAATGGAACAGAATATGGAACTCTGAGTGCCAGGCAACTGTAACTGACAGCTCAAGCCAGCTCAAGTGGCCTGTAGCTCAGGAACAAGAAAAATATTCCTGTGTTGTTTTCAAAGGTCAAGAGACTCAGGTCTCAGGCATAAGAGGTGTGAGTGCCTCACTCAATGCTGCAGACATTGGATCAGTGCAAAAACACGAATCCATATTCTCGGGCCTTTTTATAAGAAGAAACCAAGGAAAACCCAAGGCAATTCAGGCCAGTTATAACTGACAGGAAACCTATTTAATCTCATCGTAGCCCACAGTACAACCTTCTTCTTGTGTGCTTTTATATGTGTATACTGAGAAAATATTTACTTTGTACTTTTCAATCCACTCTATTACTCATTTTAAAGTGTACTCCCAATTCCACGTTTCAAAAATCCATTCTTTTTACCACCTCAGTGTGACAATGAGTCAGCCCAAACCCTGAATGTGCCTTATAATATAGGGAGCTTGGAGTCAAGCTTGTTTGAAATGCTGGTAATGGACCTGGTCCCTGCTTACCAGAATGGTGATCTTTTCTATGTGGGAAACATCCTTCACCACTATAGAGTAGGAGACAATGGAGCAGTTGCTGGATATTGTTTAAAAAGTGAGTGCTCCTCTTTCAAACAGGGCTGATGAAACACCCTGGCAGATGATTGGAATACTTGGTACCTCTCGGAGACTGTTTCACTAGGGTCTGATCACAGGAGCTTGTCTTGAGACAAAGAAGTTCACTCCATGGCTAACTCCTTAGGAGTGGGCTGTCAGAACATTTCATTTGCCACAGAAACTAGTGGAGCCTTAGCAGTTTGCTTGCTGAGAGACTACGATTATAGGAATGAGCCAGGGGCACCCACGTCCACCCTCACCTAGGAAACCAGTATCTTGGAGGCATTTGAAGGAATATAGACAGAAGAAAGAATGCAACTTGAGCTTGAATTCGGGGCCTGAGTGCTGTCCTGTTCATAGTACTCTATAATTTGATCCCCAGGTCCAGGTCTGGCCTTTGGCTGGTTAATTGAAGTATCTTTATAATTTTACAAATTACACTGTGTTCAAACAGTGATCCTCAGATCTCACCCTCCTGGTTAGTAGTATTAGAGGCATGAGCCATTGTGCACTTATTTGGACAGATGCATATAAGCATACTCACTGAATTTTCTTGAAATTGTGTAGACATATCTTCACTTTTTGTCTGTCATGTTTACATTACTCTGTGGGACTTAACCAGTCCCATGTGTATCCTATTAGTTCAGAACAAGGAGAAGCACAGAAATTCTCCTTCTCTCCTCCCATTGGTACAGATCCTTCTACCGAAACTGAGAAGAAGATGAACAAGATGAAAAAGAAAGTGGACGTTGGGACAATTAGAAGTTATGTCCTTGAAAAATGGGTATCTTTGAGGTTTCTGATTCAAAATCAACATTCTTCTTTGCACACCAGTTTTGATTTTCACCAGGGGGTTGAGGTTTGGCACTTCACTGGATAGCAGATTACACATCGTGAATGCGGTTGCTGTTGTGGACTCTCATGGATGACAAGGAGGTCTGTGTATAACAAGTCAGATTCAGTGGGGAAACAAATTTCTCCTCCTATCACGGGGTGAATTTTAGAGTATTGTATTTGAGAAATTGTGAGGAGCATCCTGCTTGTAGGAGTCTCTTCCCACCTCCCAACATACATGTCCGCCAGAAAAACGCTATAGGCTCTGGATGTGGTGGGCGGGCTCTCATTTTCCTTGTCTGCACACAGCATGGTTTGATCCATCTTTCCTATGTGGATGGACTTCTACCATGATGATTTCTATGAGCACAAGTACCATGACACCATGAAAGAACTTACACAGTATGTCAAGCTCAACATGCCCTCTCCAGACTTGCTCTTCTGCTCACATATACTTCTGGAGCAGATTTAGGAATGCATGATCGTTCAGACCAAGAAAAAGAGGAAGAAGTCCTTGTTTAGATGCCTTAGGCCTGGTGAGTGTGGATGGAACCTGGGTCTCTAGGTCTGTGCCTGATTGGCCAAGAGCCCTTAGTACGCCCCAGTTTGGTAAAATGTCCTTTCATTGATATACTTTGTCAGGTAATATCTGTTCTCCTTTTGAAAGAACTTGGAAGTAATCACCCATTAGAAACACCCTACCTTCTCATCAGTGTTCAGTCCAAACACAAGTTCTACAGCTTCCCCCATTAGATCCTCATGAATGTTTAGTCACACCTTAACTTCTACAGTACTAAGACTCCTGAACCTATTTCCATGCTCAGGTTTGCATCACCGTAGAACAACTCCTGCAGAACTCCAGATAAAGAACCCATCAGTGATGTTATCTATGGTGACTGATAGACATAGGAAGCCATCACTAATCTCCAGAAAGCATGTGAATATAGAGGGCTTTATTTTTTAATTTGTGGAAAGGCCCAAGCAAGTTTTGAGTCTTGTGGACATCTCACTGGTTCTGAACACCACATGTGATGCAGGTGCACCTGCATATACAACCAAGGAAGAAGATGATCCAGAATGTCTCCCATTGATATTCACAATTCACCTAGATCGGCGCCAAACCAGTCAAAAAGACTCGTCTTGGTGTGCAGGGTAAATGTGTGCTAATGGAAAATGACCCCAGTCTATGTTCAGGAAAATCAATAAGAGAGGTCCAAAATCTAAATTCAGTTGAGGAAAGAGAATCTTTCCTCACAGAATACCCAGACCAATCTGTCCTCTTGCAGGGGATCCAATATCCAATTAAGAAATTAGAACCTGTCCCTCCCTGGACTCAGGAAGAAAATCCTGTCTTTAATGAGGAAGTAAATCCCTTTGAGTACTCAGAGGGAGAATTTCTGCTTGAAGGCAACTTAGAGGCCAATCTAGACTTAGAGATTCCATTCCCCCTTCCTGGAAAAATCTTTATTTTCCTTTTGTTCTGATTGTTGTAATGTGTTAATTCTATTTAGTTTTCTAACTTTATTAAAATGTCAATGTTTTTGATATATTGTAGACTCATGAATCCTAAATATGTTTCTTTTTAAACCTACAATCTGAAGCATCGTGCATATGTGTGCTATTGGAGGGAAAACACAGAGTGACAGGGGGCTGAACAAGAGAGCCTACTGTGTATAAATGGAACTGTTAAATGCACAGGAAGCAGCAAAGAAGGCAGGTCATGCCTGGCTGGGGTGATAAGGTGGCTAGAAAAGGTTTTGGACAGCAGATGAGATGTCCTACAAAGCTATTCTGTCAATTGGGACAAATGACATAATATTTATAGTGGTATGTGGGACATTCTTCCAACAGTGAGTTCAAATCTGTATAGATTTTCTTTGTGCTTTGGGTAAATATGGAAGAAAAATTTGGCTCCAATAATATAAAAATCTACTTATGGTTGATATTTGACAAAATATATAGGAAATATTTATACTGGAAAGTAAAAACCATCATCAATAGAAGAAAGAAGGTTTACACAGATGAACAAACACAAAATCAGGAAGGAAAATAACACAATTAAATCAGTTGTATGTAAATACATGTTATATTCTTGATGTTATATATAGTATATTATATAATATAAAAAATTGAATGTGAGTTTTCAAACTACACAGGCATTTAAATTTTTAGTCTTAAGTAATTATTTCATAAAATATTAGTGTAAAATATTTTTGGTGAAATACAGCTATAATTTGATTATAATTATATGATTATATGAATATATATTTGTGTGTTTCTAGATCTAACACTGATTATTAATAGATGAATAAACATATACATATATTTGTATATATCTGTCTATGAAGTGAATATAATGAAACTGACTACACTATGTATTAAAATGCACCTATGACTTGAGTCCAAGAGACTCAGGCCTGTAATCCTAGTGATGTGGGAAGCTGGATTCTGAGGTTTAGTCTCTCTTACCCCCAAGGCCTTAGATTTTTAGAGGAGGTCTGGGCCCTTCAGTTTAGCAAAGGGACATATATGCAGTGGGATCACACTCCCCGAACCCAGAGGAAAGTCAGTAGAAATCAGGACAAGCCTCTTATGACACTCTACTCAATTTCTGTACCAAGATGGCTATCTGTAAAACATCAGAGAAAAAGTAGGCATTCCCTCCAAAAGGATCTAAAAAGAGCCTTCTGAACTATAATCTCTGACTATACTGAAATAAACCTTATTTCCCTTCCCAAGCTGAAAACACATAGAAATATGGCAAGGGCTCACGTGAGATGGACAAAGACTTACAACTTCATAAAATATTATATTCTGTTTCAGTAATTCAATGACAAATCACAAAAGTATGTCTTGAATTTTTCTTTTTTTTAAAGGAAATGGAAACATACTCTGAATGTATCAGGAACTAAGTGACTGTTTGGTTGCTGATTTGTTGAATGCACTCCTGGGCAAAGGAGACACATATATGGAAGAAATTATGTGGGGGTGAATATCCTCACACAGCTTCACAAAATAATGGCTATAACTTCTATGATGACACAGCCACCTTTGCCATAGCAACAAATAGGTGTCAGGCACTGGTTTTGCCCTGAAGTGGACTCAACCACACCAACAGGCACAAAGAATGAGAGGGAATGACTATTAGCCACCAGACTTCAGCTTGAAGAGCTGTCCTCACCAGAAGCTAGGATAAATTTAGCTGGGCAAGGCTGATCTCCATGTAAGACTCCTGAACACTAAGGATTAGACACTATTATAGGTTTTGGGGAAACAGAAGTGAATATAGCTCTCTGCTCACCAATTTCATGCTGAAATGAAAACCAGAAATCATAATGATAATTCCTATAAATCAGAGACATGACATTGGTGATTTCGTAGCAACAACTTCATAGTGAAGATGGGAGGAGACAACCCTGAACAAGAGATAGTTGATATGAGAGCCATCATCCAGGCAATTATCTAGGAGCAGGTACTTCAGGCAGTAAGAACAGCAAGTACATCCCCCATTGATGAAAATGGACCTGACTTACTTCAGAAAAGGAAAACTGCACTGACATGCTTGCTTGTGAAGTAAGAATGGAAATGTACAAAGAAGCAAAAAGAGGTCAGAAATGAAGATAGGAATAAAATAGATAGATATGGGATACTGTGGATTACAAGATGAAAAGTTCTGATTTTAGTATAAAACTGACATGACCCACTGGAAACAAGTGCTAAATTAGCAGTCGAACACATCTGATTCACCGAAATAATACTTCTACAATGTGATTCTTGCTGGGATCGGGTGGCTTACAATTGGGATCCTATTTACTCAGGAGGCTGATATCTGAGGATGAGTTTTAAGGAATCCCAAAGAGGAAATTTGGTAAGACATGTCCAATTAAACACCAAAAATATGGATATGAAGCTATGGTTCAACTGGAGGATCACTAGCCTTGAGGAAAAAAACTAAGAAACAGCACGGAGGCCTTAGGACCAAAATCCAGGACATCAAAAACAAAGAAGCCAAAAAATAAAATTTGGTGCTCAGTCATTCATCACTTAGCATTCTCGTTCAATGTATTTGGTATGAGTCTTGGAAATTATATCCTTAGCAAATGCTCTCCCCAGATATTTTGCTCCATTACCAACTTTCAAACCCCTGGCAGCACCAATGTCTCCTCCCAGTTAGCATAGAAGTCAACCATTGGAAATTTGAAGATATATATTTTTTTTACCATAAGAATTCTGATCATCTTTCCACATAAATCAAATGAGTAGTAGCCACATTCCACTATTCTGAATGTTTATAATCCTCCTTTGAGTTAATAAGCATTAAAGCTTAAAATTCTAGAGTGGTTATCAAATTACCTCCTCTTACCTCCATTTAAACAGTAAATCGAGAAAGCTGAGCTGTGCTTCAAATAGTAGAGTGTTAGCATCGCATATTAAAGCTAAGAAACAGTACCTAGGTCCTGAATTAACCCCAGTACTGCCCAGTACTGCCTCTCATACACAAAATAATCATGATTACACCACAGGATATGCACATGTTAACAAGGGATATAGATGAATAGAATGATGACATCAATTACCTCACCTTTAGTCTCAAGCATTCTGTACAGCGTAGCGCAGTCTGTGAAAAGTCATAGGTGAAATCTTTCCTCAAAAGCAGCAGATACATCCTCATTTCCCTCTGCACATTTATATTATTTATACACACATATAAGGGCCATATTTTCTAACTAATTTTCTTTTTTTTAGGGTGGGGTCTGGTCGTGGGGCCTGAACTCTGGGCCTGGGCGCTGTCCATCAGCTCCTCAGCTCAAGGCTAGTGCTCTACCACTTAAGCCACAGTGCCACTTCCGGCTTTTTTCTTTTTGCTTATGTGGTGCTGAGGAATCGAACCCAGGGCCTTGAGCATGCAAAGCAAGCGCTCTACCACTGAGCCACCTTCCCAGCCCCTTAATTTTCTTTTTTATTGTGAAAATACTGTACAGAGAAATGCATAATCTTACACACATGCTTCAGAATTATGTGCCCTTGTTTAGGTTTCATAGGGAGCACAATATATCCATCCTCTGGATCATTCTTGTAATCTTAGCTGTTCACAAGGATGGTATCTGAGGATCACAGTTTTATGCCAACCCAAGCTAATAAATCCTCAAATTCTTATCTTCAATTAAGTAGAAAAAGCCAGAAGTGGAGATGTGGTTCGAGGGGCAGAGTGACAACATTGAGTAAAGCAATCTAAGCAAGAGCTCCAGACCCTCAGTTCAAGCTTGAGTACTGGCCCACTAGTACTTCAAAAGCCAACCTCCCCCCAAACACCAAACCAAAAATATGTCAAAATATTTGTAATTTGTGAAGCAAAATCCAATGAGGAACATAGTTGCTAGTTTGTTAAAGAGTTGGCCGGGAAACCCCAAATTCAACCTGTGTTCAAATGACATAACGAAAAAGCAACCAAGTAAAATTTCCCAGTAAAGAAACTTCCTTAGTATTCACTGGGACCCCTGACAAAGATACATTTTTCTATGTTTTTTGAAAATTGGTGTTTTTTTTCAGTAAGGTAAATAGTATAAACTTTTTCTGTAAGTTATAGGAGTCATTGGAAGCTCCAAGTGAAGTGAATGTACAACAAAAAGCATACAATATTACAAGTTTCTATGCCTCTGTTGAGACACTAGAAACTTGTTATAGTGTGGCCTCTTGGAAAGAGAAGGGGGATGCTCAGCATCACTGGTCATAAAAGAAATGCAAATCAAAAGCAAAATCACATTTAGATCCCATTCACCCCAGTTAGAATGGCCATTATCAAAAAAAAACAAATAATAACAGATGCTGGGGTGGATATGCCTCAATGAGAACCCTACTACACTGATGGTAGGAATGTAAGCTGGTTTAACCACTCTGGGAGGCAGTATGGAGGTTCCTCAAAAGACTAAATATAGAACTCCCTTAAGATCAAGGAATCCCACTCCTCACAGTTATCCAAATGATCTCAAACTAGGGCACAATAAGCTACCAGCACAACTATGTTCATTGCAGCATTGTTTACCATAGCTAAGATATGGAGCCAACCCAGTTGCCCTTCAATAGATGAATGGATCAAGAAAATATGGTATATTTACAGAATGGAATTTTATGCTTCTATCATAAAGAATGGCATCGTTCCTGTTCTAAGAAAATGAAAAGACTTTGAAGGAATCATACTAAGTTAATCAAGCCAATCCCAAAGAAACATGAGCCCTATGATTTCCTTCACTTGCAATGATTATCATTAGCCTATTACTCCTGAAAGTGGATCATAGTAGCACAGGAGTTTTATGAATATATACATGACCATGCAAAATGATGCTAACTTAAATGAATGCTAATACATAGAAACGACACGTCTTCTTTTGTTTCGTTGTTAAGCTTGATGTAACCAATGTACGGCAGATAGTTCATTTTTCTTACTTTATGTTATTTTTCTTCTCCTATTGGTTTTATCCATGGCAATTCCCATCTGTGATTCTGTTACCCTGCATTCTGTATATTCATTTATCTGATTGGGGGGAGGGAAGGGAAATAACAAAATGCTGAAAGAAGTTTAAATGGTGATGCATTGCAACAATGATATTCACAGGACACTATGGCAGAAATTAACTTTCCAACGGGGTGGGGGGATTGGAGGGAAGGGACAGAGGAAGATAAACACTGGAGTGGGTAACAATGTTTAATGAGAAATGTAACTTACTCATGTAAATGTAACCCCTCTCTACAGCATCTTTATAATAAAATAGATTTTTAAAAATATAAAAATTAAATTTTTTCATAAAATCTCAAGCTGATACCAATGGAACTTCTGAGTTCGTATCAAAGAGTTTTTCAGGACTATCAAGAAGCTAGTACTAAGTACATATAACCACAATTAAGAGATAATGAGAAAAGTAGCGCTTTGTACTTTGTTAGGTGAATAAAAGAAAATTTGTTTTTGTTTCTGTTAACATAGAATATGTGTTTGTTATCTGCACTGTTCCCAAGTCAGACTAATCTCTTGTCCTTAACTTTCTTTGGTATGTATAACTTGGACATGTAATCTGAGACATAAGTAGTATTCTTTGTTCAATTTGGAGGCACTCCTCCCTGGTCAAGAAGTTAGACTGGAAGACCCTTCACACTTGCTGTTGTTTCTCTCACACAGCTTAGGAGTTTGAGGAAATGACTGTAATTAAGTGCCTCTTACTAATAATAATTATTGGTAGAATCTGAAAACATGTTTGGGTAATAAAATAGACTAGAAAAAGGTTAAGTTTGCTATTTTATATCACTACATTTCTTTTCTTCTAAGTAAAGAAGCCAGACTTACCCTAAGAGAAGAAGCAAAATGGCTTATAGAGCTCAGATCATTTCTTTCCACAGCAGATGACAGCAGCATAAGATATGCAGGTCCACAAGTGGCACAAGGAAGTGAGAGTTTGATTTCTCCTTAAATCTTAGGGTCGAATGCTCAATGAGGAACCCTATGGACTGATGACAGATTAAGGACGTAATATTTCCTGTGTTGTTCCATCTTAGGAAGCTGTCACCAGTCTCCCATCACACTGTAGGTGCCACGCCTGACTGGTGACCTTGGCTGTGTCCTGAGAAGGTCCAGAAAGGTTCTGTGATGTTCACTGGAGAGTTAGGATTATACTCTAACAGGACATACAGGAATGTGGTAATAAGGCCTGAGTCAGGGTTTTGTCAGATCTAGATGATTTGTAACAGTCACTGCTGTCAAGAATGTGGATATATTATCAGGGTCCTGCACACAAATTTATCACAAGTGTTAGTTTGCACCATTTCCTTATGAAAGACAACAAAAGGTCATTAAGGCCATCTGACATATTCTCATCAATATTTACTAGGTTAAAAGCTATATAAAATCAAGTTCATCATGAAGAAAAAAACAAGAAAAAACAAAAAATGTTTTTCTATACATATCATATGTGACAAAGTATTAAAAGTTAATGAAGCTGGGAAAGTTAAATGGATTTCTTTTTTTACTATGGTTGCAACTGTCTTTTACATTTCAAGTACTTAACAAAAAGAATGTAAGCCAATCACGGCCAGTGGTACACACTTGTAACTCTAGCTGTGACCTGAGGAAAGTGGATTATAGCTAGACCAGGTTAGAAAAATCTGTGAAATTTTGATCTCCAATTATCCATTCAAAATCAAGAAGTGAAGGTTGGTTCAAGTGGTATAGGCTACCCTTGGGTTAAAAAACTAATGGTCAGCTCCCTGAGTTCAAGCTCCATTATACACACACACACACACACACACACACACACACACACACACACGCACACACACACACACACAGTTACCCTTGAATAAAAAGCTCAAAGTCAACTCCCTGATTTCAAGCCCAAGTATTTACACACACACACACCAACACACAAACACATTTTATCTCAAAAATAGCCAGTGACCAGGAATCAGAAACAAGATGATATTTTTCTTTATTTTCTTTCATTTTTGTCATGTTTCTTCATTTATCTCTCTTTGAGAACTTAAAGGAGTCATATTAAAGTGAGACAAATGATGAACATGTGCAACAGTGGTATTCAATTGGTATTATATTGAAAATGATCTATGCAACTTATTTGTGGGGAAGGATGGGAAAACTAAGAGATGAAGGGAAAGGGTAACATTCTCCAAAAAGAAATGCACTCTGGGAAGTAGAGCTGTGGCTCAATATGAGTGCCATTCTTCAGCAAAAGAGCTGAAAGGCAGTGCTCAGGCCCTTGGTTCAAGCCTGACTACTGACTGAAACAAAAACAACTACAAAAGAATTGTAGTCATTACCACACGTATGTAATTATCCCCTCTAAAGCAAAATAATGATAATAATAATAATAATAATAATAATAATAATGAAGAAGAAGAAGAAGAAGAAGAAGAAGAAGAAGAAGAAGAAGAAGAAGAAGAAGAAGAAGAAGAAGAAGAAGAAGAAGAAGGAGGAGGAGGAGGAGGAGGAGGAGGAGGAGGAGGAGGAGGAGGAGGAGGAGGACAAGGAGGAGGAGCAGCAGGAGCAGGAGCAGGAGGACAGAAGGAGAAGTTAATAAAACCAAACCAGTGAGTGAAAAAAATTGAGAGAGCAAGGGAAGGGGTGACATTTCAAAAAAGAAATATATCCATACCTCACTTATATGACTATAAACTCTGTGTAACTCATCTTTGTAATAATAATACAAAAGAAAAAAAGACAGAAATATAGTGCTGGAGGCATAACTCAAATGGAAGATCCAACTAATATGTATGTGATACCAAGTTCAAAACCCATTATCAATTTCCCCTTCAAAAATGGCTCTTCTCATCATGTGTGCTTTGCCTAGCTTATGAACAGGGGTGCAAACAGTTAAAGAGAGAGAAAAGTAAGCTGTCAGGCACAGAACTGTGCTTTTAAGGAGAAGTACTTGCTAGAACACAGGTTGACTAGAACACATGATGACTCCATGTTTTCTGAAATAAACAGACCTAGTTGAACTGGAATACAGGCTCCACTGTATATGAGATAGGGACTCAAAATTAACTAAACTCTCTGGATCTCAAAGTCTTCATAGTTAAAGTGAGCATAACAATACATATCTCACATTATGAGATATGGATGTCATCAAACCTGGAGTGGGTTTTATCTTAGGTGTGTGTGCAACACTCAAACACTGCTGGAAGGAGTATAAACTGGTATGATGTTTACTATATTACTTAACAGTAATACAGCAACTATACAGCTCATGCCTGTTATCTTACAAAAGAGGCAGAGAAAAGAGGATCAAGGTTCTAAGCCGGAACAGGAAAATGGAGCAGACTCATTTCCATTGACCTCTAAAGAAGCTTGAGGTGGAGTTTGGTTCAAGTTGTAGAATGCTAGGGTTGAGCAAAAAGCTCAGGAACAGTGTGCAGGCCCTGAGTTCAAGCCCTAGGACCAGCACAAGCACACACACACACACACACACACTCACTCACACACACCACACAAACACACATACACAAACACACACACAATTTTGTATGCTCCTATCACCCCACTTAACAATACTTTCCCACTTCCAAGCTCAAAAGTTGTTATTGTTTTGTTTTGTCTTAAAAGGGACTTGCTGTGTAGCTCAGGCTGCTCTTAAGCTTACAATCCTCCTGGGTGCTGTGATTACAGGCATATCTACCATAATTGGCTTCACTCAGTAACTCTATAACATTTTTTTTGCAAGAAATTCATTCATACTCATGAAGATATGTGACTTAAAGCTGTTCATATTAATATTCTACTGTACAAAATGTAAATAATATAGCTGGACATGGTACTATACTACCACATGGTAATGCCAGACACAATTAGGAGTTGAGGAAAGCTAGATTTACACTGCAGAACCTTGTCTCCAAGGAAAGGAAATCTATAAATATAAATCTACTATGAGACCTATAATATGTTAAATTTATATAATGGAAAAAAATTAATTATTGTTAATGGAAATAAAATCTTGGCAGAAATTTTAAATACATACATATGTATATATATTTAAATTTTGAGAAATAAAATTTAAAGTGGTATTATCTGCATTTTTCAGTCTGTAACCTACCCACTTACTGACACATTAATTTCTGTTTAGTCTTCACAAAACACTGTTCTCTCACATAAGTACAAAAAATGCAAAACAAAAAGTACAAAAAAGTGCATTATCATAAATGCAAATATAGTTTATTCCCTACCATAATAATTTGGAGAAAACATGCATTAAGTTAATGGCACTGAATACTGCTCAAGAAGGGGAGGCAAAGAGAATGTAGATTATGTCTGTGTGTTTGTGTGTGTGTGTATGTGTGTGTGTGTGTGTGTGTGTGTGTGTGTGTGTGTGTGTGTGTGTGAGTTCCATGAGTAAATAATGGAGTCAGAAGTAGACTTAATATTCCTGTTTAGTCTTTTTGCGCAAAGGTGATACTCTACCACGAGAGCCACATCTCCACTTCTGGATTTTGGTTTCTCAATTGGAGAAATATCTCAGATTTTTCTGCATAGGCTGCTTTAAACCAGGATCCTCCTATTTTTCCTCTAAAGTAGCCAGGTTTTAAAATATGAGCCATAGTTGGACAGCAACTACATTAATATTTTTGCATGTTTGAATGAATTTTAGAGTAAGACATAGATGTTACTTTTGAGAATGTAGGAAAATAGTAATTAATATTTAAGAGATTTTAAAGCATACAAAGCTGAGAATAGAATTTAGCTGAGAATAGAATGGAATAAATCAAAATTACCTATGATAGATTTCAGTCTGTGCACAGAAATAATTGCACTGTTGGAGCCCAAGGTCATCAGATAGCTGAGCTCCAGCTGGCTGCTATGCTCATGAGGCCAGCTAGTGCTATTCACAAGAATGTGATGTTGTTGGATGGCAGGGATCAGCTTCAAGTTCTGATCCTGAAATATTTCTATTGATCTAGAAGTGGAAACACACCAGGACAGAATGTGATTAAAATGCAGAATGCAAAATCCATTGAGTCCAGGGAAGACAGAATAACTCTTTCTATATCTGAAAGAGTATTGTCTCACCAAGAATCCTGAGCCAAATATGGTGGTCAATGTTTGTAATCTCTGAACTTGAGAGGATGATTTAGAAGTTAGCTTGAGACCAGCCTATGTTTTAGGCCAACAGAAGGACACATAGCAAAATGCTATCTTAAAACAACAACAACAACAACAACAACAAAAGTCCCAATAACTGGGAATGTGGTTACTGGTAGAGTGCTGGCCTCCCATGCATGAAGCACTTGATTTGATTCCTCAGTATGACATAAGCAGAAAAATTGGAATTGGTACTGTGGCTCAATTGGTAGAGTGCTAGTCTGGATCAAAGATGCTCAGGGAGAGGCCCCAGGCCCTAATTTCAAGCCCCAGCGCTGGCAAAATTAAACAACAACAAGAACCAAATGCAAAATGCTGTTTGTTGAAATAAATATGTTGAAGAATTGTTGATGCTCACAAGAAAATTTTGCTGTAGCCATTCATGATGGATTTTTGTTAGGAAAAAGTAAAATAAATTAATGAAATATTATCTGGCATTAGACAAGACATAGTGAGATCTAAAAATGATTGCTGCCGATGGTGACTTGACACAACTAACATTACAGATACACTTTCTAGATTGTAATTTTTTAAGGATACAATCGTGAGGTTTTTTCTTTTTCAAAATAATTTTACTGCCTGGGGCCAGTGGCTCACACCTGTAATTCTAGCTACTAAAGAGTCAAAGCCTGTCCATGGAGGAAAATCTGTGGGTCCCTTATCTCCAATTAAAGGTTCAGAAAATGTAAAGTGGCATTGTTGCTCAAGTGGTAGACTTGAGCTGAAGAGCTGAGGAACAATGCCCAGACCCAGAGTTCAAACACCACAAATGACAAAAAATAATAATAGTAATAACATTAATTTTATTGTTACTATTAAGGTGTTATATATAAAGGCTACCATTTCATAAGTTTGTTTCTTTGCCCAAAGAACACATATGTATCTTCATTGCCAACCACCAGGATTTGGCCATCTGCTTTCCAGCTGATCTCTGGATGTAGAGGGAATGTGTAATACAAAGCAATACAAACCAGTTCTGACTATAAATAATTGTTTTCTGCACATCCTCAATATCAATGATGATAACATGAAATAAAAAATACCTTAGTTTAAAACATTCTTTAGACAAGTTAAAGAAATCCTGAGAAAAAGTATTTTAAGAATAATTTCAGAGGGGGGGATTTAAAAAAAAAAGAATAATTTCAGAGAGCTAAATCTCTGGGCTTAGGTTCTGTCTCTGAAATTTATTACTCAAGGCTAGTGCTTGCACTTTAAGCCACAGTGAAGCTTCCACTTATCTCATGGTTAATTGAACAGAAAAGTCTCACCAACTTTACTCTTCAACTTGGTTTTGAACTAGGATCTAGAGATCTCAGTCCTCTGAGTAGCTAAGATTATAAGCAACTGGCTAGAATAATTGCTTACCTGAGACAGAAGCCAGTTAGTATTAATTGTCAATCATGTTTAACTTTGTAAAATAAACTTTACTGAAATGCCTTACAGAAGAAATAAGGAAAAAAATGTGTCTGTGTGTTACAAAGTTCTTGCTAAAAGATATATATTTTACTTGTTTTTTTTTTTTCTTTCAAAATTTTGTGTTTTCCAGAATCATACCTTATCTTTCGTTGCTGTTTCTTTAGTTTATTTCATACATGCCCACACCTTCTTCAACTATCATTTCTTTATGTGAAGAGCTGCACATATCTATTTTCAGTCCAAATTCCTTGTATGCATCTATCAACCACATATTCAACTGCCATAAAAACTAGTGAAACAATAATCACCTCTTTACATTATTGGATATTAATGTGTATGTAAAATTTAGGAAAACAAAGAATAACATCAACAAATATAACTAGATTTTAATACTAATGTTAAACATAAATTAAATGTTGATTATTTTCTGAGCAATTTAATAAAAACATTAAGGAAAAGAAATCAACTATTTTGAGTGCTGATATTGTGGTTTAAACTCAGGATCTTACCTTCTCACTTAAGCTTTCTCCCTAATGAGTGTTGCTCTATACATGAAACGCAGCTCCCCTTCCAACTTTATTTTGGGGATTATATAGAGATAAGAATCTCATGGAATAAAAAATCAGTTGTGTCCCTATCTTGGGGTTCATTTTAATTAGCATCATCTTATGTGGTCATATGGTACCATGTACTAGTTACTACAAGCAAAGGAAACTATGGGAACTACGTTTATTTGGGCCTGGCATACTTCACTTAATATAATTTTTTTCACATCTTTCCATTTCCTTACAAATGGGGCGATGCCATTTTTGATTTTTTGATAGAGGCATAAAATTCCACTATACACACACACACACATACATACATACATACATATATATATATATATATATATATATGTCACGTTTTCTCTTTTTTTATTGGGAAAATACTGTACAGAGGGTTTGCACTTAAATGGGCAATGTAATGAGTACATTTCTTATCAAGAATTGTTGTCTTCTCCTTTGTTTCCCCTTCCCATCCCTTTCCATCTCTCCTACCCCGAATCCCCCCACCCCAAGCCAAAGTAGTAAAGTTCGTTTTTCGACATAATGTGTTGAATATCTCATTGTTGCAATGGGTCCACCTATATCCCTATTTAAACAATTTAGTTTTCCCTTCCCACCCACAAATTATACCAACATCAAATACAGTGAAAACAGGGGTTATACGGTGGGGGAGGGCTATAAAAATCAACAAAAAAAATCGTCTTATAAATATGTTAGAAACAAGCAAAAGAAAGAAAAAAATGTTTGAAGCCTTATCTTGGGGTTCATTTCGCCTCAGATCAACTTATCTGACCTTTTCTACTTGTCTCAGACATATATTAGTTATTGCAAATAAGGGAAACCATGGGAAGTATGTTTTTGTGGGCCTGGCTTATTTCACTTAATATGATTTTTCCAAGTCTTTCCATTTCATAACAAATGGATCTATGTCATTCTTTCTGATGAGGCATAGGATTCCATTGGGTAGATATACCACATTTTCTTGATCAGTTCATCTACTGAGGGGCCCCTAGGTTGGTTCCATATCTTAGCTATGGTAAATAATGCTGCAATAAACATCGTTGTGTTGGTAGCTTAGTATGGTTTTGTTTGTGATCATTTGGTAAATGCCCCAAAATGGGATTGCTGGGTCATAGGAGCTATAACTGGAGTCTTAGAAAAAATTATATTACATGAAGTAAGCCAGACCCCAAGAAACATAGGTCCTTTGTTTTCCTTATTTGAAATATCAAGGATAAAAGTTCAAAAGCTATGTATATAAGACCAGATAAGATTATATGAAGTGAAATGAACCCCAAGATATGGTTTATAATCAATGATGTGATTTTTTTGTTTCTTTGTATGTTCCTCGCCCATGGTATAACCCCTGTTTTCACTGTATTTGATGTCGGTGCCCCGCATCTTGTATACACATTTCTCTAGCTTGGGGAGGAGAAGGGAAAAAACAAAATGTTTAAATAGGGATACAGGCTGAACCATTGTAACAATGACATGCATAAGAGACTATGTTGAGAAAAGAAATTTACAATTTAGGCAGGGAAGCAGGAAAGAGGGGAGAGGCGGAGTGAAGTTGTGTAGGTGGGAGGGAAGGGGGGGTAGGGAAATACAGAGGAATAGGTAACACTGCTTGATAGAAAATGCGCTCATTGCAATGCTCAAGTAACTATAACCCCTCTATACAATATTTTTACAATAAAAACTTCTTCAAAAAAAAAAAAGAAGGTGTCATGTACACCAAGTAAAGTAGTCCACTTCTGAAATCCCAGCTGATTGGGAAGAAGAAATGACAAGGATCATGGTATGAGGCAAGACCACAAAAATAACTGCCAAGACAGCCATCTCCCATCTCAACAAATGAGCTGGCCATCGTGACTCACATCTGAAATCCTAGCTAATTATGTGGGAGGCATAGGTAACGAAGTCTCAGTCAATCTAAGATCACACCTGTGCAAAGTTCAAGATCTCAAGCAAATAATATGGACTAGAAGTATGGCAACAGTGGTTGAGCTGCTTGGTGCTATACAACAAAAGTCCTGTCTAGCAAGCAGAGAACTCCTGGATAGAACCCTAGTAATACTCCTCTCTCCCACCAAAAAGCCTAAATAAGTTTCTCCTATTTGAACATCTAATTTCCAGGCCACTGACAGTTCAGAGATGGTGATATTCTCTTTAAAATTAGGTGTTCTAAAGAGACAAAGTTATTTAGGCTTTGAAAGAATTTAAAAGGAAGGAAAATGCATGCGAGTTTTGTTAGCTCCGTAATTCTTGAAAATATAAAATGCATATATCCATGTATGTATGTATATACATGTATGTAAATATATGTACAAGTAGTTCATCTCTTTTCTGTGTAGCAAATGGTACAAATGAATCTGCACAATCACTACTCAAAGGCATGAATAGACAAAGAGAAGGAGCAAAGAACTCATATTCAGGAATCTATGGCTAGCCAATAACCCTGAAAATTTTTTACATCAGTTTGCATGTGTCAGTTACTGCAGTACAAGGACAGTAAATGCTTAGGAGTAGAGTTGATGGATAATATGGAAGTGGGTAGTCAAAAGAGAGGTGAAGGGAGAAAAGGTAGAATGACCAAGAGGAATTGGAGGAAGTGCAGAGAAGAATCCAGTACATTTCCTACAAAATTATGAAGAGTGAAGTAAGATATTCATAGAGGAGGGATGGATGAGAATGTTGAAAGGCTTGGCATTGATCAAAGTATACTGTATGCATTAACTGATTTATTTAATGATAACTCATTATTTAATGATAACTCAAAATAATGATTAAAAATCATGTCCCTAAAATGTTATGCAATTAGAAGCAAAGCATGAGAATGTGCTCAGATCATCTCTAGTGTCTATAAATCTTTTTTTATTAGGATGAGTTTTAGAACAACAGTAATGTTGTTCAAATGCCTATCATCTGAAGAAAATTTAATGATTTCCAGCTATTTAAAATAATCATTTTGGGAGCTATGGCTCAAGTGGCATTGTCTACCTCGTGAGCAAAGCTCTCAGATATTGAATTCAAGTCTTGATCTCAAACTTAAGTAAAAACAATCAATAAAATCAAGCACTTTCCTGGGCACTGGTAGCTCATGCCTTTAATTCTAACTTTAATCAGAAGGCAGAGGTCTGGGGATCTCAGTTCAGTATCAGCTTGGATAGGAAAGTCTGTGTGATTCTTGTCTCAAATTCACTGCCAAAGAAAGCTGGAAGTGGATTCGTGGCTTGTAGCCTACAGCATAAAGCTCAGGAACAGAACTCAAGCCTTGAGTTAAAGCCTTAGAATAGTGCATATATATACACAAATGAAGTAAGTCACTCAAGTTCTCAACTTCCATTTCCCTAATCTTAACTCTAATCCTGGTCAAAACCCTAAGAGTAACCTTGATGATAATAGTAACCCAATCCTAAAATTAATGAAAATTACTCGAGTTTAGATACATACTTACAGATACCCATTGTCTTTGAAATGATTTGCAATTTTCTCCAAATCCTACAGATTCCCTAACTTGGACTCTGAAATCTATCTTGTTCCCTATTAGGAATCATTAACCTCAAATCCTCATATCATGAAAAATACCATAGTTTTCATTGATCTCAACTTTTACTGAACTCCTGTATATCCAAAAAGAAGCTGCAGGTTTACTGAAAATCTACTCTACTTGCAAACCCTAACTATATATCTAATCCTTTCTAGAAAATTAACTCTAAATTTAACCCTATTGAACCCTGAATAGGAAAATTAGGGAAACTAGTTTTTGTTAAATTTCGCACTTACATTACTTGAAAGTGTTAGTAGAAATTCAGTTTTACCTTAAAGCTTACTCTTCCCTAACCCTAAGCCTAAACTGAATTAGGAAAGTAAACCTAAACCAAGAACTAATGGCCTTTGGAGTCTAAAAGCCACACAAATACATTAGTTTTTATTCATCCTAACTTCAATTCAACTCATCTTTCTAAAAATAGCTTGTAGTTTCACTCATTATCTTGTCTTTATTGTAACCCTAACCCTAACTGGAATATTGATGTTAACCCTCACCCTAATCATACTCTAATCTTAATATTATTAGCAGTTTTCTATTTCACATTCATCCTAATTCTAACTCTACTTGTGATTCAAAGATTTACTTTCAGTTTGACCCTAATTTTTCCATTTTCCTAATGCTTACTCTAAGCCTAGCTGGAACTAAAACCTAACTTTCACCCTAATGATAATCCAATTCTAATGTTTAAGAAAAACACTCTAGATTTTAATCATTCTAATGAATACTGTAGTTTTCACTCTGGAAATGAGTTTGTTTGCTCTAATTCCCACGAATTTTCTGACTCTACCTCTAAAGTTATCTTGTTCCCTAACATAAGCCATTATATTACTTGTCCTCAAATTCTCTTACCAGGAAAAATACTGTAGTTTCCATTGATTCTACCTTTTCCTGAACCACTGTATCTGAAAACAGTTTCATATTTACTTACCATCAAGTCCATTACTTAATGCTAACTTTCAACCTAAACCTGGCTGGAAAACTCTCATTAATCACTACAAGAATGATCACTGAGAAATAAATATAATGATAATGTTCTAGTTACTATTCAGCCTTGCATATTTGCTTCTACTTGTTAGTGAACACAATTTTATACTAAAAGCTTTCTTATATATAAATATAATCAGAAGAAATTACTGACTCTAATCTTAATCCAAATTATATGACAATACTAACACTAACACAAGTACACTAGTTTTCACTCATCCTTCCAAACATAGGTTGCATTTTTTTCCAATATCTTAGTCATTTTCTAACCCTAAACTTAATCTTTCTTAACTGGAACATTGAGAATAACCATCAGCCTTATTGTAAGTAGATTCTAATATTAATAGCAATACTCTAGTTTGCATTCATTTTAATTCTTACCAGGCTCATATTAAAATTTACCTTCAATTTGACCCTCATTTTTTTCTCCTTCACTCTAAGCCTAACCATGGCTAGAATCCTAACCATAACCTTGACACTAATGGTATCCCAATTCTAAAATTTATGAAAAATGCTCATTTTGTGCAATCCTAACTGAAATTCCACTGGTAATTCTTGAAATAAATTGCAGGTTTTCTGTAAACCCTAAAGATTTTTTCACTCTTAACTCTGAATGTATTTTGTTCCATAACAGGAATCATTATACCCATTGATCTCAAATCCTGATATTATGAAATACATTGTACTTCCATTATCCCAGCTTTTCGTGAATTCATAGAACATAAAAAAAGGTTCAGCTTTACTTAATATTTAATTCTTTTTTTTTTCTTTTTGTCAGTCATGGGGCTTGCACTCTGGGCAAGGGCATGATCCCTGAGTTCTTTAGCTCAAGGTGTGCATTTAACCAATTGAGCCACAGCACCGCTTTTGTGTTTTATGGTGGTTAATTTGAGATAAAAGTCTCATGGACTTTCCTGCCTGGGCTACCTTTGAACTGAGATCCTCAGGAAACAGCTTCCTGAGTAGCTAGGATAATAGGCGCGAGCCACTAGTTTAACCCATTTCTTGACTGTATCCTCATCCCCGGTTAACCAGAAACCTAATGCAAATCACATTCTGATTTAACACCAAATGGTTATTGTAAGGAAAATTGTCTAGATTCTATTCAATCGTACATTTTTTTTGGCTTCTACTTCTTATTGGAAAACTAAAATTTACCTTAAAGCTTATCCTTCCCTAACCCTAACCAGAACAAAAAAGTATCTCACACTTTAAACCAAATTGTATCTGAATGTTTAAAGTTAACACAGACTGGTTTTCTTTCATTCTTCTTAAAATATGTGGCAGTTTTACACAATGTATTACATGTTTTTTTCATCCTAACTCTACTCTAACTGGCACACCTTGCCTAATCCTAAGCCTACATAAAACCGAATCATCATGTTAATAGCAAGCCACTTTTTTTCATATTTATCCTAACAATTGCTTAGCGTGTAGGTCTAAATTTTATTTGCATTTTGAACATAAAATGTTAAGTGTTTTTCTATTTCCTGTCAGGTTTTATTGTTCATTATTTTTTTTAAAATTTTATTTTGTTGAAAAGATGCTTTAAAGAAGGATATGTTACATGTGTAAGGTAAGGAGTATGTTTCTTGTTGAGCATTGTTACCCATTTCTTTCTTGTTTTGCCACTATCTCATCCCTCCCCACATCCCTTACCCCTCCCGTCTCATGGTGTAAACTTCATTTTCAACATAGTGAATGTGAGTATCATTGTTGCAATGAGTCATCCTGTGATGAACCTAAATTTTCTATTTCTCTAATCCTAATTCTAATTTTTTCTGGGATCCTAACCCTAACCAAAATAATAATGATAGCTCAATTCAAAAGTTAGTGAAATTATTCAGGTTTTTATTCATCCTATTAATTTACTGTACATCTTGAATTAATTTGCAGTTCAGCTTAAATCTTCCAAATTAGTTTATATGCGCATGTATAAAGATGTAATTTTATGTGAAAAACAGAAGATCTTTGGAGGAAGAAGTAATGAGAAGGAAATAGAGGGAGTATAATCAAATATGTTAAATATATTATGGAATTGTCACTTCTGACAATTAATATCCATTAACAAAATCACTAAAAATTAATAAAGAACACACAGCCTTCTAGTGTTCTTTAAGAGAGCCATGATCTGTCTTCTGAAAAAAAAAAACTCGTGTTAGATAAACTTCGTCCATGCATAATTTATATTGTTGGCCAATTATTTAACTTAATGAATATAAATTTATCGAATAAGATTCCATGACAAAAAATATAAAACAGTTACTTAGCAATTGTTTGAGAAAAAGTTATTGTCATGAGTTTTAGGAAACGGAATTGCTATTTCCCCACAAAGCAATGAATTAGGTTTACTAATCTAGTATTTGTAGTAAGTTTAGAGAACATAATTGGCATGAAAAACAACTAACTGTACATCTTGTTTCTTGAATGAGTGATATTTTAAACATTGTCTTTTATTCAAATAAATACTTAAGTTTTCATTTCAAAATAAGTGCAATTTTATCTCCTTTCAGAACAAATACTTACCCTGCAATTAAATGTACTAGCATATTTCGGTATTTAAAAGCTAAATTTTCTATGTTTTATATGTAACTCTACATATTCAGAATGACATGATTTTTTTATTCATAAATATTTAACCTCAGATTTTTGCTTCATCAATATAAATTGTCTCATGAGGTTGTAGTGAAAGCTCCAGTAACCAGAGTGGTTAAAACCATTTACTGAATTCTAAATTTTAAATCAAATCATTTTTAAGCTTTGATAATATCATTTATTGTCTCTTCAGAGCAATTAAGCTAAGACAAATACTACTTTTTAAACATTTCCCTCACATTGTAAAGAATATTAACATAGGTCAAAAAGAGACTAATTATTTCAAACTCATCATATTTGGTGATCTTAGTGTGAAGAATGTAGAGAGTAGAAGGTCCTTATACTCAATAAATAGTTTTGGTAAAATTAAATCATATATCTGGATTTCTAATTTGGAGGTTAATCACATGGAAACAGGAAAATAATAAAAAAATTACTTTGGGATCAACAGAAAAAGATATTTGTGCATGTACCACAGTTGCTTTATTAGTTTGTAGCTGAACACTGGACTTCGATTTATATCTTGGCTGTTGTGAATAATGTGAATAACAATGAACTACAGATATATTTATGAGTTACCCAGAAAGAAATAATCACACGATTGGTGGGTCAGATGATATTTCAATTTTGGATTTCTTTAGAAAAGTGCATACTACTTTCTACAATGAGAACACTAACATGTATTTTGACCAAGAGTGTAGAAAATTTCCTTTTCTCCACAGTCTCGCCAGCCAACATTATTACCTTTTGAGTTTTTTTAAAGGGCAGGTTTTTACTGTGCACAGTATCCCAGACTGGCCTTAGGCTAAAATCCTTTTACTCCAACCTCCAATCACTTGGAATTACCAGCCTTTGCCACCACACCTGGTTCCTTGGATATTTTTGATAAGAGTTATAATAGTTAAGAAGTAGTATCATAGTAATTTTGAATTGCATTTCTCTAATGACTTCTGCTCACAAAGCATTAAGCCAGCATAGAAGTTGTATTAAATACAAATTTGTAAATCCACAGGCGATTTTCAGGGCTTTTTGGAAAACATGTCTATTCAGAACTTTTGTCCATTTTTAATCAAGTTTCTTGTTAATCTCATCTTTAATCTCTTTATAGAAAATCAATAATTAATTCAAGGTAGTAGAAATGAAAAAATTAAGCAGCTCCTAACATTTTTAAATTTTTAATAAAGTGATATTGCTTTAATCATTTTCTGTTAATGCTTGAGACTATATAACTCAATTTACAAGGCTATATATATTTTATTTATTTTACTTTGATTGTTCTTTCCAAAGCCTACATGACTGATTTCACTTGGTTTCTTTCAGTCTCATGTAGTTCAGATTTCAACCTGAAGAATAAATGGAAGGAAGCAAACAAAAATATAGTTCCCCTCATTTGATGATGCCTCTACAAGAATGAGGAAAGTGTTCATCCTTCTAAGGACCTATGATAGAATATCAAAAAGAAAATTTATTCTTCTAGGTCTTCCTTATCTTTGCGATGTAACTTAAATGATGTAAAACACAATATACTGTTCAGATACTTTTATGTTTTATCAGTTTTGCACATTTTCATATGGATTTCACCTCAGTCTACAACATTCCTTCATCGTTCTGTCCCTGATATTTTTACACTATGACTACATAAGATTACCTGTTTGATTTACAGGATGAGAAGTTATCCACCTTTCTTCCTTGGAAGCAGAGCATGGTCAATAGATATTACTTCTGGTTGCTCACACTACATGTAATGGTTTCTGTACTACTTATCACATTCTATTTAGTATTTAAAAAAGAATGCTGGCTAAACTCAAAGCTCATTCATAGGTTTATGTTAAGTGTTTCACAAGTTTTATTTTCTTAATTCTTAAGATAACATTTGCTATAATGCTAATGTTATTACCAGTTTAGTGTTAGGAAAAATTGTAGTAAAAGACAGTAAGTGCATGGCCCAAAGACACACACAGTGAGGAAGGAAATGAGTCAAATTTTCCAAAAGTCTTTCAGCAATACCAAAAGTGGGTAAAATCTCTCCATTCTCTTACACTCTCAGTTCAATATTCATATTGTCCAAGAAATAATAGCATAGCAAATATTGCCCATAGTGATTGTTTTTTGTCACATTTTGTCTTCAACACAGACTGTGTTGGTGAAATTTGGTTATCATGCACAGAGCTGAGCTTACAAATTGAAGTCGGAAGACAGCCAAATTTCTTCTGTCCCACAGTTCCAGTTTCTTTTTTAAAAAGTACTAAAATTTTTAAATATCATCACTTACTATCTTTTAATCTCCAAACGAATTAAATTGGCATATAATCACTCCAAAAGTCTTTCAAATTAGGTGATGATAAAACAGGATCCCATGAAATAAAATTTCTTTATTTTTAAAATTATTCTAAAAGCCTTGTGCTGGCTGGTCACCCTTACAATCCTATCTAATCTGAATATTTGCTCAGGAGACTGAGATCTGTGGATAACACTTGGGAGTCAATCAGGCCCCCCCCCCAAAAAAAAATCTTCAATGAATTATTTTTCAAAATATTTAATTAACTAGCAAAGAGCCAGGAATTGAGATGTAGCTTATATAGTAGCTCACCAATCTAGATAGGAAAGGCCTAGCAAGACCTTGAATCCCTGATTTTAAACTCTGAGCACACCAATATACATACATGGCGTGTGTTCGCATGCATGCGCGTGTTTGCTTGCGCGCTGCTGCACTCACACACACACATTTATTCAAATTACCTTCATCTCAGTGTTCTGCATTAATTTCTTTGTTAACGATATTATATGGGTATAATAGAGGAAATAAACTCTTCCATCTCAGAACATTTTTGTGTTTTTATTCTAATAATATTGTGCAGAAGGGTCAGATTTACATAAAAAAGGAGAGTATTACATTTCCTAACAAGCATTTTTACCTCCTCCTTTATATTTTCCCTACAATCCCTTCCCTCCCACCTCCACAAGTACACTCCCCTCCCCCTTCCTTCCTCTGCCTAAATTGTAAAGTTCATTTTGCAACAGTGTCTTGTGCATCGCATTGTTACAATGGGTCAACCTGTATCCCTATTTGAGCATATTTTTCCCTTCCCCTCCCCAAATTAGAGAAGCATACATACAAGATGGAAGTGCACCAACTTCAAATACAGAGAAAACATGGGTTATGGCGTGGGGAGAAACATACAAAGAAACAAAAAAAAACGACATCACACATTATAAGTATGTTAGAAACAATAGAGAGAAACAAAAAACAACTTGTGTCCCTATCTTGGGGTTCAATTTCTTTAACATCATCTTATCTGGTTATATGCACATATCTTTTGAACTTTTCTGCTTATCCCAGACATATATTCGTTATTGAAAATAAGGGAAATCATGGGACCTATGATTCTTTAGACTTGGCTTACTTCACTCAATAAATTTTTTTCCAAGTCTTTCTATTTCCTAAGAAATTGGGCAATGTCATTCTTTCTGATGGAGGCATAGAATTCCATTTTGTATATATACCACATTTTCTTGATCCATTCATCTAATGAGATCATCTGGGTTGGTTCCATATCTTAGCTATCGTAAATAATGTTACAATAACCATAGTAGTGCTGGTAGTTTTAGTATGGTCTTGTTTATGATCATTTGGGTAAATCCCCAAAAGTGGGATTACTGTGTCATAGAGGAGTTTTATGTGGAGTCTTTTGAGAAACCTCCATACTGCTTTCCAAAGTAGTTGAACAAGTTTACACTCCCACCAAGAATGCAGTACGATTCCCTGTGGCCACATACCTTTCAACATCTGTTGTTGTAAAAATATGGGCTCCATGGATTTGCATGTCATCCTCGTGCAGGGGGCATGCTAATCTTCTTCGTATCGTTCCAATGTTAGTGTATGTGATGCTAACTTGAGCACAGAACATTTTTTATATATCAAGTATAATTTTTTTTATTTTATTAAACTAGACAATTCAACAGAAAGTAAGTTAAAAAGAATTGTGAAATTTTAGAATCATGTATTTCTTTATAAGCACACATTGAAGAATAAAATCAAGATAGACATGCCAAAAACAAAATAATTCCAGAAATTTGTAGTTCAAGAGATGTGTAAGAGGAGGAATTCAATTATTCTATACAAGGAACCTGTCAAAATGAACATTGCAGCAAGTGTTAAGGCTTGTTAAAAGTTTTAAATATGCTTAATTTTGGGATTTTGTTTATATATGCCAAAAATAGGACTCTTTGGCAGGTATAAAACTTTTCTGCAAAGTATTTAAGATTTACGGTAGCAGACATTATGTACTAAGTATGTACATTTCAGATTTTAAGGAAACTTTATTAATGAGAATTTGCAAAGTCTTTGTGTAAAGAAGCAGAGTGAAGAATTAAGACTTTAACTACACAGTTTCTGTTAATACTTTAGGGATTCCTTACTTTATTTGTTAGCAAGGAATAAATGATGATATAAGCCATAATGTACACATGTATGTTACTATTTACACACATATTCATACACATGTATACATGCACACATGGAGAAAGACACATAATTACAGCCAACAAAAGTTTCACCAGTTTTTGAATATGCCTTAAACTGAATACTTGGAACAATATATATTGAAGATGTATTTGTCTCTAAGAGTTCTTTTACCACTCCTCTTATCTCTTAAAACTGGTAGTTTTAGAGAGATTTGACTTACAAAAATGCAGTACAAGGGATAGCAAGTCACTTGGAAATCTCAATAAGTATAAGTCATATGGTGTCTCCCTGCTCCTCACAGAATGCTTACTTTTGTAGACACTCTCAACAACCAAAGTAGCAGGAGAATACCCTGGTAAAGAGTAAAGTTAAAAGGCTTTAAATGGCATCCTTACTTGAGCTCTTTTTCCAACAGCCAAGCATGAATTCCTAGGCAGATGAGTGAGTCCTCAGGAAACTGGACTCTACATATACATTTAACTAACCCATGTGAAAATTCCTATGTGAGAAATGCTGACTGAGGTCTTGCTGATTTTCTGGCCAAGAAAATAAGAAAAAAAAGAATTATTTTTAATGTTTTCAAGTTTGAGAATAATTTGTAGCCTGTCAATAAATGTGTAGAACACAATTATACCAACTGACAAAAAAATGATGGCATTTCATTTATGTGCTCCTGGACTTGGCCAGTGATTTTAGATGTGTCTACACAAATAGAATCAGCATAAATCAATCCAGCATTTTTTCATTTAAGATATAAGGAAAGGATACTGATTGACCCATTGTAACAATGAGATATACAAGACTCTCTATCAGAGGATGGGTGAAGTGGGGAGGTGGGGACGTGTGAAGGGAAGAGATGGTAGGGGAAAAACAAAGGAGGGGGTAACAATGCTCAATAAGAAATGTATTCATTGCCTTACTTATGTAATTGGAACCCCTCTGTACAGTACTTATAATAAAAAATATATATTAAAAAGATACAAGGAGAACTTCTGTACTTATATGAAGATGTATTTGTCACTCAATATAAGTAAGGTATAGGTTTTAGGACCACAGGCTTATTACTTTGGATACTCAAAATCTCTACATGAACACAGTATATTATTTATATTAGAATCTGCCCACAAGCTAATGCAGTATAATTGCTATGAGAATTTTTACTACATTCTATATTTGTAATGAAAACTAAAAGTTATGCACTATCAACTGATAGAAATTTTTTCAGATAAATTTTGTATGCAGTTTGTGGATGGAATTTGGAGAGCAATTTTGAAAAGCACAAATTTCATCAAAAAGACCAGTCTACAAATTGTAAAAAAGAGCTAATACAGCATCATTGAATAGTATGGAACTTCAAGGAGAAGTACTTGAATTGAGACAATATCAGAAAGTGTAACAACCCAAGGAATTTTTGGAAATGCAGCTACTAGATTTCTCATGTAGAGCTTTCATAACAGTTTGTGAAGCACAAATCAGAACCTCACTGAAGTGTAGATGGTTTTCCCTCAACTTTCTGTCATGATCAGTCATTATCAATCAACATATAGCTAATCTTGAATAATCCTCTAATAAAATGTTGGTGGAGTGTTTATATGGAGAAAATCTCAGAAGGCTAACTTTTTCCAATTAGGACAGTCTGTATTCTATGATTCATCCAAGAGAAAACTAGGTAAGCATCCATTTACAACCTTCTGAATAATTCTGATTCAGCACACATCACTTATCTATCCATACTTGTGCCCGAATGAAAAGATTTTAAAATAATTTATCATTAAAATTTTAAATTTAGGGTTCCGGGTAGATAGCAGAGGAGAAGCTAGAAGCTAAACAAGCTCTCACATAGAAAGCAGTTTAAGTGCTCCAGTGAACAGTCCTAAGCCAGAGAATCACACCAAGTGTGCCATCACAGTACTAAGAGTTAGGCCAAAGAGGGAAAATCCAGGCAAGGAGACAAATCTGAGCACTTGCCAGCAGCCATGGTTGCAGCTGTGGCGGGTATGGTGGCAGCCGTAGCCGCCATAGCTGCAACACAGAGAGTCTAGGACAAAGGCAGCAGATGCAGCAGGAGAGAGGATTCTACTAAACACCAGCAAGAACTAACAAGGAGCAGACATCATTCTTCAGATCACAGACCAGAGATGACCCAGGAACCAGACTCCTGTGTGAGTAGAAACCTGACTTCCTCTCTCCTTCTAAGGGAGCAGAGAAGGGAAGGCTACCCCTCCCTGCCCACTACGGGAGATCTCCATTTTTGATACTGGCAAAGGCCTGGCTGATCAGCTAGCTCCAACTCAGTCCTTGGATGAAAACAAAAAGTCATTTAGCAGGTCACAGGAACCTAACCTGACCTGCCAGGTTCAGCTCCACCCAGGGAAAATTCACCCAGCCCAAGAGTGGCTTTCTTCACTAGGTAAACAGAGCCAGAGGCTGCCCCTCCCTACAACAGCCTAGACAATCAATTGAAATTCAGTAACAATAAACCCTGAGAATGGCTCCTGGCTGGGATCTGTGACTGCCTCAGAAGCTAGCCCCTCAGGGAAATGCTACTGTTTGCTGAAAGGCCTCAATCTGCCCAGAACCTAGCCCCATCACAGCATTTCCAAACTAAAAGAAACAGCCATCACCCTCTTTTGTGATACTCAAAGCAGATCTCCCTCCCATTGAACTAGCCTGGGAGGAGGATGACAAAATCCTGGGTAAAGCAAAGCATTTTTTTGCCTGCTCAAACAAACTGACTTAAGAAACAACCAAGCTACAGGAAAATCAAACACCACAAGCAGACCAGAGACTCCAACAAGAGACTGGTTATGGACACAAGGGAGGTACAGGATCTTCCCATCTCACCCCAAAAAAGCAAAGAACTCTTTTTTGGTACCTTTTATTAAAATTTTTAACATTTTTAATTTAAAAAATTGTTTTCTATTAACTTTTTTTTCTTCCTCTTATAATTTTTATTTTAGGTTTATATGTGTGTGTGTGCTTTTTTCACTTTTGTTTAGCTCTATTGACCTTCTTATCCTTTTTTCCTTTCTTTCTCATTCTTTTCACTTTTTCTTCTCTTTCGTTCTTTTTTTGCGTGATTTAATCGCTGTTCTGCTCATTCTCAGATATACCTGTATTCGATTATTAGACCTTATAACCCATTGTATACACACTTAATCCAGAAATTTATTACTGAATTCAAAACCTCTTAGACTTAAATTCCTTAATAGCCGTACTACCTGTATATACCTATATAAAATTTTAAGCATTTTTATTTTTTAATTTTTCATGTCTCCTTTCTATCCCTCCATTTCTCTTATCCTATTCCCATCCTAATCTGAATATTATGTTTTTAATTTGCATAATTTTTAAGTGTTCCATTTTTTAATTTTTGTTTTACTATTTTTCGTTGTCTTTTTTTTCTCTTTCTTTTTTCCCCTGTCTCTACTATCATTCTATCCAACCTATTTCCTGCTTTGAGATTAGGACTAAGTTAGCTCTCCCTCTACCTTTCCAGAACCCTCTATTCCTATTTATACCCACATCTCTTGCTAAACCTAATAACTTCTGGTTTGCCAAATTTTTCTCTGCAGTTTGTAGCTTATTAATACATAGTTGTTTGATGTTGAAAAATATATCTGTTGAACTAGATTATATCTGCAGGCTTTTGACTTTGCAATTACATACTTTGTTGATGCTTGCCTTAAGATAAGTTTTCTAGCACAAAAGTGGTGTTACTCTCATCCCAAATGGACAGAATAAGCAGGAAAAACACAAGAAAAATGGCAAGTCCAGGTATCTCAACTTCCACTCATGATAATCAGTGGACAGAACAGATAATGAATAATCCAGAGGAGAGTTCCCAAAAAGCTCTACAAACACTAATGGTAAACATGGTAAATAAAAAGATTGAAAACCTGCAAAGGACTCTGTGTGAGCATGATAGGGAGAGAGAGGAGGCAAACCAAAGATCAAAACAGGAAGCTCATTGGTGTGAGGAAGCTACTCAAAGATAGATAAAGGAATTGTATGAGCCGCTTGAGAACACTCAAAGAGAAATAAAGGAATTGTGTGAGCAGGCTGAGATCAGGCAAAGAGAACCACAGGAATTGCATGAATGTGAAGAAGCTAATCAAAGAGTAATACAGGAAATGAGAGAGCAGGATGAGAATAGACAAAGATCACTAGAGGCATTCATGGAATCCATAAAGAGAGAGCTGAAAGACATCAGGGAGTCCACAAAGGGAATGCTGAATGGATGCCAACAGAAGGAATGGGAGTCCAAGGAAACCATAACCAATCAAATAAGTGATTTGAGAATAAACACTGATCACCAAATTAAGAAAGTAAAAAATTTCATATAAGATCTAAAACAAAGATCCAACAAAGAATTTGAAGCCACAAACAGTGACCAAGTAGAAGGAAAAGAAAAAAAAAGTAGAAAGTGTGGATAGTAGGATGGACCATGCAGAAAAATCCTGAGGAAAGAAGACAGCCTAGATATTATAAAGAACATACAACCATCCATGACAAATCCAAGAAATATGATAGATCTATTCAACAATCAACCCTTGGAAGATACCATTAGAAGGCCTAATCTGAGGATAATGGGTGTAGAAGAGCACCTAGAGCCAGAAGTCAATAGTCTAGGAATTTGTTTAACAGGATCCTAGCAGAAAACTTCCAAAACATGCAAAAAGATAGGCCTATTCAGATACAAGAAGCTTTTAGAACTCCCAATAGACCAGACCAGAACAGGACATCCCATTGTCACATTATAATATGCACAGGATCAATTCACACCAAGGAAAAGATCCTTAAAGTTGTCATGGAGAAAAGATCAATCACCTATAAAGGGAAACCAATTAGAATCACCTCAGATTTCTCAGCAGAGACAATCAAAGCAAGAAGAGCCTAGAATGATGTAAGCCATGCCCTAAAGACAAACAACTATCAACCAAGAATACTTTATCCAGCTATACTCTCCTTAATATTTGGAGGTCAAATAAAACCCTTCCATAGCAAAGAAAAATTGAAACAATATATCTCCACCAAACCAGCCCTACAAAAGAATCTTAAAGATGTCCTACACAGTGAAAACCAACAAGACCACAATAAAAGCCAAGAAACAGAACCCAAACTGAGAATCCAAGAACCATAGAAAGAACACAGTTGCCTCAGCCCCGAAAAAGTTGGATAAAATGGCAGGAACTCCCAAATACATCTCAGTTCTATCTCTCAACATTAACGGACTTAACTCACCAATTAAGCGACAAAGTCTGTCTACTTGGATTAAAAAGCAAGATCCTTCTATCTGCTGCCTTCAGAAGTCACATCTTCCCCACAAAAACAAACACATTTTCAATTTTAAAGTCTGGAACAAAATCTACCAAGCAAATGGCCCCCATAATCAGGAAGGAATTGCAATCCTAATATCCGATAAAATAGACTTTTAATATTAGTGAAAAGGTCGGTGCAAAGTAATTAAGGGATCACTCAGGGGGATATTACAATTCTAAATATCTATTTGCCAAAAAACGGAGCACCCAAATTTATCCAAGAAACACTACTTTCCCTCAAATCCCACATAGATCCAAAGACATTAATTGTTGAGGACTTTAACACACAATTTTCCCCACTAGATAGAAGAACTTCGCAGAAACTCAACAGAGAAACCTCAGATATAAACAACTGTATAGACCAAATAGATTTAACAGACATCTACTGAATATCTCACACAGCAGCTTTAGACAATACGTTTTTCTCAGTAGCACATGGAACATTTTCCAAAATAGACCACATTTTAGGCCACAAAGCAAACTTGTCCAAATTCAGAAACATTGAAGTTTTACCTTGCATTCTCTCAGACCACAAGGGGATAAAATTAGAACTCAACACTGTTAGGTTTTTAAAAAGAAGTTGCTGAGTAAGAACTGCAGCAGCACGTGGTATTCAGGTAAGGGGTAGACCTGCTGGGACCAGGGAAGGTTGGCACTCCACGTGGCTGGGAAAGGCCTGGCAAGGAGAGAGAGCTGGGAAAGATAGGAAAGAGCTAGAAAAGAGCAGAGAGAGGGGTAAGAACAGTAGCACTCATGTGGTATTCAGGTAAGGGGTAGGTTTATTCAGTGGACCTGCTGGGACCAGGCAAGGTTGGCACTCCACGTGGCTGGGAAAGAGAGAAGAAAGAGAAAGGAAAGAGCTAGAGCAGAGAGAGAGCTAGAAAAGAAGAGCAAGAGCAAGAGCTAGAAACGAACAGAGAGAGAGCTAGAAATGAACAGAGAGAGCAAGAAAAGAGCAGCAAGAGCAAGAGCTAGAAATGAACAGAGAGAGAGAAAGGGAGAGTCTGGGCCTGGGCTAGCCCTTATCTAGGGTATGGGCGGGGAAAGGTGTGGCCACATCAAATTCAGATGTGACCTCTTCCAGGTGTCTCAGTTGCCTAGGTAACGCAGGTACTGGGTGGAGACTTTGCTGCGAGGAGGGTGGAGTCTGCTTGCCATCCAGGGGCGGACCTTACATTCCAGCCTTTTAATAATCATGAAATAGGGCAAGGATTCTCTCTGGCTACTTCCTGCTGAAAAGGGGCGTCGACAATAGGGGTAAAAGGCTGGAATTTGGTCTCCTCCCAGAGAAGACAGTGAGCAGCAGCTGTCCCTTGGTGGCGTGAGTTCTTAGATGAAATCTGGAGAAGTCTCATGAGCATTGAGGGGCTGGAAAAAAAAATACTAGACAGCAAATAAATGGCAAGAGGAAGGACTTGGGGCTGAAAATGTTGGTAGAAATGTCCCTAGCTACTTCTGACATCGGGAGACTAGGTGGAGAAGTCAGGTGACAAAGGCAAGAATATAAATTCCTGTCCAGTTAATAGGTAGACTTGTATGGACACTAGATGGGCACGCTTCTTACTTCTACTGACCTCCAGCTCAGGTTAATTTTGAAAGGGCAGACACAAAGTAGCTGATGTGACATCTCCTCTTACTCCTCTCCATGTTCCCTTGTTCCCCAGACTGGCTGAGTCTAGGTGATCGTTGCAGGGATGGCTTGTCCCAGTTGGTATTCAAGATTTGAACTCAAGGCCTGGCACTGTCCCTGAGCACTTCTGCTCAAGGCTAGCACTGAACCACTTTGAGTTATAGTACCACTAATATTCAAGGAGGTTTGAACTCAAGGCCTGGGCACTGTCCCTGAGCACTTCTGCTCAAGGCTAGCACTGAACCACTTTGTGTTATAGTACCACTTGCAGTGTTTAGCTGGGAGATGGAGTCTTAGGGATTTTTCAGCCTGGCGGGCTTTGAACTGCAATCTTTGCCACAAAAGCCCTTTATTATTTCCAATTAAAGCAATAAGGAGATCAAGTAGAGTAAGTAGAGCTTACCTGGTTCTTATCAAGAATTGCCAACAAGTATTCTGAAATGACAAAACTCATTAGATGTAATGAGAATTTTAGCACAGATATGCCCAGTATTTTAGAACCACATAGTCAGTAGTAGAATACTCAACACAAAACAAAAAAGGCAAAACTTAAAACCTAAAATTTCGACAACGTTTAGACATCTTTGCTAACAAAGCATATCAGATGGTTGGGCCTCCGTTACCAGGGCCTGTGAAAAGAGCAACTTGTTAGCAAGGCACCTTAGAATAGATGGAGTAGTAAACTTAGTGGAAGGTTAAGGGTCAGATGGGGCCAAACCCTTAATCCACCACGTGGCCAAGATGGCGAATTCAAGATGGCAAATTTCTGAAAGAATGCAAAGAAAGCCTGAACAAATAGACCAAGCCTACATTGGCTAGCCTTTGAGAGGGAACCTAGAGGGCGGTCCCTGGGACCCAGCCTGTGTCGCACTCTTCAAGGCACAAGCCAAAAAGTTGTAGAAAAAAAGGGTAGAAACTTGCCCATGAATGGCAGTGAGCAAAGAGAGCCCGAAAGTAAACAGACTTCTGATCATTTACCATTGCAGTAGCAAAAACTGTACTTCTGAGAATGGCATAAAAATGAGGCTCTCTGGCTTTCCAGGGAGCACAGGAGACATTTCAAAGGGGTTTCACTGCTCAGGCGTGATTCGTAGCACCCCATTAAATGAGTAGAGTCAGTCTGGTGAGTGAAGGAGAGCTGACCAGGCAGAAGCGGCGTCCCGACTTCCCCCAGAGCCCTTTAAAGAGAAATGGCCAAGCCCCCATAACCAAGCGTCCTCGGCTTCAGAGGTGACCGGCCTTTCAGCTAAAGACCGTAGGAGCTCTCTGGCGTGGCACCAAGTCTGGACAGAGACTGAGTAACAGAGAGCCGTAGAGTAGTTTCACTCACCAGAGTAGAGAAGTGGTGTGGACGTGGATGTGAAGGCAGCAATGGTATCGATGCGTTGATTCCGCCGCAGACAGACTGGTTTGCAAAAGGCCGTCATAACTGCGGGTATTCCTCAGAGCAAAAAGGGAAGAACAAAAAAAAGAAAAAAGAGGAAAAAAACAGAGAAATCCCAGCTTTCCTGACTATAAGCCTTTATCCGAGTCACGGCACCATTTATGTTAGGTTTTTAAAAAGAGGTTAACGAGTAAGAACTGCAGCAGTTATGTTAGGTTTTTAAAAAGAGGTAACCGAGTAAGAACTGCACCAGCACGCACGTGGTATTCAGGTAAGGGGTAGGTTTATTCAGTAGACCTGCTAGGACCAGGCAAGGTTGGCACTCCACGTGGCTGGGAAAGAGAGAGGAAAGAGCTAGAGCAGAGAGAGAGCAGAGAGAGCTAGAAAAGAAGAGCAAGAGCAAGAGCAAGAGCTAGAAACGAACAGAGAGAGAAAGAGAGAGTCTGGGCCTGGGCTAGCCCTTATCTAGGGTATGGGCGGGGAAAGGTGTGGCCACATCAAATCCAGATGTGACCTCAGCGGATGCAGATGTGACCTCTTCCAGGTGTCCCAGTTGCCTAGGTAACGCAGGTAATGGGTGGAGACTTTGCTGCGAGGTGGGTGGAGTCTGCTAGCCATCCAGGAGCGGACCTTACAAACACCAAAAGCCACCAAAGAAAGTCATGTAACACACGGATCCTGAAAAACACACTGCCCAATCACGAGTGGGTTATGGAAGAGATTAGAAAGAAAATTCAAATGTTCATGATATTCAACAAAAATGAACACACCAAGTACTAGCTCCTCTGGGACACAACAAACGCAGTATTCAGAGGCAAGTTTATAGCTCTACACAAACAAATTGGAGAGATCTGAACCAATTTAATGAGTCATCTGAGCCTCCTTGAAAAAGAGCAGTAAGATAAACACAATCCAGTAGATGGAAATAAATAATTAAAATTAAATCAGAATTAAATGAAGTGGAATGTAAAAAAAATAGAAAAAAAACAGAGTTGATTCTTCGAAAAAAATAACAAAATTGACATACCCTTAGCAAATCTTATCAGAAAAAGAAGAGAACACACCCAAATAAACTCAGAGATGAGAATGGAAGCATCATCACAGAAACAACTAAGATTCAGAACATTATAAGGGAATACTTCTCAAAACTTTATGCTAATGAGTTTGAGAACATGGCAGAAATGGACCTTATCCTAGCAAATACTGACATGCCCAAACTAAGCCAAGATGAGTCAAACTATATTAAAAGGCCTGTATCAAGCATTGAAATAGAAACAATAAGAGACCTTCCATCTAAGAAAATCCCAGGACCAAATGGTTTTACAGCAGAATTCTATAAGGCCTTCAAAGCAGACATCACACCAATACTCCTCGAAATCTTCAATGAAACTGAAAGAAAAAGTTCACTACTGAACTCATTCTATGAGGCCATCATAACACACATCCCAAAACCAGGAAGGGACTCATCAAAGAAAGAGAACTATAGACCCATTTCTCTGATGAACACTGATGCAAAGTCTCTCAACAAAATTTTGGCCAATCGACTTCAACAATTCATAAAAAAAATCACATACAACGATAAAACAGGATTCATTTCAGGGATGCAAAGCTAGTTTAATATACTCAAATCAATTAATATAATTCATCACATCAACAGCATCAAGGATAAGAACCACATGGTTATCTCAATAGATGCAGAAAAAGTTTTTGACAAGATCCAACACACTTTTATGATGAAGGTTTGGAAAAATTAGGAATCCATGGAACATTACTCAATACAATAAAGGCTGTATATGACAAACCTATAGCCAGCATTATACTTAATGGTGAAAAACTAAAGCTATTTCCTCTTTACTCAGGAATGAGACAAGGATGCCCACTCTCTCCACTTCTCTTCATTCGAGTATTGGAATGCCTAACTAGAGCAATAAGACAAATGCAAATACAAGAGGGATCCAAATATGCAAAGAAGAATTAAAACTCTCCCTCTTTGCAGATGCCATGATCTTGTATTTAAAAAATCGCAGAGTCCACTCCAAAATTACTCAAAACTTTGGCAAAGTAGCAGAGTATAAAATTAACACTCAAAACTCAATGCCTTTTCTGTATGCCAACAAAAAAGAAAGTATGGCTGAAATTAGGAAAACAATCCATTTGTAATAGCCCACAAAAAAATACCTAGGTATTAACTTAACCAAAGCAGTGAAGGACCTCTATGATGAAAACTTTAATACCTGAAAAAGGAAATCAAAACTGAACTTAGAAAGTGGCAAAAACTCCCATGCTCCTGGATTGGAAAGATCAACATCGTGAAAATTGCAATATTTCCCAAGGCTATCTAAAAATTCAATGTGATACCTATCAATATTCCAACCTCATTCTTCAAGGAAATAGAAGAGGCAATCAAAAAAATCATATGGAACAATAAAAGACCCTGAATAGCAAAAATGTTCCTTAACAGAAAGAACTGTGCTGGAAGAATATCAATACCAAATTCAAATTCAACTACAAAGCCACAATAATCAAAACAGCTTGGTACTGGCACAAGAACAGACCTCAGGACCAATGGAATAGAATTGAAAACCCAGAAATGAACCTATAGACCTATAGCCATCTAATCTTCGATGAGGGAGCTAAAAAAATAGAATGGAAGAAAGACAGCCTCTTCAGTAAATGGTGCTGGCAAAATTGGTTCACTACTTGTAGAAAACTAAAGCTAGATCCTTATATATAACCCTCTACCAGAATCAACTCCAAATGGATCAAAGAACTTGGAATAAAAACAGACACTCTGAAAACATTACAGGATGGAATAGGAGAAACCCTAGGCCTTGTTGGCATAGGCCGAAATTTTCTTAATAGAGACCCAGAAACACAAAAAAATCATAGAAAGGTTGGACAAATGGGATTGCATAAAATTGCAGAGCTTCTGCATGGCAAAGGACATAGATAGCAAGGTTAATAGAAAGCCCATGGATTGGGAGAAGATCTTCACTAGCCATAAAATGGACAAGGGTCTCATTTCTAAAATATACCTGTAACTCAAAAATTAAAATCCCCCAACAAATCTTCAAAGAAACAACTGCCCAATAAATAAGTGGGCTAAAGACTTAAAGAGAAACTTCTCTGAAGAGGAAAGAAGGATGGCCAATAGACACATGAAGAAATGCTCAACCTCCCTAGTCATAAAAGAAATGTAAATCAAAACAACATTGAGATACCACCTCACCCCAGTTAGAATGGCTATAATCAAGAACTGTAATAACAACAGATGCTGGAGGGGATGTGGACAGAAGGGAACACTACTGTATTGTTTATGGGAGTGTAAACTTGTTCAACCAGTTTAGAAATCAGTATTGAGGTTCTTCAAAAGACTCCACATAGAGCTCCCATGTGACCCAGCATTCCCACTTTGGGTATTTTCCCAAATGTTCACAAACAAGACCACACTAGAGTTTCCATCACAACTACGCTTATTGCATCATTAGTTACCATAGCTAATATATGGAACCAAAACTGATGGCCCTTAGTAGATGAGTAGACCAAGAAAATGTGGAATATATACACACTGGAATTCTATGCCTCCATCAGAAAGAATGACATTGCCCCATTTGTTAGGAAATGGAAAGGCTTGGAAAAAAGTTTATTAAGTGACATAAGCCAGGCCCAAAGAAACATAGGTCCCATGGTTTCCCTTATTTGCAATAACGAGTATATGTCTGAGACAAACAGAAACTGTCAGACAAGTTGATGTGAGGGAAATAAACCCTAAGATATATATTCTAATGTTATTTCCTTCATGTGATTGTTTCTAACACATTTAAAAGATTATTTCTTTTTTGCTTTGTATGTCCCTCCCCCAGTGTACAAACCCTGCTTTCACTGTACTTGATGTTGGTATAATTTGTGGAGGGGAAAGGAAAAAACAAATCGTTTAAATAATAGGGATACAGCTGGACCCATTACAACAATGAGATGTACATGTCATTATGTCGAAAACAAACTTTAAAATTTTGGTGTGTGGGGAGAGGATTGGGTGGGGAGCATGGAAAGGACAGGAAGTTATGGGAAGGGGAAACAAAGGAGGAGGGTACAATGCTTGATAAGAAATGTACTCATTATCTTACCCATGTAATTGAAACCCCTTTGTACAGTATTTTCACAAAAACAAAAAAATAAATTTAAATATGGAATGAAATTAGTTCCAATAATGCATTGCATTAAGGTATTTAGAAATAACTTAAATGTGCATAAGATTTTTTTTTAAATTTTAATGTTTATTTTTTGTGAGCATACTGTACAGAGGGATTACAATTACATGGACAAGATAATGAATACATTTCTTATCAAGCATTGCAGCCTCCTCCTTTGTTTACCCTTCACATCTCTTCCCAGCCTCCACCCCCTCCCACCCAATCTCCCCCTCCAAAGATTTTTTTATTGGAAATGAAAGGATATTGGAATTAGGTTCTCTACATTTTTTTATTTTTTGTGAACATACTGTACAGAGGGGTTACAATTACATCGGCAAGATAATGAGTACATTATCGTAAAGTTCGTTTTCAACATGACAACTTGTACTTCTCATTGTTGCAGTGGGTCCACCTGTATCCTTAAACGACTTGTTTTTCCCCATCTCCGCCACAAATTATACCGACATCAAATATAGTGAAAGCAGGGGTTATACTGTGGGGTAGGAACATACAAAGCAACAAAGAAATAATCTTATAAATGCGTTAGAAACATATGCATGAAACAAAAAAACATTTAAATGCATATCTAAGGGTTCATTTTCCTAACATCACATTATCTGACCTTTTCTGCTTGACTCATACATATACTAGATATTGCAAATAAGAGAAACCATGGGACCTATATTTCTTTGGGGTTGGCGCTACATTTTAAGCAATTTGCTTAAAAGAATAGGCAAAATAAAATTTACATTTGCAGCAGATTTGACACATTAACTTTTGTATGTTGAAAGGGAAACAAGCCTCAACAATATGTCAATTTTCTCTTCTTATTTATCTCTAAAGGTTTATGCTTCTGGTCTCTTAATATTATAACTTCAAAAGAGTATGTTTAGCTAGTTGTAAAGGGGTTTTGCTTCATCGTGTCAGTTTTGAATAAAGTGTATGTGCATTTCAATATACAGTGCATCTGGACCATTTTCAAACTTCACATTTTTCTTCCTTCCTTTACCCCAACCCCACCTATCCCTTCATGTTTCCTACTTATATTCTGACATGTGTACATTGAATGTTATGAGTGTATTAGTCCACCATTTCCCTCTCCATTCTTCTATACTACTCCCTTTAGCCCAGATCCCCTTTTTAAGACTTGTTTCAACTTCATGGTATTTTGTTAAATATCTCTACTTTGGCATTTGGCTATGGGCTTGCCACATCCTCTCTTCCATGTTTGACCTACATAAATGAATATATTTCTCCACATTTCTAATCTCTGAATGGCTAAGATATATCTCCTTTACTATTCTCCTTCTGTCTTAAATTTAGAATTGGACTTTCAGGGACATCCGATAGAACATTTTTATTCTCTACACACTGAAGATGGAAGGGAAATAATTTCCATGCTGTCAGCATTATCTTATCCATCATGAATTCCCATCGCTATTCACTTCAGCAGTCTAAATATAAAGTCATATTTTCTGCATTATATTCACACAGTATAAGTGAATATCAAGGGTAATTTACCTAGTATTGGAAGTTTAGGGACGATCTTCAATTTCTGATGATAGAAGCAGGAATCAGTTTTAATTTTCAGATTCCTCTATGTAGTGAGCCCTGCATTCTTCTAAATTTTCGATAAATTTCGAGTTACTTTTTGTTAATAATTTAAAAAGTTTTATTTCAGTATTTGAAATGCTGCTCCAATTATTTTAAAAGTTTCACAATAAGTTAGACTGAACTTTTTCCTCCCATGTTCCCCACTAGTTCAGGTTAAATCTCCTTTCGCTGTATTTTTTGAGAGACCAAGGGATAAGGGTAAACAGAGAGATGATCATTACTCAGATATTTCCTTCCTCTTCTGTTTCTGTGGTTTTGTTGAGAGGAAGACTGGAGCAGGGAACAAGAGTGATGCTTGACTTCACCATACAAGGGAGCATTCCTGCCATGTCAATTATTGTTTCTCAGAATCACTGAAATTGCTTAACCTTGCCTTCTGACAGTAACCTAACTGTGGCTTCCTTGGTGCAGAGGAAGCACACTAACAGGTTATTACCCATAAATTGGTATTTTATATCTCAGCTTACTACTACCAAAAATAAAAAGCTTTGGCTACATAAATGCAAAGGTACTGATTGTCCAACAAAACCTTAGTGAGGAGTAGACAATTCTACTCATCTACCCCCCCCCCTTGTATCCTCCCTTCTATTCCCCTCCCCTCATTTAACCTCCCTTACTTTCTTCTTTCTTTGTGTCTCTCTACTGCATATTCATCTCTATCTTCTCTCTTTTTCTCTTCCAGTAGCAAGTGCTTTGGTTTATCAGAAAACACATAAATAATTGAACAAATATTTTCTTCTCCTCTTTTTGTGATTTTTTATTCTTAAGAAGTGAGTTCTAGCACAGCACCAGTGGCTTACACCTAGATAGTCGGTAGGTTCAAATTTGACAATTGCAATTCGAAGCTATTCCAAGTAGATAATCCTAAGAGATTCTTTTCTCCACTTGTGGTAAATGGAAGAAGTGAAGGTGTGGCTCAGGTGGTATAGAGCAAACATTGAGAATTAAAGCCCAGATAGAGCTCAAGGCCAGGAGTTCAAATCCCAGTACCAGCACAATATTAAAAAAAATGAGTCCTTTTTCTATGAAAAGGGATATTTCTCCAAAAATTCATACCCAGGACAATTTTCAAGGTCCAAGACTCTTTTTAAGGCTCTTTCACATCTTAAACTGATTCCTCTGCTTGATTCATATTATGAAAAATTGGAGTCACACTTTATAATAAAAAGTGTGCACATTATTGAACAGTTCTTACCATTTTTAATGTAAAGGAAGCATGAGAGAAGAATTCATCTCACTTGGGTGAGTTAGGCTTGACTGACAGACTATTGCTAGTAAATGAGGGTCTGCTTACATGTAAAGAAGTCTATATAGATGTTTTTCTAGGAGAGAGAACAAGCTACCTGTTTCCAAGTTTGAATCAGATTAAGTTTATTCCTATGATATGGTAAAGAGAAGCTCATCTCATACAACACTATGCAGACAGTAATTTCAAAAATATTAAAAACCAAGGTCTATGTTTTGAACAGCTAAATTTTCACAAACAAAAACAGTTTTTGAGCCAAGAAAATATAAGTTAGAGCAATAGGAACTATATTAAATGTAGTTAATGGCTGAGTGATATGTGTAAAAGAGTTCTGTAATCACAACTAAACTATACATTTTTTCATAATGTCCCTAATAAGAATCTCTTAGATAGGCCTTGCTAAATCTGTCATAGAGTGCTGTGTTTATGCAATTGTCAGGTTTGTTTAGGGTCCAATATCTTCCACAGTCGCTTGGGTTGCAAACTGCTCTGTTGGGAAACACATGCTGTCTTGCTAGATACCTACGATTTTTTTTTTAATTTTATTTTATTTTATTTGAGAACATACTGTACAGAGGGGTTACAATTACATGGGCAGGATAATGCATACATTTCTTACCAAGCATTGCAGCCTCCTCCTTTGTTTACCCTTCACCTCCCTTCCCAGCCTCCCCCCTCCCCCCCACCCAATCATACCCCCCACCGACATTGTAAAGCTGGTTTTGACATGACATTTTGTACTTCTCATTGTTGCAACAGGTCCACCTGAATCCTTAAACGACTTGTTTGTCCCCATCTCCTCCACATGTTATACTGACATCAAATATAGTGAAAGCAGGGGTTACACTGTGGGGGAGGGACATACAAAGCAACAAAGAAATACTCTTATAAATGCGTTAGAAACACATGCATGAAAGAAACAAAAACATGAAAATACATATTTGGGGGTTCGTTTTCCTAACATCACATTCTCTGACTTTTTCCGCTTGACTCATACCTATACTAGATATTACAAATAAGGGAAACCATGGGACCTATGTTTCTTTGGGCCTGGCTTACTTAACTTAATATAATTTTTTCCAAGCCTTTCCATTTCCTAACAAATGGGGAAATGTCATTCTTTCTGATGGAGGCATAGAATTCCATTGTGTATATATACCACATCTTCTTGATCCATTCATCTACTGAGGGGCATCTGGGTTGGTTCCATATCTTAGCTATGTTAAATAATGCTGCAATAAACATAGTTGTGCTGGTAGCTTTAGTGTGGCCTTGTTTGTGATCATTTGGGTAAATGCCCAAAAGTGGGATTGCTGGGTCATTGGGGAGCTCTATGTGGAGTCTTTTGAGGAACCTCCATACTGCTTTCCAAAGTGGTTGAACAAGTTTACATTCCCACCAACAATGAAGTAAGGTTCCTTTCTGTCCACATCCCCTCCAGCATCTGTTGTTGTTAGAGTTCTTGATTTTTGCTGTTCTAACTGGAGTGAGGTGATATCTCAATGTTGTTTTGATTTGCATTTCTTTTATGGCTAGGGATGTTGAACTTTTCTTCATGTGTCTATTGGCCATCCTTCTTTCTTCTTCAGAGAAGCTTCTCTTTAAGTCTTTCGCCCACTTACTTATTGGGCAGTTGTTTCTTTGAGGATTTGTTGTTGGGTGGTTTAATTTTTTGAGTTCCAAGTATATTTTAGATATGAGACCCTTGTCCGTTGTATGGCTAGTAAAGATCTTCTCCCAGTCCATGGGCTTTCTATTGATCTTGCTAGCTATGTCATTTGCCCTGCAGAAGCTCTGCAACCTTATACAATCCCATTTGCCCAACCTTTCTTTGATTTGTTGTGTTTCCAGGTCTCTATTCAGAAAATTTCGGCCTGAGGAAAGGATACCCAGGGTTTCTCCTATTCCATCCTGTAATGTTTTCAGAGTGTCTGCTTTGAGTTCAAGGTCTTTGATCCATTTGGAGTTGATTCTGGTGCAGGGTGATATATAAGGATCTAGGTTTAGTTTTCTACATGTAGTTAACCAGTTTTGCCAGCACCATTTACTGAAGAGGTTGTCTGCCTTCCATTCTATTGTTTTAACTCCCTTATCGAAGATTAGATGGCTATAGGTCTGTAGGTTCATTTCTGGGTTTTCAATTCTATTCCATGGGTCCTGAGGTCTGTTCTTATGCCCATACCAGGCTGTTTTTATTACTATAGCTTTATAGTAGGGTTTGAAATTTGGTATTGATATTCCTCCAGCAGTGTTCTTTCCGTTGAGGAGCGTTTTTGCTATTCGGGGTCTTTTATTGTTCCATACGAATTTTTGGATTGCCTCTTCTATTTCCTTGAAGAATGAGGGTGGAATTTTTATAGGTATTGCATTGAATTTGTAGATAGCCTTGGGAAGTACTGCCATTTTCACGATGTTAATCTTTCCAATCCAGGAGCATGGGAGGTTTTGCCATTTTTTAAGTTCTATGTTGATTTCCTTTTTCAAGATTTTAAAGTTTTCATCATAGAGGTCCTTCACTTCTTTAGTTAAGTTAATTTCTAGGTATTGTATTTTTTGTGGGGCTATTACAAATGGAGTTGTTTTCCTAATTTCAGCCACACTTTTCTCATTGTTGGCATACAGAAAAGCCATTGATTTTGGGGGGTTAATTTTATAACCTGCTACTTTGCCGCAGTTTTGAATCAGTTTGAGTAATTTGGGAGTGGAGTCTACGGGATTCTTTAAATACAAGATCATGTCATCTGCAAAGAGGGAGAGTTTTATTTCTTCTTTCCCTATTTGGATCCCCTTTATGTCTGCATCTTGTCTTATTGCTGTAGCTAGGCATTCTAATACTAGATTGAAGAGAAGTGGAGAGAGTGGGCATCCTTGTCTTGTTCCTGAGTTAAGAGGAAATGGCTTTAGTTTTTCACCATTGAGTATAATGCTGACTTTAGGTTTGTCGTATACAGCCTTTATTGTATTGAGGAATGTTCCATGGATTCCTAATTTTTCCAAAACCTTCATCAGGAAGGGGTGTTGGATCTTGTCGACTGCTTTTTCTGCGTCTATTGAGATAACCATGTGGTTCTTATTCTTGCTCCTGTTGATGTGAAGAATAATATTAATTGATTTGCGTATATTGAATTGTGATGCTGCTGGGTTAGTTATTCGGTAGATGTTTGTTAAATCTAGTTGATCTATGCAGCTGTTTAGATCTGCGGTTTCTCTGTTGAGTTTTTGCCGAGTTGATCTATCTAGTGGGGAGAGTGGTGTGTTAAAATCCCCAACAACTAATGTCTTTGGATCTATATGGGATTTGAGGGAAAGTAGTGTTTCTTTGATAAATTTGGGTGCTCCATTGTTTGGCGAATAGATATTTAGAATTGTAATATCCTCCTGGAGGAGAGATCCTTTAATTAGTATGTAGCGACCTTCTTTATCTCTTTTCACGAATTTTAATTTGAAGTCTATTTTATCTGATATTAGGATTGCAACTCCAGCCTGTTTATGCGGTCTGTTTGCTTGGTAGATTTTGTTCCAGCCTTTAACATTGAAAATGTGTTTGTTTTTATGGGCAAGATGTGACTCCTGCAGGCAGCAGATAGAAGGGTCTTGTTTTTTAATCCAACTAGACAGTCTATGTCGCTTAATTGGAGAGTTCAGTCCGTTAACATTAAGAGATAGGACTGAGAGGTATTTGGGAGTTCCTGCCATGTTATCTACCTTCTTGGGGGCTGCGAAAACTGGGTTCTTCCTATGGTTCTTGGATTCTCAGTTTGGGTGCAGTTTCTTGGCCTTTATTGCGGTCTTGTTGGTTTTCTATGTGTAGGACATCTTTAAGAATCTTTTGTAGGGCTGGTTTGGTGGAGATGTATTGTTTCAATTTTTCTTTGCTATGGAAGGTTTTTATTTGGCCTTCAGTTATGAAGGAGAGTTTAGCTGGGTACAATATTCTTGGTTGATAGTTGTTTGTTTTTAGCATGGCTTACATCATTCCAGGCTCTTCTTGCTTTGATTGTCTCTGCTGAGAAATCTGAGGTGATTCTAATTGGTTTCCCTTTATAAGTGATTACCCTTTTCTCTCTGACAGCTTTAAGGATCTTTTCCTTGTTCTGAGTTGATCCTGTGTGGATTATAATGTGGCGGTGGGATGTCCTATTCTGGTCTGGTCTATTTGGGGTTCTAAAGGCTTCTTGTATCTGGACAGGCCTATCTTTTTGCATGTTTGGGAAGTTCTCTGTTAGGATCCTGTTAAACAAATTTCCTAGACCATTAACTTCTGTTTCTAGGTGCTCCTCCACACCCATTATCCTTAGATTAGGCCTTCTGATGGTGTCATCCAGGTTTTGGATAGATCTATCATATTTCTTTGACTTGTCTTGGATGGTTGTATGTTCTTTCTCTATAATATCTAGGCTGTCTTCAATCCCTGAGATTCGATCTTCTGCATGGTCTAACCTGCCGTCAAGACTCTCTACTTTGTTTTTTATCTCTTTTCCTTCTAGTTGGTCAGCTGTGATGGCTTCAAGTTCTTTGTTGAAGCTCTGTTTTAGGTCTTGTATGAATTACTTTACCTCCTTAATTTGGTGTTCAGTGTTTGTCCTCAAATCACTTAGTTGATTGGTTATGGTTTCTTTGGGCTCCCATTCCTTCTGTTGGGTTCCATTCAGCATTCCCTTTGTGGTCTCCCTGATTTCCTTCAGCTCTTTGTTAATGGATTCCATGAATGCCTTTAGTGATCTTTGTGTGTTCTCTACCTGGTCTCTCAATTCCTGTATTATTCTTTGATTAGCTTCCTCCCGTTCGTGGGATTCCTGCAGATCTCTTTGAGTGTTCTCAGCCTGCTCACGCCATTCCTCCCTTTCTCTTTGAGTATTCTCAAGTTGTTCACGCAAATCCTGCATCAGTTTTTGAGTAGCTTCCTCACCCTTATGATATTCCTGTATAAACTTCTGGGATGCCTCCTCTCTCTCCCTGTCACGCTCATATAGATTCCTTTGTACGTTGTCAAACTTTTCATTTATCATGTTTGCCAGCAGTGTTTGAAGAGCTGTTTGGGAACTCTCCTCTGGATTATTCATTATCTGTTCTAACCCCTGATTATCAAGATTGGGAATTGAGATACCCGAATTTGCCATTTTTCTTGTGTTTTTCCGGCTTACTCTGCCCATTTGAGATGAAGATAGCACCAGTTTTGTGCTAGAACACTATCTTAAGGCAACCATCAACCAAAGTTTGCATTTGTACAGTCAATAGTCTACAGATACAATGTAGTTCAACAGATACATCTATTCGACATCAAACAACTATATGTTAAAGGGCTTCGAACCGCAGAGAAGAATTCGAAAACCAGAAATTATTAGGGTTAGGGAGAGATGTGGGTAAAAAATAGGAATAGATTGGTGTGGGGAGGCACAGGGAGAGTTAACTATGTCCTAATCACAATGCAGGAAATAGGTTGGGTAGGATGCAAGTAGAGAGACAGAGAGAAAAAGAAGAAAGGGAAAGGGGAATGAAAAGAGACCAGAAAAAAAAAATAGAAACGTAAAAATTAATGTTATTTTAGAGATTAAAAGACCATCTATTTATAGGGGAATATGAATATGTTGAGAGAAAGGGAGGGACATAGAGGAGATTTGAAAAACTTTAAAAGAGTTAAGTCACATAAAGTAGAACAAAGAGGAAAAGATGGAAAAGATAGGAAAGTGAGAAGAAAAGATCTGAAGTTCAGTAGAGCTAAACAAAAAACAAAAAGATAATTAAGAATGAAAGAAAAAGAGAAAGAAGACAAGAAAAGAAAGGAAAACACACATTCACGTATTCCTAAAATAAAAATTATAAGAGGAGAGAAAAAAAAAAAAGTTAATGGAAAACAATTATTTTTTCAGAAGTGGCAAAAATTAGAGATTAATAAAAGTTTTAGAAAAGCAAAAAAATTTTTTTTATATATATAAGGTAACAAAAAACGAAAAAAAAAAAAAAACAAAACAAAAAAAGAAAAAAAGAAAAGAAGAAGAAGAAGAAAAAAAAAGTTCTTTGATTTTTTTTTTTTTTTTGGGAGGGGTGGGAAGAGTCCTGTATCTCCCTTTTGTCTGTAACCAGAGTCTGGTTGGAGTCTCTGGTCAGCTTGAGGTCCTGTGGCTTGATTGGTTTCTTAAGTCAGTTTGTTGGAACAGGCAGAAAAATGCTCTGCTTTACCCAAGATTTTGAGATCCCCCTCCCAGGTTAGTTTACTGGGAGGGTGATCTGCTTTGAGAATCACAAAAGAGGGGGATGAACTGATGAGGCTAGGTTCTGGGTAGAGTTGAGGCCTTTCAACCAACAGTAGCTTTTCCCTGGGGCTATTTTGTGAAAAAAACTCACAGCACCCAGCCTGGAGCCATTCTCAGGGTTTCTGTTTTTCAATTGATTGTGGTGGCTGCTAGAGGGAGGGGCAGCCTCTGGCTCTGGTTACCAGGTGAGGAGAGCCACTCCAATGGCTGGCGCCTGAGCTGGGTGACTTTTCCCTGGATGGAACTGAGTCTGTGAGGTCACTTCGCCGTTAAGTTCTTGTGACCTGCTAAATGACTCGTTTTATTCCAAGGCCTGAGCTGGAGCTAGCCGCTCCTCCGAGCTTTGTCGGTATCCAAGATGGAGATCACCGGTGCTGGGGGGGGAGGGGTGGCCTTCCCTCCTCTGCTCCCTGGGAAGGAGTGAGGAAGTGGGGCTTCTACTCACGCCGAGTCTTGGATCCCGGGTCGTCTCTGGTCTGCAAAGTGCAGGATGAAGTTGTCCGCTCCTTGTTGGTTCTTGCTGGTGTTGAGTAGAATCCGCTCGTCCGCTGCGTCTGGCTCCTTCGTTCCGGACTGTGTCTCACGTGTGCCCCTGCGGCGGTGGTCGCTGCCGAGACCCTGCCGCCGCAGCAGCAGCTGCTGGCAGGCGCTCAGATGTGTCTGCTTGGCTTCCCCTCTCTTGAGTAACTCTCTGTCCCGTGATGGCACACTTGGTGTGATTCTCTGGCTTGGGACTGTTCACTGGAACTCTGAAACTGTTTTCTATGCAAGAGCTTGTTCAGATTCCAGCTTCTCCTCCGCCATCTTCCCGGAACTCCGATACCTACGATTTTTGTGCCACTGTGAAAAGTTATTGTTTTTCTTCTTTTAATTATATCTGTCAGTGTGAAGTCCTTTCATGATAAGAATAATAGTTTCTGGACCCTTTGTTACACTAACAAATCTCAGATATAAGTATAGTCGGGTGCCCGTGGCTCATGCCTATAATCCTAGCTACTCAAGAGGATGAGATCTGAGGATCACAGTTCAATGCCAGCTCAGGCAGGAAATTCCATGAGATTCTTATCTCCAATAATGTACCAGAAAACTGGAAGTAGCGCTATGTCTCAAGCGGTAGAGCTCTTGCCTTGAGCTGAAGAGCACTTGGACAGCACCTAAGCCCAGAGTTCAAGCCACATGACTGACCAAAAAAATATCTATCTATCTATCTATCTATCTATCTATCTATCTATCTATCTATCTATCTATCTATCTATCTATCTATCTATCTATCTATGATGAGTTGAATTACATTTAAATATAAATCAATATTTGTGATACACATTTAAAATATAAGTAAATATATGATGTATTTGTAATATATACATATATTTACATATATAAGATCATATTATACCTGTATGTTTATAAATACACTTGTAATTTATATCCAAAGAGTACATCTGAAGATTTTCGGGAAAATGTAGAGTGTCTAAAGGGTTACTACTGACCCGCCATACTTTCAATCATTTTTTTCTACTTATTACAATGTCTGGAGTACTAAGACTGAATGATTATGAAACAGAGTTGTTGTTTTATTCCTTACGATTTTGGATTAGAAACATCTACTTACTTTGTATAAAACCTACCAAAATGTGATCTTGAAATCACACTCCACAAACTGGACATATACATCAATTTAGCAACTTACAGGTCTCAAACTTTTATTTGAATCCTGTATCTCACACAGATTCAGTTTCCTTCGAGTCAGCTCCATGTACAAACATGCCTAGATTTTCATGCTCACATACATCACCATACTCACATGACATACTAAATGTAACATTGTAATAAATATATATATATATATATACTGAAAAAGAACACCTTTGTAAATGTAATTAAATTTTATTTTTAAATACAACGCATTATTGAAATACTGATGAAAGAGCAGCTGAGAGATGTTTCAAATAGTAGACTGCCTCCCTAAAGAGCATGTTTCTTATTCCAAACATCATTATTTCCATCCTTCTTTCTCCCACATAAAAAAAGCATAAATAACTACAGAATTAACTGCATGTTCCTTAATCATTCATTGAAGAGAGAAACTGTAATATATATATATATATATATATATATATATACATATATATATATATATATATATGTATGTATATACACACAATGATATACTATTTAGCCACACATAATTATGAAATAATATCTTCTTCAAGAAAATAGAATGGGAAACCTTCATATCAAAGCAATTAGCGGTACTGTGAAAAACAAATATTAGATTTCTCATATACAGACTCTAGACCCAGAAAATAAAATGAATGACCCAGGTGTAAAAGATGGAACTGATTAAGTTTTGAAAAAAGTAAGAGAGGAGATGAAGAGAAATATTGTGGAGTAAATATGTTCAAATATTTCATATGTTAGTATGATGGCATAATAAAATATAAGTATAAAAGTAGGAAAATGAAATTAATAAAATGAATAAAATGTAACAAGCTACATTATGTGGACATATGTTTATAACACAATAAAATACTTTTGTAAAATTAATATTTGCTAATAAAAAGTAAATTTCATTCCAGTTGTTATAGATTCATATGTTAATTTCCATTTTTAGCTCAGATATTTACCTGATAAAGTAAAAGGAGTAATAGGTTTTGCTCATTTAGAAGGACAATCTTGTCCAATTAGCATTAAAGTATTCTAGGTAAATACTGTCAATGTGAAATTGTTCAAATTATTATATTAGAATATTTCTAATTGACTCTTCAAAATATTACCCTACAGGTATATACTTTTTGCTGTTTATTGATTATTTTTCTACCCAATTACTATATGCCATTTTCTGAATGCAGTTTGGAATATGTAACTAGGATATATTATACCTAACCAGGAAATCAATTATTCAAACAGTTTTTTTATCAAAAATGCCTATAACGAAATAAAGCGGTAAATCCAAATTATGTATATTTGAAGTCAATACTTGCTTAGTCCTCTTCTCACATTCTTCATTCCCTTCTTGAGAATAATACACATTTTAAGGAATACTTAACATGTTTTAGAGAAATAGGTTGACTTTAGTCAAATGAGTTACTCTAAGCTGCATTTTGGTTTACTTTATATCCAGAAGAGCTAAATTCTTACCTTATGATTTTCCTTAGACTTTATATCAGGTTTAATCTCTGGTGGGTGCCAGATAAAGGTATAAACACTTTTTAACAGTGGCTAAATTTAGGCTGGGAAATCTAGGTACAACTTTACTAATGCAGATAGGCCTCATCAGTCATGAGACCACGATATCAAAATGTTAACCTATGCTTCCTGAAATCATGCTTATGAGATTTTGTGTATTATAAGCAGTGGTTATTAGCATTTGTTTTGTAAACAACATCATTTCATTGGATAGGAACTGAAGTGAGATATTATACCCAGAACAAAATTTAAGGAGGCATCCAAATTTAGTTACCAAGATATAAATCATTTAATACAATGTTTAAAAAATGCAAGACAAAGGAAATAATTTATGAAAAAAGCCAACATTTAATATGACTGATTTTTCTTTTTATCCCAGTTGCAATACGGATTGCATGATGACTTTTCTAGTTATATGCTTAGTTAGGTGTTGATATTTAGTTGGAGAAGTTATGTTCTTTCATATATTCATTTGTCAGATCAAAGAGGAAATGAATTCCATGTCAGAGTCAACATCCATAATAGTGTTACAGTTGTATTGTACTACTTTGCCAAAGTTTCGAATCAGCTGGAGTAACTTGGGTCTTCTTTGGATCTAACTAATTAGGTATACAATTTAGACAGTACTAGATTTTGACCAAGATTTATTAAAATATTATATTCCAGAAACTACTACTATTCTCTCTTTTCATGAGATTTTTAATTTCATTTATATGATGTGCTGATGTTTTCTTTTAGATAATCCACATTCAGTCTTGTAAAAACCGTATAATTTGGAGTATTTTTAAATTATGTACACTGCTCAGATTCTGTTATTTGCACATTTTGCTCTTGTTAAGTCAGTAGTATTTAGTTCTCATTATGGATATTTTGGAATTACTAATTGCATTTCGGAATTTTTAACAATGTTATGATTTTTGTGATTTAATACTGTAGCATTTTTTCTTTTAAGTATGTTCAGATCTTATTTTACATACAGTTACATTTGATTTAAACAATTTGATCCATTCAAGGGATTTTCTATATTAGGTTGATCTAGATAAATTTAATTACAAGTTAACACAACCTTATTTCTGAAAGACAGTTATACTTATAGCTCTACTTAAATTAACATGTGTTTGAAGTTTAAAAAAATAAGTTGGGCACAATATGTTTTTGTTCCTGGGGAAGTTCCAATTTGTTGGTTGATTTTCCAGCTGTGATGACTTCAACACATGTGTGCATTTTAGCTCAATTGTTTTGTGCCTATATTTTGTTTCATATAACAGAAAATACAAAAAGAATCAGTGATTTAGAACTTTTCCAAATAGAATTCTAAGTGAGACACTTGAAGTTTTGTGACAACTGGGAAAAGGGACGTCTTCTTAGTGGAGGGGTTAGCAGAATAACAGAGACATTGTTTGAAGAGATTTGAATTCTGCCACTGCCTGCCTCACTATTTCCAATGGTATTACTTCAGCGTATTTAATGGAAAGAAAATAATTTTGTCTGTATGAATTCACAATTTTTGGTTTATTTGGGCCACACTACACATTCATATTTGATTTTACCTTTAAAATCTTTTCTCCTTTGTTTAAAACCACAGATGTGAATTTATAATGTAAAATAGCACCTAGAATTTATATGAAATGGTCCAGACTATTTAGATTGTAATGATTATAGTGTGTGAGATAGTATGTAATAATTGATTTTGGGGAAAGTCAATTACAGTGGATTTTTGTGAAATACTGAGTAATAGAATTATATTTGATTCTATAAAAATACTTCATGGTTACATCTAAAAATAACTCAGTTACAAGCTAATTCTGAAAAAGTAAGATTGTTTACTGGAAAAAGCTAAAAGTTTCAATAAGCTTGCTTTTTAAAAATTGACTTGGATCTGGACTTTGGTGGCTCATGCCTGTAATCCTCGCTACTCAGGAGTCTGAGATCTGAGGATAGTGATTGAAAGCTAGCCTGGGCAGAAAAGTCTGTGAAACTCTTATCTCCAATAAACCACCTTAAAACCAGAAATGGCACTGTGGCTCGAGTGGTACAGTGGTAGCCTTGAGCTGAAGAGTTTAGGGACAGTGCCCAGGCCCAGAGTTCAAGGCCCACAACCAACAAAAAAAATTGACCTGGAGTTTTACTATATTATTTCATGATTTTTTATAGTTGTTCATTGAAAATGTCATTGGTTTTTATATTTTGTGTTGGCATAAAATGAGCCTACTATTGTCTTAAATTAATCAAAAACATTTCTTATTCTATGACTGCATAAATGGTTAAAACCAAGTAGCCTTTTTGAAATAAAATATTTATATCACCCCCCAAAAAGAGGAACAAAATAAAATATATGCTAGAAACTTACTCTGTAAATCTTCATGGACTAATAGCCTGTCAGTTTGTTTTAACTTTTAATAAAAAATTAAAGTAATAATAATATGAACCCATTTAAATTTCTTCATCTTTGTCATTTAAGATTCACTTTAAAAAGAAGTTCAACAGGTAAGTGTTTTTTCTTTACTTTTCCAAAGAAATTATCATTTCATCGTTATAGTGTATAGCACAATATACCCAGAAAGCATTTCTTAAGGAAAATGATTTTTTCCCATTCTTTGGTTTGCTTCAGTCTGTATTTAAACTGCATACCACAACTTACCCACCCTATTGTTTGTCTTTTCATTTGAAACATTTCAAAAGTTTTTCTTCCCTGGTGTGTCAGCCAGCAAAGTTTTACAAAACAGCATGCTTTCATTAATTCTGCTTTCCAAAATATATCTCACAAATGCCAACAACGAAACACAATCTGAAAAATCTGTGGACTTTTCCACTTATAGTGGAAAAATCACTTTCCATACTCCTTAGAACCAACTGTTTACAGGCATTAATTGCTCTGTCAGTTCCATGCTTTAGAACAGCTGCATTTGACAATGTCGTACATGTTAATTTGTTTACCACATCTGGTTTGTTTTCAGGAAGGACTGTATTCATGCAAGATGGTAATAGATGAGTTTTGCAATTATGTAGCTTAATAGGACTCTGAGTTGTGGATATAGAACATCCATTTCAGTGACTAAATATTTAAATTAAATCCCATAAAGTATATTCCTTCAATTTTCTGGGTGAAGTGTTCTACAATCTAGGTATTTTAAAAGAAGTATTATATGTTGTTTCCATGGTGACAACATAATTGGAGGACTTAAAATTTTATATACCATGGCCATCTTAAATGAGGTAGATGAACTTCGGTTGGCATGCAAAACTTTTGGTAAGTAAGGTATGTGGTCTACCACTGAGCAACCTTCCCAGCTCTTCATGCATGCAAAACTTTTGAGACAGCATTAATGTTTGAATCTTGGATAAGATCTCATTGGGAATTGTGACAGACTTTCATAGTATAAGAAGAAAAACGAAAGGCCATACTAATTTTTTTGGGGGGTCCGGTTGTGGGGTCTGAACTCTGGGCCTGGGCGTTTTTGCTCAGCTATTCAGCTCAAGGTTAGCGCCCTAACACTTGAGCCACAGCACCACTTCTGGCTTTTTTCTTTTTGATTATGTGGTGCTGAGGAATCGAACCAAGGGCCTCATGCATGCAAGGCAAGGGCTCCACAACTAAGCGATCTTCCCAGGCCCACTAATACTTTTCTCTGCTACATTGTTATATTAGTTTATTGAAACACACACATACACACATACAAACACACAGATACACACATTTGTAGAATAAAGACCCACTCCGTCTGCAAGAAAATATTTTAATAGGAATTCCATAAAATATTTAGTCTGCTGAGTTCTGATTAGAATTTACAGAAATATCTACTTGTGTCTTCCCCTGGACAAGTCATTATCATTTGTGAAGGTGTTGCCAACTGAATTTAGAATGCCCCAGAAAGATCTATGTGTTAAAGAAAAATGACTTTCTATTTCCTCCCAGACTGTGGAGAATATCTGAATAGTTCTGAAGATAAAGTTCTTCAGCGTGAAAGCTATGAGAACATAAACTCTCAACTACTTTCTTATTTTATCTTTTACTCAGTCTAGGTCAAAAACTTTTCTCTTTGACCTACTCCCCACCTTGCCATTGTCTTGTCACAGGCTCCCAAAGTAATAAAACCAACTGACCATACACTGAAACCTTCAAACTTGTAAATCTAAATAAGCATTTCTGTATAATAAGTGGACAACATCATTTATTATGGTAGGTTATAAAGCTAACACAGAAGTCTAGTCTTTCTAACAATGTAGAGTATATTAAATTATGCTTCATTATAAAATATCTAACTCCATGTTTTATTTTATATTTTTGTTTCTGTTGATCCCAAGGCTTAAACTCAGTGCCTGGATGGGGTTTTTGTGTTCTAAGCCAGTGCTCGACATACAATCTGCACTGGAACTCCATTTGCCCTGGTGGTTAATTGGAGATAAGAATCTAACGAACTTTCCTATGCAGGCTGGATTTGAACTGTGATCTTCAGATCTTAGCCTCTTAACTAGCTAAGATTACATCCTTGAACCAGCAGTGCCTACCCATGTTGCATATTTTGTGTAATTCAAATTGTCAGCATTGTATCGATGCTCCTACTACAATATAAAAAACCTAAACCTAGTTTTCACTGTATTTGATGTTGGTATAATTTGTGGAGGGGAAGGGAAAAACCAAATTGTTTAAATAGGAAAACAGGTGGACCCAGTGCAACCATGTGATGTACAAGATGTTTTGTAGAAAAATGAAATTTACAACTTTGGCTCAAGATGGGAGAGAGGGTCAGGAAAGTGAGATGGAAAGGGATGATAAAGGGATAGAAAGGAGGAGGTAACAATGCTTGATAAAAATGTACTCATTACATTGTCCCTGTAATTGTAACATCTCTGTATGTTATTTGCACAAAAAAACTTAAAACATAATAAGGATATTTGTAAAGTATATAATGAAGGAAGAATTTTCATCCTTTACAAAATTTATGCTAAACTATCTATATTTTACTGTACCTTTCCTGCAACCAGTTTGATATAGTTTAATACCTGTCACGCCGTTTCTCTATAATCTACTGGAGATTTAATTTTTCATGTATGTATGTATATGTATATGTATATATCTATCTATCTGTATATGTTCCAATGTGGATCATCAAACTTGAAACTTTGCTTTTTTTTTTTTGGCTGTTCAGCAATTAACCTGGTCGGCTCAATCTGTGACAATATCTGTGCTCATTCTGACCATTCCTTTATTTACCACACCATCAGCCTTTTAAAATCAGCTTTATTTCCAGAGATGATTACCAATCAGTCCAACAAATATACACCCAGAGAGCTTTAATAAAACAAGCTTTAAGGAAGGAAGATAACATGAAGTGACAACTACAAAATTTCTACAGTGACCTGACATCTCTCACATTTCTGCCTTCCTCCTGATACTTATGCAAGCATTGACTAACACTATAAATAATAGTGCAATTATAACTTAAAGATCAGTGTTTTCTTCCAACCTGAAGCCTTTTTTTCCATGATTTTTGACAAACTTTTGTGAGACTTTTTTGATTGTGATGGGATTCCATCCTAAACAAAGCCATGTATATGAAGAAAGCCAATGTTTTCAACCCAGAGTACTAAACAAAAGAGGGAGAAAATTAAGGCTAGCTATATATGTTAAACACAAATATAGGCAATATCAAGATATTTTGAAATTGTATACTTTTACTGGATAAAGTGGCTCAAATCTATAATATTATCGACTTGGAAAACAGAGCTTAGAGAATTCCAGTTCCAGGCAAAATGTTTTATGCTTGTGTTAGGAGGACCTCAGTCCAAGCAGGCCCAGGCATATTGATAATACCTCAAAATAAGCAATCAAATTTAATCTGCAGGTATGGTAGTGGTAGACATGCTATTTCACAAGTGTAGGTTTTGAGTTCAATCCTCCAGTAGAACTGGGAATTTAAATGTGTCATGTCTAAGGTCAAGACTTCATAATTATCTTACAAGCTCTAATAAAACCTTTACCTCTTTTGCTATTTTTTGAAAGTATAACCATAACTTCCATGCCCCAAACAAATAATTTCATATTAGAGATTTTCTTCTATCTATTAAGCAATATGTTATGTCCCACTGAACTCAGACTAAAGATAAAAAACCCATTGTCTTACAAAGTGACTGCATATGGAAACAGAATCTCAAATGTAGCATTTAAGTTGAAGTCTACTCCAAGAGAAGCAGAATGTCTTGAATATGCCAAGGAAAGAGGAATCAGAAGCCAAATCTAATCTTGGAGTTCAAATTCCACCAACTCAGAGAAAATGTATTTACAATGTTAATGCTACCCAATCTGTGTTAGTTTATTATTGCAATTACTAGCAAACATGTGGAAGCCATAAAACACGAAAAGTCATTGACTGTTCTGATCCAAGACTCATCTCTATAATCCTAGTGATTAAGAAGTACGAGACTTGGGGGATAATGGTTTTTCAGGTTGGTAGGAAAGATCATGAGGTTCTATCTCCAATTAACTACAAAAATTTCTGGGCTGGGACATGGTTCAAATAGTAGACTGACTTGTGTTAGCAAAAAAATAAAAAAACAGAGCATGATGTATGTTCAAGCCCCAAACTGGCAGAAAGAAAAAGTCCTTAGAAGAATACTATGAGAAGCAGAATTATGAATAGGAAAGTAGAAACAAAAGAAATAAACATTGTTATAGACAAAGCTTCTCAATGTGAAATATGACACGAACTGTAATATTTAGGGTTTTCCTTCCTATACAGTAGAAATAATATTCCTTTTATGTTTCCATAATTTAACTTGTTTTCCTAAATATTTCTCGAATAGTGTAGCTTTTGAAAATCAATAAATGTTGCATTTTCATATATGATTACATATCCTTCCAAGTGTTGTCTAAAATTGATCTACACTGAAATGATTGTCATTGACATCTTTCTCAAGATATTTATACTTTCAGCTGACCTTCCACAAAGCTCATACCCAAAATATTAATTTTTAATTTGTTCATGCAAACATAGGAACATAAACATATGTCTCAAAATGTTAATTACTTTTATCTGCTCTCATTAATGAAGTATATCTAATAGAATTAAGTATATACCCTGAAGGAAATAAGATACTTCCTTCTAAGTACAGACTTGCAGGCATACACACAATCACACACACACACATACACATATATATTTACCGCACTGACTCAGGTTAGATTCCTGACATTGGGTGTCAGCAGTGATCTAATAATCAAATTTTCCTGCCCAGACATAAAATACATTCATAATTTCACACAGACAAAAACACCAGATAATTCAAAATAATGAGAACATTTAACAGAACCAACCAGCACTTGAGCCATCTACTCCCTGATTTCATTCATTCATGATCATGCATTTTTCATATCATAATTTAAAATACATTTGTCTCTGATTGGCAGAAAAAATATGCTATCATATAATAGAAATTGTAGGTAAAATTACTTGTAATCTTTAATATATCTTATCAAAGACTTCTGTTTCCTTCTTGTATAGTGTTTCTGGCATTTTGCCCTAATGTCTATAATTAAATTACAAAGGACATGCCATATACCTTAATTCATTTTTCTTAAAGGTTATGCTATGGAGTTGAATCTGATTTGTTTGCTTATTCTAAATTAAATATTCTCAACAACTTGAATCATTGTTTATGTTACTCCCAATCCATTTGAAATATCAAATAAAACTGGAAATTCCCCTCGGCAATTATTTGTGAATGTCATTAATGGTTGTGGAGGGATGAAGGATTTGAATTTTCTAGAGTGCATTAAAAATGGCACTGTTATTCAAAGGGCTGATCATTTAGTGAGCTTTTAAAGTGTGGTCTTCTTATTTCATCTAAGAAGATAACAGTATGCTTTTCATCACATTCTTGCCTGCAAAGCAGTAGAATTATTTCCTTTGTACTGTTTATGTCCAGCTGCGACATTAGTCAAACCTACAAACAACTGCAGAGCTGTATTAGCTGCTCTAGATATTGAAATTTTCTTCCTGTAGCCCTTGTGATTTGAGTCCAGATTCATGGGATAGTCACAGAATCCACAATAACAAAGCACCACAATATACAAAGACCACTTGCAAAATGAAGTTCAATTTTTTCTTTGTTGTTTCCTTTTTTTATTGTCTTTTAAGGAGCTAAGGGTGTTTCTCATTATTTTTGATGTGACTTAAATAAATTTTCCAGATTTTTCAAATAAAATAGAGATATAAAAGAGACCTAGTTAGTCACAAAATACAGCTAACCATTTGAGTGATTTTTTTATTCTAATCCTTTTCTCAGTTATCTTCAAATAACGTTGAGATGTGCCTAGCGTATGTGTAAATTGACATGTATAAAGCACACAGAATTCTGGAATCTTTGAACTGTGATTTCTATATAACTTCACTTAGAAAAGAAAATTATCACTTGCTTCATGTCTTAAGTAATCTACTTAAAACAAGTTTTATTAACTTTATTAATAGATGTCATAATCTTTGGTACTGATGCATTGCATAAGTATTTGATTCCTTATGTCCACTGAATTAACATTACATTTATTTTATTTTTTTGCACATGAAATAATGACATTCTTGAGGACAAAACATACCTGTTTTTCATTTTGGTTGCCAAAATGGAATTATTAGACATTTGGAACATTTAAATCTGAACTTTCAAATTTCACTAGTATTCAATTGTGTTACTTACAAATTTAATATTAAAATAAAAAATATCATTAAATAGAGAGCAAAATTATGTTATCACACCTTACTCCCTGAATTGACTTCATGATAAAAAACAATTAGATTTATATAACAAGATATACATACTCAAACGAACTATGAGATACGGAAACAGAAAACTTATTTTTTGTTTTGTGTTCGTTGTTGTTTATAGTTTGTGATAATTCTGTCTTTTTTGCCTTATGCCTGGTATATTCATTGTGAAGGTGAGGGGTGGGCACAGAGTTTTAGGGAAAAGAGTCGAAAATTGCAGCAGTGTAGTTCATTGATCATTGATGAAAGTGAACTATTTAACACATGGGTGGGGACAGGAGGGTGGGACTGGGAACAAGTGTGGGAACTGAAGACATTTCACAAAAGGAGATGTGCTCATTACCTGACCCTTGTAATTGTAATCCATCTATAAATCACCCTAATAAGAACAACAGAGCAAATTTCTGTTAAAAAAAGGCAAACAAAATGTTGTTTCTTAGAATCCTAGAAGTTTGTTTTGTTCACTGGTTTGAGCTGGTTGAGTCTATCTCGGAAAATAGCTATATTGACATTCATTGGGCAAATTTTTGAGCTACTAGTAGATAAAAGTCAATTATGATTGTATGTTTTTTGAGACTGATTCATTTCTTTCTTTAATATAATTTGTATTACTTCTGTCTATTGGTTTTTGGTTTTGTTTTTCCTGTTTTGTCAAAGACTTAGTGGTGCATCATTAGTGCTGATTAAGATTGTTCTAGCCAGGCGCTGGTGGTTCATGCCTGTAATCCTAGCTACTCAGGAGGCTGAGATCTGAGGATCGCGGTTCAAAGCCAGCCCAGGCAGGAGAGACCGTGAGACTCCTATCTCCAATAAACCACCAGAAAACCAGAAGTGGCGCTGTAGCTCAAGTGGTAGAGCATTCGCCTTCAGCTGAAGAGCTGAGGGACAGCGCCCAGGCCCAGAGTTCAAGCCCCACGACTGAACAACAACAAAAAAAGATTGTTCTAATTTGTTGATGTACATAATCAAAGCTATAAATATTCCTCTGAGTATTGTCTGTGCTACTGCTATGTCCCAGAGAAGGTAATATTTTGTGTGTTCACTTCCACTGAATTCCACAAACATTGGAACTTCCCTCCATATCTCTTCAGTGACTCACTGATGATTTAGCAATGTGTTATTCAGTCTGTGTGAATTTCAGAATGTTATGTGATGCCTTTGGATGTAGAGATCTAATTTGGTCCCATCATGGTCTGACAGGATACAAAGAGTAATTTCATTTTTATTTTTGAATTTTGAAAGCTGCTGAGTGGAGTATATATTGTGATACTGGTAGGTGAAATACTCTGTAGATATCTGTTAGATATAGCTTGTCAATACAGTTATTTAGCTCTAAAGATTTTTGCTAAGTTTTTACCTGGGTGGCCTGTCCAGAGGTAAGAATGATTTGTTCAAACAACCAACAATTAATTTGGATGTTTGCATGTTTTTAGGGTAAGTAGTATTTCTCTGATGAATTTGTGAGCTCTAGGTTTCAGGACATTGATATTTAGAATTGTTATATCCCTCTTATGGAGAGTTTTCTTTGTCAATATTTAATGTCCTACTTTGTCTCTTTTTACTTGCATACCACTTATATTTTAAAGCCAATTTTATCTGATATTAGTATAGCTACTCTAGCCTATTTATGAGGTCCATTTTTCATTTGTAAATATGATGTACAGAAGGGTTACAATTACATAAGTCAGATAATGAGCACATTTCTTTTTGAACAGTGTCACCTCTTCACATATGTTCTCCCAGTTTTTCCCTTTCAACCTCCCTCTCGCGAAAGTTGTATGGTTCATTTACAATGTAGTGTCTATTGAGTAGCACTGCTGCATTAAAGCCTTTGTCCCACAATTTCTGTATTCCCCTTGCCCTATCCAAACGTACATATAAGACCAAAGTGGCTGAAATTAAAAAAAAAAAAAAACGGCATCAGAACACTGAAGGAAAAAGCAAAATAATAAACAAACTCTCATAATCATTTCTTGGAGATCATTTTAAATAACATTGTTTTATATGATACTCTTCATACAGCTATTGATCCTTTGTGATCCTCTCCAAAGGGCATCCTCCTTTGATCTCACTGTATATATGTTTAGAATCCCATAAAATTTATAATGTCCAAGAGTAATGTTTTCTCTTTTACCACCCAACTGTGATTACTTGTAGAATTAGAGGCACATTCTTCTACAACAAATGAGGGAATTTAGGCAACCTATATTTCTTTGAGTCTGTCTTTCTTCACTTAATATGTTTTTTCCAAGTCTTTCCATTTCCTTATGAATGGTGTAATATCATTCTTTCTGGATCAATAGAATCACATCATACTGAAGAGTTTCTACATGACAACAGGAAAAGTTAGCAGGATATATAGAAAGAGAACAGAATGGAAGAATATTGTTACTAGTTAAGCATTAGACAAGTGTTTTTATAACTAACCCATATTTAGAGATCAAAAAGTTAAACCCAAAAAAAATAAACCCTCAAATAAACAAGAACCCAATTAATATATGGGATAAAGACTTAAAGAAAACTTCTTAGAAGAAGAAGTAAAAATCAAAGGTAGACACATCTCTCTCCATAAAAGAAATGCCAATCCAAACAACACTTATATTCATCTCACCCCTCTTACAATATCATTATGAAAAAACGAACAATCACAGATATTGATAGGGATGTGGCCCAAAGGAAACTCTATTACACTGTTGGTGGGAATGTAATCTTGTTCAATCACTCTGCAAAATACTATGAAATTGCTCACAGAACTGTATAGAGAGCTACCTACCTATGATCCAGCAAATCCACTTATGGTCATTTATCCAATAGAGCAGAAACAAGGCCACACTGAAGATACCAGAACAATCATGTTCATTATTGCATTATTTTCTGTAGCCAACATATGGAATCATCCCAGATGCCTCTCATTGTAAAAAGAGATCAAGAATTATATATGTATATATAAATTGTATATATATATACATATATATCTAATTTTATTTGTCCCAATTAACAAGTATATATGTATGTATATAAATGTATGTATACAAACATATATACATATATATATATATATATATATATATATATATATACATACAAACATATAAATATATACATAATGGAATTCTGTTCATCCATCAGTAAAAATAATATTGCACCATTCTAAAGGAAAAATGAAACACTTAGAAATAATATTAAGTGAAATAAAGCAGACACAGAGAAACTTAGTTTGCATGACTTTCCTCACTTGTGGTAGATAGAAGTGTCTATAAATGTAAAAGTAAACACACTGGATTGTATGCAAGGAATTACAAATGAATTATCTGAAATGTCATAGTCCATGGAGAGTGAAAATACTATAATTCTCATAAAAGGCTAAGTCAAAGCCCAACAAAATAAATACCAGTAAATGTGTAATGCAAGAGAGGATAGTGGGGGGCAATGTGAGAGGGGAAGGAAATTGAAGGGGAAAAGGATAGAATACAGGCAAGAATCCATTGTATACTTCCCAGAATTGAAATGTACAAAGCAAGGGGTAGTGTGAAATGGGGTTGAAGATGTTGAAGTGGTAACACACCTCCAGGTGCATTGTACACATAAACTGCTTTATTAAATGGCAAGAAATTGCATAACATAATATTGAGATACATAAGGATTGGAGATGATTGGTAGGGGTGGATAAGACTGTTGAAAGGGGTGACATTGATCAAGATGCACTGTATCCGTACACTGTTTCAGTGAATGGCAAATCCTTTGTACAACTAAAGATAATAAAAATATTCAAAAAATTAATTATGATAGTTGAGTAGAGAGTTGCACCTCAACTCAATTCCCATTTAAAAATGTTTTTAACCCAGAGACTTGGAGAATAAAATTCAAATAATAAAACCCTATGAATCTTTGTTATCAGAATTTGTGAAATTTAAATCAAAACTTTGCTTTTTGTCAGCCATTGGGCTGTTAAAATATTTCAAATAAGTGGCTTAAAAACATCAGGAGTATATTATCCATATTCTAGAAGCTTAAACATTGATTTTAAAAATGGTTATTCAAAGTAATTCTTTGTCTTATGGGGGTCTATTTTCTGATTCATTATAATCTATTTGCTGGACGTTCACATGGCAGAGTAATTATATTGGGATTCTTTAGTCAGGATCATTATTGCAGGGTCATCTCTGAAAGGTTGATTCTGATGTCACCAGACAGGGGAATCGAATTTTAACATGTGTATCTGGAAGGAGTTACATGGTCCAAACACTTTGCTACTTTTGCTTTAACTCAGTGTGGTGTACATTTGGATATTATTTCACAGAACAAAATAACTCAAGGACAAGATTATGTCATGTAAATTATGTGAATGATTCTTCTTACAATGGGAATAATTATAGTGATGGCAAAGTGAAGTAGGATTGTTTAGTGGCTCGTAAATCACATCATAGGTAACCATGTTAACGTGGTACAGCCTTTCTAAGGCCCTTCTGATGTATTTGAAAAATCTCCAATGAGTTAATTGCTTTCAAAAATATTAGTTTGTGCCAACAAATACAGATCTCCTTTCATTTAATTACTGTCTGCTATTAGGACTCCCACAAACACCAAAATCAGAGTATGCTAATTTGTCTGATAAAATACATAATAAAATTGTTACAATTAATATAACATAAACACTAATATTAATAGCATTATAATTACTAGTATTCACATTATATAATATATTGACATCCCTTGGTTACCTCAATTTTTAGACTATTTATAACTAAATGTAAATTGTTTCCAAATAATTATTTGATGATGTATGGAAAATGAGAAAAAGATTTGCATACATATTTACTACAGATGCAAACAGATTCACCTGGTTATTTCTGAACCATCATTTGTTGGTTTCATTCATGCATGGGGAACATGCAGAGAAATGAAAATTGCAAACTTGCATTTACTAAAGGGTTAATTACAAGTTTATGTTGGGCTAAATAGCACATTTTATAAATTAAATTGTTTTTGTCCCTTCCTTCCTCCCTCCCTTCCTTAGTTCCTTTGTTCCTTCATTCCTTAATTCCTTTCTTTTTTCCTTCCTTCTTTCTTTTCTTCTTTCCTTTCTCCCTCCTTCCCTCCATCCCTTCACCTCTCTCTCTTTCTCTCTTCCTTCCTTTCCTTTCCTTCTTTCTTTCATTCTTTTTCTTCTTTTCTTTCTTTTACTCACACTATTTCTTATGGCTTTTGAAAAAATACCAACTGTTATACTCCAAGGTGTTATGAGTAATTATAAATATACTATATTAATATTAATTTTAATAACCTATGTTATATCTTAAGACAAATTGTAATAAAAACAACTTCACAAAATTTCAGGATAAGTAACAAATATTACTTTCCACGATATTGTTTATTTCTTCAAACTAAAATAAGAATTTATACATAATATTGTGTGTGTGTTGTTCTTGTGATTTGAACTCCAGACCTATTCCTTGATTTTTTTCCTCGCAAGGACATTGCTCTAATATTTGAGCCACAACTCCAGTTCTGGCTTCGTGTGTGTGTGCGTGTGTTGTGATGTGTGTGTGATTATTTGAAATGCGACTCACAAACTCTTGCCAAGTCTGGCTTTTTTAAAATTTATTTTTATTTTTTATTGTGAAAATACCATACAGAGGGGTTATAATTACATGGGCAAGGTAATGAGTACATTTCTTATCAAGCATTGTTGCCATCTCCTTTGTTTCCCCTTCCCAACCCTTCCCATCTACCCCGCTTCCGCCCCTCACTCTGCCAAATTTGTAAAGTTCGTTTTTCAACTTAACGACTTTTACACCTCATAGTTGCAATGGATCCACCTCTATCCTTATTTAAACCATTAGTTTTTTCCCTTCCCCTCCACAAATTATACCAACATTAAATATAATGAAAGCAGTGGGGGAGGGACTTGTCTGAGACAAGCAGCAAAGGTCAGATAAGTTGATATTAGGTGAAATGGACTCCAAAATAAGTATTCAAATGTATTTTTCTTGTAATTGTTTCTAACATATTTATAAGATGATTTCTTTGTTGTCAAGGCTGGCTTTGAACCCCAGCTTCCTGACTAGTGAGGATTACAAGCTTGAGATACCCATATTCAGCACTGATATAATACATGTAAGAATAAAATAAATTTCTTTTTATTTGAATTCTAGAGGCTCAATTTAACAAATTAACATTTAGATATTTATTTAGTTATTGAATCCGAACCTGCAGTGTGAAAAAAGTTTTCATTTTTATGAAAAAATATACACTCAAAGATTTAAATGACAGAATCTTTGCACAAATTGAAATACTGTAATATTCAAAAGTGATGAAGGGATCGTTAATTAAATTTCTCATGTAAGCTAAAAGCATTAGGCTGTGTCAGGGTGAATGAAGTAATTTTTCATTAAATTAAATATTATCTACTGTGGTCACATGATTTTCTCTTCTTTTAAACCTAAACATTTTTGACATAAAATATAGATTCATACATTTTTTGAGTATATAAAAATCTTAATTACTGCTCATTTATTTCTGAGGTTTGAGTAACGAGACATTTCAGAGAAACACTGAATTTCATGTATTTTATGTCAACAGTCAATTTTAGAAATTGAATCAATCTCCACATGAGATAAAGCAAGATATTCCATGACTTATGCAATTATTTCTATAGACATAAATACAACTTATTTTTGAATGGTAGGAAATTCATATTATTCCTACTCTATAGAATAATTAAGAAATAAATGATTGTGATAGTATTTATTTTTCCTTCAATTAGAAAGAAAGAACCTAACTATAGATGACAAAAATTTGAATAGAAATGTCATAAAATTATGAAAAATTAAATTCATTATGAGTTAGATGAAATAGTCATTTTTGAAGGTCACAAAATGAAATCTCTGAAGCCTCCTTATCTTTTAAATAAAATGTATTTTCACTCAAAATATTTCTCCAACAATGGTATAACCAAACCATCTCCATGCCAAATAGCTTCTCTGATTAAGTCAAGTAAATATTTAGGAACAGAAGTTATTACAATGTATAGAAATATCTACCCACCACTCTAGAAATTAAATCTGTAATCATAAAGGATTGAGATTTATAATTAGCTTTCACTAAGTTGCCATAATGAGGCAAATCCTTTCATGTGGGCATAGTTGTAGAGTTTTGGTCATTGAGAACTTGTGATCAAAGGTGTTAAGACCAAAGTCCTTTCCTCCTCTTCCTTCTTTTTCTTCTCTGTCTCCTTCTCCTTCTTTTTTTCCTTCTTCCTGTCTCTCTTTCCTCCTCCTCCTTCTCCCTCTCCCAGTCCTATTCCTCTTCTTTACTTCCTGGCTTCCATGAATACAAATATTCCAACACATATTCCTGACATGGGGTACTGTGCCACCACCAACCCAAGTCAATGAGGATAAGAAACATAATCTGAAATGTATAAAATCAGAAGTCAAGTTTAATCTTTCCCCCTTTTAAGTTAATTTTATAAAGTACGTTTTCATATTAATAGGAGACTGTCACAGCATGCTCTCATTTATTATAGGGGATAAGATTTACTAGAAAAAATCTAACCAACATCAACCTAATGAAATGATTGATTAAATTAATATTATATTAGGACAATCTACTTTTAAATATCAGATATAGTTCAATATATGGCAAAAAATCACCTCTATGAATTCATATAAAAGACAGCAGAATACAATCTGTTCCTCAAGGAAATTGACCTATAATTGGCACTATTGTCAATTTCATAAATAATGTAAGAAGACTATAGAACAAATTTCAAATCAAACTGCATGATATAACATTTACTTTGTCCCGTCTATACTATCTTTGTCTGGTTCCCAAAATGACTTGTATTTTATCATATTTTTAATTAACTTTAACTAGTTGTGTGGGACTTACTGTTTGACAAAGCAGTATATTAATAGTGTATAGTGAGTTTTTTTTTTCCTTTTTCCTCTCCTGAGTTTTGAACTCTGGGTCTGGGGGTTGTCCTGAGCTCCTTTAGATGAATGCTAGAACTCTATCACTTGAGGCACAGCAGCACTTTCTGATTTTCTGAGATTTAATTGGAGATAAGAATATCACAGACTTTCTTGCCTGGGCTGGCTTCAAACCTCAATTATCTGCCTCCTGATTATCTAGGATTACAGCCGTGAGCCGCTAGTGCCCGGCTTAATAAAATGCACTTTTTTTTTTTTTTTGCATAGTCCTGGGGTTTGAATTCATGCCTTGGCAATGTCCTTGAGCTTCTTTTCCTCATGCTAGTACTCTATGATTTTGTCATAGTGCCAATTCCTGCTTTTTTGTTTATGCAGTACTGAGAAATCAAACCCAGGGCTTCACACATGAAAGGCAAGTATCTACCACTAAGCTACATTCCATGGCCAATACAATGCATCTTGATGATCATTATCCCTCATCCTTCTCAATCTTATCTCATAGCTCAATGTACATGAATTTGTAGAATATTCACTGGCTCATAATGTCATGTATAGTCACTCAGAGGATATATCACAGATCATATTTTCTTGATAGTCTTATTAATCAACATACTAAAGTTGTGCATTATAGAATTCTGGGATTTTACATTCTAAATTATCAGTCAGATTCACCCACTACTATTCTAAAAATTTTCCTAAGGTTAATGCAAATGCAATCTGTAATTCTTCGATGTTAAAGAGTTGGAGTAAGAACATCACCTTCATTTCAGGAACATTTTATCATTACTACCCTCTCAACATACTCAAATATTTATTAATAGTCATTTCCTGTCATCATTTCAACCTTCTCTCCCCTTGAGCAGCTATTATTTCATATTCTACCTCTACAGATGTGCCAATTTTAAAAACCTCATGTAATTAGAAAATGTAGTCTATTTTATCCATTTCTCCCATGTAATATCACTGTTTCCAAAATAAGTCCATGTAAGTTTTTCTCATGGATAGAGCATATTGTTTTGTATGCATGTGTATATTGGAATAACATCCTCAATGGGCATTTCAATATTTTATTATATGTTATTATGAAGGATTTTGCTATGTATATTCTTGTACATGTGTCTCATTGGACATATGTTAAAATCTATTTTGTATATAAAACTATAATTCAAAATGCGGATCAAAGAGGCAATTCTATGTGTAATGTCTTAAAGATTTCCAGTATGTTTAAGAAACTGACTATATCATTTTAAGTGCCAAGCACCAATGTATAAGGATTGCAATTTCTACATAATGGTTGTGCAGGGCTATCTTATTGTTTCTATTTCCACTAATCTCTGTATGTATGCAATGTCTAGGTATGTTATGATCTTTCCATATATTCCTTGATTGTTCTTATATTACTATAGAGATATGTATTTGGATTTTTGGATAACTTATTCAGGATGGTTAAAGTATTTCATTGGCATTAATATGCTATTAATATATTTCTGATTCAAGTCTATTTAAATAAATGTATATTTGTACACACTACATGTACATATGCATATATTCGTACTTATATATATATATATTCGAATACCTATATATGTATACATATATGAATATACAGATGTGTACATATATGTATATATAACTATACATACATTATTATTTTCATTTGTCTGTAAGTTATCATTTTACCTTATTTGCCAAACATTCCCTATATTGATATTATTTTATTTTATTTTATGTTTAAATGTTGTAAAAAGGAGCCAGGCGCTGGTGGCTCACGCCTGTAATCCTAGGCACTCAGGAGGCTGAGATCTGAGGATCATGGTTCAAAGCCAGCCTGTGCAGGAAAAGTCCATGCGACTCTTATCTCCAATAAACCAACAGAAAGCCGGAGGTGGTACTATGGCTCAAGTAGTAGAGCTCTAACCTTGATTTGAAGAGCTGAGGGACAGCGCCCAGGCCCAGGGTTCAAGGCCCAGAACCACCACCACAACCAACACCAAGAAAAAGAATACAGACTCAAAAAGCAATAGTATTAAGCAGTCTTAAAGATAAGATCAAGTCTAACATTTTAGAATTATCTTAGTTACCAGCAACCTTCGAGTCCAATGAGCCATGAGCCCTCAGAATGTTGACTGAATTTCTTAGTTTATTTACACAATCATTATAAGTATGCATTTTCTTATCTATCTTTCTTTCATTTCACCACAGAATGTGTATTTATCCTTTATGTCATACTTGAATACCAAAGCCTTTGGAAGATAGTTATTAGTTGGTGTATATTAATTATATGAAGATATCTTATTGAAATATCTTACACTCTCACATATTGATGAAGGGCCTGATTAACCCGTTTCTGACTTTCTCCATTCCCATTGCCCTTTATATTTCAACTGTTTTCTGTGAATTTCTTTGTGCTATCTTCACACATTGTCAAAATGTATTAAAGTGCTACTTACTCACCGTCATTGAAAATTATACAATGGTGAATATAAAAGCAAAAATCTAAATTAATGGAGACATAATTTTTGTGGATTGGAGGACACAATTGAGAAATGATATAAATTATCTCTTCCCCTTTTTTGGTCACTCAAGGGGCTTGAAATTTGGTCCTGGGTATTGTCTCTCGGGTCTTCAGTTCGAAGTGAATGCTCTACTCATTGAGCAACTGTGCCACTTCTGTTTTTCTGGTGGTTAATTGGACATAAGAGTATTACGGACATTCCCATTCCAGGTAGATTTCAACCACAATCTTCAGATCTCAGCCTCCTATGCAGCTAGGATTACAAGCATGAGCCAACAGCACTCAGCTTCACAGTTTTATTTAGGTTTATGACAATTTCTAAATACACCTGACTAGCACGCTTTGAGTCATTGATAAAGAAAAATAAACTGGAATATATTTCTCTGTCCAATATTAAATCTATTAGTAAAAAATTGTTATATTTGTAGAGGAAAGATTATACAGCTCAATGGGTCTGTAGGGCACCAGATTAGATCCACATAAATATTATCAAGGAATATTTACTAAGGGGTAAAACCTAACAGTTGTGGAATGACGTTCGGTTAAATAAGAGGTGATAGGTTAGGCAGTATTTGGGAAAATTAAAAAGTGAACATTGACTTAAACATAACAATTTATTCAAATGTTAACTTCAAGCAGGATTAAAACGTGGCATATAAAACAAAAAGAGAGATGTAAATGTAAAGCAAAGGAAGATGTTTTGAAAATTTTGAGATGAAGCAGTCTTAAATTTGGCATTAAAATTATAGGAAAGGAAAACGAAAGAGTTGGACTCAATAAAAGTGTAAAACAATTTAGTCTATGAAAGCCCATATACAAGTGGTGAATAGAAGTTGGGAGCAGGTGGCAAATGTACCTAGCTACTGGGTAGGCTGTGATTTGAGTATTGCTGTTTGAAGGCAGCGCTCAAAATAAACTCCCTGATAATCTTATCTTTGATTAATCAGCAAAAAAAGCCAGAAGTGAGGCATGACTGAAATGGTAAATTGTTAAAAAAAATTGCAACAAATCTCAGGGACCCTGAGTTCAAGCTCTAGGACCAAACAAGTTTGAATCAACTTGATATAATGTAACTGCTATAAATCTTAACAATTAAATCAATGAACATTACACATTCCCACAGAAATATAATTGGAAACAAAAGGCATAATTGTTTTCTTACAACAAGTAATGGAACCATGAATTTCTTTCACTTTACAATTCATGTTTTATGTAACTTTGATTATCAGACTTCCAGGAATAAAGCTACATATATTAATTGTATACCACAAGAAGCAAAGTGATTATAGTTAAGAATAGATATTTCATCCTAGCCAGAAGATAAGTTTTTGAGCATTCTCACTAAAAAGAAATGTTACATGCAGAAATTAATGGATATGATGTAGTTTTATCATTACACAACATATAAGTGAATGGGATTATCAATCAATATTTCATAGCTATGTAAAAAATAATTGTGTACTAGGAGCCAGTGGCTCATGCTTATAACCCTAGCTACTAAGAAGGCTAGGAGTTGAGTGTCATGGTTCAAAGCCAGCCTAGTCAGGAAAGTCCGTGAGACACTTATATCCATAGAGCCACCAGAAAAGTGTCAGTGGCTCAAGTGGTAGAGCACTAGTCTTGAGCTGAAGAGCTGAGGGATAGTGTCCAGGCCCAGATTTCAAGACCCACTACCAACAAAAATTTAAAATAAACAGTTACAAATAAACAAATGTTTTCACATAAATGTTAAAAAATATATTCTAACAATTTTTAAATCCTTACTAGGTATACTAGTTTACATAAATATAGAGAATTGCTTTCTGGATTAGTTGTCATTGAATCAATTTTAAAACACATATTTTCACTCAATTCATATTTCTATACTTATATACATTAAGTATAATTAAGTGATACATGAAAGGCAATACTGTTTTAGGATTCTCCCTTGGCTTTCTATAATTAACCCTCCTACCCTAAAATAAATATGCTCTCCAACATTGTCAGAAGTTTCATCTAGTTGGAGCAGAAAAGTATAAGCCATAATCATTGTTGGAACAAGTAACATTTCACATGTATTTCACTTAGTTTAAGAACCAAAACTTCAAATCATCTTAACAATGCCAGTGATAGCAAAATGTCTTCTGAACTTCAGTCTTTAAGGAGAGGAAAATCTTTAATTATATATCTATTTTTTTTTCTACCTAACATCCTGTATCTTAGGTAACCCTCTGTTCCTGATTAGAAGACCGGAACAAAGGCAATAATGAAAATAGCCAAGGGAAATACTTGAAAACTATTAACGAAGCAATCACAGACACTCCTGTTTTCATCAATTTCAATGAGAATGTATGTTAAAGTATCACTTTTTGTTGCATTTAAAGAGCAATAATTAAACTATAATTAGCAGTGAAGACAGCTTTACTTTGAACAATTTAACACAAGCATAATGGATTTATCTTGTTTTTCTATGCAGTTGCCAAAATAATAGGGAGCAACACCCAAAGGCAGGAAAACACCTAAGTCAAAGCAGTAAACTTTTGTCTATAAAATAATTTTGAGGGTCTGACTCTTTCAAAATCAGGCTTGCAAAGAGGAACGTGTATTTGCTTTGGTGTGAACAATAAAAAATATAAAATTCCTCTAATAATATTTATCATATTTTGACTAGGACTTCTCATGTTGGAGAAGAGTAAAGGTAGGAAAAAGTTCAAGGTTATTGGACTATTTCCCAATATCATTCTTATTTATCAGCTATAGCTATGGAAGTAGCCTTGATTATTCTTAATATCATTCTTCTTTACATTTAGAAACATTGTTTGTTTCTGGGTTATAAGCTGCAAACACTTGAGTATTAATAAAGGGTCATTTCCTAAGAATGGAAAGATTCTGTGTAAACAAACCTAAAATATCAAAGACTTAGAATAGTGGAAACTATTTTCTAGCTGTATCACAATCTGTAGCTGTAGAATTTGTTTCCCATTGTTCCAGGGGAACCATTTTTGTTATCTTCTTTTTCACCATCTAGTGATCCTATAACATCCTATATCATCCTGGGATGGCTGTACATTTACTGGATTCTCTAATTGCTGTTGGAAAGTTAGGAAAGATAGAAAATTGAGTTTTTATATCTGTTTTACCTTACTTTTGGTTACTTTAGAAACTGTATCTTAAAATGGCATAAATTATCTTTATAATATTAGGAGACAGATTTCAATTCCATATTCTTACCCTAGCCCTCTACATAATTTTGGTATTTAGTGATCCCCAAATGTAAAAATAAAGATAGGAAACCTCTTATTTGAATATTAGTTAGAATTTCAAGACTTCTTTAAGTAAGGCCTGTAAGTAGTATGCACATCATACATGTGTACAAATCCAGTGGAAACATTTTCTTATTCTCAAAATATAGGAAATGTGGTGTCCCTGTAGTTGCATCAGGAAAAAGCTGCAGTTGAATTAGTTCACCAATCTTAATCTGCTGTAAAATATTTCTACACGTTAGTTGGCTTGAATAATCCGTATTTATCATTTTGCAGTTCTAAAGGACAGAAATTTAAAAGAAGTCACACTAGTTTAAAATTGAGCAACCTACAGAGCTAAAATATTTTTCAAATGATTCTAGTGGAAAAAGCATTTACTTGCGGTTCTGCTTTCCAGAAATTCAGAATCTGGGTTGTTGTTTTTTTCTTTATTTTCTAATGTAGCATCTTTACATGTCTCTGATGGTTCTAACCTCATCATGTCCTTTCGAACTACACCTGGGACTTTAAAGTACCCATTTGAATATATTTCCCCCATCTGATAATTCTTCATATTTGTGTTCCTTGGATTATGAAAGGTAATTATTTTACAAACTTATGTACATATAATGCAAATGTCCATTTGAGGTATTAGTTATTTGGGGAAGACAGATATTATGGAAAGGTATTTTGCTATGTAAAATGAGTATTTAGCATTCTTTCTATTATAAACTGTTATCCTTTCATTAATTTTGAACAACATATTTCTTCAATGAAATATAACTTAAAAATATTAGTCCCTGAAAGCAATTAATCCTCATTAAAACATTGTCACGTACTAGAAATGCTAAATTCCAGAGAGCAGCTCCTGAAGTAGTTGTGCCACTATCAATTTTTGTATATTCTGCTTACAATCTTCTCTTTTCAAGAGCATTTGATTGTTATTATTTTGCAATTATGGTTAATACTTATTTGACTGTTATTTTTAAAGAATGCATTACCCAATACTGGTTCTCTTTTTCTAACTTTTTGGGTCTATTCTATTTCTGAAAGAAACACAGCCACTTGAATTACATGAACTGGTTATTGAAGTTGAATCAGCGTGGAGAGGAAAAGAAGAAAAAAATTTGTCTCTGTGGTTATGTCCAAGTAAAAATGTATCTACAAGCTATTTACCTTAAAATCATCTATTTTTCATTATGTTTAGATTCTGATAAAATTTAGCCTCTCAACTCACACAATGTTAATGCAGTCTTATTTCATGTGTCCCAAAAGCAAACAACAAATTACTATTTATATTTAAATAATTTTTAATTTTTTAAATTATCATTTATTTTAAAAACGATATTTTTAAAAAGTTAGCCAAGGCAAATGGTTCACTAGCTATTTAGAGTCATGTTCAGAGTCTATAGAGAAATCCAGAAAGGGAAAAAAAATCATCTTTTTATTCTTCCTTGAGCCACTCTGATTTACTTCATCTATTTCTGAAAGAATAAATTCTGGCTTTGAAGCTTTTTGCTTCATATCCACAATTTGTCATTCTTCCCTTATTAATAGGAGAATTTGGAGAAAAGATGAGAATCCACACTAGAAAAAGGAGAATAGGAAAAGAGAAGGAGCAATCTAGATATTTTTTTCTTCCTCATCTCAATTACAAGGTCTGGATAATGAGTGTGGATATTAGATACAGTGCTCAAGAGTGATTAAACATATCTATAGAAATAGATAATCCCTATGGTAAATAATGCTGCAATAAACATAGTTGTGCTGGTAGCTTCCCAGATGCCCCTCAGTAGATGAATGGATCAAGAAAATGTGGTATATACACAATGGAATTCTATGCCTCTATCAGAAAGAATGACATTGCCCCATTTGTTGGGAAATAGAAAGACTTGGAAAAAATTATATTAAGTGAAGTAAGCCAAGCCCAAAGAAACATAGGTCCCATGGTTTCCCTTATTTGCAATATCTAATATATGTATGAGTGAAGCAGAAAAGGTCAGATAAGGTGATGTTAGGAAAATAAACCCTAAGATATGTATTTAAATGTTTTTTTCTTTCATGCATTTGTTTCTAACGCATTTATAAGATTACTTCTTTGTTGCTTTGTGTGACCCTCCCCCACAGTATAACTCCTGCTTTCACTGTATTTGATGTCGGTATAATTTGTGGAGGGGAATGGGAAAAACAAGTCGTTTAAATAAGGATACAGGTAGACCCGTTGCAACAATGAGAAGTACAAGTTGTCATGTTGAAAACGAACTTTACAACTTTGGTGGGGGCTGGGGGAGGCTGGGAAGGGATGGGAAGGGGAAACAAAGGAGGAAGCTACAATGCTTGATAAGAAATGTACTCATTATCTTGCCCGTGTAATTGTAACCCCTCTGTACAGTATTTTCACAATAAAAAAATAAAAAATAAATAGATAATCCCACAAGTGATCACATAGAGAATGCTTACTTATTAAAAAAAATTGTAATATCTTCCAATAGGAAATGTTATCAATTTGTTTAGTTCTTGTTTAGGATTTTTTAAAATCTGGTGTGCTATAATCAACTATCATAAAGGTATAAAAGCATGGTAAGAAACTAGCGTCTTAATATCATATTCTAATATTAGCTTAGTTCTGCCTGTGTTATATGTTTTAATTCAAATTCACATGCTATACTCTTCCAACATATAAGTTTAAAGTTTAGCTATATTTATAACTAAGGGGGAAAAAACACAGATAATGAGATAGAAATCTTCCCCAGAAATAGCCTTTCACCACTTCTGGTTCACTTTTGTAAGCTGAAGTAAGTCACAGGACCCATCTTGACACTGCAGAGTAGAAGTAAATCTCACCTACAGGAAGCTTATTCAGGACATCGAGTAATATGCCAAGATATGCAACAGTTGAGATAAAGAGAAAAAACAGAGAACCATAATACAATCAATCATACTTGCCATCACATGTCTCTGCAGGAAGGATGCTATTACGTTCCTTATTTTCTAAAACTACTGAGATCTTCAAATCATGTCTTTTATGTTTGGATGTTACACAAGTTAGAGAACATTTTGATACTGAGACAACATAAAGTCTCAAAGAAAGTTGGAGTAATCATTTCAATACTACCTTTTGTTCTCCAAGAAAAGAAACCATTTTATAGACAATAATTTATAATTTCTTACCTAGTCTCTTATTTTTCCAGAAATGGATTTTGTTAATATATGTGACTATCCACCAGAATAAATGTCTTCATTTATCTGCATCTTGTGCAAACAGCAAGTCAATTAGATGTAAGTGGGAGTTCATCAGTAGCACTTTTTAAAAATGCAAAAAATGTGGACAGGGAGCCAATATACATATTTTTCCACCATCACCTACTACATCCTCCTTCTTCCTTCCTAGGAAACACACCCAATCTATAAAAAGGAGTAGATATTTGGTTCTTGACCTGGAAAGTGGAATCAGAATGTTATGGATTTCGGGGATGACAGCTAATAGTGTTTTACATAATAATGTCACATACAACAGACTTAAGAGTCCTGCAGGTCTTAACACTACTTCCTTAGTGATGTGATAGGAATGTCAGCCTTACTGGACTTATTTTGTTTTCCACTTCCTTTTCTACCACCTGGCCTAAATTGTAATACATATTAACGGAATGAAATAGTAATGCTATCTTAAGAAATTCCCATTGCAACTAGACATTATGTCCAATAAAGAACTTTACAACTTTGGCAGTGGGTGGGGGGCATCGATGGGCAGGGATGGTAAGGGGAAACAAAGGAGGAAGCAAAAATGCTTGATAAAAAATGTACTCATTACCTTGCTCATGTACTTATAACCCCTCTGTACTGTATTTTCACACACCAAAAACTTATAAATATAAAAAAGAAAGTCATTTAGGGCTCTGGGAATGTGGTTTCATGGAACAGCTATTGCTTAGCATGCATGAAACCCTGGGTTCAATTACTCAGTATGACATAAACAGAAAAAGAAACACTGGAAGTTGTGTTTTGCCTCAAGTGGTAGAGTGCTAGCCTTGATCAAAAAAAAAAAAAAGAAGCTCAGGAACAGTTCCCTGGCCTAAGTTCAAGCCCCAGGACTGGCAAAAGAGTCATTTAGCTACGAAATGCAAAATAAACAACCCATACTTGGAATATATAATTGCTCCTTCCAATTGATACCTATCAATAGTCCTTAATTCATGTACTTTACCTATATTAGAATACTGTGTTGAACAAAAAAAAAAACGTTTTGTTAATATGTCATAGCAATTAATACCAGGGATGTGCTTAGATATCAGTCAAGATTAATTCTGGATGAGAATCACACCAAGTGTGCCATCACAGGACAGAGAGTTAGACAAGAGAGGGGAAGCCAAGACAAGGAGACACATCAGAGCGCCTGCCAGCAGCCGCCGCGGCGGCGGCAGGGTCGCAGCGGCGACCGCAGGCGCGGCCATTACCTGAGCGCTCACACAGAGAGTCCGGGATGAAGCAGCCAGACGCAGCGGGCGAGAGGATTCTACTCAACACCAGCAAGAACCGACAAGGAGCGGACATCTTCATCCTGCAGTTTGCAGACCAGAGACGACCCAGGATCCAAGACTCGGCGTGAGTAGAAGCCCGACTTCCTCACTCCTCCTCAGGGAGCAGAGGAGGGAAGGCCACCCCTCCCTGCCCAGCACCGGTGATCTCCATCTTGGATACCGAAGAACTTAAAGGCGAAGTGACCTGCCAGACTCAGCTCCATCCAGGGAAAAGTCACCCAGCTCAGGCACCAGCCATTGGAGTGGCTTTCCTCACTGGGTAACCAGAGCCAGAGGCTGCCCCTCCCTCTAGCAGCCTCCACAATCAATTGAAAAACAGAAACCCTGAGAATGGCTCCAGGGTGGGCTCGGTGAATTTTTCACAAAATAGCCCCAGGGAAAAGCTACTGTTTGTTGAAAGGCCTCAACTCTACCAGAACCTAGCCTCATCACCCCTCTTTTGTGATTCTCAAAGCAGATCACCCTCCCATTAAACTAACCTGGGAGGGGGATCTCAAAATCTTGGGTAAAGCAGAGCATTTTTCTGCCTGTTCGAACAAACTGACTTAAGAAACCAATCAAGCCACAGGACCTCAAGCTGACCAGAGACTCCAACAAGAGGCTGGTTACAGACAAAAGGGAGATACAGGATTCTTCCCACCCCTCCCAAAAAAATCAAAGAACTTTTTTTTCTTCTTTTCTTTTTCATTTTTTTTTTTTTTTGGTACCTTATATATATAAAAAATTTTTTTTTCCTTTTCTAAAAGTTTTATTAATCTTTAATTTTTGCCTTTTTTGAAAAAATAATTGTTTTCCAGTAACTTTTTTTTCCCTCTTATAATTTTTATTTTAGGAATACGTGAATGTACGTTTTCCTTTCTTTTCTTGTCTTCTCTCTCTTTTTCTTTCTTTCTTAATTATCTTTTTATTTTTTGTCTAGCTCTACTGAACTTCTGATCTTTTTTTTCTCCCTTTCTTATCCTTTTCACCTTTTCCTTTCTTTTGTTCTTCTGTATGTGACTTAACTCTTGTCCTGCACATCCTCAGATAAACCCATAGTTAAATAGTAGACCCTATCCCCCATTGTGTACACACTTAATCCACAAATTTATTACTCAATCCAAAACCTCTGAGACTTAAATTCCTTAATAGCAGTACTACCTCTTTATACCTATATAATATTTTAAGCATTTTTTAAGTTTTTCACATCTCCTCTATCTCCCTCCTGTTTTCTCATTATATTCACATTCCTCTCTAAATAGATGGTCTTTCAATCTCCATAACTATATTAATTTTTACATTTCTAATTTTTTTTCTGGTCTCTTTTCATTTCCCTTTCCCTTTCTTCTTTTTTTTCTCTCCCTCTCTACTTGCATCCTACCCAACCTATTTCCTGCATTGAGATTAGGACATAGTTAACTCTCCCTGTGCCTCCCCACACCAATCTATTCCTAATTTTTACCCACATCTCTCCCTAACCCTAAAAATTTCTGGTTTTCCAAATTCTTCTCTGCGGTTCGAAGCCCATTAACATATAGTTGTTTGATGTTGAATAGATGTATCTGTTGAACTAGATTGTATCTGTAGACTATTGACTGTATAAATGCAAACGTTGGTTGATGGTTGCCTTAAGATAGTGTTCTAGCACAAAACTGGTGCTATTTTCATCTCAAATGGGCAGAGTAAGCCGAAAAACACAAGAAAAATGGCAAATCCGGGTATCTCAATTCCCAATCTTGTTAATCAGGGGTCAGATCAGATAATGAACAATCCAGAGGAGAGTTCCCAAATAGCTCTACAAACACTGGTGGCAAACATAATAAATGAGAAGTTTGACAACTTACAAAGGACTCTGTATGAGCGTGATAGGGAGAGAGAGGAGGCATCCCAAAAGTTTATACAGGAATATCATAAGCGTGAGGAAGCTACTCAAAAACTGATACAGGATTTGCGTGAACAACTTGAGAATACTCAAAGAGAAAGGGAGAAATGGCGTGAGCAGGCTGAGAACACTCAAAGAGAACTGCAGGAATCCCATGAACGGGAGGAAAGAGAACTGCAGGAATCCCACAAATGGGAGGAAGCTAATCAAAGAGTAATTCAGGAATTGAGAGACCAGGTAGAGAACACACAAAGATCACTAAAGGCGTTCATGGAATCCATTAACAAAGAGCTGAAGGAAGTCAGGGAGACCACAAAGGGAATGCTGAATGGAACCCAACAGAAGGAATGGGAGCCCAAAGAAACCATAACCAATCAACTAAGTGATTTGAGAACAAACACTGAACACCAAATTAAGGAAGTAAAGAAATTCATACAAGACCTAAAACAGAGCTTCAACAAAGAACTTGAAGCCATCAAAGCTGACCAATTAGAAGGAAAAAAGAGATAAAAAACAAAGTAGAGAGTCTTGACAGCAGGTTAGACCATGCAGAGGATCGAATCTCAGGGATTGAAGACAGCCTAGATATTATAGAGAAAGAACATACAACCATCCAAGACAAGTCCAAGAAATATGATAGATCTATCCAACACCTGGAAGACACCATCAGAAGGCCTAATCTAAGGACAATGGGTGTAGAGGAGCACCTAGAAACAGAAGTTAATGGTCTAGGAAATTTGTTTAACAGGATCCTAGCAGAGAACTTCCCAAACATGCAAAAAGATAGGCCTATTCAGATACAAGAAGCTTTTAGAACCCCAAATAGACCAGACCAGAATAGGACATCCCACCGTCACATTATAATCCACACAGGATCAACTCAGACCAAGGAAAAGATCCTTAAAGCTGTCAAGGAGAAAAGGTTATTCACCTATAAACGGAAACCAATTAGAATCACCTCAGATTTCTCAGCAGAGACAATCAAAGCAAGAAGAGCCTGGAATGATGTATGCCATGCCCTAAAAACAAACAACTATCAACCAAGAATACTGTACCCAGCTAAACTCTCCTTCATAACTGAAGGCAAAATAAAAACCTTCCATAGCAAAGAAAAATTGAAACAATACATCTCCACCAAACCAGCCCTACAAAAGATTCTTAAAGATGTCCTACACATAGAAAACCAACAAGACAGCAACAAAGGCCAAGAAAATGCACCCAAACTGAGAATCCAAGAACCATAGGAAGAACCCAGTTTTCGCAGCCCCCAAGAAGCTGGATAACATGGCAGGAACTCCCAAATACCTCTGAGTCCTATCTCTTAACGTTAACGGACTGAACTCTCCAATTAAGCGACATAGACTGCATAGTTTGATTAAAAAACAAGACTCTTCTATCTGCTGCCTGCAGGAGTCATATCTTGCCCGTAAAAGCAAACACATTTTCAATGTTAAAGGCTGGAACAAAATCTACCAAGCAAACGGCCCCCATAAACAGGCGGGAGTTGCAATCTTAATATCAGATAAAATAGACTTCAAATTAAAATTCATGAGAAGAGATAAAGAAGGTCGCTACATACTAATTTAAGGATCTCTCCTTCACGAGGATATTACAATTCTAAATATCTATTTGCCAAACAATGGTGCACCCAAATTTATCAAAGAAACACTACTTTCCCTCAAATCCCATATAGATCCAAAGACATTAATTGTTGGGGACTTTAACACACCACTCTCCCCACTAGATAGATCAACTCGGCAAAAACTCAACGGAGAAACCGCAGATCTAAACAGCTGCATAGATCAACTAGACTTAACAGACATCTACCGAACATTTCACCCAGCACCATCAGAATACACGTTTTTCTCAGCAGCACAAGGAACGTTTTCTAAAATAGACCACATTTTAGGCCACAAAGCAAACTTGTCTAAATTCAGAAACATTGAAGTTATACCTTGCATTCTCTCTGACCACAAGGGAATAAAATTAGAACTAAACACCAAAAGCCACCAAAGAAAGTCCGGTATCACATGGAGGCTGAACAACACACTGCTGAATCAAGAGTGGGTCATGGAAGAGATTAGAAAGGAAATTCAAATATTCATGCTATTCAACGAAAATGAACACACAAATTACCAGCTCCTCTGGGACACAGCAAAGGCAGTACTCAGAGGCAAGTTTATAGCTCTGAGCTCCTACATCAACAAATTGGAGAGATCTGAAACTAGCAATTTAATGACACATCTAAACCTCCTTGAAAAAGAGCAGCAAGATAAACCCCAATCCAGTAGACGGAAAGAAATAATCAAAATTAAATCAGAATTAAATGAATTAGAATCCAAAAAAATCTATAGAAAGAATCAACAAAACAAAGAGTTGGTTCTTCGAAAAACTTAACAAAATTGACAGACCCTTACCAAATCTTATCAGAAAAAGAAGAGAACACACCCAAATTGATAAACTCAAAGATGAGAATGGAAACATCACCACGGAAACAAGCAAGATTCAGAACATTATAAGGGAATACTTCTCAAAACTTTATGCTAATAAGTTTGAGAACTTGACAGAAATGGACATTTTCCTAGCAAATATTGACATGCCAAAACTAAACCAAGATGAGTTAAACCAGCTTAACAGGCCCATATCAAGCATTGAAATAGAAACAGCAATAAAAACCTCCCAGCTAAAGAAAGTCCAGTACCAGATGGTTTTACAGCGGAATTTTACAAGGCCTTCAAAGCAGAGCTCACACCAATACTCCTCCAACTCTTCAATGAAATTGAAAGAGAAAGCTCACTACCGAACACATTCTGTGAAGCCATCATAACCCTCATCCCAAAACCAGGCAGGGACTCATCAAAGAAAGGGAACTATAGACCCATTTCTTTGATGAACATTGATGCAAAACTTCTCAACAAAATTTTGGCCAATCGACTTCAACAATTCATCCAAAAAATCATACACCACGATCAAACAGGATTCATTTCAGGGATGCAAAGCTGGTTCAATATACGCAAATCAATTAATATTATTCATCACATCAACAGGAGCAAGAATAAGAACCACATGGTTATCTCAATAGATGCAGAAAAAGCATTCAACAAGATCCAACACCCCTTTATGATGAAGGTTTTGGAAAAATTAGGAATCCATGGAACATTTCTCAATACAATAAAGGCTGTATATGACAAACCTACAGCCAGCATTATACTCAATGGTGAAAAATTAAGCCATTTCCTCTTAACTCAGGAACAAGACAAGGATGCCCACTCTCTCCACTTCTCTTCAATCTAGTATTAGAATACCTAGCTACAGCAATAAGACAAGGTACAGACATAAAGGGGATCCAAATAGGGAAAGGAGAAATAAAACTCTCCCTCTTTGCAGATGACATGATCTTGTATTTAAAGAATCCCATAGACTCCACTCCCAGATTACTCAAGCTGATTCAAAACTTCGGCAAAGTAGCAGGTTATAAAATTAACCCAACAAAATCTATGGCTTTTCTGTGTTCCAACAATGAGAAAAGTGTGGCTGAAATTACGAAAGCAACTCCATTTGTAATAGCCCAACAAAAATTAAAATACCTAGGAATTAACTTAACTAAAGAAGTGAAGGACCTCTATGATGAAAACTTTAAAATCTTGAAAAAGGAAATCAACACCGAAATTAAAAAATGGCAAAACCTCCCATGCTCCTGGATTGGAAAGATTAACATCGTGATAATGGCAATACTTCCCAAGGCTACCTACAAATTCAACGCAATACCTATCCAAATTCCAACCTCATTCTTCAAGGAAATAGAAGAGGCAATCCAAAAATTCATATGGAACAATAAAAGACCCCGAATAACAAAAACGCCCCTGAATGGAAAGAACACTGCTGGAGGAATATCAATACCAAACTTCAAACTCTACTATAAAGCCATAATAATCAAAACAGCTTGGTATTGGCATAAGAACAGACCTCAGGACCAATGGAATAGAAATGAAAACCCAGAAATGAACCTACAGACCTATAGCCATCTAATCTTCGATAAGGGAGCTAAAACAATAGAATGGAAGAAAGACAACCTCTTCAGTAAATGGTGCTGGCAAAATTGGTTAACTACATGTAGAAAACTTAAGCTAGATCCTTATATATCACCCTGCACCAGAATCAACTCCAAATGGATCAAAGACCTTGAACTCAAAGCAGACACACTGAAAACATTACAGGATGGAATAGGAGAAACCCTAGGTCTCCTTGGATCAGGCCGAAATTTTCTGAATAGAGACCCGGAAACACAACAAATCAAAGAAAGGTTGGATAAATGGGATTGCATAAAGTTGCAGAGCTTCTGCATGGCAAATGACATAGCTAGCAAGATCAATAGAAAGCCCACGGATTGGGAGAAAATCTTTACTAGCCATACAACGTACAAGGGTCTCATATCTAAAATACACTTGGAAATCAAAAAATTAAACCCCCCAACAACAAATCCTCAAAGAAACAACTGCCCAATAAATAAATGGGCGAAAGACTTAAAGAGAAAGTTCTCTGAAGAAGAAAGAAGGATGGCCAATAGACACATGAAGAAATGTTCAACATCCCTAGCCATAAAAGAAATGCAAATCAAAACAACATTGAGATATCATCTCACTCCAGTTAGAACGGCAAAAATCAAGAACTCTAACAACAACAGATGCTGGAGCTGATGTGGACAGAAAGGAACCTTACTTCATTGTTGGTGGGAATGTAAACTTGTTCAACCACTTTGGAAAGCAGTATGGAGGTTCCTCAAAAGACTTCACATAGAGCTCCCCTATGACCCAGCAATCCCACGATTGGGCATTTACCCAAATGTTTACAAACAAGACCACACTAAAGCTACCAGCACAACTATGTTTATTGCAGCATTATTTACCATAGCTAAGATATGGAACCAACCCAGATGCCCCTCAGTAGATGAATGGATCAAGAAAATGTGGTATATATACACAATGGAATTCTATGCCTCCATCAGAAAGAATGGCATTGCCTCATTTGTTAGGAAATGGAAAAACTTGGAAAAAATTATATTAAGTGAAGTATGCCAGGCCCAAAGAAACGTAGGTCCCATGGTTTCCCTTATTTGTAATATCTAGTATATGTATGAGTCAAGCGGAAAAGTTCAGATAAGGTGATGTCAGGAAAATGAACCCTTAGATGTGTATTTTAATGTTTTTTTTCTTTCATGCATGTGTTTCTAACACATTTATAAGATTATCTCTTTGTTGCTGTGTATGTCCCTCCCCCACAGTATAACCCCTGCTTTCACTATATTTGATGTCAGTATAACTTGTGGAGGAGATGGGGAAAAACCAGTTGTTTAAGGATACAAGTGGACCTGTTGCAACAATGAGAAGTACAAGTTGTCATGTCCAAAACCAGCTTTACAACGTTGGTGCGGGGGGGGGGGGGAAGGGGAGGGAAGGGGGGGAAGGAGAAGGATTGGGATTGGGGGGGAGGGGGGAGGCTGGGAAGGGATGTGAAGGGTAAACAAAGGAGGAGGCTGCAATGCTTGGTAAGAAATGTACGCATTATCCTGCCCATGTAACTGTAACCCCTCTGTACAGTATGTTCACTAATAAAATTAAATTAAATTAAAAAAAAAAGATTAATTCTGGAAATTCAGATTCCAGGCTCTTGAGTGGCCACTGCTAATCACAATCAGAAGGGTAGTATAAGTGAGATTTGGAAATCTTTTTGCTAAATTATGGCACCAAAAAGCAGAGGTTAAGTAATAGTTTTGTCAGAAGGAATAACTCCAAATGGAAGGAATAAATAATAATAACTAAATTATACCATAAACTGTTCTAAAGAACCATTTTTGGTTATTGAAGAACAAGTTACCAACTAGGTTTATTCCTCATTGCCTTTAGCATTCTAATACTTAGGCTAGTTCGTAATCTCTGTGTGATAAGTTGTATATCCTATGGTGCTCTTTTATACCTGATCTCCTTTGCTTTCTACAAATCTGTCTTTCTCTATTTCTCTATGAACAATTTCTGATACTAGGTCCACATACGCAGACAACGGAGGATGCTAATGTAAGAGTCCCATAGCTAATGAGTCATTAATGTAAGAACATGGAAAAGGAGAACATATTTATTGCTACCTCCATTGTATTGAAAAGCTGCAATGTCACACCATTTGATACAAATTTCCATTCTTTGTCGACGTAGTTTCATTAAGTGCACATAAATTCAAATATGACCTGGGTGCTGGTGACTCACACTTGTAATACTAGCTACTCAGGAGGTTGAGACCAGAGGATTGTGGTTCAAAGCCAGCCTGTTCAGGAAAATCCACGAGAATCTTATCTTCAATTACCACCAGAAATCCGGAAGTGGTGCTGTAGCTAAAGTGGTAGAGCACTCAACTTGAGCTGAAGAGCTGAGGGACAGCGCCCAGGATCAGAGTTCAAGCCCCACGACCAACAGAAAAAGTCCCTCAAAAGGAACGACGAAGTCAATAGTAATCTTCCCAAGCAGAAAACACAATTCCAAAATAATTCAGTGCACCTACTTTTGCTGAGTTAAGTTTTGGTTTCTTTTCTGAACATATTCTCTTCTTTTAAAAAATTGTTGAATACTAGCTTTATAATAAACTTCATCTAACATGTCTTGGTTCAAAAGAGAAGTCCATACAGTTGATGTCACTTGGATTTATTACAATCTCAAAGCCAAAAGGCAGGAGAGTCTGTCAAACTCTTATCTCTAATTAAACACCAAAAAATCAAGAAGTGGAGTTTTGGCTCAAGCAGTAGAGTGGCAGGAGGCAGGAGGGCAAGAAAGACAACTGTTCTGGGACAGGGTCCAGACTCTGAGTTCAAGCCCCAGAACCAGCACAAACTAAACAAAAAAGCGAGCAAAAAAAACCCCACGTATTTCTTTGGGACCATCCTTAAAGCACTAGTTTGAAAAGAGGCTCCTTTTGCTGATCATACTCACTGGATCCTGCTTTTTGGAATCCTTATTGCTATGGTGAACTCAGGACCAGATTAAAGGAATGGATAACTGAATCCTGCAACAAGACAATCATGTCAGGAGTGAAATATCTAGGCATAAGGGACCTTTAAACCTACATGTCTTTGTTTCTTTGCAGTAGAACACTTTTAAAACAACGTTATTTCCTTTTTATCTATGTTGGCCTTCAAATGGCATATTGTTTCCTTTTGTAAAACTCTCAACTAGAAATTTACAAACAAGTTTTATGTGAGTAAAGAACACACTCGAAAAAGTCAGGGATAGAGTTTCCTTCTAGCTTTGAATTCTTTTCTTGTACAGTAAAACGAGACCACAAATTAAGTTGAAGTTGTCATTTCTCTATGTTCAATTCCTCTCTTGGAATCAGCTTCCACTTCCCGTAACAGTTCCTTCAAATTACTTCAAGTAACTATCTATGGTGCTGCTCCAGGTAAAATGAACGTTTTGTGGCTTCATTGAAATAGCACAAGTACATCTTTGTACATGAGGTAACATGTGTTTCAGAAACAACTTAGTCATGAGAAAATATGGAATTTAAATTGCTTATAAAACATTATACATGTACATATGGCCATATAAAATGATGTTAAGTGAAATAGACTCCAAGATAGGACACAACTTGATTTTTCTTTATTGTTACCTAACAGGTACTATGTGATTTTTTTGTTTCTCTTCTATTTTCTTTTTTTAATTTAATTTAATTTTTTTCTCTTCTATTTTCTACCTCCACGGTATAACCCCTGTTTTTACTGTATTTGATGTCGCTGATCTTGCATATACCTTTTTCTAATGTGGGGAGGGGAAGGGAAGTAACAAAATGCTGAAACAAGGATACATTATTACCCATTGTAACAATGAGTTCTACAAGACACTATGTAGAAAATGAACTTTACAACTTAGGGAGGGAGGGGGGATTTGGGGCGGGGAGGAGGAAAGGGAAGGCAGGGGAAAAACAAAAGTAGAGGTAACAATGCTTGATAGATTATGTACTAATTAACTTACATAGATAACTCCAACCCTTCTGTATGACATATTTACAATAAAAAAACATGAAAAAAGCAATTATCCTGGAGTATATTAAGTTCAAATTTCCTAAGTGCTCTATAAATTAAGACCAATTTTAAGTGAGAATAAGGTTCTCAGAAATATCTGTGTGTGTTTGTGCATTATTTCACAAGTGTACATAAGTTAACAGTAGGAGAAACAATATGAATAATAGGAGAAAAAGTTCTGTGTTTAAATATGGTTGTTCAATACAGTATAGAAGACTCTGCAAATAAGACAAATTTGAAACAATAAAGCCAAGGCCAGTAGGTAGATCTACGGGAGTGATATAGAGAAGGCATTACTACTAAGTGGAACATGTGGGATGAGGCCACTCTGTTTCTTCTACTAGCTCTAAATCCTGGCAAACTAATCATGCAAATTTGTAAAAAGTAGAATGGAAGAATAATTCTAGTTTAAAAGCAAGTCAGATATAAGAGCATGGACTTAACTGGAAAAAAAGCCATGCTGAGAGAGCAGGAATTATACTAGCAATGAACTGGTAGCTAAGTTCACATATCTTTTTATTTATTTCCTTTTCTTTTCTTTATTCTTTGGAATTTGTGTGGCTTGAAGTCTGGGCCTGGGCACTCTTCCTCTACTCTTCAGCTTAAGGCTAGCAGTCTACCACTTGATCCACAGTGCCACTTCCAGTTTTATGGTTGTTAATTGGAGATAAGTGCTTCAGAAACTTTCCTACTTGTGCTGGTTTTGAACTGCAATCCTCAGATCTCAGCCTCCTAATTAGCTAGGATTATAGGCGTGAGCCACTGTCACCCGGCTTAAGATCACATTTCTAACAGTGTACACTCAATATATGTAATGTGTATGTTCATCTATCTTTATATGAATTCTTCAGTTAAAAATCTGGGCTACAAGTTAGACTTTACACTCACAAAACTGTATCAAATTTAAAAGTTGATACTCCTGGAAAGATCAAACCTAAGAATGTAAAGGATTCTGGGAAGTTCATTTTGCATCCAGCCTGGGGAAAAAAAGTATTTGCGACAACACCTATAATTAACCAGCCTAAACTTGCATTGTAAGAATGGTTAAAGTGATGGAATACTAGGTATGAGCAAGACTGCTGAATAAGAGCTTGAGGTTTTGGCATACATACAGGCGAGCATGCACATACACAGAGGCACTTATATGTGTAAACACACATATGAAACAACTCTCAGAATGTGTAGAAAACGTTAGAAAATAATAGAAAATATGTCCCAAGTAAGACTAGAACAAGTGATAATTTTTAATATTAGAAAGTCCTCAAGTGAACTTTCCCCAAAAAAGCTTGAGAATATTACAAAGGTAGGGACCAGAGATAATAAGAAAGTCAAGTAATCAATATTAAAGGGATCAGATCCATGGAGGAATGAATCAGAGACCCCTATAGGTGCATCTGAAAATGTTCATATCCTGTGTCAAATGTTAGAACATCTTTGAAAATTGTACATAAACAGTCAAAGCAGTCAGTCTAGTGAATAAGATCATCGGAGAAGTTCAGAATTGCTAGCCTGTTTCTAGATTAAATAAACCAACAAACTATGGCAGGACAATGTGATACAAGCCTGGAATTCTAGCACTCAGACTAAGATAGGAGATTAGAAAGTGGAATTACATAGCGATACCTTCCCTGGAGCAGGTGTATAATTTTGTCTCAATAAAACAAGCCAAACAACAAGAAAGGAATACACAGTTGGAAGTTTGGGCTAATTTTTTTCACTATGTTTTGATAAGTCAAGTTTCCTATTGAAATGCAATTCATATATAATCCTCACTTGTGTTTTACATGCCCTCTTCATTACAGAACATTGCTAGATGCAAATTAGCTCATTATTCCCAATCAAAAATTTGTAAAAGTAATCATCATTCTGTTGGATTCCAAAGAAATGATGATGGATTACAAAAGCTTAAGCCTGGAGAAACAGCAAATTTCATCTAATGTAGGACTTTGCAGACCTGCCTAAATTAGAATTTTTTGTTTGTAATTTCATATTCTCTAGGATACTACAAAATTATTTTCAAGTAGAAGAATTAATTTAGAAATTCACAAATTATTCTGGCATTCTATTTGCCTAGAATATTCTTTCAAGTCAGGTATAATTAGAAATTAGTTAATAGATAACTCCAACAATTCATGTATAACATGATAATCTGAATAATCTAGACAAAGTTGCCATCAAATGGTTGCTATTAATTTATAAATTTAGAAAAAGAGCAATTTTTTGAGACTTTGGTGTAACATAGTATGAAGAGAGTAATTGTATGACATCTTTTTTCTTCTACCTATACATAACACAGGAAGAAATTTCCTTACGTACATCTTAATTACTCATACAATGAGGGAAAAAAGCTAAGTTTAATGTTTGTTTTTATTTTGTTTTTGTTGTTTAGTTTATGTTAGGGCTTGACCTCTGGGTCTGGGCACTTTCCCTGAGCCTGTTTTTGCTCAAGGCTACTGCTCTACCACTTGAACCTCAGTGCCACTTGTGTCTGGTTATTCCTTATGAGTTTATTGGAAATAAGAATCTAAGGAACCGAAAAGGTCAGATAATGTGATGTTAGGAAAATGAACCCTTAGATATGTATTTAAATGTTTTTTTTTCTTTCATGCATTTGTTTCTAATGCATTTATAAGACTATTTCTTTGTTGCTTTGTATGTCCCTCCCCCACAGTATAATTCCTGCTTTCACTATATTTGATGTCGGTATAATTTGTAGAGGAGAAGGGGAAAAACAAGTCGTTTAAATAAGGATACAGGTGGACTCGTTGCAACAATGAGAAGTACAAGTTGTCATGTTGAAAACGAAATTAACAACTTTGGTGGGGGGGAGGATTGGGTGCGGGGGCAGGGGGAGGCTGGGAAGGGATATGAAAGGTAAACAAATGCGGAGGCTGCAATGCTTGATAAGAAATGTACTCATTATCTTGCCCATGTAATTGTAACCCCTCTGTACAGTATGTTCACAAAAAAAATTTATAAAAAAGAATCTAAGGAACCTTGCTACCTGGGTGGGTGTGAACCATAATCTTCAAATTTTAATATTCAGATATTCAGATCTCCTGAATATCTATAATAGATAAAAATAATATATAATAAAATTAATATAAAATAATAATATAAATACTATTTGCAAGTGTTCTGATCTCAAGAATACCACTGGAGGGAAAATGATGCAGAAAAGTTTAATGTAGTGTTCTTTGCACAATTGGGAGGGCATCACAGCAGAAGTGTAATATGTTTTTTCACAATAGTTATAAGCTAGTCATGATGTGAATTTAGGTCATTTTAATGTGCACCTTACAAGTTGCAAACTGTTGGGCTAGGATGACTTTACAGCATAAAAACTTGGGATTGATTGTCATAGAAATAATAGCTTACTCTGATGAACAAATGTTTACTCTTCAGGAATTAATAATTATACATAGGTCATAGTTTTATCTTCTACCAGAATGTGGCTATTTTTTCTATTGACTTTTAAATATGTAACAACGCATTGGAAATTTCATCTATTGCAGAACTCATTAAACTGCAAACAGATACTGTTTTAAATGTCTCTGATATGGCATGATCAGAATTAGAAAATGATTAGTTAGTCATCTGAATTTTGAAGAATACATATATTCTGTCCTCTTAACAATTATTCAGTTTTAAAAGTTAGGAGTTTCCGTAGAATTAAACTGTTTTCTCTTTTAGTATAAGATAATGGTTTTTTCAACATAAAGGCAAGTATATTGTGAAGATGTTGTATAGTTTGATAACATTCAAGTTGATGACCCTCTCATAAAGAAAGGGGGAATAGACTGGTATTTACTATACCAATACAGTGAAATTATATTTTATGTTTGTTATTTTTTAATTTAATTTTATTGTCAAGTTGATATATAGAAGGGGTTGCCATAATTGTAAGATGGTGAATACAAAACATGTCGAACTTTTTACCCACTACCTCACTTTTCTCATAGTTTTCCTTTACCCCAATACCCTTCACAAGGTGTAGTGTAAATTTCCATCATGTAGTCTTGTGAGCATTGCTATTACATTGGTTTGTCCTTTGTCCTTTGTCGTGCCATGTTGTTGTTCCTCTTCCCTTCCCTAATTATGATAAATATATATACAATGACACATAATACTGAAATCAACTAGAGCAGAGGACAAACCATAGGGTAAAACACAAAAGAAAAAAGAATCACAGAGTACATTAAAAACAACAACCACAAAGAAAACCTTTGTTTCCATATGTAGGAGTTCATGTTGCTCATCATGACCTTATACGTAGCTACTGAGCCATTCTGCTCATCTGCTAGGACTATCCTAGATATTTCCTACTTGTTACAAATTAGAGAAACCATGGAATTTCTTTCTTTGGGTCTTGTTTATTTTACTTAGTAGGATTTTCTATTGCCGTATGAATTGGAAGCATAGAATTCCACAGTGGAAATATATATATATCACATTTTGTCAATTCGTTCATCTACTGAGAGGCATATTGATTTAAAACATGATTGCATATAAGTATCACTTAGGGACATTCAAAAATGACAGATGCCACCTCCCCAGATATTCTAAAACCATGATTTTTATGAAGATAGTATTTCATGGTGGTACAAGTGTTGAGATATCTGGATGAGACTAATGTATATCTTGCACTGAATTAGGCAGGATGATATGGGTTAAAATGATAGTGACAAAATATTCCCTTGAGAAAGATATAGGAGGCTGCCAGAAGTATGAAGTAGTTCATATAATTTTAAAGGATTTAGAAATGCAAGCTTAAGTATGTCTCTTTAAATAAAAATTATGTAATTGGAAGGGCAAAAGATGGGGAGGGGGAAGAAAATGACTGACAGCAGATCATTGTCCCAAGTTAGAGTATAAAAAGACATAATCTACAAATTCCCAGTTAAAAAGAGAATATTATACTATGTCCCACTTAATTTAGGTACATGCAAAATATTTACTTGGATTTTTCCTACTTTAACCCTCCAAAACAAGTGAAGTCTTATAAGAAAAATTATGTTATTTCCATTACTTCAACCTGAGCACTAACTGTGATGAGCCCTCTTTTTCTCACTTTGCACTTGGAAAATAGTCCCTAAGTTGATGATGATGTGGCTGATTAGAGTCAGAGTTACGGCTTCTACTTGTACAATTATCCCAGAAGAGTTTAAAGCAGTTTTTCCCCAAGATATCCAACTACATTTTCTTAAGCTGTACTTTGAACACACCCTCACACCTGAGCACATAATTTGAAATTATACTTCAGCATATGCTTGACACATTCTAATGTGTGCCTTTCGCGTTTTTGCACATTCCTTTTGAGTTCATAGTTGCTCTATTTCCATTTCATCTACACAAATTACTAAGAACATTGTTCAACTACCACTTCATGTTTGCACAAGCCCACTCTATGTATGAAAGTACTTTGTCCAAAATGGGATTGCATGAAGTTGCAGAGCTTCTGCATGGCAAAGGGCATAGCTAGCAAGTTCAATAGGAAGCCCACGGATTGGGAGAAGATCTTCACTAGCCATACAACAGACAAGGGTCTCATATCTAAAATATACTTGGAACTCAAAAAATTAAATCCTCCAACAACAAATCCTCAAAGAAACAACTGCCCAATAAATAAGTGGGCTAAAGACTTAAAGAGAAACTTCTCTGAAGAAGAAAGAAGGATGGCCAATAGACACATGAAGAAATGCTCAACCTCCCTAGCCATAAAAGAAATGCAAATCAAAACAACATTGAGATACCACCTCACTCCAGTTAGAATGGCAAAAATCAAGAACCCTAACAACAACAGATGCTGGAGGTTATGTGGACAGAAGGGAACCTTACTTCATTGTTGGTGGGAATGTAAACTTGTTCAACCAGTTTGGAAAGCAGTATGACGGTTCCTAAAAAGACTTCACATAGAGCTCTCATATGACCCATCAATCCCACTTTTGGGCATTTACCCAAATGTTTACAAACAAGACCACACTAAATCTACCAGCACAACTATGTTTATTGCAGCATTATTTACCATAGCTAAGATATGGAACCAACCCAGATGCCCTTCAGTAGATGAAGGGATCAAGAAAATGTGACATATATACACAATGGAATTCTATGCCTCCATCAGAATGACATTGCCCCATTGGTTAGGAAATGGAAAAACTTGGAAAAAATTATATTAAGTGAAGTAAGCCAGGCCCAAAGAAACACAGGTCCCATGGTTTCCCTTAATTGAAATATCTAGTATATGTATGAGTCAAGCGGAAAAGGTCAGATAATGTGATGTTAGGAAAATGAACCCTTAGGTATGTATTTTAATGTTTTTTTTCTTTCATGCATGTGTCTCTAACGCATTTATAAGATTATTTCTTTGTTGCTTTGTATGTCCCTCCCCCACTGTATAACCCCCGCTTGCACTATATTTGATGTCAGTATAACTTGTGGAGGAGATGGGGAAAAACAAGTCGTTTAAGGATTCAGGTGGACCTGTTGCAACAGTGAGAAGTACAAGTTGTCATGTCAAAAACGAGCTTTACAACGTCGGTCGGGGGGGGGGGAGGGGAAGGCTGGGAAGGGATGTGAAGGGTAAACAAAGTAGAAGGCTGCAATGCTTGGTAAGAAATGTATGCATTATCCTGCCCATGTAATTGTAACCCCTCTGTACAGTATGTTCACACATAAAATTAAATAAAATAAAAAAATTAAAAAAATTAAAAAAAGGAAGCACTTTGTCCATATTAAGCAATAGGGTAGTACTCAGTCTTTGAGGAGAAAAGTTCCACAGTGTAACCCTATGTGCACATTAGAGGATGTAGAATTTAAAGCATTTTGAGACAAACTGATATTAGAATTGAAAGTCTCCTTAGGTCAGTTTCCTTGGAGCTCATTAGTTTTCCCATGAGAAATATAAATATCCACAAAATCTAGAGCTAATTAGTAAGTATCCGAATTAACACTAGATCCTAGATGTTGTGTTAGTACAAGTCACCATTGTAGTATTGTTAGATCAGAATCCTTCCCTACTTGCCAATGGGTATGAGAAAATGAAAGAAAAGCATTAAATCGAAATGTCGTATCTTTTTAGGCATTCAGTCGTACTGATGAGGGTAAAGTCTGAACTCTTCCATTCAATACAAGCATTATAAAGTTTATAAAAGCATTCCATACATATAAGAATTTGTGGCAGTTTGATTGACAGGGTTATTTCACCATGGAGATATCCCTAACAAGAACTAGAGTTAAATAGATTATATGGCAATTATGATGTGTCAATGGCTATTGAGGAATTTTCTATTCTGAAGGAGAATCAATTCGAGGAGTCTTCAGTCACATCAGTAATGCTGTATGTTTAACCTAATACTTGCTGTTACTTGTCCTACATTTATAATGAATAGGCTGATAAGACATCCAAACATATCTAAAGATATTTCAATAAAATCCCAAACTGATGTGGATACATGGGACACACATTGGAACTGTAGGCAAATTAGGCTTGTCTGTGCTGTAGTTCAACCTATAAACTCCTGAATAAACACAGTCTTCAAAAATATTCACACAATACATATGAATAAAGTTCATGACAGTTATATCTGTATAATTCTTCTAAGGTCAGGATAAAAACATTGTTTCCCAACATTTAAAATCAATAGGATCTGTTGAATTTATGGATCCAGAATTTTATGGCTTCATATTCATATCCCAAAATTTTATCAATATGAATTTCACCCAAACTTGTCTATGTCCTTTTATTTTTCAAATCCAAATAGCATATGTCTTTCAATATCTTCTTGCAAATTCCTTCCTTTACTTCTGTTAATCTGGGTTTATTACTTTTTTATTTACTTATTTATCTCTTTCTTCCAATCTTGTCTACAGTGGTGCCCACATTGCTCACACCTGCGTCAGACTTTCCTTTTCCTTTTCCATTCAATAATGCCCCCAATTTTATTATTCTTTTTCATATTCATGGTCGTGAATATTTTGATGATGTCTAAACAGACTCATCTTTGAATCTAAACTTTAGAACTATCAGATTTTTTTCCCCTAAATCCATCATTTCCACCTGTGGTCCTTATAACTAAGAGTAGCACAAACACATTTGCAAGCCAAACGTGTGGAAGCACATTAGATTTCTTCTTACCCTTCTACCCCTTCCCATTAGATAAGATAAATGATCGAGATTTTCTCAGTTTTTGTCACTCAAATGATTTCTATTTTTTGGGTTGGTCCGTTCGTGGGGCCTGAACTCTGGGCCTGGGCACTGTCCCTCAGTTCTTCAGCTCAAGACTAGCACTCTACCACTTGAGGCACAGAACCACTTCCAGCTTTTTTTCTCTGCTTATGTGGTGCTGAGAAATCGAACCCAGGGCCTCATTCATGCAAGGCAAGCGCTCTACCACTGAGCCACCTTCCCAGCCCCCACTCAAATGATTTCTATATACTACTTTTTATGCTCCTGACACCAGCCTGTTTCATTTACTCAACACTGTCACCTAGTCCTAAAACAACCATTTCCAAAGTATGCTTTTTCCGCAGTCTTTTCATATTGGCCCTCTCGATCACCAAATTACTCTCTTTGTAAGCACATAGAGTGAAGAGCTCAGACACAAATTCTAGTATCATTATTTATTCACTACATTGACTGTTGGCCTTACATTTCTCATCTATAAATGGATGTAATCTACCAGAAATAATGAAGAATATATGTGTTGACTTCTAGAGCAAGAAAAAAGAAAAGTGAAGAGTCCTTAAATTTTCCACCTTACCTTACAAATAAGGAAAGAGTCAAATTCAGTTTGTTGGTACAAAGTCACAAATTGTTTCCTACAGAAATAAAAATAAATTTCACCTCCTTGTTCTATGGTCTATGTCCTTTTAAGGTAACTACAGATATGTAAGTGATACTATGTAAATAGTGTCATGTTTTTTCAGAGGTATTGAAGAACATACCCTTAATATATCATTGGAAATTTTGGTTATTGAATAGTATCTATATGAGAATGTTTTTGAGCTGAAAACTACACCTTAGCCCATCAAAATGTGGAAATAAATAATTTTATTTATAAGAAAATAATACTACCAAGAAAAGTGTGTATACATTCGAGAGACTGCAGGAATAACATTAGGGTTTTTACTGTCTCTACTGTTTATGTGATAGTATTTCTTGATATTGAAACTCTCCTCTTGTTATTCTTACTGTATGTAATCCAACGCTATTTATTACTATATATTCAATGAGGGAAATATAGCTTCAAAAATATGTAAAGCATTTTCCTTTTCAATCTCAATATTGTCATTATCAGGGTACACTGTGGTCATCATATTCTTATCAAAATAAGTGCTAACTATTGAAACTGAGATATGTATTTATGATTTTGCGATTATTTGTCTATTGATTAATAATTTTTTTTTTTTGGTCTGTCGTAGGGCTTGAACTCTGGGCCTGGGCGCTGTCCCTCAGCTCTTCAGCTCATGGCGAGCGCTCTAACATTTGAGCTACAGCGCCACTTCCGGTTTTCTGGTGGTTTATAGGAGATAGGAGTCTCACGGTCTCTCCTGCCCGGGCTGGCTTTGAACCGCGATCCTCAGATCTCAGCCTTCTGAGTAGCTAGGATTACAGGCGTGAGCCACCAGCGCCCCGCTTTGATTAATAATTTTAATGTTACCACTGTGCATGCATCCATATTAAAATTTTGAACAAAGAAACAGAAAAAAACTAACCCATAACAGGTTGCTTGACTATGTGCTTATAACAAATTATAGAATAGATTTTTGAAGTATTGCAATTTCCTAACCAGCATGAATTAACTTCCTCTCTCCCCACTACTACACACAAATATTTGAGTTTGAACAGAATTATTTCAAGTAATATACTATAAACATTACTACAATATCATGTGTACATGTAAAATTCCCTTAAAAGTAATAAATGCTACATTCTATTGAAATATTAGTTATTTTATTCTAGGAAACTTTTGAAAAATAGACTGCATATCTTTGAAATAAAAAGGTAAAAAAGTAGTAGCATAAAAAGTTTTAGAGGGAGTCTGTCTTCAGAAATATATTTGTATATATATATATACATATATATATATATAATTTGTAGAAAGACATTCATTTTGAAATTATTTGTTATCAGAAATATATACATATATCTAAATTTTTGTGTAGAACGATGTACATTATAGTGAAACAAAAATCTTGAAATATAATTAAAATTTTATAAATATATTAAATCAAGTGCCAGTGACTCACACCTATAATTCAGCTATTCTGTGTAATGAGGTCTTAGAATTGTGTTTGAAACTAGCCCAGACAGAAAAGTACTTGTTAGATTCTTATTTCCAATTAACTATTAAAAACAGGAATCAGCTCAATGCCTCAAGTTGTAGAGTGCTGGCTTTGAGCACAAAATGGCTTAGGGACAATGCCTAACCTTGCAAACAACATCAAGAACAACAACAAAATATATCACATTAATTTCACAGAAGCATCTTTTACCTGCTGTGAACATTTTTTAGAAACATGAATACATGGAAAATGTTAGATAAAAAATATACAATGTTTACGTCTATGTTAAAAACATGACTATTTAGAATGTTTAAGATATTTAGGTAATGATTCGAAATTAAGAATAATGATAATATTTTGGGACTGGTCTTTTATTCTATTTTACGATAGTAATAAAATGATATTTATAATTATTCTGTAAAATTACTCTTGCTTGGTATTTGAATTATAATAAGTGATAAACATTTTTAAATGATTTCCATAGGAAAGGATAATTTTATTGGTATTAATTCTTTTGTAATTTCAAAACAATTAAGCAAATTATTCCAAGGCTGGTTTGCTCTAAGACTATATTTGTTTTCTTATTCTAATTTTCATATGTTCGTAGAAATTAAAATTCCAAAACTTCAATGGACGTTGGCATTCAGGATCATCTTCATAGATACAATAATGAGGGGCTTAAGTGGAATTGTTTATTTCATTTGTTTTTGTCACAAACAAATCAAGATGATTGTATATTTTGTTTCTTTTCACGTTATTGGTTCTTATCCTGAGAATACTTTTTTCTAGCAAAGTAGAGAAAAGCAATTGGATTGAGCAAGTAACATATGGCTATCATAAAATGCAGATGCACAGATTTGTGTTTTCTATCATTTGCTAAAAGTTTCTTCCAGAAAAGGTTATCAATTACGTATAAGTGATGTATAATTTCTAGATATTCCAGTTATCACATACATTTTTGATTGGGTTATCTCTGCATAAACTAAAATACAGCCAAAAATACCTCAAAATAAACGGAAATCACATCTTTGTTTTAGAAGCTGTAGTGTTCAAAGAATTTTTAGCCAACATCAAAAACATCTTTTTAGGTATTTTGCATTTTGTGTGAAGAATTTTTAATTATATTTTTATTTTTTTGCTGACATGAAATTCACATGCAATATATTATCTCCTTTAATTGTATACATTTTAGTGCTTTGGAAATGAATTTTACAATCATAGGTTTACCAAGCCTAATTTTCAAAAACTTGCATTTCTTCAAATAGAAAGGCTATAAATTTTAGAACAGATATTAAAATAGATATAAAATTTAGTTACAGGATTTTGTCCTGCATACATCTTCTATAGGGTGTCTTTTCAAAATTTGTTTTGGGGAATTATTTCCAGGTTCTCACTCATACTGTCCAAGTGCACTGTCAATGAACTACATTCCCAATCAATACATGCTTTTTACTTCTCTTTAATACACACATAGAAGTGTAATGGCTAGAACATAAACAATTCTCTTTGACCTTTTGAAGACTTGAAAACTTGCTTGCTAAAATGACTGCAGTATTACACAAATCATTCTGCTATGCGGAGTATATCAATTTCTCCACAAATTCATTTACATATATTTTTTCATCTTTTTATATTATGGTTATACTAGTGAGTTTTCTTTTTCTTTTTTCTTAGATACTTAAGAGGAGCTTAATTCATATGCTCCTCCTACTATGAATTTACATATGTTCTTTATAGAAATATCCTGTTCGGGAAAAATTTATACAGTATTAGAAGATATAAAAGTACTTAAGATTCAGGATCATTGTAGCATTAACAAATATGTGCCCTCTATCTGTTGGATATGTTTTCACTACTTTCATAGAGTTAAGAAAGGTTATCAGTTGATACTAGTTTATTCTTGCTTTTCTTTAGCCACTAATGCTTTCCATGTCAAATATTTAGAAATCTTTACTGATCCATTCTTATGAATTTTTACATATATGTTTTGTAGGTTTTACAACTCACATTTAGTTTGAAAATCATTTTTTATTTTAAATTTTTGTATAAAGTTTGAGGTAGAAGACTTTTGTAGAAGACTTTGTAGAAGACTGAATGTGGCTTATCTAAAGGAAAACATCAACACATGATATGAATGAAATTAAAAATCTCATTAAAAGAGTGAAGTAGTTTCTGGAAAATAATGGTTTAATAAATGGTAGTCAAAATCTAGTACTGTCAAAATTGCATATCTATTTATTTAGATCCAAAAAAGACCCAAGTTACTCGTGCAGATTTGAAACTTTGGCAAAGTATCAGTATACATCTGTAATATTATTATGGGTGTTGACTCTGGCAAGGAATTCATTCCCTCTTTGATCTGACAAATGAATATATGAAAGAACTTCTCCAACTAAATATCAAGACCTAACTAAACATATAACCAGAAAAGTCTTCATGTAAGCCGTATTGCAACTGGGGTAAAAGAAAAATCAGTCTTACTGATTCTGTATTTATTGTAAATGTTGGTTTTTTTCATAAATTATTTCCTTTAGCTTGCATTTTTAAAACATTGTGTTACATGATGTATGTCTTAATAACTAATTTTGGATGCTTCATTAAATTTTGTTCTGAGTATAATGTCTCACTTCAGTTCCTAACCCATGAAATGATGTTGATTACAAAAAAAAATCTAGTAACCACTGTTTATAATACACAAAATCTCATAAGCATGACACTAGTAAGCATTGGTTAATATTTTGATATCATGGTTTCATGTCTGGTGAGGCTTATCTACACGAGTATCATTGTACCTAGATTCCTCAGCCTGAATTTTGCTACTGTTAAAAAATATTTATATCTTTATTTGTCACCGAGCAGAGATTAAATTTGAGTATAAAGCCTAAGGAAAATTATAAAGTAAGAATTTAGCTTTTCTGGATATAAAGTAAACAAAATTCAGCATAGAGAAACTAACTGGTTTGAATTCAACCAATTTCTCCAAAACATTCTAAGCATTTCCTTACGATGTGTATTGTTCTCAAGAAGGGAATGGGTAATGTGAGGAGAGGACTAACCAAGCATTGTCTTCAAATATACATAATTTGGATTACCCTCTACATTTGGATATAAGCATTTCTGATAAAAACTGTTTGAATAATTGATTTTCAGGTCAGGTATAATATATCCTAGTTTCATAAACCAAACTACATTCAGAAAATCGTATATACTAATTAACTAAAGAAAGTCCTGGCAGAAAAATGGCATCTATATACTATGTGATGCCCAATTCTTAGGTATTTCATTATGCCTCCATTTAATGAATGTGATTATTTAAATGATTCATGAAGTATTAATTAAAATTGATCAGTGTCCTATAATATAATGATGTATAATTTTATCCTAGAATCATTCAAGAACAGCCCATTCAATCATGACATACATCACATTCCACTGGTATTCAATCGGACAGGAATGAGTTTCTTAGGATCTTCTGCCATTTGGAGATGGCAGGACCAGGATTCCAACTATAGGCTCCAGCTCCCACCACTTAAACCTGAGGATAGGTAACTGTCCAAGAACATCAGCAAAACCAATGATTAGGCTGTCACCAGTGGCTCTCAGCAGTCCTCCTTGATACTTACAAGGTTGTGATAGGAGGATCATAGTCAAAGTCACCATAGGCAGGAAAGTCCTTGAGACCCCTGTCCACCTTCAGTGCCAACAAAGCCAGAGGTAGAGCCATATGGCTAAGTGATTGAGAGCTAGCCTTAAGCAAAAGCAGCTCATGGACTGTGCCCAGATCCTGAGTTCAAGGTTTGGAACTGGCAACAAACAGACATAGACAACAATATGTGCATCCATCCAGCTAAAGCAGGTCACCCTCTTGTCCCCAACTGGATTGGACAAAGTTCCCTGTGAAAGGGGCTGGGGGAGCCGCTGTCATCTTGACTCCACCCATGCTGCCTGCATCACAGGATTCCGGCCAAAACCCCATTCTTTCAGGTTTCTTTCTGACCAATGGGATACAAGAATGGTGGCCACACCCACATTCCATGATGCCCAGCATTAGGATTCCCTTTGGTTTTTGACACTACCAACAGCAGTTGAAGTTAGAGGTGGCTGAGTGGTGAGCATGCCACATGAGGCGACTTTGTAGTAGAGTGGAAAATTGATGTCCTAGTCAGACAGTGAGAGAATAGAGGATTTCCCAGAGCCTGGGAATGTGGCCAGCCCATCTTTCCCAATCCCAGCACTCAGATGTCTGAAACAACAGGACTCCGTGAAAGAGCTACAGGCAAGAAATTACTTTCAGAAAACCAGCAAAGGAATCCTCCCATCATACCTGCAACATTCAAGAAAACAAACAACACAAAAAAGGGAGGGATCCCAAGACAAACACCACTGGGGAGCGTGATTCAACAGAGGGTCTGGCCAAAGGTGATGCAGACTGTGGACCTTCCCTGCCTTTGGACACAGTCACAGCCACCAGGGGCCAGAGTATCAAGGATCCTGATACAATCAAGGATCTGCAGAGGTGCTAGTGACATGTGGTGCCCACCCTGGACAGCAGCAAAAGAAGAAACCAGACACTCAGAGGAAAGATTTCACCACTGAAGCAGGAGAAAACAGACCTGCAGGATCTACCAGAGAAAGAGAGGGAGAAGATAGCCCAGTTGCATGAAGCACCAGAAACAGAGCTATAGATCCACAAGTCACCCATACAGAGGTTGATTTCAGCAGAAAGAGATTTATAATCTGCACCGGCCCAAGTGAAGCAGGTGGCCAATGACAGATAAATGGAGCATGAAGCTCTTACCAGCCACCTGCAGGCCACAGAGCGGTGTGTGGCAGAGCTGGATATGGTGGCTTCTGTGGTCACTGCTGCACAGAAGGAGACTGAAATGTTCTTTGAATGGCTGAACGATGTGACCCTTCTGCTTGAGGAAAAGACCAGAAGCTTCGATGACCTGCAGGAAGTGAACACAGAGTTGCAGGAGAAGCTGGAAGTGCTCTGGACACAGAATAGCACCAGAAGAACAGAATCTGCAAGTTCCAACTAGTGCTGATGGGGCATGAGTTACTGAAGGGATTACTGGACAACCTGAGCTGGATGGTGACCTCAGCAAGTCTGGTGACAGACACATTCACAGAGGACCTAAGCATTGAGAGGAGCCTGAGCATGGAAAGAGGAGACTCAGTGGCTGACTGAGCAGGTGAACCAACTGACAGAGGAGAAGGAGAGAAGGGTGAGGCAGGTGCTGGATTATGAGCTGGGGAAACTGAGAAAGAAGCTGACAGAGCCATGGCCTCCCGCAGGACCATCTTAGGCAGAGTTGCAGTTGCAGGCCTAGGCCTACTGCACACAAATGGGGTTGAAAAAACTGGAGTAACAACTTCACATCCAGGTCCAGGAAAACCAGATTCTCTTCTCCAGAACACAGAGCAGCAGGAGCAACTGAAGAGACTGGAGGATAATGCCAAGGATCTGCAGGAGATACCCTAGATCCCACAAGGTGCATGTGTGTGTGTGTGTGACCCATTGCCAGAGAAAGAACTGGCCCTGCTGTGGGACACTCTCCAAGGTCGAGCGGTGAGAAGGAGGAGCACACCAGCATCCTGAACTCAGAGCAACAAGTGAAGAAATAACTGCGGGAATACCTAGACCATTCAGAGGAGAAGATAGAGGAATGGAAAGAGGTGGCTGAGAGAGAGAGACAGAGAGAGAGAGAGAGAGAGAGAGAGAGAGAGAGAGAGAAGCATCTTGGGAGCTGCAGGAGCAGCAGGAGCAGTCCCTGGCCCAGCTGCAGGTGCTCAGAGCCACCAGTGCGAAGCACATTACCTCCAATGAGCAGCTGAATGCTGAGGCAGACCCAGCTGCTGGAGCTGCTGAAGCAAGTGCAGGGCCTAAACAACTTGGGGGACCAGGTGGTGCCCCCAAAGTGGCAGGACACTCTCAAGTGCCTGGAAGTAACCAGACCATAAGAGGAGCACCTGCAGGCCCAGCTGAGCTTCCTGGCTTTACCTGGGGAAGTGGAAAGTGTGAGCCCTGAGGAAGAAAAGGAGAGGAGGTTACTCCCCCCAACGTGACCATCCCAGAGGATGGAGACATGCCCCAGACCTAGAAGGACGTGGATCTGTGAGCCCTCTCAGAGGCTGAGATCCACAGGGGAAAACTCCTGCTACAAGAGCAGAAGCCCTGCTGCAGGTGTCCAGCCCACCTGCAACTCAGTGCCAGACAGAGCTGGAGCCACAGGCCCCCTACTCTGTGAGCTGCCACCATAGCTGGTGTTGGGATGGCAAGTGAGACACGTGGGCATCTGAGAAGAAAATCTGCTTCATCCACGACCTGTCTGATGAGGTATACTTCCATAGTCCTGTGGATGAGCTCCACCATCAATGTAGCCATCTGTCTGCACACATCCACACCATCGAGGAGTCCCTCATGGCATGTAAAGAGCAGATGTTTGTCCTGGATGAGCTGTGTCAGGAGAAAGCTGAGCACGTGTGCTGGCTCTCCCAGGAGAAGATGTAGAAGAAGAGAGAGCTGCAGGAACTGCTGTGGGTTCTTGCAGGGGAAGGCGTGGACAGTGGGCTCCAGATGCCAACACAGGCTGACCCCCTCCCCCACTGCTTCAGATGCCTCAGGCTCTGGGGTGGGTGAAATGAGCGAGGAACAGAAAGGTTTTGAAGAATTGCAACTTCAAGACAGCTTGGAAACTGCCAGAGGAGAGGTCGGGGTTTTAACCCTATGGATGACTCCCCCATGGAGCACAACCTGCGGCAGATGCCCCACATCCAGAGCCGCCTACAGCTTGAGGGCTCAGGCAAGGAGCATTCCCTCCCTTTCTTTTGTAGACTGATGTGGATGATAACACTCTATGTGACATACTTACTCTCAAAAGCCTCGGCAGCCACCAGAATTAGGTTGCAGGTGGCCTTCTCTCAGGCCTCTATCTGCCACAAGATGGGGGTAAACTATGGGTCAGTTAGGGCAGAGGCTTCTGGGAAGTGGCCCAAATTCAAGGGACATCTTATGGCCCATTGGTGGCCAGGGAAGAGACCCATGTTATGCTTATCACAAAGAATAAATTGTTTTCAAAGGGAAGAAAAGCCTCCAACAAAGATTTGTTCTTCCAGTCCTGGGGCTTGAGCTCAGGGCCTGGCCACTGTCCCTGAGATCTTTTTGATCAAAGCTGGTGCTCTACCAGTTGAGCCCCACCTCCCCTTCCACCTTTTTCTGTGTGGAATGAAACCCTTTGTGTCAGGCATGCTAGGCTACCAATCTACCACTGAGCAACATTCTCAGCTAGGATGATTCGCCCCATCCCAAACCCATATGGCCATTCCTCAGATAAATAGGAAGTGAGGGGCTAGGATGAATATGAAGCACAAGTCTGGTTCACACAGAAATACTCCCCTGCGTCCTCTTGGACCCACTTATTTGTAGTTTCTCTTCTACCATTGAGGGATGAGAGAGGGAGGGGGGAGTCTTTAGAGAGGAGTACCAGGAACAATGGCCCCCTGACCCCACAGCCTACCTCACACAAGTGGTCCTCTAGATTCCAATCTTAGCTGACTCAATGTGGATTCTACACTGTCTCCTCACCTCTTCAATGCTCAGGATGAAATAAATGTCGGCTCTGGCCTCAGCCCCCACACAGGTAAGAAGCTCCTAGTCCCATACCGACTTCCATCTCTGACTGCCCTGAGATAGGCCAGACCCACCACTCACCACAATGGTGGTGGCAATGACGTCATGTATGGATTCCAGGAAGATGGTCTGTAGCAAAGAGCAGAAGCAACAGAGTGAGCGGGGCAGAAGAATATGGTGGGGGTGATTGCTCTGAGATCTTCCTCCTTGGAGCCCTCCTGTCAAGCCAGAGCCATGCTAACTAACCAAAGCATGGCCAAGGCCAGAGTGTGAGATGAGAGAGAGGAACACAGAACTAAATGAAGTACTGCTTTTTCTTGGAGCACTTGAAAATTCCAATTATATTTGACCCATACCAATCCCAAAGCCAACATGCAATGCCTCTACTTGTTGTTGTTGGCTGTAAGCACTGTCCCTGAGGTCTTTTTCTTAAGGCTGGCACTCTACCACTTGAGGCACAGGGACACTTTTTGTTTTCTGATAATTCATCGAGGATAAGAGGCTCACACACTTTCCTGCCCAGGCTGGCTTGGCACAATAATCCTCCAGATCTCAGCTTCCTGAGTATCTAGGATGACATATATGAGCCACCAGTGCCCAGCATGTGATGCCTTTTGAAGGCATCTTGGCGAGTCTGTATAAGGAGCCCCAAAGGGCCTGGATAGACCATAACCCAATCAAGGAGCTGTGATGCGGGAAGGCTGACTTTCTAACCATACTGTTCCCCAAAATTAAAGATGCCAGGTGGTTTTGTATGCAACAAACACCTACGCCAACAGCCATGAGGCTTAGTGGGGAAAACGTGGAGAATACCTAAAGATTGCACTGTAGAAATCTCTGATTTTGCATGCATGTGGTGTGTGTGTGTGTGTGTGTGTGTGTGTGTGTGTGTGTGTGTGTGTGTGTGTGTGTGTGTGTGTGTGTGAACTCAGGGCCTAGGCTCTATCCCTGAGTTTTCTTGCTCAAGCCTAGTGCTCTTCCACTTGAGCCACAGCCCCACTTGCTTTTTGATGGTTAATTTTATGTAAGAGTCTCAAGGACTTTCCTGTCCTGGTGGCTTCAAAGCATGACGGGGGCCCCAGGGCAGTAAGAGTAAACATAACTCACAGGTACAATCACTATGGTGGGTGACTCCTGCCTCCTCGTAGCCAAACGTGAGACATGCAGCCCCATGTCATCATCCTCTAGAGTTCAATTGGGGGAAGTGACCAGGGCCAAGCTCACCCTGAGTACTGATGCCAGAGCAGGTCTGTTCCACCCTAGGCCAAGAGAGTTCCAGGAGGCCCAGCTTCCAGAGGCACAAGGAAGAGAGAGATCAGCTCCAAGCTGAGCTAAGAGCCTTTGCCCACAGATACCCCAAGTTGGCCTTCCTAATCACCGTAAGACCTGTCAAAGAATAAACAACAACAAAAAATTGGAGCTGTGCCTCCAAGTGCTGTGCTAGAGCTCTAGATTGAACCAAAGAGCTCAGGGTCAGGGCCCCCAAGCATTGAGTTCAAGACCCTCACCTGATCCTCCCGCAGTTTAGCTAAATATGAACTAGTAGGATTTGTGAAGTGTTTCTGAAGAATGGTGATACTGAAGAAAGCATCCTAATTCTAATGAAAACTGCACTTGTGACATACAGCTATGTGCTGAGTCCTTCACAGGGTCCTGTTTGCTGGGTCCTTCCGACATGGGGGTTTTGTGCTGAGTCCTCAAAACGTCCTATTTGCTGAGTTATCCCAAAGGGTGCTATGTGCTGAATCCCTGAGAAGAATGGGACCTGCTTGTTTTTGGGTACTGTGCTGTGTCCATTACACAGCTACTGTATGCTGAGTCCTTCTAAAGGTGCAGTGTGCTAATTCATCCCAAAGGGTACTGCTATGTGCTGAGTCCTTGAGATGAGATGGATAAGGTGAATTTTTCAAGTGCTATGTGACGAGTCCTTTACAAGAGGTGCTCTGTACTGTCCTTCAAATGGTGCTATGTGCTGAGTCCTTTGACAATGTTGTATGTGCTGAGTCCTTCCACAGGGTAATATGTGCTCAGTCCTTCAAAATTGTGCTATGTGCTGTGTTTTTCAAAGGGTGCTGTGCACTATTCTACACAGTGTGCTATGTACCCAGCCCTTCAAAGGGGGCTGTGTGTGGTCTTAACACAGGGTGCTATGTACTGAGTCCCTGAGAAAGAATGGTATGCATTGAGTTTTTCAAAGTATGCCATGCACTTAGTCCATTACCTTGTGGGCTATGGACTCCCTCCTTCAAAGGGTGCTGTGTGCTGAGTACTCTACACAGGGTACTATATGCTGAGTCCTTCAAAGGGAGCTGTGTGCTGAGTCCTTTACACTGGGTGTTTTGTGCTGTTTTTGGAAGTGTGCAGTGTGCTGATTCATCTCAAAGGGTATTATGTTCTAAGTCCTTGAGAGGTAGTTATCCCCAACAATCACACACACATAAACAGACACAAACAAACATATACACACAAACATACACAGAAGGGTCACCGTGCACCCTTTAGGTGTGTTGAGTGGAGGAGGATGGAGGAGAGTCTCCTCCAGCGGTGGGGCTGAGGGGAGATTTGATACCCAGGGCAGGTACTGGGGTTGGGAGGGAGTGATGAGTTGAGGTGAGGCTACAAGTTCCATGGCCTGGAAGCCTTTGGTCCCAGTCAGGGCTTGGCTTGCAGCCAGGGGTGGGGGCCAGGCCTGAAAGGAAGAGGGGTAAGGGGTCAAGAGAAGGAGGGGTCGGGGCCCAAGGCACACTCCCATGGCAGCAGTGGCCAGGGGCACGAATCAGGGGAGGGCAAGGGGGTGGGCATGCCCGGCAGGAGCAACACAGCCCAGGAGAGGAGTGGGGGCAGAGAGAGAGCAGAGAGCAGAGCGAGTACACATAAGAGCAGGCGGCTTCATCAGCTGGCGGCCTCACTGATCATAGTGCAGTTTCTGGTGGGGAGCACAGAGCACATGGAGCTGGCGGGCACATTGCCACAGGTAGCCACGTGGAGGCACCGTGGCCATGGCAGCCCTGAGACTGAGGTCCTGGCAAGGGGGGCACTGGAGCGGCTGAGGTGGAAATGGTGTTGGCTGAAGAAGAGGAGCAGGGGCCACATGCAGCTCTGCCATGTGCCCGCAGATGCCCCTGCCCCTTCCCAGCAGCATTGCATTTCAAACATGGCACTTTCGGCTCTGACCAGCTGCACCTCTCACAGTTGCCCAAAGGAGATGGTGTGCCCTGGCCGGCTTGCGCCCCCGAACTGGTCGCTACTGTTGGTCCTAGGACTCTGGACCCATGTGTACCCGGAGCCACCACCTACAGCTCTCCCATTAGTACACATGAGTGGTGGCTCTGAGGGCCCACAGCCTGGAAACACTCCGGCTAACCAACCACTAACCTGGACCTGCACCTCCTGCCTCCCCTTTCTTGTCTCCTCCTCGAGTTCACCCTCCCCCCCCCCCAGTCTGCCATGTCCTTGTCACAAATGTGCCCCAGGGGTGGGGGGCAGGGGTGTGTGTTGACCTGGGGATCCCACCCCCATTCCTAGTGGCCAGTGTCCCAGGAAACAGGGAGATGCAGGAATGGGTGAGGAGGGGTGCCACAGAGCTTCTGGCCTGGAGCAGTGGGAGCCACACAGCCGCACATCTGCACCCTTTCTCTCTCTCATAGAACCTGGTGGCTTTAATCAGAGGTGGGGAGCAGCACCTCCACACCTGCCTTCGCGAGTCTTTTTCTTTTTGCTGGGGGTCTTGGGTGTTGGATGCAGAAGATAGGCCCTCCTTGCTGTGTGAGCCCTTGTCTTCTGTGTTCAGTCACCCTTTCACCTGAGGAGGGTCCCAGAAGAGCCCACTAGGTATGTGAGGGTACTTGGAGTCAGACAGAAAGTGAATATCTGCGAGGAATATATCCACTCCAACCCACATACACCGAGCCTGTCTGCCCTCCCCGCCTTCCCAGCTGTCAACAGTACTCACAGGGTGATCACATTTCCCAGCTCTCCCAGCATCTGCTGATGCTCCCTGTCCATCTGGTCTCCTCGTCCTCCCCAAAAATCCACCAAGTCACCCAGAAGCATCTAGGCTGAAAGTAGGGAGTCCATCCATGTATGTAGCCTTTAAGACCCTATCCGTTTCCCCAACACTTCCCCAAACCCAGGTCAGACACCCCCTGGGGCACCATGACCCCTTGCTTGTTTTCAGCCCCGGCTCTGAGGAGCCACATATCTCGGGACACCTTCACCAAGTGTCCTGGCATAGGGTTTTGGTGAATGGGGAGTCAAGGCTGATTGATCCCAAGGGAAAGTGTCTGGCCCTGGAGAAAGGGAGAGGCATGGGTTGTTCTGCCTTATTAGAGTGGTGCTCCCTTTGGTTGGATCCCCTGTTCTGACCAGGCAACCCCCGTGCGCCAGCTTGTACCTTGTCCCAAAGGAGGAACCAACAAATTCAGGAGAGGCACTGCTCTGAGTCTGTTTGTGTGTGTGTGTGTGTGTGTGTGAGTGTGTGTGTGTGTGTGTGAGTGTGTGTGTGTGCATGAGAGATAGAGAGGGAGCACAAGAGGGGGGGGAGAGAGAGAGAGAGTGAGAGAGAGAAAGACAGACAGACAGACAGACAGACCGACAGATCATCTTTCTCCTTATACAGCCTGACTGTGCTCAGGTGAGTGATCCCTTGGCAAATCGCAGGTGCTGCATGGACTAATCTTCTGTCACAGTTCTGGATTTGTGTGTGTGTGTGTGTGTGTGTGTGTGTGTGTGTGTTTGTTCGTTTGTGTGTGTGTATTTGTGTTTGTGTGTGTGTTGGGAGAGCAGGGAGATGAGAACAATGAAAACATATTTAAGGCACCATGTCTACAAAGAGCAAAAGCATTTTATTTGTGTGTATGTGTGTGTGTGTGTGTGTGTGTGTGTGTGTGTGTGTGTGTGTGTGTGTGTTGTTCTTTTTTCATCAATGCCAAGTACGAGTCTAGCGATAATTTGTGTTTTCTCCTTCACCATTTCATGGCTCCTTTGGGGAAGGTTTCAGTACATGTTCCTTTCCACCTCTCTCTTCTGCCTTTCCTGTAGCCCACAGTAGCTGCTGGGTCTGTGTGGGTCTCTCCTAGGAGGCCTGTGTGAACCACAGACCAGAATGGACACCTGTCCTTCTGTCTTCAGCCAGAAGGCTCGTGAGGCAACTGTGACCGCACCCGTACTCTTCCAGCCAGACAGTCTGCTCTAGTGTGTACAGTTGGAGCTAATTCAAGGGTTTGGAGTGTGTCTGACAAATGTAATTAGGGAATGAGATTGGGGGGAGCGATAGTGCAGGAGCTGTGATGCTAGAAGGGTATGAGGAGTGGTGAACGTTGTGACATGGCAGATGGTTCACCACGACAGAGAATGAGAGGGTAAACTTACCCAGGGCATTGACTGTGTCTATGGGGACTCCAGGCCCCCACTGATGGCATGGATTCCCTCCCGGGTCAATGTACTGGAGGACAGTCCTCCCTGGAGTCCTGCAGACTCCAGTCTGTGTCAGGCCTGGGCAGTTTCCAGCTGGGCAGTGGTAAGCAAGTGCGTTCCCCCTGCTAGAGCCTGCTTGCTAACTGCCTTGGCAGTTAGCTAGGGGTCTCTGAATGCCACTTTCTGTAAACTGATGTAGGCTGTCTGGAAGAAAAAGCAGATCACTGAACTTAGAACCCTTCAAGTTTGATTGGGACAACTGAAATGCAATGTTTTCCAGGTTTTTTTTTTTTTTTTCCTTGAAGCTGGCAATTTCCACTAGCACCTGGGATGAGGGGTCAAATCTTGCAGACGATTTCAGCCTCCGAACAATGACATTCAAAGCAGCACAGGAAGAGTTCCCAAGCGAGATGGTCTCCTGTAATGAACGTCTTTCCTTGACTGACTTTCTTTGGCAGCTGTTGATTCTCCTCCGGCTCTCTCTAGGGTGTCTACCACAGTCAAGGATGTCCTGGGGAGCAGAGATCGTGACCTCACCATCCCTAGCCTGCCAGCTATGAGCAGAGACGATTCCCAGCACCTGCACTGGACTCTGGGAGATTCAGAAACCAGGGATACCTCGAGGATCCTTACTCTGCAACATGAAACTTGGGGGCCGGATGTGGTAATCCTGACTGGCCCCAGGGGGAGGTGAGGAGGCCCCTTGAGCCAGGACTTCAGCTCACAGAAACCTCATTCACAGCTAAGTGGGGAATTGAGTGCCACGGGGCTGGTCAGCTGCTGGACAGAGATCTTTGAGAAGATAGGCATCCCAGAGGCCCTGGAGTCCAGAGAGTACATAGTGGCTCACATCCTCACAGCCAAAACAGTTAAGTGTGGTGGCACCAGGAGGGGGTAACACAGAGAAGGGAGGACTGTGGGAGAGCTACATAAGGCTTCGCCCCCCCTCCCCCACAGAGGATTCTTACCTGAATCAGATGGGACTTTTCTGTAGTATTGTCATAGACAGATGTTCATTTATGTATCCAACAAACCATTACAGTGTGCACCAGGCTCTGGAGGGTCATAGACAATGAAAAGTTCCAGAACTGGTTCCACAGCCCATGTAGAAACCTTGGATTGATGTGGATGCCAGGGCTTCAAGACTGTCATCCTAGCTACTTAGGAGGCTGAGATCAGAGGATTGAGGCTTTTGGCCCAGGCAGGAAAGCCTGTAAGACTCTTGTCTTCAATTAACTACCAAAAACAAATGCCAGAAGTGGATGTGTGGCTCAAGACATAGACTGCTAGCATTGAATAAAAAGGCTTGGGGACAGCACCTAGGCTCCAAGTACAAGGCCCAGGACTGACACAAAGAAAATAAAGAGAGAGGGGAGGGAAGGACAGAAGGAGAAAAAGAGGAAAGGAAGGAAGAAGGGAGAACATGCAAGCCTTGGTTTGCAGTCCCTGGATCAAGGGAGCCAACTATTCACAATCTCTGTGGGGACAGTTTCAGAGTCTAAAGCCATTATGTAGGACCGAGCCACTGACACCTCAGCAACTTCATGCCATTCAGGAGCTGTGTGGTCACCAACTATAGAGGGAACCAGCCTCGGGTTGAACCTAGGGCTCAGGGTGGGTCACCAGGTTTCAATTATCCCTAGCCTCATCGAGTTTATTTTCTGGTCAGATAAGAAGAAAGTTTCCAAGGGCTAAGGAGGTATTGGGTGAGAGAGTTTCAATGGGGAGGCAAGGGATAAGCAGGAATTTGAAGAGGGAGGATGGTCCCAGGTCAGGTGTGTCAGGAAATTGGTGCCATGACCTCACCAGACAACATAGACTACAAACCTTTCATCCAGACACACTGCTATTAAAAGTCCTGGCACCTTAGGTTCATCATTGACGACCTGGCTGTGGTTCACTGCAGGATGCCTGTGCAGTACATCCTTGGTTCTAGGACTTTCCAGGGCTCAATCTGACGATACCTCCCCGGGTGTTCATTCCTCCACCAAAGAAAGGTATGCATGCCACTGCCACAGGAAAGCCTGGAAATGAGGGCAGGAAGTGAGTCTCTTGTCTGGCTCAGTCTTTAGTGTAGATGGCAGATCTGGGATTCAGAGAGGGCAGGCTGACGGTGTGGCAGAACTGGGTAGAGACTGACCTGAAAACCAGAGGCACTGGGCTCTGAGCAGGGTTGTTTCTTTGATAATACTCACAACATAGGAACATTTCTGGGATAGAGCAGCCCTTTTCACTTCCCCAAGATGGACCTAGATCTCCCCAGTTTCCATCCCTTGACCAGGAAACCGTTTAGTTCCCATATCATGTGATTGGATAACTAGACCTTACCTCACTGCCCAGTGCTGAGGCAGGACAGTGAGAGATCCTGAGTCTTCGATAAGGTCAGGGGATCTTCAGTATGAGATGGTACTTGAATGTCCCAACTTGGTGCATGGTCAGTCCCATCTAAGCCTGCCATGATGTAGTACATAGAATCTAGAGAATCAGAGCTGGATGGGGTCTGTTCTGGGAGTCCTGAGTATTATGTGTTATCTTTGAGCTCCCATATGCCCATTGCTTCCCTTTCTTGGTTGGGCCTATGCTAGAAAAAGCTTGAAACTAGGGCATGGATCTTACCTTTTATGCTCCATGATAGCACTCTACCATTTGAATCACAGCTCCACTTCCAGGTTTTTTGGGTGTTTAATTGGAGATAAAGTGTTCTCACGGGCTTTGCTACTAAGTGGCATCCAACTGCAGTCCTCAGATTTCAGTCTCCTGAGGGGACAGGATGACAGGAATGGAATGTTATGTTTGGCCAGCTGCCAGTCCCTCAAGGCTTTTATCCTAGGTACTAAGGAGGTGAGATCTGAGGATTATGGGTCAAAGCCAGCCTGGTCATGAAAGACCCTGAGACTCTCACATAAAAGGAATTGCCAGAAATCCAGAAGAGGTGCTGTGGCTCTATAAATGAGTGCTTGCCTTAAGCTGAAGTCCTCAGGGACAGCACCCAGGCCCAGAGCTCAAGCCCCTTATCCAACAACAAGAAAAAGAGGTGATTAAGTTTTCCACATAGCAGTGTGTACGGTTGGAAATACAATGCTGGTCTATGAGGTGTTCCAGATATGTGAGAGGCTCAATGATTTGTCTACAGTGGGTCTGATGTCAGTACTGCCACCTTCTTGGGGTGGGATGTTATCCTAATTGAGGGAGTTCATGTTTTTGTTCTCAGGGACTGCTGAATCCTTGGGCTATCCGTGTGTGTGTGTGTGTGTGTGTGTGTGTGTGTGTGTGTGTGTGTGTGTATGTGTGTGTGTCTGTCTGTCTGTCTTTGTCTGTATGTGTTTGGAGGTAGAAGAACTGGGCCTTGAACTCAAGGCCTAAATGCTGTCCCTGAGATTACTTGCTCAAAGCTGAGCTCTGACACTTGAGCCACAGCTCCACCTCTGTCTGGCTAGTTGGTGGTTCAGTGTAGATAGGAGCTTCACAAACTTTCCTATGGGGCTGGCTTTGAACAGTGATTCTCAGACCTCAGCCTCCTGAGTAACAGACAGGAGCCACCCGTGATGGCTTTGTGTGTGTGTGTGTGTGTGTGTGTGTGTGTGTGTGTGTGTGTGTGTGTGTGTAGAAGTTGGTTGTAACAAGGAATTCTGGACCCTTTGGTAACATCTAAACGCTCTCTTGGGGGCAGTATGGGCTTTGAGGCTGAGGTCTGGGGGCCTAGAAGGGTGAGACCATTGAAGGGGACTCAGCACCTTTAAATTATAAGAGCAAGGGAAATTTGTGCCCTGGAACTGTCTACTCTCGTGGGCCTGTTTGATGGCAGAGGGAGTGTGGGACGATCTGGAGGTGGGGCCCACAGAGGGTGGCTCTCAAGGGGGACAGAGAGCATCGTCAGCACTTAGTAAGGCTTTGAGTCCTGTTAGTATGGAACATATTGGCATGGGTCAGACTCTGGGTCTTCTCATCATGACGTCTGATGGGCAAGGCCAACCCTACTTTAAATCTTGAGCTGTGTTCTTCAGATCTCATCCTCCTGTGTAGGTAGGGTTATAGGCATGAGCTTCTGACACCGGACCTCGGATTCTTTTTGGTATATTAGGGTTTGAACTCAAGGCCTTATGTTTTCCAGTCAGGTCTTCTACCTTGGGAGCCAAGCCTTTCTGTCTTGGGCATGTCTGAGATACAGACTCCATATATGCTCAAGCTTGGCTGGATCATGGTCCTCCTGTGACAGGCATGCGCCACCATGCCTGGTCCTCTGTAGTTGGGATGGTAGATATGTAGCACCATGCTCAGTCATCGGTTTAGATGACCCTGCCAAACTCTTAGTCCACAGCAGCCGATTCTTGACCACAGTTGAAGCTCTGGGTTCGGCCTGGAACCATTGTTCCTCAGTCTCCTCACAGGACAGTTGTGAGGAAACAAGGGATCTATACAAGGGGAACTCTGGGGCAGGGCCAGGCACAGAGGGAATGGTCATCAGATAAGTTTCTTGGCAATTCTGTGAGCACATAACAAGAAGATACCTGGAAATGACTCAGAAGGGGCTTGTTATTTATCATGCCACAGGTATGGGATTTTAAACAAAACATGGCTCTCTCTCATCCTTACCCTGACCCATTAGGAAGGGGATCCTTCACTGTTCAGCTTTGCAGCTGGGGAAAATGAGGCACGGAAATGCTTGGTGATCTACTCATGACCCCCAGCTGACAGGAAACTTGGCCTGACTTGTCTGCCATGCTCCCTAGGACAATGGGTGTTATTCAGTCCATTTCTTGTTTTTGGAAGTCTACTTATTGTCAGTCATGGGGCTTGAATTCTGGGCCTGGGCACTGTCACCAAGCTCCTCCATCAAGGTTAGGACTCTACCACTTGAGGCACAACACCACTTCTGGTTTTATGGAGTTTCTTTGGAGATAAGCATCTCACAGACATTGCTGCTGGGCTGGCTATGAACCATGATCCTCATATCTCAACTTCCTGTGTAGTTACCATTGTAAGCCTGTGCCACTGGCCGCCAGCTTAAGTGTAATTCTCTCTCTCTCTCTCTCTCTCTCTCTCTCTCTCATTTGTTGAAAGGGTGCTGGATGAGGTGCCTCAGAGTCCCCATGTGGCTGGGACCCAAGGTGACCCTCTTATTCTGGAGGTAGGCTGTGGGTCAGGAGCTTTCTTGCTCAGCCTGTTGAGCTAGCTCCCTTAGGTAAGCCCTTCTGTGCCCGGGATAGACCATGATGGTTACTCATTGTCAGTCAGTGTGGTGAGTACTTCCCCACTACCCTTTGCTAAGACAGTTAAAGGAAAGTGGATTAGGAGGCATTGCATTGTCCAACTGCACAGCACTATCCTGAGACTCTGATCCTCATGCCACCTATCTGGCTGGACCCTGATTATAAGAAACTGAATTCACTCTATGTCTACTTCACATTGGTACAATGTGTCATTTCAGGGAGAGGGAGCAGTGTGCAGAGGAAAGACCCTAGGTCCGACACCTCCTGGGGGACATTTGTTCTGTGACATTGCAAAGTCATTGCTGTGGATAAGGAGGAAGCCGGCATCAGACTGAGCCGGAGAAATGCTCAAATGTAGGTAATCTTTTGAAGTATAGAACCCACCCATGTCTGCTTCCCACTCACAACAAGGAGGGTTCAATGCAGGTAGCCCAGCACTGGCCCTAGGGGGTTATAAATGGATGGGGGCAGTCAGGTGCCAGTGGCTCTCACCTGTCATCTTGTCTAATCAGAGGCTGAGTTCTGATGGTAGTAACTCAGAGCCAGTCCAGGCAGGAGAGTCTGTGAGACTTTTTTTTTTTTGGTCCAGTCATGAGTCTTGACTGGGCACTGTCCCTCAGCTCTTCAACTCAAGGCTAGCGCTCTGCCACACAAGCCACAGTGCCACTTCTGGCTTTTTTCCTTTTTGCTTATGTGGTGCTGAGGAATCGAACCCAGGGCCTCAGGGTTGCAAGAGAAGCACTTTACCACTGAGCCACTTTCCGAGCCCCAAGTCTGTGAGATTCTTATCTCCCATAAACTACCTCTCTCCTCCCCTTGAAAAAGCCAGTTTTGGTGCTGTGGCTCAATTGATAGAGCCTCAGCCTTAAGTAAAAGAAGCTCAGGGATGACACCGAGTCCCTGAATCCAAGAACTGGGACTGACAAAAAATAAAATAAATGAATAGTGGGCACTTATTATCTTACTACCCAAATGGATGGATTAATTCTTCTCTCTGGTATTCATAGTCAAAGGTAAGGGGCTTACCTTGATGTTCCTCTAAAACTCTCCTTCTCTCTATTATCCCCCTGGCTTCAGTTGCAGGGTAGAATTCAGATCATCCCATTTAATGTGAACTTAAGTACTGCCTTCTTGGGGTAGGGATCCTGGGTGTACTCACCACTGGGTGAAAGAAGCACCAGAGAGATGTGGGTAGGTATACCTGAAACTCATACTCACACACACACACACACACACACACACACACACACACTCATACTCACACACACACACACACACACACACACACACACACTCACCTAGGCCAACTCTGACTAGCCTTTTCCAAAGACACTTTATCTCCTTGGATTAACTGACCTAGGAGAAAAACTTGATCCACAATAAATGATTATTTTAACTAAGGCTTCCTAGTTGACACGAGATAAAGAGAAGCTCAAAGGAAAGGTTCTGGTGCCTGTCTGGCTCAGGCTCAAACAGGATGTCAGGAGACATCCTGTCTCCTCGATAGGCAGAGATCTGAAGATCAAAGATCAAAACCAGCCATAAGCTGGAAAGCCGATAAGAATCTTCTCTGCATGGAACCACCAAAAATCCAGACGTGGAGCTGTGGCTCAAGTGGTAGAGTAGCAGCCTTGATCATGAAAACTCAGAGAGACAGCTCCCAGAACCTCAGTTCAAACCCACATAAGAAATGGCCCCATTTGTTGCCCCCAGACTGCCTGGGCCTCAAGTGCCCTCTGACAGAGTTTGATACCACACTTGTTCCTGGGTAGTGTATCAGAGCCTTCAGAAATTTGGTGGTGAAAGCCAGGCCTTCGCCTTTGTGCAATCTCAACCCACACCAGGTTGAAGGAAGAGCATGACAAGACGAAGAGCCTGCAGAGTGGAGAAGATCCCCCTCTGCCAGGGTGATTAGAGCAGGCTTCTTAGAGGCAGCACTTGAATGGGGGTCTTGCTTAACACGGAAGATTTGACAGGAAGCACAAAGAGAAAAGATGCCATAGATAAAGGACATCATAGCGGAGCGTGTTCTTTTCCAGCCAGGGTTGTTGGTTAGAAACTCAGTAAAGATGAGCAAGACTGTCCCGAGACAGGCCCAAGGAGTCACAGAAGAACAGCTATCCAATGATGGGATTTTGTCTTAGCAGTAGTGGGCTCACCTAGCACACAGGAAACCCTGCGTTCGATTCCTAGGTCCCGCATACACAGAAAAAGCCAGAAGTGGTACCGTGGCTCGGGTGGAAGAATGCTCACCTGAAGCAAAAGAAGCTCAGGGACAGCGCCTGGACCCGAGTTCAAGCCCCAGCACTCTCAACATAAAACTGCACTCCAAGCGACCTGGGTTACAGGTGGATGGCTGTGCCCTGTAGCTCTTAGTAGATCCATCCATGCTTTGTGTCTCCTTCTCTGATAAAGGGGATCTGGACACTCCTTCTGCAATGAGCAACCCTGCACCCGGTTATCAGCAACCCTCCCAAAGGCTTCCACTGGGACATGGAGCAGCTGGCCCCAGAAATCCTCAGGTATGGGTTGGGTGTGGCGGGAGGCTACAGGGCAGACCTCAGACATCCTAGTAGGTCTGATCTACCCCAGACATCCAGGCCATCCAGAGGAAGTGGATGGGAGCTTAGAAAGGGGTAGTGATGTGAAGGGGGCCCTTTAATGCCCATGTCCCTCCCCAGACTCTGAGCCTCCCTTTGCTGTCTCTGAGGGAGGTAGAGGAGTGTCTAGGTGGTAGTGTCTAGAAGCGGACTAGTTGGAAATTGTAAAGAATGAGACACCATAGGACATGCGCTGCTGGCTGATGGCTCACGCCTGTCATTCTAGCTACTCAGGAGGCTGAGATCCAAAGGGACTTGTATCCCAGCACAGAGAGGAAAGTCCAATGAGAGTCTCATTTCCAATCCCCAACTGGAAGTGGTTCCATGGCTCAAGTGGAAGAGCACAGGCCTTCAGCAAAGTTCATCATCAGGGACAGTACCCAAGCCCTAAGTTCAATCCCCTCATCCAAAAAACAAGTAAGAAAGACACCCCTTGCTTGCCAGAGATGTTCACTATCTCTGGGGTTGCTGTGGTTGGGACACCAGGTTCTGGCCTCAGTGTACAGCCATTTCTAAGAACTCCCCAAGTTTGCCCGAGTGTGAATTTACAGCAGGGAGGGCATGGTTTCACCAAGAACTGCAGAAGTTGTGGCCTGTATTAGGCAGGGAGTGGGCGAATGGGAGCAGGTGTGGGAGAGTAGTGTCAATTATATTCTCTCCAACCCAAGGATGAATGTTTTTGATACTGGTGTCAAAGTCTGAAAGTGTAGGGTTACATGTGCTTTATGGCCAGACAAGTTGGGTTTCCCCTGGTTGTAAGAAGGTGGCTGAAACCAGGCACTGCCAGTGTCTCACAACTGTCATCCTAGCTACTCAGGAGGCTCAGATCTGAGGATCACGGTTCAAAGCCAGCTTGGGAGGAAAGTCTGTGAGATTTTAACTCAAGTGAAGCACCAGAAAACTTGAAGTGGTGCTGTGGCTCCTGTGGGAGAGTGCACACCTTCAGCTGAAGAGCTGAGGGATGGCACACAGGCCCAAAGTTCAAACCCCATGACAGACGACCAAAAATGATGTGGCTGAGTTTTCTTCATAGCGGTGTGTACAGTAGGAAATGCCATGTTGTTTTATGAGCCATTCCAGATGTGTGAGAGGCTCTGAGTTTTATAAACATTTGGTCTGAGGATGGTAGTGCCATCTTCTCGGAGGTTGTGATGTTCAGTTGCTCAGGGACTGCTGAAGACTTGGGCTAACCGTGTGTGTGTGTGTGTGTGTGTGTGTGTGTGTGTGTGTGTGTGTGTGTGTTTCCCTCATCTTTCTCTGCCCACTTCCTGGATGCTTGTCTGCCTCTTCCTGACCTTGGATGGTGCCCTTCCTCAATAGCAACCTTGTCTTTAGCCCCGTATCATGGTCTACAATGAGTCCTAAATTGCTAGAGACCTGCAAATTCCAGCTTTTCCTTGGGACCCAAGTCTGGCTGTCCATATCTTTGTCCTCATCCAGGGGATTCTGGGTCAGCAGTGCCAGCTGGCTTATGTTCTCTTCTGCCTCTGGGGGGACAGGGTCAGTCATGCTGTGTCCTGTCCTTTTCTAAGCTGGGCCCCTGGCTGCATGTCCCATTCCCAGCAAGGTGCCAGTGGAGTGGGGGGAAAAGTGGTTGCCAGTGGCTCTGGCCAACTCGACCTTGATAGCTGACTGAAGGCTCCCCAAACAAGGAAGATCTGTGGCTACATAAGAGGTGAGGCCAAGGTGGCTGGGATGTACTGTTCGATGTCTAGGAAATGTCAATGTACCTTATCGTAGGCAAATCTATCTTCTGGCACCAACTGGGCCTCCCATGTCCTTCTAGATTCCGGATGCCCAGAACAGAGAGGCATATACTTTAGATTCCATGGCCACGGAACTGGGGAATGAGAGATTGGTATGGCCAGTACCTCAATGTTTTGAGGCATTAGTTTTCACTTGGATGAGCTGAGCTAGAACTGGGGGCAGTCCTGAGTCATAGTCACAGTAAACTCTCAGGCCAGATCAAGTGGTTTCTCCCTAAGTCCTTCTTGGGCTGAGGGGTTTGGACCATGGCAGTAAGTTCCAAGGAACCTGTCCCTCGATCTCAACACAGGGCAACAGGATCAAGGGAATGACACTAGGGATGCTCCTTTGTAGTCAGCCCATGATTGCAGACCTTCATCTGCCCCCCTTCCCCAAGCACTGGTGAAGAAAGCAGGGCTCCAAGCCCTCGGACTCCTGGGATAGTGACTGCTACAGGCTGGAGACAGTTGGCTGTGGATATCTGAGCATACAAACTTTCTTGAGCCCATCTCAACACCTGCCTAAGGTCTGACTGACAAATTTGCACTCTTGTGATACTCCCATGAGTGGGTATTATCTTGCAGCTCCTGCCCCTCCTGGCCCAGAACCGTGGTCTGAGACAGTGATTTACTACTCCGATCCACATTGCACCCATGACAGATGCCATTCTGATGATCTTCATGCCCCAAGGCTCGATACTTCTCTGGTACTGTGGCCTGCTCTGTAGGCAATGGCCTCCAAACAGGCTGCTATCAAGACTTGTAGGACACCTAGACATTAGGAGACCCTCAGTGGCCCACTGGAAAGTACTGTGCCTAGAGCCACAGAGTAAGGTCCAAGCAGGCAAGGTGTTTGCCATGGGGCTAAAACTCTGGGCCTGGGCGCTGTCTCCCATCCCCCAGCTCTTCACCATACTACTTGAGCCACAGAGCAACTTCAGGTTTTCTGTAGGGTCCTTGGAGAACAGAGTCTCCTAGAATTTCCTGCCTGGGCTGGCTTTGAAATGTGATCCTCACATCTCTGCCTCCTAAGGAGCTAGAAGGACAGGCGTGAGCCACTTGTGCCTGGATGATCTGGCCTTACACCACAGTGGACTAGGAGCTCCTGAAATCTTTCCTTTAATTTTCCTGATCTAGTATTGGGGCTTGAACTCAGGGTCTGGGCTCTGGTCTCTAAACTTTTTCCTTCAAGTTTACCACTTTAACACTTGGGCCACAGCTCCATTTCTGGATTTTGGTAGTTAATCGGCAAGAAGAGTCTCATTAACTTTCCTCTACTGAGCTGGCTTGACCCTCGATCTCTATCTCAGTCTCCTGAGTAGCTAGGATTTACAAGAGTTGAGCCACTGGTGGCATTGGGCTAGAAGCTTTTCTAAAGCAAGTGTTTTTCCCTGCATTTGCCCTGACTCCTCCATGCAAAGGAGGCCGGAGGGTCAGGAGCTGTGAAAACAGGTTTCCAGCCACAGGAAATGGCTTTGGGTCCCTGGCGAAAAGCCAAGCTAATCTTCCCCCTGGGCGCCATTCTGGGACCTCACCCTCTGCTCTTTGACTCAAGTCAACTTTGACCCAGCCTTGAATTTCCTGCCAGACTTTTCTGAAGCCATAGAACATTCATACCACGCACACCACGTGCTCTACCGCACACCTCAGGACCTTTGCCCATGCTATATCTTCTGCCTGAGGCTCTCTGCTTTGTACCCACATATTAGAACTATTGTGGAATTTTGTCACTGGGTATATCACTTCCTAGAACAAGTCTTTCCTTCCCTTTTCCATCTTTTTTTTAATATTGAGTTACTAGATATGGAACTTGTGCAGGCTGACTGGCAAATGCTCTATATTGATGTGTGTGTGTGTGTGTGTGTGTGTGTGTGTGTGTGTGTGTGTGTGTGTGTGTGTCAATCCTGGGGTTTGAATTCAGGGCCTGGAGGCTATCCTATCTCTGAGGTTTTGTGCTTCAGGCTAGCACTGTACTACTTGAACCACAGTTCTACTTCTGGCTTTTTGGGTGTTTAATTGGAGAAAAGTGTCTTAAATTGACTTTCCTGCTTGCAATTGGGATCCTTACATCACTTCCTCCTGAGTAGGTAACAGGGGTGAGCCACCAGCACCTGCCCTCCACACTACCTCTTACCTATAACCTCAGCCCTCCTCTGAGTCACAGAAGAATATGTCTCCTCAGGCTCAATTTTTTTTTGCCATTCTTGGTGCTTGAACTCAAAGCTCATACTTGGCAGAGTCTCTAAACACGTGAAGACTGTGACAAATGCTTCCATTTAATTATGTATCATGTTTCAACACTTAATAAAATGTTAATTAAAATGAGTCAATGCCCTAAATTATTGTGTATAATTTTATAATAGATGTGCAAAATATAATATTATGTGTATAATAATACTAACTACAATAATCAATAAATGAATCAAAGGAAAATAAAATACAAAATCAATAATAAAATTCATAATATGAAATTAATATACATATATAAATATATATCATGTATTACACATGTATAGAAATATTTTTTCCATTGCAGGGCCTTCATTCAGGCCCAGGGAACTCTATCCTGAATTTCTTTACCTTAAGGACAATGAGCTTCGTGTTCACCCATGGTGCAAAAGAGTTACCTGGATGGTGAGCTCAGAAACTAGCAATGGCAGAAATACTAGCCCCAGTTCCAAGACAGTGACTTAATTTTTTTAATGGAATCAGTTATGTTTATTCAGTTCCATATTGAACATTTAAAAAAAGCAGTGTAGAATTTTGTACAGCTATTCAAACATCCTTCCCTGACCTGCAAAGTGCTTCTCTGAGAACTATGTTGTTTCTCTTTTTTTCTATGTTCTGTTATTGTAAAAATGTTCTACAGAGGGGTTACAGTTCAGGAGCAAGTTAATGAGTACATTTCCTATTTAGCATTGTTTACTCCTCCTGTGTTTTCCCCCTACCTTCCCTTCCCTCCCATCTTCACAACTTCCTTTATTTTTCTTAATTTAGTTAAATTATATATATATATATATATATATATATATATATATATATATATATATATATGTATGTATGTATGTATGTATGTGTATATATATATGTATGTATGTATGTGTGTGTATATATATATATATATATATATATATATAAAGTTTTTTTGGGGCCAAGTATGGGGCTTGAACACAGGTCATGGAAATTCTACTTCAGCTTGGATCTCCCTTGGCTGGGTGCATTCTCTGGACTCATAGCCGATCCTGGGATCCTGGGCTCAGAGTGCTTTCAGGAAGAAAAAATTTGGAAAGCACAAAAAGTGGTGAGCTGCAGAGAGCTGGGGTTTACGATTATTTTCTTTGCACAGTGACCATCCTGGGTCTGAATGACATAGCTGCAAAGTGGACCTGACCTGCCATTGCTGGTGGCTGGTGGGCTATCAATGAAGCCATAGGCCAACCTGTCAACATAGGCCCAGGGTTCAAATCGCAGTCCTGACATCAATCACAAGAGATCACAAGAGACTCATTCCTATGCATAGGAATACTGATTGAAAGAGTAGTTTATACATCGGTCGATGCTAAAATTAGATGCAATAATCCTAGAAGGCTGGTTGAGCTTAATTAATAGTTTATTAAGCATGAAAAGAATTATATTCCTTAAATTGTAGTATAATAAGTTCCTAAGAGTTGGTAGGGACATAGTAGGTGTTATTCTATCATAGACAGTCAGCTATGGAACCCTTTAGCAATATATATATATATATATATATATATATATATGCAATATATATATATATATATATATATATATATATATATATATATATATATATATATTTGTATACCTCCATCTGCCTATCCATGTATCGCTGATTTGGCCAAACCTGGGGGTCGTTCTCAGAGCCTGGGAACTACCTGACATCTTCATTGGCTAGAGGCTGCCATGCTCAAACTCACCCAATCATGAATTGGGCCTGCTAGGCACTAAGTTCAGATCCTGGCACTGCCAGGCATGATGGAGAACACATCTAACATCTAGATGTGATGTAATAGGATGTAAACAATGTAATAAATGGTATAGGTGTCATCAGAATCAATAAAATAAATTCTAAATAAATGAATGACACAAGAAATAAAATGAATAACCACACCAAACACAATAAGGACTGAACATCTGTATGGGAGTATAAATCCTATCTTTAAAATATATATATGGAGGGCTGGGAAGGTGGCACAGTGGTAGAGCTTTTGCCGTGCATGCATGAGGCCCTGGGCCCGATTCCTCAGCACCACATAAGCAGAAAAAAAAAAGCCAGCAGTTTCACTGTGGCTCAAGAGGTAGAGCACTAGCCTTGAGGAGAAGAGCTGAGGGACAGTACCCTGGCCCAGAGTTCAGTCCCACGAGTGGACCAAAAATAAAGTATATAAGGAATATCTTTTCCAGGCCTGAGGCTTGAATTCACCCCCCCTATGCAGAGGGAATGGCGGGAGATCCTGAGATACTTGTTCCTGGACCTGGGATGAGTCATGGAATGTGATCGATCTCATCCTTGAATGAGTAGTTCTTGCAGGATACAAGCAGAAAATGATAGGCAAGACTCATGGGGTATTGATTATTTGTAAAGAACAGTTGATGAAGCATGACAATAATCAGCACAGTCATGAAATGGAAGCATCAGGAAAGATCCAAGAATCGGTAGTCACACAGATTGGATTCCACCACAGGTTACCATCTCTCCTAATCCATACAAAAGTGTACTTATTTGCATACTACTTTCAGCTTATGAATGGATGACTGTTGTGCTCCCCGCTACCCCCTCTTGGGGGGTGCTCAATTGCAGGTCCCAAAGGCTGGTGTGCTCATGTGGACTCATTCACCACTTGGTCCTGCTAGGTCTCGAGTTCAGATTCCCCGCCGTGCCAAAAGATTCATCTTGATTTCAGAAGTCAATCGTTGTACCTGTTTTCTTTCCTGTGCAAGTCCTAGATCTCAGCTAGGATGGAGAATGCTTGGACCACCTTGTGGCCATGGGAATAAGTTGTTATCCATGTCAGCCCACTTATACCTGTCATCATATACTCAAGAAAATACATAATACACTCATGAATAGCATACAAAATAAAGAGAATAACTACACTCAATGTACGATGCAGTCCACACACGGATGTGAATATACATCTCCTGATATACATCTCCTGTTTCAATGATCATTGAAGACTACTTTGGCCTCCCTGGGGTTCGATCCCAGCTCCTTAGTGGCTCACAGTCTGGTGTGATCACGTGGACCCATTGGGCAGTTGGGCGTCCTAGGCCCAAAGTTCGAATCCCAGCACTGCCAAATATTCACCCTGATGTGAGAAGCCAGTCGTTGCACCTGTTTTCCTGTACTGTGAAAGTTCTGGGTCTCAGCTAGGAACGAGAATGTATACGCAACTCTATACTCATGGGAATAGGTTGTCATCCAGTTCACCACAGTTATATCTGTCATCCTATACTCAAGGAAATACACAATACATCAATGAATAATACAGAAAACAAAGAAAATGACTACATCAAACGCAAGATGCCTCCCATCCATGTTTGGAAATATATATCCACTGTTTAATTATGAATTTATGAGTATATTGGCCCCCCACCAGGACTCCATCTCAGGTCCCAGGAATGGCCTAGTTCCTTAGTGGCTCACAGCCTGGTGTGCTCACCATGACCCATTCACCAATTGGGCATGCTAGGCTTTGAGTTTAAATTCCTGCACTACCAGAAGATTCATTCTGATGTAAGAAGCCTATGGTGGCACATGTTTTCCTGTCCTGTGAATGTCCTGGGTCTCATTGAGGATGGAGAATGCTATATAGGCAACTCTTAGCCAAGGGAATAGGTTGTCATCCATGTCAGCACAGTTATTTCTGTCACCATATGCAATAAAATACACAATACATCCATGGATAAGACAAAAATAGAACGAATAACTACACTGAATGCAAGATGCATACCACATCTGTAGGTAAAGAGAAATCCTATGTTTAAAAAAGGTTGGCTTGTTATTTTGTCCAGTGCTGGGCTTCAAATCAGGCCCTACACCAGGCCTGACATTCTAGTCTTCAAAGATGGTGAGCTTCCCCTTCCCCCACAGTGCAACAGAGTTACTCAGACCTGAGCTCAAATCCCAGCACTGACCAAATATTCATCCTGATGTCAGAAACCAGTCGTTGTGCCTTTTATCCTCTCCTGTGAAAGTCCTGGGTCTCAAAAACGATGGAGAATGCATAGACAACCCTGTCAACATGGGAGCAGGTTGTCATCCATGTCAGCACAGTTATACCTGTCACTATACTTATTAAAATACACACTACCTCCATGAATTAGAGGCAAAATAAGGAGAATAATTGCACTGAACACAAGATGCTGTCCACACGTGTATGTCAATATAGATCCTATGTTTAAATTATGAATTTATGACTATAGTGGACCACCCTGGGCATCAATGTCGGATTCTGGGAATGGCCACACTCCTTAGTTGCTCACAGGCTCATATGATCACCTTGACTGATTGGCCAATTGGTTTTGCTCTGCCCTGAGGTCAGATCCCAGCACTACCAACAAGTGGATCATGGAGTAAGAAGGAGAGTTTGAAACTTTTTTTCCTTTCTTCTGAGAATCCTGGGGGTCAGTCATGATGGAGAACATTTCTACAAATCTAGATGTTCTGTGATAGGTTGTCATCAATGTAATAAACAGAATGGGTTTCATCATAGTAAAATCAATGGTAAATAAATGAATAAAACAAAAGATACAAGGAACAACCACACCAAACATGTATGGACTGAACATCTATAGGTAAGTATAAATCCTATGTTTACAATATATATAAATAATATGTATTCCAGGGCTAGGTCTTGAATTCAGGACTAGTGAACAGGCCTGATTTTTTATCTTCATCTAAGGTGATCTTCCGTTTTATCCACATTGTTGCAGATTTACCCAGATACTGAGTTCAAATCCAAAGCCTGTATGAATAAACTGTGAATTGCAAGCCAGGGAGCTAATTCTTTTCTCAGCGTGGGGCTTGAACTCAGGTCTTGGCAAGTCTGCCTCAGCTTCGATCACGCTAGGATGGGGTGCAGCCACTTGACACACAGGTGCTTCTGTGATCCTAGACCCAAGTGTTGCAGGGAAAACAATGCACAGAAAAAAATGTGGCCTTTTATGTTTTATTCCTTTGCACAGTGACCCTTCTGGGTCTGAATGACACTGTTGCAAAAGGTACTTCACCTTGCATTGCTGATGGCTGGCAGACTATCAGGGAAGCCATAGGCCCACATGGCAACATAGGCTCTCATTTCGAATCCCCGTCCTGACACCAACCAATGGCAGGGGGAACTAATAAACTGGTTCCCATCCAAAGGAATAACAGTGGAATTTTGTCAATGTCACAGTTGAATGAGTTGTTTGTGAATGATGATCCTATAAAATTAAACAGCAGCATATCAGAAGGCTGGTTGATTTTATTTAATATTTATGAATCATTAAAAGAATATTATTACTTACAGGAACACAATAATTTCAGGACACTGTGTGCATTCATTAATATTTTCAGGATGAAAACAATAACATTAATTACATGGACGCATAAGAAATACCCAGGAACTGGTAGGAATGTAGTCCATATAACAGAATAATGTATAGACATCTGTGGCACTCTATAAAGATATATATTTATTGGCATATTGTCATCTGCATGTCAATCTGTTCTTATTTCGTTCGCTCCTGGGGCTCATTCTCAGGTCCTGGGAACAACCTGTCAGCTCAATTTGCCCGAGGATGGCATGTTTACACTCAACCATTCATGAATTTGGCCTTGTAGGCCATGAGTTCAGCTGCCAGTGCTGCCAAACAATGAATCGTGGAGTAAGAAGCTGATGGTGACACATGTTTTCCTTTACTGTGAATCTTATGGGTGTCAGTTATGAAGTAGAATACGTATGTAGACCTATAGCCTATGTAATCAATGTTCTATGTGCTATAATAGTCAATAAAATAAATGGTCCATACATGAATACAACAAAAATAAAATAACTACACTTAACACACTATGGAGTCAACATATGTATATAAATATAACACATATATGTAAATTGTATATGAATAGGGTGTTTTCTAGTGCTGGGGATCGATTTTAGGTCTAAGGAACATACATGAATTTCTTGATTTCAAGGAAGCAAGCTTCCCCTTCCCACACAGTGCAACAGAGTTACCCAGACTATTAGTTACAATCCCAGTCCTGGTAGAAAAAATGTCATCTTTATAGTATGTGAGGCCCAATTCTTAGGTACTTCATTATGCCTCCATTTAATGAATGTGATTGTTTAAATGTTTAATAAAATATTAACTAAAATTGATCAGTGTCGTGTAATATAATTGTGTATAATTTTATCCTAGAATCTTTCAAGAACTGTTCATTCAATCATGACTTACATCCCATTCCATTGTTAGTCATATGGATAGGAACAAGTTTCTTAGGCTCTCCTACCATTTGGACGTGGCAGGACCAGGATTCGAATTGTGGGCTCCAGCTCCCACCACTTCAACCCGAGGATAGGGAACTAACAAGTCTGTCCAAGAACATCAACAAGAGCAGTGATTAGGCAGGCACCAGTGGCTCTCAGCACTCCTCCTTGTTACTTACAAGGCTGTGATAGGAGTATCATGGTCAAAGTCACCCTAAGCAGGAAAATCCTTGAGACCCCTGTCCAACTTCATTGCCAGCAAAGCCAGAAGCCTTGTAGCTCTAGTGTAGAGGACCAGCCTTGAACAAAAGCAGCTTATGGATTGTGCCCAGATCCTGAGTCCAAGGTCTGGGACTGGCAACAAACAGAAACACACAACAATCTGTGTAGACATCCAGCTAAAGCAGGTCACCCTCTTGTCTCCAACTGAATAGGACAGAATACCCTGGGAAAAGAGCTTTGAGAACAGCTGTCATCTTGACTCCCCTCATTCTGCTTGCTTCACAGGATTCTGGCCACACCCCCACTCTTTCATGCTTCTTTCTGACCAATGGGATACAAGAATGGTGGTCACACCCACATTCCATGCTGCCTGGTAGCACTGGGATTCCCTGTTAGTTTACACCACTACCAGAAGTTGAGGAAGGTAGAGGTGGCTGAGTGGTGAGGAAGAGACTCGAGATGACTTTGAAGTATAGTAGAAAATTGATGGTCCCACCCCAACCTGGCCCTTTACACTGTGCCAGGTTTCAAACCTCAGGCAATGGTGTGCTGCCAGCCTGCCTAAATCCCCGACCTGGTCCCTGCCCCGAGTCTTCGGCTCTGGGCCCATGTGTCCGCAATGCTGCCGCCATCGCTGCTGCCCCATTTGGAGCAGCTGCCAACAGCTTCTCCCAGCATCACAGGTGAGTGGGCGTCCCAACACCAACCTACCCTGGGTCAAACACACCTCTGGGAGCACCATGACCCCCCTACTTGTTTCCTCTCCCTGGCTCTGATGAGCCACCTTTCTGTCTTGATCATTTCTGAGATAGAAACTAAATATATGCTCAGGCTGGACTGGATGGCGGTTCTCCTCTGACAGGTATGCTCCACCAAGCCTGGTCCTCTGTAGTTGGGATGGTAGACATGTGGTGTCATGCTCAGTCATCGGTTTAGATGGATTATTCCAAACTCAGTCCACAGCAGTGGATTCTTGACCACACGGGCAGCTCTTGGTAGGGTCTCAACCATTGGACCTCAGTCTCCTCACAGGAGAGTTGTGAGGTAACAAGGTATTTATACAGAGAGATCTCTGGAGAATGGCTAGGCAGAGAGGGAGAGGCCTTCAGATAAGGTTTTGGCAATTCTGTGAGCATATGACAGGAAGATACCAGAAAGGGCTCAGGTGGGGCCTGTTATAAATCATTGAACAGGTGTGGGATTATGAATCGAAACATGGCTCTCTTTCATTATTACACTATCCCCATGAGGAAGGAGATCCTTCACTTTGTTCAGTTTTGCAGCTGGGGAAACAGAGGCACAGAGAAGCCAGGTGACCTACTTATGACCTCAAGTTCACAGGAAGCTCGGCCTGACTTCTCTACCATGATCCCTAGGACAATGGATGCTATTCAGTCCACTTCTTGTGGTGGGAAGTTCACTTCTTTTCAGTCATGGGTCTTGAACTCTAAGATTGGACACTGTTCCCGAGCTCCTCATCTCAAAGTTAGTGCTCTATCACTTGAGCCCACAGTGCCACTTCCAATGTTCTGGTGGTTCTTTGGAGATAAGATTCTCACAGTTGTTCCTGCCTGGGCTGTCTATGAACCATGATCCTCATATCTCAGCCTCCTGTGTAGTTAGGATTAGAGTTTTATGCCACTGGCACCCGATTTAAGTGTAATTTTTATTTTCTTTCTCTGTCTCTCTCTGTCTCTCTGTCTCTCTCTCTCTCACTCTCGCTCTCAGGAACTGGTAGAATGGGTGCTATAGGAGGTGGTCCAACGTCCCCAGGTGGCTGGAACCCAAGATGGCCCACTCATTCTTGAGGTGAGCTGTGGGTCAGGAGCTGTCTCATTCAGCGTATTGATACATCTCCATGAGGTAAGCCCTCTATGCCCTTGAAAGACTGTGAGCGTTATTCATTGTCCATCTAGCTTTACTGGATTTACTATATTGTTTTCTTTTCTACATCATTTTCTAGCACCTGGCCAATATTATGGTACATAGTTACTGGATGAAAATGTAATGTCAACTTAAGAAAGTCATTTAGGGATCTGGGAATGTGGCTTCATGATATGGTGATTGCCTAGCATGCATGAAACCCTGAGTTCAATTCCTCAGTACCACATAAACAGAAACACACTGGAAGTGGTGCTGTGCCTGAAGTGGTACAGTGATAGCCTTGAGCTAAAAAGCAAAAAAAAAAAAAAACCAAAACCAAAACAAAACCAAAAAACATTTAGTTAGTAAATGCAAAATAAAGAATCCATACTTGGAATATATAATTGCTCTTGTCATACTGACACCTGACAATAGTCCCTAATTCATGTACTTTACTTATATTAGGATATTATGTTGAAAAAAGTTTTGTTCATTAGGTGACAGCAATTAATGGCTTGAATGTGCTCAGATATCAGGTGAAGATTAATTCTGGAAATTCAAAGCTTCCAGGTTTTTGAATGGTCACTGTTAATCACAATGAGAGGGGTAGTCTGAGATTTGGAAGTCTTTTTGGATACTCATGGCACCAAAACTGCAGAGGCAAAGTAACAGTTGTGACAGAAGAAAAGGAATAACTCGAGAGTTAAGTAATAAATGATAGTAACTAAGGTATACCAAAAACTGTTTTAGAGAACTCTTTTTGGTTATTGAACAAATAGTTATCAACGAGTCTTATTCCTCATTACCTTTAGCATTCTAAATCTCTTAGGCTACTTGTTAATCTCTGTGTAATAAATGTATCTCCTTCTGTGCTGTTTATTCTTACCTTATCTTCTTTGCTTTCTGAAAATCTCAGCCTTTCTATATTTCTCTATGAACATTTCCTGATACTAAATACACCTACACAGATGCCAGAGAATGCTAATTTAAGGGTCCCATAGCTCATGAATCATTAATGAAACAACATGGAAAAGGAGGACATATTTATTGTTACCACAAATTTTCTGAAAAGCTGCAATGCCATCATTTGATTCAAATTTCCAACATTTGTCTACATAGTGTCATATCAGTGGACATAAATGCAAATAAGACCTGGGTGCTGGTGGTTCACACCTGTAATCCTAGCTATTCAGGACACCAGATGATTGTAGTTCAAAGCCAGCCTGGTCAGGAATGTCCATGAGAACTTTATCTTCAATTAACCACCAGAAAGCCTGAAGTGGTGCTGTAGCTTAAGCCGTAGAGCACTCAACTTGAGCTGAAGAGCTGAGGGAGTGTGCCCAGGATGAGAGTTCAAACCCCACAACCAACAAAAAGTGCAATTATAGCCTTAAGTTTCCCCAAAAGTTAGGACAAGATCAATAATCTTGCCAAGCAGAAAAAATAATATTAAATGATTCAGTGCACCTATTTTGCTGAGTTATTTAAGTTATGGCTTCTTTGCTAGACATAGTCTCTTCCTTTAAAAATTGTCAAATATTAGCTTTACAATAAACTTCATCTAATATTTCTTGTTTCAAAAGAGAAGTCTATACAGTTGATGTCACTTAGCTTTCTTACCATCTTAATACAAAGCCAAACCAGGCAGGAGAGTCTGTCAAACTCTTATCGCAAATTGAACACCAAAAAACCAGAAGTGGAGTTTTGGCTCAAGCAGTAGAGTACTAGCTTTGGGGGCAGATGGACACGAAAGAAAGCTGTTCAAGAACAGAATCCAGCCTCTGGGTTCAAGCCCCAGAACAAACACAAACTAAACAAACAAGCAAATAAAAATCCCAGATATTTCTTTGGGACCTCTTTAAAGAAGTACTGGTCAGAGAAGAGGCTCTTTTTGTTGATTATATTCAATGGATCCTGCTTTTTTGGAATCCGTTTTGCTCTGGAGAACTCAGGACCAGACCAAAGGAATTGATAACTGACTCCTGTATCAAAAGAATCATCTCAGGGGTGAAATATCCATCCATAAGACACTTTGAAACCTCCATGTCTTTGTTACTTTACAGGAGAACACTTTTAAAACAACGTTATTTCCTTTTGTTCTACGCTGGCCTTCAAATGGTACATTATTTCTTTTTGTAACACTCTGAGCTAGAAGTTTACAGAAAAATTTTATATGAGTAAAGAGCACACTCGAAAAAGCCAGGGACAGAGGTTCCTTCAAGCCTTGGGATACTTTTCTTGTACAGCAAAAAGGAAAGCACAAGGTAACTTGAACTTTGTTATTCCTCTATGTTCCATTCCTCTCCTGGGGTCAGTTTCCACATCCAGTAACAGTTACTTCCAGTAACAATCGATGGTGCTGCTTGAGGTATAATGAATATTTTCTGGCTTCACTGAAATAACACTAGAACACCTATGGACCTGAGGTAACACGTGTTTCAGAGACAACTTAGTAAAGAGAAAATATTAAATTTATATTGCTTATTAATACATTATACATGAGTACATTGAGTTAAAACTTTGTCAGTTCTCTGTAAATTAAGGCGAATTTTAAATGGGAAGAAGGTTCTCAGAACATTCTTTTTGTGAGTGTACATGCTGTTCATTATTTCCCAAGTGTACATGAGCTATCAGTAAGGGAAACAATAGCAATAATAGGAGAAAGAGAAGTTCTGTGTTTAAGTATAAAGGTTCAATACAATATAGAAGACTACAAATAAGGCAACATTGAAACAATAAAGCCAAGTCCATTATGTAGATTTATGGGAGTGATAAACAGAAAGGATCACTCCTACGTGGAACATGAAGTATGAGGCCAATCTCATTCTAAATCATGCTTGGTAATCATGCAACTTTGTAGAAAGAAGAATGGAAGAATAATTCTTTTTCCAATGAAAGTCAGATATAAGAGCAAGGATTTAACTGGAAAAAAATGTCCATCTTGTGAGAGGAGCGATTATGCTAGCAATGAACTGGTGGCTAAGATCACATTTCTTTTTTTTTCTTTACACACACACACACACACACACACACACACACACACACACACACATATATTTGTTGACTCAGGATATGTAATATGTGTGTTCATCTATCTTTATAAAAATTCTTGAGTTAGGGGGTGGGAAGGTGGCTCAGTGGTAGATTGCTTGGCTCGAATACATGAGGCCCTGGGTTCGATTCCTCAGCACCATTTAAGCAAAAAAGAAAAAAGCTGAAATTGGCGCTGTGACTCACGTGGTAGAGTGCTAGCCTTGAGCTGAAGATCTGTGGGAAAGAGCCCAGGCCAAGAGTTCAGGCCCCATGACCGGACACCCCACCAAAACAAAAAAAAATTCTTGAGTTAAAAATCTGGGCTACATCTTAGACATTACCCTTACAAAAATGTTTGTAGTTCAAAAGTTGGTATTCCTGGAGAAATAAAACCTAAGAATGTAAAGGAGTCTGGGAAGTTAAGTTTGCATCCAGCCTGGGCAGAACACTCTTTGCAACAGTATATAAAATTAAGCACTCAAAAGCTGGATTGGAAGAATGGCTCAGGTCATGGAATACCAGTCATGAGCAAGATTGCTGAATAAGAGCTTGAGGCTTTTGCATACATACATATAAACATACACATACACACAAAGGCACTTATATGTGCACACACAAATACACAAATGAAACAACTCTCAGAATGTGTAGAAAAGTTAGAAAAAAACAGAATATATATTCTGAAGAAGACTAGAATCAAGTGATCATTTTTAATATTAAAAAGTCCTCAAATAAACTTCCTTCAAATAAGTTTGAGTATATTACCTAGGTAGGGACCAGAGTTAGTAAGTGAGTCAATTAATCATTATTAAAGGGATCGCATCCATGGAGGAATGAATCAGAGACCCCGCAGGTGCATCTGAAAATATTCATATCCTGTGTCAAATGTTAGAACATCTTTGAAAATAGTAGATAAACAGTCTGAACAGTCACTCTGGTGTATAATATCCCTGGAGAAGTTCAGAATTGGTAGTCTGTATCTAGATTAAATAAACCAAGAAACTATGGCAGGACAATGTGATACAAGCCTAGAATTCTAGCACTGAGATTAAGACAGGAGATTAGAGAGTGGAATCACATAGTGATACCTTCCCTGGACCAGGTAGTATACTTTTGTCTTAATAAAACAAAACAAACAAGAAGGGAATACATAGTTGGAAGTTTGGGCTAATTTTGTCACTATGTTTTGAGAAGTCAAATTTCCTGTTGAAACGCAACTCATACTTAATCCTCACTTGTGTTTTAAATTCTCTCTTAATTACAGAACATTCCTAGATGCAAAATCACACATGATTCCCATCCAAAATTTGAAAAAGTATGTTATCATTATAATGTTATATCCCAAAGAAATGATGAAGGATTACAAAACTTAAGCCTGGAAAAATTGCAAAGTACCTCTAATGTAGGATTTTTTTTTTAAATTTTATTTTATTTTATTTGAGAACATACTGTATAGAGGGGTTACAATTACTTGGGTAGGATAATGCATACATTTCTTACCAAGCATTGCAGCCTCCTCTTTGTTTACCCTTCACCTCCCTTCCCACCCTCCCCCCTCCCCCCCCACCCAATCAGCCCCCCCTCCCCCCCCACTCCGACATTGTAAAGCTGGTTTTGACATGACATTTTGTACTTCTCATTGTTGCAACAGGTCCACCTGAATCCTTAAACGACTTGTTTGTCCCCGTCTCCTCCACATGTTATACTGACATCAAATATAGTGAAAGCAGGGGTTACACTGTGGGGGAGGGACATACAAACCAACAAAGAAATAATCTTATAAATTCGCTAGAAACTCATGCATGAAAGAAACAAAAACATTCAAATACATATTTGAAGGTTCGTTTTCCTAACATCACATTATCTGACTTTTTCCGCTTGACTCATACCTATACTAGATATTGCAAATAAGGGAAACCATGGGACTTATGTTTCTTTGGGCCTGGCTTACTTCACTTAATATAATTTTTTCCAAGTTTTTCCATTTCCTAACAAATGGGGCAATGTCATTCTATCTGATGGAGGCATAGAATTCCATTGTGTATATATACCCCATTTTCTTGATCCATTCATCTACTGAGGGGCATCTGGGTTGGTTCCATATCTTAGCTATGGTAAATAATGCTGCAATAAACATAGTCGTGCTGGTAGCTTTAGTGTGGTCTTGTTTGTAAACATTAGGGTAAATGCCCAAAAGTGGGATTGCTGGGTCATAGGGGAGATCTATGTGAAGTCTTTTGAGGAACCTCCATACTGCTTTCCAAAGTGGTTGAACAAGTTTACATTCCCACCAACAATGAAGTAAGGTTCCTTTCTGTCCACATCCCCTCCAGCATCTGTTGTTGTGAGAGTTCTTGATTTTTGCTGTTCTAACTGAAGTGAGGTAATATCTCAATGTTGTTTTGATTTGCATTTCTTTTATGGCTAGGGATGTTGAACATTTCTTCATGTGTCTATTGGCCATCCTTCTTTCTTCTTCAGAGAAGCTTCTCTTTAAGTCTTTCGCCCACTTACTTATTGGGCAGTTGTTTCTTTGAGGATTTGTTGTTGGGTGGTTTAATTTTTTGAGTTCCAAGTATATTTTAGATATGAGACCCTTGTCCGTTGTATGGCTAGTAAAGATCTTCTCCCAATCCGTGGGCTTTCTATTGATTTTGCTAGCTATGTCATTTGCCCTTCAGAAGCTCTGCAACCTTATGCAATCCCATTTGTCCAACCTTTCTTTGATTTGTTATGTTTCCGGGTCTCTATTCAGAAAATTTCGGCCTGAGCCAAGGAGATAATTCACTGAATGCATTTCTTTTGGACAATGTTAACCTTTCACTTTATCTTTTTCCGTTTTCCCGTCCTTCCAAAAAAGCAAATTACATAGGTCATTTTCAACATAGTACCAATTGAATACCAGTGTTACACATATTCATTCCTTGCCCCTCCTTTTCTATGACCCCTTTAACTTCTGAAAGAGAGATAAATGTAAAAAAAATGACAGAAATGAAAGAAAATAAATATCTTGTTTCTTTTTCCTGGTCACTGGGACGGACTCTTGGATCATGCACACGGACACTCCCTATCCTTGTCTAGCGAATCTCACCCCCAGACTTGCCTCAAACCCCTTGTGTGGCCAATGCTATCCTTACCAATGTAATCCTGTTAAAATAACCTTTACAGAGGGGGGGAAACGATAACTAACTGGGAGGTGGGTCTGCCATTAAAACCAAAAAGGGGAATCTGTAGAGCACATGGACAGCAAAGATGGCACTGAAAGGGAGTTGAGTGGGCAGAGCCCAATTTGCTTTATGTTCAGTGCGAAACTAGCCCGTGCAAACTTAGGTGCATGATAGAGTGTGACCTTCACAGTGATTGGTTCCTCTTCCTCCCCTGCCATGCCACCTGCTCTTTTTTCCTTTAAAAGGGCTTGCTCTGTGTTAATAAATGAGTTTTCCTACTTGACTTGACTCCCTGCTGTTGCTTCTGATTGTCTCCTGGGCTGAGGGAGGCTGGCGATCGGCCGCGCAGCCGCACTTACCTTTCCTCAGACCACGTCCATCTTTCATGGGACGGATAAAGACCCGACACCCAACAACTAATGTCTTTGGATCTATGTGAGATTTGCAGGAAAGTAGTGTTTCTCGTTGTTTGGCAAATAGATATTTATAATTGTAATATCCACCTGAAGGAGAGATCCCCTAATTAGTATGTAGCAACATTCTTTATCTCTTCTCACGAATTTTAATATAAGTCTATTTTATCTGATATTAGGATTGCAACTCCTGCCTGTTTATGGGGGCCGTTTGCTTGGTACATGTTGTTCCAGCCTTTCACATTTAAATATGTTTGTTTTTATGGGCTAGGTGTGACTCCTGAAGGCAACAAATAGAAGGATCTTGCTTTTTAATCCAACTAGACAGTCTATGTCACTTAATTGTGGAGTTAAGTCTGTTAATGTTGAGAGATAGGACTGAGAAGTATTTGGGAGTTCCTGCCATTTTATCCACCTTCTTGGGGGCTGTGGCAACTAGGTTCTCCTATGGTTCTTGGATTCTCATTTTCAGTGCAGTTTCTTGACCTTCATTGTGGTCTTGTTGGTTTTCTATGTGTAGAACATCTTTAAGAATCTTTTGTAGGTCTGGTTTGTGGAGATATATTGTATCAGTGTTTTTTTGCAATGGAAGGTGTTCATTTGACCCTCAGTTATGAAGGAGAGTTTAGACTGGTACAGTATTCTTGGTTGATAGTTGTTTGTCTTTAAGGCATCGCATGCATAATTCCAAGATCTACTTCCTTTAATTGCTGAGAAATCTTTGGTGATTCTAATTGGTTTCCCTTTATAGATGGTTAATCTTTTCTCCTTGACAGCTTTCAGGATCATTTTGTTGGTCTGAATTGATCCAGTATGGATTATAATGTGACAGTGGGATAGCCTGTTCTGGTCTAGCCTATTTGGAGTTCTAAAAACTTTTTGTATCTGAATAGGCCTATCTTTTTGCCAATTTGAGAAGTTCTTTGCTAGGGTCCTGTTAAAAAAATTTCCTAGACCATTAATTTCTGTCTCTAGGTGCTCCTCTACAACCATTATGCTTCTGATGGTATCTTCTAAATTTTGAATAGATCTATCATATATCTTGGATTTGTCTTCGATTGTTGTAGGTTCTTGCTCTATAATATCTAGGCTGTCTTCAATCCCCAAGTTTCGATCTTCCAGATGGCCTCACCTACATTCAGAAATTTCTACTTTGTTTCTTTTGTTTATTCCTTCTAATTGGTCGCCTTTGATGGCTTCAAGTTCTTTGTTGAAGCTTTGTTATAGAAATTGTATGAAGTCTTTTACATCCTTAATTTGGTGTTCAGTGTTTATTCTCAAATCACTTATTTAATTGGTTATGGTTTCCTTAGACTTCCATTCCTTCTGTTGGGTTCCATTCAGCATTCCCTTTGTAGTCTCCCTGACTTCTTTCAGCTCTCTGTTTATGGGTTCCATAGATTCCTCTATTGATCTTCGTCTATTCTCGTCCCACTCTCTCAATTCCTGTATTACTCTGATTAGCTTCCTCATATGAGCCCAATTCCTGTAGTTCTCTTTAAGTGTTCTCAGCCTGCTCACTCCATTCCTGACTTTCTCTTTGTCTGGTCTTGGCCTGCTCACGTAATTCCTTTATTTCTCATTTAGTGTTCTCAATCTGCTCATGTAATTCCTGTATCAGTCTTTGAGTAGCATCCTCACGCTCATGAGATTCCTGTACTGATCTTTAGTTTGCCTCCTCTTTCTCCATATCATGCTCTTACTGATCCTTTGCAGGTTTTCAATCTTTTCATTTACCATGTTTACCATTATTATTTGTAGAGCTTTTTGGGAACTCTTGTCTGGATTATTCATGATCTGTTCTGCCCCCTGATTATCATGAGTGGGAGTTGAGCTCCCCGGACTTGCCATTTTTCTTGTGTTTTTTTCCAGCTTCTTCTGCCCATTTGGGATGAGAGTAACATCAGCTTTGTGGTAGAACACTATTTTAAGGCAACCATGAACCAATGTCCGTAGTTGCACAGTCAAAAGTCTGCAGATACAATCTAATTCAAAAGATACAATTTACTAAATACCAAACAATTATGTATTAATCGTCCACAAACAACAAAGAAGAATTTGCCAGAAATTAGGAAGAAATGTGGGTAAAAATAAGACTAAAGGGATGTGGAAAGGTAAAGGGAGAGTGTAATTAACCAGGTCCTTATCTCAAGGAGGGAAATGGATTGGACAGGATGATAGTAGAGAGAAAAAAAGAAGAAAAAGAAAAAAAGACAAGAAAAAATGGAAAAACAAAAATTTAAAATTAAAAAGTGAAACACTTAGAATTATGCAAGTTTAAAGAAGTAGTATTCTAAGAAGAACGGGGATAGGAAGAGAGGAATTGAGGGATAGAAAGGAGTTAAAAAACTAAAAACTAAAAAATGCTTAAAATATTTTATAGGTATAAAGCGTTAATACTGCTACTAAGGAATTTAAGTCTAAGAGGTTTTGAATTGAGTAATAAATTTTTGGATTAAGTGTGTACACAACATGGGATAAGGTCTAATAATCAATGTCGGGTATATCTAGGGATGAGCAGAGCAGCAATTAAGTCATGCAAAAAAGAATGAAAGAGAAGAAAAACGAAAAAAATGAGAAAGAAAGAAAAAGGATCAAAAATTCAATAGAGCTAAAAAAATAGCACACACACATATACACCTAAAATCTAAAATAAAAATTGTAAGAGGAAGAAAAAAGAGATTAATAGAGAACAATTTTTTCAAAAAAATTAAAAAGTAAAAATTTAACAAAAAATTTAAAAAGTTTTTTAAAAAGGTACAAAGAAAAGATTTCTTTGATTTTTTTGGGGGGATGGGAAGATCCTGTATCTCCCTTGTGTCCATAACCAGTGTCCTGTTGGAGTCTCTGGTCTGCTTGTGGTGTTTGGTTTTCCTGTGGCTTGATTGGTTACTTAAGTCAGTTTGTTTGGGCAGGCAGAAAAATGCACTGCTTTACCCAGGATTTTGTGATCCTCCTCCTCCCAGGCTAGTTCAGAGGGAGGGAGATCTGCTTTGAGCATCACAAAAGAGGGAGATGGCTGTTTCCTCTAGTTTAGAGATGCTGTGATGAGGCTAGGTTCTGGGTAGTGTTGAGGCCTTTCAGCAAACAGTAGCTTTTTCCTGAGGGGCTAGCTTCTGAGACACTCACAGAGCCTAGCCTGTAGCCTTTCTCAGGGTTTATGTTTACTGAATTTCAATTGATTTTCTTGGCTGCTGTAAGGAGTGGCAGCCTCTGGCTCTGTTTACCCTGTGAAGAAAGTCCCTCCCACAGGGGCAGAGTTTTCTCTGGTCTTTGTCAGTATCAAAGACAGAGATCTCCGGTAGTTGGGCGGGGGGGGGGGGGGGGGGGGGGGGGGACCGAGGGGTGGCCTTCCTTCCTCTGCTCTCTGAGAAGGAGTGAGAATGTCAGGGTTCTACTCGAGAGTCTTGTTTCCTGTGTTGTCTCTGGTCTGCAATCTGCAGGATGAAGATATCTGACACTTGTCAGTTCTTGCTGGTGTTGAAAAGAATCCACTCACCTGCTGCCTCTGGCGCCTTTGTCCCAGACTCTTTCTGTTGTAAGTATGAAGGCTACAGCCTTCGCTGCCGCTGCCAACACAACAGCAGCCATGGCCTCTGGCACATGCTCAGATCTGTCTCCTTGCCTGTATTTTCCCTCTCTGGCCAAACTCTCTGTACTGTAATGGCACACTTGGTGAAATTCTCTGGCCTAGGATTGTTCACTGGAACACTAAAACTGCTTCCTATGTGAGAGCATGTTTAGCCTCCAGCTTCTCTTCCCCCATCTTCACAGAACTCCTTAAATGTGTTTCTTAAAAATAGAAATATTTTTAAATTTTCATGCACACTTCCCATTAGGCAGTTCAGATGATGTTAATCTGAATTGTGGTCAGATTTATTTGTGCATATGTGAGAGGTCTTTGAATATGAAGTTTGGCCCTGGATGCTGTCCTCTGTCCCCACCCCTCCTTTTGGTTTTGTTTGCTTTAGCAGCCTCTCACTTGAGCCACATCTTCCAGCTTTTTGTTTTTCAGTTGGAGGTAAGAGTTTTCATGGTTTTCAACCATGATCTTCAGATTTCAGCCTTCAGGTGATCTACTGAGTGTTTTCCTGTCCTCTTTTGTGAAAATACACACCCTCCTGGCATCAAAGGTAAAAGAACAACTTAAAAGTTGTTATGATACTCTCAACCCAAAGAAGATAGCTGATATATTTGATTTAAGTGTTAAGATATAAAATTTGGATTTTTGGAAAGACTGAGTCTCTTTAGTGTCATTTTGGGAAAAGTGAATCAAATATTCACAGATAAAGGGAATAAAGTAAACCTGTTTTCATGAGGACTGTTAATGAGAAGAACAGTAGTTTTGTCATTACTATAGCCTACTTGAAACAGTTTCAAAGTACAGATGCTAAAGTATATTTTCTGTGTAATAATCACTGAATTCTAAAATTATTTGTTTTCCTCAGCATTTTCTGTTTGTCCTTATCTGCTATCTCATTTGAAACATACATCTTGGTAAGAGGGCCTTGTGTAGTTAGTTTACATTTTAGGAAAGGAATTTTAGGTTTTTAAAAATCAGAAAAGCTAATAATGATAATCATTTTCAGATGTCCTTCACATTTCTCCACATTTCATTATATTGGTTTAATATGCTATCAGTATATTTATAGGCTATGAAGTATGATTTTGGTTTTGGTTTTTGTGCTGGTATTGGGGCTTGAAATCAGTACATTGGTCTGTCACTAATGCCATCATTGATGGCTCATTCCTGTGATTCAGGCTAATCAGGAGGCTGAAATCTGAGGATAAAGGTTCAAATCCAGCCTGGTCAGGAGAGATTATGATGCTCTTTTCTTCAATTCATGACTAAAAAGCCAAAAGTGGAGTGTGGCTCAAGTGGTAGAGCACCGGGCTTGAGCAAAGAAGCTAAAGTGTAGTTATGTGTAGTTCCTAAAGGATAGTTCCAAAGTCCTGATTTTAAGTACCAGTACCAACACACAAGAACACACACACACACACACACACACACACACACACACACACACACACACACACACACGTTTTCTTTGTCCCCAAAAGCATTATGGTTCTCTTTATGTGCCCCTGAAATCCACTTTGCTTTATTTTTCATTCGGTTGGTGATGTTTTTACAGGGAGAGCAAAGAAGTGGCTGTTACCTGAGTCTTGGCTGTCTGTGCTTTTGCTGGGATGACCGCGGTCTGCCTTATTGAGCATTGAGTCCCAGAGAAAACTCCATGAAGCACATGGAGGGAAATATATGAGAAGACATGCATTCAGGTAATTCTTCAGTCCATCTTCCTCCTGCCAAGGGTTTTCTCTCTCTGTAGGGCGAGTTCCTTTTTTTCCACGTAAAGCTGAACTTTGTATAGCTTTCTGTGTGAGCCCACATGCAAATAAGGCTTTTGTAAAATATCAGCCATCGCAAACTTGCTCTTTTTTCTCCTCTCACCATTAGTGAGTATCTTGGCAGCCTTCATGGTTCTGAGAAAAATGGAATGATCTAGAAATTGTCATGGGATGTTTATAGATGTAAGTCAGAATTTATAGTTCTTTTGCTCTAGTGAATTGAGCAACATCTATGTGAATTTATAGACAGCCTTTAGGGAACTTATTTATATGGTATAGATGAAGTTTTGGATATGATATCTCTATGAAAGTCCAAAGATATCTTTAAGTACTTTGTCCAAATTAAACAGAAATTGAAAACACTTTAAAGTTTTTAGTTTTAATCAGAGTCTTCTTTTAATTTGGGATGTAGGATTTTTAAATGTTGGAATAAATTAATTTTCATTTGTAGAAAAAGTGACAAAAAGGAATGTACCTGAAGATACAGCATAAGTTTTCCCTTTTGATGAGTTATGAAGTTTAAGTTTGATTTCAGATAAAGTATTGTGAGAAATACCAATATACAAATCCAGTTACTGAGATTAATTAGATTAAATTAGTAGGAAAGGTACTTTGTTTGCAGTAACAATTACAATATGCTATATTGAAAAGTGTGTGACCAACACATTTGTGTAGTTGTGTAGTTAGATATCATTAACGTGGTGTTATAGATTTTAATAAATTTCTTCAAGCACAAGCAAGAAGTGTGAGAGATGTTAGAGTTTTACACAGAGCAGAGAAAACACCAGATGCTCTTCAATAAATGCTCTCATTTTTCCATTATTTTTTGTGTATGTACTGGTATTGGAGTTTTAATTTAGGGTCTTGAGTTTTACTTAGCTTTTCCCTTAAGGCTGGTGCCGTATTACTTAAGCCATACCACCATTTCCAATATTTTTGCTATTTATTGGCAATATGAATATCACAGACATTGCTGCTTGAGATCCATTTGAATCTGGATCCTCAGATCTCAGCTTCCTATGTAGCTGGGATTACAGGTGTGAGGCACCAGTACTCTGAGAGATGCATTTATTTAGTCATGATATGTGGCAAATTACCACAAATTTATTTGTTTGACCATTAAATACCAGCAATAGTAGGACATAAGTTTGGTAGTTTAGGTGTAGTTTGTCTCTAGCAGCTGCTCAGTTTCTACCAGGGGGCCACCAGGCTATAGTCTCTCATGGAATGTGGGGATCTCTTCCAAGCTTAAGGGATGCCTGGTATGCTTTAGGTTCTGTGGTTGTGAGACTGTGATTTCTGGTTTCTTGTCTCCTATCATACAACCACTTTTGTCAGCTCCTAGACACCTCCATACTTTCTTGACAAACATATTCTCTTTACTGTTTGATTCATCCTGTTGGCGGCACTGACTTCTAGAAAGGCCTTATTTTGCATTCTCTACTTGGAAGTAACTCATACCCAAATCTTGTGGGAACTAATTACATTTGTAGAATCTCTTTAATTTTGTTGTCTTGCAGGGCATATTGTGGGGTTAGATCCTTCCCAGACTGGAAGACAAAAGATATCCCAAGGTTCTGAGTTGTTGTGTATCACCTGATACACATAAAAAGCTATTTATTAGCTGGGCAGCCGTGGCTCATTCCTGTAATCCTAGCTACTCTGAAGGATGAGATCTGAGGCTGCTGGTTCAAAGCCAGCCCAGGCAGGAAAGGCTGAGAGACTATTATCTCCCATAACGTACTAAGAAAACTGGAAATGGCACTGTGGCTCAAGTGGTGAAGCACTCGCCTTGAGCTGAAGAGCTGATGGACAGCGCCCAGGCCCAGAGTTGCAGCACCACGGCTGAAAAAATAAGTAGAAAAAGCTACTTACTATTCTAAGTGTCCTCAATTTCAGACACTGGTAATTGAGTTATTCCTTCATTTTTAGCAAATGAAGTGTGAAATTTAAGAAAAGGAAAGATAGTTTCTTTGGTGGAGTGGAAAACAATTCAGCACTTATAGGGAATGAAAGGCAGTTAGGAGTAAAACTGAGGATAGATTCAAGAACATTGGCAGTGGATTCAGAAATGGGACAGAAGTAAACATGACAGATATATTTTCAAAAGAGATCGTGTGGCTTGGAATGTGGTTTAGTGGTAGAGTGTTTGCTCAGCATGCATGAAGCTCTCGGTTTAATTACTCAGTAACACATAAAAAGAAAAAGCCATAAGTTGCACTGTGGCTCAAGTCATAGGGTGCTAGCCTTGTGCAAAAAGAAGCTCAGTGACAGTGCCTAGGCCCTGAGTTCCTGCCCCAGGATTGCAAAAAATAAAAAGAGAGAATATATTAATAATGGATGAGGGAAGGATGCAGAGAACAAATTCATCACTGAATTTTTCCTCTATTTCAAAATCAAGACATCATTCAAGAGACAAAAATGGGTCATAAAGGTGGTCCAGAAAGAACATATCTTATGAAGAAATACAAGATTTTTTTTTTACTGCAACTATCCTGTACAGATAATCCATTAGACATAATTGTGACTTTAAAAAGCACAAGAGCTCATTGTAATAGCTCAAGTGCTATCTGGAGATTTTGTATGGGTGCTGGTCCTTAACCTTGATAAGAGCCTAGGTGCTATTTCTATTTTTTCCTCTAGAATATTACTCTATTACTTAAGCCACAGCTCCTCTTCTGACATTTTTGGTGATTAAATGGACATAAGCGTGTCATAGACTTTTTGTGGCTCACCTTGCTTAACAGTGTTATCCCCAAATCTCAGCATTCTGAAGAACTAGGATTACAGTTGTGAGCCACTAGCACGCAGAGAAGCATTTCTTTTTTAGTGAAAAGAATTAGAATGCAAAATCATCAGGAAGATTCACCCTCAGTACAAAATAAATCACCAAGACCAGTACCCGAATACACACATACACACACACACACACACACACACACACACACACACACACACACACACAAGCACACACACAAATACACATAAGCTTCTTCTCAGGGGTCTGTATCTCTCTTCCCAAAAGAATAGTATATTCGAAGGAGTAAACTGGTGTCACAGGCTCTAATCCCAGATATTGAGAGTTAGAGGTATAGGAGGATGGGGTAATGAGGGTAGCTTGAGTGAAGTTAGCACAAGACTATATGAAAAGCCAAATGAAAAAGAAAAAAAAAATGATTGGGGGAATGCAGGCTCAAATGGTAACGTATCTGCCTAGTAAGTGTAAGGCTCTCAGTTTATTCCTCAGTTCCATGAAAAAGACAAAAATTATAGCATCTCAGTTCATTTTGTCATGGTTTAACAAAATCCTTGAAGCTGTATATTTCATACAGAAAAAAGGTCGATTTCAATCAAAATTAATAGTAGATGCAATGTCTAAATAGCATGCTAGCACATGGGCTAAGGCCCCCTATGTGCATTATATCACAGAGGATCTTGGCATCATGGCATGTGCTAGAATGACAATGATGTTAGTCCCTTCAGAGTTGATGAGATGGCATTAATCTATTTATGACTGAAACCTCTCTTACAGGTTCCACCTCCTGACACTGCTACATTGAGAAGTTAAGCTTCAGTGTGAGCTTTGATGGTGACAGACCATCAACAGGCTTCTGACAGAGGCAGGTACAACCATTGGAAGCCGAAGTCATTCATACAACTAGGAACCTTGGATAACTGCTTCGATCTCTTTGATTCTGATATTTGCTGTATTTGGGGCCATCTCACAGATAGGATCTATCGAGTTCATGTCTGTTCCATGTGCCAGCTTCAGTTATGCTCAGTGTGATATAAGCTGCTAAACAATAGGGAGGACAAGGACGGAGTTGGGCACAAAAATGGAGGTTTGGCATTCTTCATGGCACTTAATTAACATTAATAGATTTTATAGCTAAGTCATTAGAAAGTTCTATGTCATTATACAATACTTACATAGAGCCATGTAATACCTACAGTATGACATGGAAAGATACCTTGTAGAGCAGCCTGTTTACACATAATACAGACAATTCTATGAACACAAAGGATGGGGTAAAAAACAAGTTCTGGCCTACAAAATTGTCAACCTCAGAGTCAAAGCACACACCCTGAAAACGATATTGGAAGGAATAGGAGAAACCCTTGTTCTCCTAGGCACAGGCTGAAATTTTCTTAATAGAGACCCAGAAACAGAACAAATCAAAGAAAGGTTGCACAAATGGGGATTGCCTGAAAGTGCAGAGCTTGTGCATGGCATAGGACACAGCTAGCAAAATCAATAGAATCCCGTGGATTAGGAGAAAATCTTCACTAGCCATACAACAAACAAGGGTCCCATACCTAAATTATGCTTTGAACTCAAAAAATTAAATCCCTCAACAACAAATCCTCAAATAAACACTGCCTGATAAGTAAGTGAGCTAAAGACTTAAAAAGAAAATTCTATGAAGAGGAAATAACAATGGCCAATAGCCACATGAAGAAATGTTCAACTTCTCTAGCCATAAAAGAAATGCAGATCAAAACAACATTGAGATTCCACCTTTCCCCTGTTAGAATAGCTATAAATAAGAAATCTAATAATAGATACTGGAAGGGATGTGGCCAAAACGGAATTCTATTGCATTGTTGGTGGGAGTATAAATTTGTTCAACCACTTTGAAAAACAATATGGAGGTTCCTCAAAAGATTCCACATAGAGCTCCCCTATGACCCAGCCATCCCACTTTCGGTCATTTACCCAAATGATCACAAAGTAGGCCATACTAAGGCTTCCAGCCCAAATATGTTTATTGCAACATTATTTACCATAGCTAAGATATGGAACCAACCCAGATGCCTTTCAGTAGAGGAATGGATCAAGAAAATGTGATATATATATATGAATTCTATGCCTCCATTAAAAAAAATGACATCGCCCAATTTGTTAGGAAATGGAAAGTCTTGGGAAAAACTATATTAAGTGAAGGAAGGCATGCCCAATGAAACATAGGTCCCATGGTTTCCCTTATTTGCAATAACTAGTACATATCTAGGACAAGCAGAAAAGGTGAAAAGCTATGTACATATGACCAGATAAGATGAAGTTAAGCGAAATAAACCTCAAGATAGGGTCGCAAGTAGTTTTTCCTTTCTTGCTAATGTTTCTAACCTATTTATAAGGTACCATGTGATTTTTGGTTGCTTTATATATTCCTTCCCCATGGTATGACCCCTGTTTTCACTATATTTTATTCTTGTAACCTGCATCTTGTATATATAATTCTCTAATTCAGGGAGTGTAAGGGAAAACACAAAATACTTAATTAAGGATACAGGTTGACCCATTGTAAAAATTTTATGTACAAGACGTACAAGACACTACCTTGAAAACGAACTTTACAACCTCGGGGTGGGTAGTTGTTTAGGTGGGAGGGAAAGAATGGTAGGGGTAAAACAAAGGAGGAGGCAACAATGCTTGACAGGACATGTACTCATTACCTTGCTCATGTAACTGTAGCAGCTCTGTACAGATTTTTATAATAAAACAGGTAGAAAATTAATTTTATATATGGTTATGGGTCAGTACTAGGACTTGAATTTATGGGCCTTCCACTTACTTTCACACTTCAAACTGGGATCTATATCTGTGTTTAATTTTTTATTCATCTTTTTGTAAAAGATAAATCTAGTAACACTGTCCCCTAATGTTTGTATGAAATAAGTTTTGGAAATTTTACAATAACTTAAGTGTTTTATTTTACATTAATCATTCTATCTTTCAGTTTCTAATGTTTTTTGGAAGTTAAACACAGGCTCTCTGTTGCATTTATTAGGAAATGTTTTGCCTGACCCCAGTCTATAATCCTAGCACCTAAGGAGGCTCAGATGAGGAGAATGTTGGCTTGAAGCAAAAGCAGAGAATTCCATGAAACTCCATCTCCATAATTATGTATATTTATGCATATATATATATAACATATTTAATATGTAATATATTTGTGAAATATATACATATATACATGCTATATATCTGCAGAAGATTGGCACACTGAAACAATTGAAGGCACTGATTTAATTTCACTGCTGTCATTCTACTTTATTTCATTGAATGTCCTGTCCAATATAGATTTGTGCTTATCAGGCAGGCTATACCCCATGTCACATATGAGTGCAAGAATAATAGGTTTTAGCTCATTATATAGTAGCTCATCAGGACAGAGGAAATATTCCTCAACTTGGTTGAGCCAATCTTTATTGTTTGTTCCATACTGTGATGCTCCCTTGAGTCTGCAGTTTACAGTTTCAAGATGATATTTTGTTCTTTTGAAGACAAGTGAATAGAGAAAAGTATGTGACCTTCAAGACAATTACCTCTATCTGGCTAAACTTCATATATTCAAATGGGAAATGTGCCATCCCCATAGAATACAAACGAGGACACCCAAGCACCAGATGTCTACAATGCAGGCATTGTAATTTCCATGCAGGAATATTTTATAGGGACAAAATTAAGGTACCAATATGAACTTCAACTACCCTTGGGAAGTCCTTATGCTCATGCTAAAGCCATTGACCTTCACATTGCCTTTGTCATCCAACACGATGTTATTGGGTTTAAGGTCTCATTGTTCATTTATATATTCGTTAAAGTAATGCACAGTACTCACAATCTGAACAATCTCCTGACTTCATTCTTGAATAGGTGGTATAATTTTCACATATATGTTAGGAGGTCTCTGGATGACCAGTTCCACTGCCAGGTATTGGTGCTCATCCTTTTCCCTCACCTGGTATGACCTCATCATGGGTCAGTGATGGAAAACCTTAATAATATCCATCTCATTTTTTAACTTTTTGTGGGTCCTAGGGCTTGTAGTCTGGGCGTAAGCACTGTGGCTTATCTCCTCAGCTTAAGGCTAGTGCTCTACCACTTGAGCGACAGCACCACTTCCAGCTTTTTCTGTTCTTGTGGTGCTAAGGAATTGAACCCAGGGCCTCCTGGTTGCGAGGCAAACATCTACCACTGAGCCACAGTCCTGACCTGTCCATCTCATTTTTGATCTGACAATTGTTGAACTCTCCTTTTAGGGTTATTTTCACTACCACCTTAGTGTCTATAAGGTGGTGCTAGGCCAACTTTACATATCCATACTACCATAGTCAATGATCTCCTCCTTCACACTGTATTGTTCAGGGAAAATCTCCTGTCGTAGCCAATGATTTCCTTCATACTGTCTTGTTCAGTGAAAATATCCCTTTCCTAAGAGCTTGAGCCTAATTCACTGTGTTCTCCCATCTTTTGCTAGGATGGCAAGAAGTAAATCTACCTAAACTTAGCTAAGCAAATAACAACTCCAGAGCAATAACCAAAAGGAAATACCCAAATCCAAACAAAACATAGCCCCCCCCTCCAAATAAAAAAAAACTACTACACACTCAAAATTGTCAACGTAGAACTGAGTCCAGCAGGTCACCAGGAACTCCCAGCACTTTAATGGACTACAGAGACCACTCACAATGGTTGCAATGGACCAATCACAGGTTGGCATGAACCCACTGGCTCTTTTAGTCTTGAGCCTGTATGACTGTTGCCAAGGTTTCTACAGGTATATGAGGGGCACAGAAGGATGTCATTGCTACAGCCATGGCAGTGTTGCAGGAACTACAAGGGTATCAGCCAATGCCTTCTGTCCTCAGTGGCTGCCAGGTCCCAGTGTTTGCTCCCAAAGATTTTGTCCTTCAATACTATCCATATCCTCATGTATGCTCCTGTTAGAACGCAGGCCATGTGCAAGAGCCATACACCAGTGGCTTCCATTCAACATATGTGCAGGTCTTGGAACTTGCTCCAACAATTTAAAAACAAAGTGAATTTCTATGTATTTCTAGGTGCAGAGGGTTCATGACAAAGGGTCCAATTGGAAACTTTCACTAAAGTGGATCCAGATTTTTTTAAACTTGACAATAAAGAGAGAATTCAAAGAAGTAGTTAAGGCATATGAAGTGTCTGTATTTGTTGAATTATAACCCCCAAACACAACTGCTTAAAATAATACTAAAGTCTTTATTTGGTATGGACTTGATTTATTGTTGGAAACATACAATACATCATTTTTTGGTCTTAAAAAATTGTAATATCAGAGCAGGGCACTGGTGGCTCACCCCTGTAATCTTAGCTACTCCGGAGGCTGACACCTGAGGATCGCGGTTCAAAGCCATAACATACAGGAAAGTCCGTGAGACTCTTTTCTCCAATAAACCACCAAAAAACCAGAAGTGGCACTGTGGATCAAGCCCTAGAGTGTTCGCCTTGAGCTGAAGAGCTGAGGGATAGCACCCAAGCACGGAGTTCAAGCCCCATGACCAACAAAAAAATAAATAAATAAGAAGTTATAATATCAGTATGCACTTTGGTGTTTTCTTAATGGAATCCAAGATTAACCGCATAGCTCTTGAGAAGAATTAAAAAAAAACACACTCAAAAATAGCATGTGTTTGAAAGAATGCAGGTAGTATCAGCCTACTGCAAAGTCACTATTGCCAGGATGAATCCCCTATAGAAATACTTTTTTTTTTCCTTTTCAGTATTTACTAATAAAATACATCCTTGCATTAATGGCAATATATTACTACTTTAATATAAATTAAGCACGTTCTCTATTCAACTCAGTAAATTTTGACAACTATTTAACTATGTAATGCTGAGTCCCTTATGAAGTCACTAAGTTGGCACTTTTGTCATTTACCTTAAAATGCAACATAACTAAGACCAAGAAAGTTTTATAGTTAGGTGGGTCATGAAAACAGCTGTTTTCTCACTTAAAAATTAAATCCAGTACGATACTTCATGGCATCCATAATCTGAAAAGCTGCTCTATCTTTTGGATTTTAAAGACCTCATCAATTTTCTGAGGATATTTAAAGTCTTTTTCTTTAAATCTAGAATGATTGATGTTAAAAGAATAGTGGAATTACTTCAGAATCATCTGATAGTGGCTGAGAAGTTGGCTCAGTTGTAGAGTGCTTGCCTTGCATGCCTGAGGCCCTGAGTTCGATTCCTCAGCACCACATAAGCAAAAACAAAAACGCCAGAAGTGGTGCTGTGGCTCAAGTGCTAGAGTGCTAGCCTTGAGCTGAAGAGCTGAGGGACAGCGCCCAGGCCCAGAGTTCAGGACCCATGACCGGAACCCCCCCACAAAATAAAAGAATCATCTAATATTGTAGCAAAATGCCCTATGCCATACAGCTCCATGAAACGGGTTATTAACACCTATAAGAGTGAGAGAAAAGTGAGCATCATCCTTTCCAAAGATAGTTTCTTAACAGATAGTTTACATCAGCATTCTTGAAATCCATAAGGCAGTGTGTTGATATGCTCAAAGTGAAGAACAAGGGTTGGAGTAAGCGACTTATGTAGTAGAACCCCTGCCTAGAATATTGGAGGTCATCAGTTTGAACTCTCCTACTGCCAAATCCATCAGTATTCCTTTAGAGAAAGAGTTATAGCTGTGTATTTCAATTTCATTGTGATGCTATAACAAAATTCATTAAGACCGTAAGAAAGCCCCCATTTGACCACAGGTGTGCATTGTAGGAAAAAAGATAGATCAATAAAAACAAATTCAAATAGTCTGAGACACTTACACAAGTTCTGGACATCATTTTCTCTTGGGCTGCTGCTGTGCAGGCCCAATATTTGATCTGAAGTGAATCTTGGAATTACAAAAGTTAAAACCCAACGTCTAGTAACCTCTAAATGGTCTGTGTAACTCCTTAGTTCTCATACCTGACACTGTGATTTAGTGGGAAAGGCAGAGGGCTGATTCCAAGCTATTGCAGACTTCTTCTATAGTGAACAATGAGCTACCACCTTCAGTCATGTGGTTCCATCACAGACTTGGTTCAGGTCTTTGAACCTGAATGTAGAAGTTTGAATCTCCATTGTGTGAATTGGAAATTTGGCCTCTTAGTAAGATAGGTTTGGAGGACCTTGGGTGACTCTCTTTTTAATAGCTCCCCCTTTGTGCACATTTGGTTTAGATGCAGGGATACATAACTAACTAGTAGGAGTGGTCACCCTATGGTAGAGCAAGAGAGCCACAGGAGAGGGACAGAGATCAAACTCATGACATCTGCCATTTTATGCTGCTTGAATTGACATGTTCTGCATGAATTTTAGTAATTCAAGAATAAAAACTATGGGTTGGGAAGGTGGCTCAGTTGTAGAGCGCTTGCCTTGCATGCATGAGGCCCTGGGTTCGATTCATCAGCACCACATAAGCAGAAAAATGCCCGAAAGTGGTGCTGTGGCTCAAGTGGTAGAGCTCTAGCCTTGAGGTGAAGAGCTGAGAAACAGCGCCCAGGCCCGGAGTTAAGACCCACGACTGCCCCCCCAAAAAAAGAATAAAAATTAACATTACATATAGATTTTTAATTGCCTCTTTGCTTCTGAAAAAAAGTAAAAGTAAAAACGAATTTAAATGGAAAGGAAGAGCAGGGAAAAGGAATGAAGCAATGATCATGGACAGCTGCTGAAGTCCAATCTGGAGGCTTTATTTACCAACAATGGAGAATAAAATGAACCTATGTAACAAGAAAGGACCATATATTTATGATATCAGAATGGTTTTCTGATATCAACCCACATGCCACATTTGAAATAGAATGAAATAAGAGAATAGGTATTTACAATGTGTCTATGACATCACAATGACAATAATGTCATAATGATATGAGGTCATTGTAAATTGGTGATGTTGCAAGGAGGTTATGGTGTCATAATGAATATGTGTTGTCACACTGGTGATGGGTTCACAAAGTGTTTGTGATCTTACAATGGCATATATGAATACAATTGTCATGTGTTCACAATGAGGATATGGGTACACATAGGGATTGTGATGTCACAAATGACATATGTGTTTTCAAAGATACTTAGGGGTCATGATAGCTTTATGATACACAATTGTGATGAGGTTACAATGCGTTTTTGATGTCATGATGCTTTTGTAATATCTTAAACACATGTCCAAATTCAATTGCTACTATTTCACAATGAGCACACAAGTTCACAGAAGGAGCTTGAAATCCTAATGGACATGAATTTTTTTTAATGTTTGAGGTCATATTAGGTTTGTGAACACACAATGGGACAGTGATATTACCATGGCAATGTCAACTCACTACATCATGTCAAAATATTGTTTTGGTGTCAGAATTAGTTGATGATGCCACATTGGTGATGATGTCACAAAAGATTGGTGATGTCACAATATGTTGGGCATTTCACAATGACATAATGGTTCTCAATTGTCTTTAACTTACAATGAGTATATAAGTTCAAAAGGGTCTGTGATTTCTCCAAAAATATGTGTTGCACAAATACATTGAAATCCTACAAGGTTTGTGATGTCAGAATTTGGCACAATGGTTATGACATCTGGCAGTGTGTGATATCACCATGGTCATGATGTCACTGGGAATTTGTTATATCACATGTCATATGTGAAATCTAATGTGGTCAACAACAGATTATGAGGACATAAAGGCCTAACGTATCAGAATTGCAGCATGTCACAAAAGTTATGATGACAGGATAGATTTGTGATGTCACGGTAGGTTAGTAATATCACAATGGCAATGTGATGTACAAAGGGATTGTGATGTCACAATGGCTATGAATTCAAGATTTGTTTATGATATCAACGTATGGGCCACATCTGAAAGAGAATGATGAGATCACAGAAAAGGCATTCATAATGTGTCTATGATGTCATAATAACAATGTGAAGTTATAATTCTATCATATCATTTTAGTTTTTTGATTTCACAATGAGCACACAGTGTCAAAATGACAATGTGATGTCACAATTATGATAATCTCACAAACTGTTTTTGATGTTAAAATGTCATGTCTGATTCTCAATTAATAGTTCACAGTGGGGATTTGGGTACACAAAGGGACTGTGATGTCACAAAGCTATGTATTTTTTTCAAAGGATATAAGAGGTCATAATAGATTTCGGAGGTCACAATGTGATTCTGGTGTCAAAAGAGCAATGTGATGTCACAATGGGTTTGTGATGTCACAGTGGTGATGAGGTCACAATGGGTTAGTTATTTCACAAGTTTGTAATATCACAATTATTTGTTCAATTTCAATTGCTCCTAGTGCACCATGAAGACACTGTAATAACCATCAGTGCCCCTATAATCCACGGGAACATATAGTCATCATGGCCTCCTGGTCTGGACCACCAGAGAGGGGAGTGCATGCCGTTGGAGGGAGCAGGAAATGCTGCTGAAGGAGATAGGATGTCAAGCCTCACATGGTGGGCTGCCAAGAAGTGATTGTGCATGGACATTTGGGAAGTGATGATTGAAAACTGTTATGCAAGAAACATATTGCAGTGGGGGAAAGGTACAGCCTATATTTAGGCTGCATGTTCAGAGCAAAAGAAGGGGAGAGAAAAAGGGGAAAGGCCTGGAAGAAAAGAAGTGATGAGACTGCAGGAGGGTAAAGACCTGGGAGGAGAGGAAATTGAGGGAGAGCAGGAGGTGAAGGATGGTAGCTGACCATCTGGATAAGGCAGGGCAGGCCTATCAAGAGTAGAGCAGCCTGAAGAAAAGAAAGGAATGGTTGCAGGAAAAAATGAAAAGACCTGAAATATAGGGCAGGTCTGAAAAGGAGGATGAAGAGAAAGTAAAAAGCCTTGTCTTTTGAAGTGTGTAACTTTAGAGATCATTATTTTGTGGGTTGGTTGTTTGAAGACTAGTTAACAAATGGCTGGGCTGCTCTTTGGATGTCTGAGGGTTCATGGTTGAGGCTGCAATTAGCTCTGGGCATGCAGCCCAGGTCAAGGTAGTCGCTTGTTACAAAATTTCTGAGGACAAGACAGATTTGTGATGTTACATTGCATTAATGATATCACATTATCAATATGAGGTCACAAAGGGATTGTAATGTCACAAGGGTGATGTGGGCACAATGGGTTTCTGAAATCAACCGATATGCCACTTTTGAGATAGAATGAAATCACAGAATAGGCAATCACATTGTCTCTATGACTTCACAATGAAAATGTGATGTCATGATGCTATGATGTCATTGTCATTTTGGGATGTCACAATGGGCCGATGGTATCATTACAACAATGTGATCTCATTCTGGAGATGATGTCACAAAGCATTTGTAATGATACAATGGCGTGTCTGATGTCAGTTGTCTTTTGTTCACAATGAGGATATGGTTACCCAAAGGACTGTGATGTCACAAACACCATGTGCTTTTTCAAAGGTGCTAAGAAGTCACAACCGGTTTGGGATGTCACAAGGTGATCTTAATATCACTGTGGCAATCTGATTTCACAATGGGTTTGTGATGCCCAGTGGTGATAAGTTTACACTTGGCACAGCTGTAATGAGTCTTAACAGGTTTGTGATGTCATAATGTGACTCAGTGGTCATGACATCTGGCAGTGTGATGTCACAGTGGTCATGATGTCACAGTGCATTTCTGGTATCACATGTCATACCTGAAGTATTATGAGTTAAAAAATTTATGAGCTCAGAGAGGCCAGAGATCACACTGGCAACATGTCAAAATATTTATGAGGATAGGACAGTTTTGTGATATCACAGTGTGTTAGTGATATCATAATGGCAATATGGTGTCATCAAGGTATTGTGATATCATAATGGTTATGTTGTAACAATGTCTTTCTGATATCAACCCACCTGCCACATTTGAAATAGAATGAAATCACAGAATAGGCATTCCAATGTATCTGTGATATCACAATGATCATTTGATGTCATAATGCTATGATGTCATTGCTGTTTTATAATGTCATGATGGGCTGATGTTGTTATAATGACAATGTGAAGTTACAATGGTGATGATGTCACAAAGGTTTTGCGATGTTAAAATGGCATGTCTGATCTCAATTGTCATTAGCTCAATATGAGGATATGGGTACACAAAGGGCTGGTGATGTCACAAAAGCCATGCTTTCTTTCAAAACTTCTGAGGTCATAATAGGATTGGGATGTCACAATGTGATCATAGTGGACAATTGCAATGTAATATCACAATGAGTTTGTGATATCACCTCAGTGATGAGGTCACAATGGGTTATTGATGTCTCATCAAGTTTGTAATATAACAATGACATATACAATTTCAATTGCTTCTAATTCACTATGAGGATAATGTAATAACCAGTGGAGCCAGAATTATCTGTGGGAGCCGATAACCATAGTAAATTCTTGGCCTGGCCCACCAGAGAGTGTGGGGAATGCCACCAAATGTGGAGGTGTCAAGCTTCACATAGTGAGCTGTCAAGAAGTGATTGAGCATTGGGCTTGGGAAGTGATGGTTAGACAGAAGACCCGTTGGAGTGAGGAGGGATAAAACCTATATATAGGTTGCATTTTCAGAGCACTGGAAGGGGAGATAAAAATGGGAGCTACCAGGATGGAAGTAAGTGGTGAGATAGCAGGAAGGGAAAAACCCGAGAAGAGAGGAAGTTGAGGGAGAGCAGAAAGTTGGAAAGTGGTCACTGGGGCAGAGTAGGGCAGGCCTGTGGAGAGTGGAAAGGCCTGAAGAGAAGAAGGAAGTGGTGGAAGGGAAAAAGGGAAAGACTAGGAAGGAAGGACAGGTCTGTAGCGAAGGAGGGAAGAATGGAAAAGTAAAAAGCCTTGCCCATTGAGGTTTGGCACATTTGAGATGATAGTTTTTTGGCTGTTGGTTTGCAGACCAATTAAGAAAGGGTCTGGCTGCCCATTGGAGGTCTGAGGTTTGGTGGTCAAGGCTGCTTTTGGACCTGGGTATCCAGTCCAGGATAAGGTAATCCCAGGCCCTTTCTAGTGTAAACTAGTTCATTTTATTAAATGTGACTCGATCGTTTTTCTCCTTGCCTTAGAGGTCATAAGTACACGAGTTCACAGAAAGAGCTTGAAGTCTCAAAGACCATGAATTTTCTAAGATGTGATGTGGCCATAATAGGTTTGTAAAAACACAATGGGATAGTGATATCACAACGGCAATACACAATATCATGTCAAAATAATGCCACAATTAGTTGTTGATGCCATTCGCATGATGAGGTCATGAAAGACTGGACAATACTGATCAGGTTAATATTATAGTTACTAACTGCTTGTTTTGCTTCTGTAATTTGCTTTTTGCTAAATAAGTAATTTCGTGTTACTTGAACCTCAACTCACTGCAGATAAAAAGGGCTTGATGGAGCAATTCTCTGAACCACAGATGGTTCTGGTCTGTTACACAAACACAGGATATCAGCACAGATGGTGCCTAACAGCACAGATGCCTTATCAGAACAGTTGGTGCCTTAAAACCACAGGTGGTGCCTTATCAGCACAGTTGGTGTCTTATCATCACAGCTGGTGCCTTATCAGCACTGAGGGTGCCTTATCAGCATATCTGAAATGCCAGAAAGCCCCTTCTGGGCTCTGGAGATCACTATCTTAGTCACGAGCACCTGCAGGTTAGCAGTAGCACTGGAGTTTACCTAGTATATCCCACCAATCAGTTTAAAGCACATCAGCTCTTAAACCACCCAATCCCCTGTCCCTTATACTTTCCTGCTCTGTAATACGCCAATCATATGCTAAAGTAATGTTATGATTTTTCTGCCATGTGTGATGATTTGTTACAAAATGTTATTATGTGTGTTAAGTCTCTGCCCTACCTCAAGAAGTATATAAAAATTTTGTAACCCAAGCCTCGGGGCCTCTTAGCATCACCTGTTACCGAGTGCACGGAGAACCAAGCCTGGGCTTGCCAATAAATGACTCTTTGCTGATTGCATTGGTCGCAGTCTCTGGTGGTCTCTTCGGGGGATCCCAAGTCGCGGGGATCACTTCAGTCACAATAAGTTTGCGATGTCACAATGGGTTCATGATGTCAGAGTGGCATGGCAGATCTCAATTTGCATTAATTGGCAATGAATATATGAGTTCAAAAAAGGACTGTACTGTCTCCAAAGGCATGTGTTATCACAAACATGATGCCATTCTAACAGGTTTGTGATGTCACAATGTGACACAATGGTCATGACATCGGGCAGTATGATGTCACAGGGGATTTCTGACATCACGTGTCATACCAGAAATAGGATATTGAAAACAGATTATGAGCTCAAAAAGGGCCTAATATGTGACAATGGCAGCATGTTACAAAACTTATAAGGACAGGATTGGTTTGTGATGGCACAGCAGGTTAATGATATCACAATGGTAATGTAATGTCACAAAGGATTGTGATATCACAATTATTATATAGTCAAAGTGGATTTCTGAAATAGAATGAATTCACAGATAGGCCTTCATGCTGTTATGTCTATGAAGTAACAATGACACTGTGATTTATAATGCTGTGATGCCATTGTTGTTTGGTGATGTCACAATGAGCTGATGGTGTCATAATGACAATTTGATGTCACTGCTGATTTATGATGTTACAATGGTTATGAGGTCACATTATGTTTCTTTTATAACACACATGTCAAATTTGAATTAGAATGAAAAAGCTGGGCACCGGTGGCTCACATCTGTAATCCTAGCTACTCAGGAGGCTGACATCTGAGGATCACAGTTCAAACCCACCTCAGACAGGAAAGTCCATAAGACTCTTATCTCCAATAATAACTCGTAGAAAACCAGAAGTGGTGCTGTGGTTCAAGCGATAGAGTGCTCGCCTAGAGCTGAAAAGCAGGGACAGCACCCAAACCCAGAGTTCAAGCCCCACAACCAAAAAAAAAATTAGAAACAGGCATTCACAATCTGTCTATAACATCACAATGACAATGTGATCTCATAATGCTATCTTGTTGTAGTTTTTTGATGTCAAAAGTAGTTGATGTTGGCCTAATGAGAATGTTGTCACACTGGTGATGTCATAAAGGTTTCTTGATGTTACAATGGCATGTCTGATATCAATTGTCAATTCATAATGAAGGTATAGTTACACAAAAGGACTATGATGTCACAAAGGCCATATGCTTTTTCAAAGGTGCTAAGAGATCCTAATAGGTTTGGGATGTCACAATGTGTTAGTGATGTCAAATGGCTATGAAAGCTCACAATAGGTTTGTGATGTCACATTGGTGGTGAAATCAAATAGTTTTGTGAAGTCACATCTCATAATCACATGTCCAATTTCAGTTGCTACTATTTCACAATGAAGAGATGAGTTCACAGAAGAAGACTGAATATAAAAGGCCAGGAATTTTCTAAAACTCTATGAAGACATAGCAGGTTTTTGAAAACACAATGGCACAGTGATATCACGATGGCAATGTGATGTTTCAATATGATGACTTGATAATGTTTTGATATCACAATTGGTGATGCCACACTGGTGATGAATTTACAAGAGGTGTGTGATGTCACAATGGGTTGGTGATATCAAAATGACACATGTGATCTCAATTGTCAACTCACCATGAGTATATTAGCTCACAAAGGGACTGTGATGTCTCTAAAGGCATGTGTTGCCTCAAAAGTGATGTACTCTTAACAGGTGTGTGTTGTCAGAAAGTGACAAAATGCTCATAACATCTATCAGTGTGATGTCACCATGATCTAGATGTCACACTGGATTCGGGTATCACATTTCATAACTGGATTGAGTATGAAAGGATTGGAATTTCACAGTAGGTTAATGATATCACTATGGAAATGTGGGGTCGCAAAGGGATTGTGTTACCACAATGGCTATTAGATCACAAAGTGTTTCTACTACAATAGGTTTGTGATGTCACAATTTGTTGGAAATGTCACAATGGTATGCCAGTTCTCAAATGTCATTAATTCACAATGAAGATATGAGTTCGCAAAGGGACTGTGTTGTCTCCAAAGTCATGTGTTGGCACAAATGTGATGAAGTCCTAACAGATTTATGAGTTCACAATGTGACACCATGGTCTTGATGTCTATCAATGTGATGTCACAATGTTCATAATGTCAGAGTCAATTTCTGATATGATATGTCATACCTGAATTATTATGAGTTTGAAAACAGAACATAAGCTTGCTAAAGGCCTAAAATATCCTACTGTCAGCATATCACACAAGTTATGACTAAAAACATATTGTTTGGAGCTTAAGATTCTTTCTTTAAAATTGTATCCTCATTGTGAATTAGTAGAAATTGAAATTGGACCTGTCATTGTAATATTGAAACTCATGTGACATCACAAACTCATTGTGACCTCATCACCACTGTGACATCACAAACCCATTGTGACATCCCGTTGTTGTTGTGCCTTCACAATCACATTGTGACATCATAAAGCAATTGTGAACTCTTAGCACCTTTACAAAACAAACGACCTCTATGGCATTACAGACCCTTTGTGTACCCATATCCTCATAGTGAACTAATGAAAATTATGATCACACATAGCACTGTATCATCACAAATACTTTGTGCAATAATTATGACTGTGAAATCACATCATCATGACACTATCATCTCAGTGTGACAACACCAAACCCCAATGACACCATACCAATTTTTTCTTCTGTGCATTTTTTATTGTAAGTATAGTGTACAGAGGGATTACAGTAATGAGTACATATCCTATCAAACATTGCTGCCTTGACAACACATTGTCACTTTGATGTCATAGACCCATTGTGAATGCCTGTTCTTTGATTTATTTCTATTACAAATGTGCCATGTGGGTTGATATCAGGAAACCATTGTGAACTCATAACCTTTGTCACATCAAAATCTCTTTGTCACATCACATTGCCTTTGTTATATCACTAACCTACTGTGACATCAAATACCTCTCCTGTCCTCATAACTTTTGTGATATACCATTGTGATATTTTAGGCCCTTTGTGAGTTGAAAATCTGTTTGATCTCATATTTCAGATATGATATCAGATATCTAAAATCCAGTGTAACATCATGATATCACACCACTGGACATCATAACCATGGTGTCACTTTGTGACATCTCAGTCCTGTTAGTTCTTTAACTCTTTGACTATATATACTTTGGTGACATCAGAATCCCTTCCCAAAATCATATACTTATGGTGAGTTAATGACAATTGAGATCAACCCACATGCCACATTTCAAATACTATGAAATCACAGATTAGGCATTCATAATATGACTATGATGTCACAGTGACATAAGGGAAAATGCTATAATGTCATTGTCATTTTGTGATGTCACCATTAGCTAAAGATATCAACAACAGTGTGATTTCACACTGGTTAAGACATCACACAGGGTTCATAATGTTACAATGGTTATGATCACAATGTGTTTCTGATATCAACTGATTTGCTATATTTGAAATAGAATGAAATCACAGGATATACATTCACAATGTGTCTATGACAGCAAAATGGCAATGCGATGTCATAATGCTATGATGTCACTATAGCTTGTCATAACTACAATCTGATGTCACACTGGTGATGATGTCACAAAGGGTTTGTGATGTCACAATGGCATGTCAGATCTTAATTGCCATTAGTTTACAGTGAGGTTTCTGTTGTCAAAAGTGTTAATGATATAAAAATGGGTAAGTGATGCCAAACTAGTTTGTAATATCACATCTTATTTCAAATTTCAATTGCTACAAGCTCACAATGATACAAGTTCAAAGAAGGAACTTGATGTCCCAAAGGCCATGAATGTTCTAAGATGTGATGAGGTCATAATAGGTTTGTAAAAACAATTGCAATATGATGTCAAATTATGATGTTGTAAGAATGTTGTTATGTCACAATTAGTTGGTGATGCCATAATAGTGATGATTTCAAAATAGTTTTGTGATGTCGCAGTAGTTTGTGATGTGACAATATCATTCCAGACCTCAATTGTCCCTAACTCACAGTGAGTATATAAGTTTAGAATGGGATTGTGAGGATTCCAGAGGCATTTGTTGGCACAAAAGTGATGAAGTCAGAACACATTTGTGATGTGACAATGTGACACAATGGTCATTACATCTAGCAGTGTGATGCCACAATACTCATGATGTCACAGTATATTTCTAATATTTCATGTCATATCTGAAGCAATATGATGTCAAAAATAGTGAGCTCTCATGGGCCTAACATAACACAGTGGCAACATGTCACAAAACTTATGAGGACAGGACATGTTTGATTTGTCACAGTTGTTTAGAGATATCACAATGGCAATGTTATGTCACAAAGGGATTGTGATGTCACAATGGTTATGAAGTCAAAATTTGGTTTTGATATGAACCCACATGCCACATTTGAAATATAATGAGATCACATAATAGGCACTGATAATGTATATATGATCTCACAATGAAAATGTGATGTCATAGTGGTATGATGTCATTACAGAATGGTGATGTCACAATGAGATGATGTTGTTATAATGACAATGTGATGTCACACCGATGATTATATTGTAAATGCTTTGTGATATTGTAATGGCATATCTAATCTCAATTGACATTTCACAATGAGGATATGGATACACAAAGGGACTGTGGTGTCACAAAGGCCATGTGGTTTTTCAATGGTGCTAAAGATGTCATAATGGGTTTGGGAGATCTCAAGGAGATTGTAATGTCAAAACAGCAATGTGATATCACAATGGCTTTGTGATGTCACATTGGTGATGAGGTCACAATGGACAGGAGAGGTTTGTGATGTCACAACAGGTTAATGTTATCACAATGGCACCGTAATATCAGAAAGGGATTTTTCTTACAATGGTTTTGAGGTCACAATGGATTTCTGATACCCACCAATATTGCTTGCTTGAAATAGAATGAAATCACAGAATAGGCATTCACAATATGTGTACAATGTCACTATGACATATGGTGTCATAATAGTATAATATTTAAGTTTATTCATGTCAAAATGGCATGTCTAATTTTACTGGTCATTAGATTACCATGAGGATCCCAGAGGTTGCTATGTGCTGAGTCTTTCAAAAGGTGCATCGTGCTGAGTCCATTACATAGGGTTCTTTGTGCTATTTTTTTTTAAAGTGTGCTGTGTGCTGACATCCCAAAGGGTGCTATGATCTGAGTCCTTGAGAGGGAGTTATCCCTGACAATCAGACACACACACACACACACACACACAAACACAAACACAGAGGGTCACCATGCACTTGCTTGGTGTGTGGGGTGGATGGAGAAGAGTCTCTCCCAGCGGTTGGGCTGAGGGGAAATTTGATCCCCCCAGGCAGCTGCTGGGGTTGGGGGTAAGCCCTGAGCTGAGATGAGGCTGCTTTTTCCATGGCCTGGTAACCTTAGGGCAGAGACAGGGCAGCACAAGGCCAGGGATAGAGGGCTTGGCCGAGGGGGTAGGGGGCGTGACCGAGGGGAAGACAGGGCATGGCAGAGGGGGCACATATCTGCTGTAGCCAGGGGCAGGCTGGAACACTTGTGCAGTGGGGGCGGGGCAACATGGCAGAGAATTGGGGGCAGAGAGAGAGAAGGGCAGACACATGCACCAGGCCAGGCGGCGTCAATGGCTGGCCTCTGCTGCTGTAGGAACATGGGTCTGGGCAAAGAGCACAGAGCACACAAAGCCAGCACAGCAGGCACATCCCTTGCACAGCCCCAGGGAGTCTCAGAAGCCACATAGACCCTGAGCCTGAGGTCCCTGTGTTGGAAGCTCAGCTGGGGCTGGGGGGCACTCAGCCCCACAACCCGCCTGCTACTGCCCCAGTCCCCTCTCCTGCCCTCCCTACAGCATCGCATTTCAAATATGTCACTGCTGGCTCAGACCCATAGTGCCTCTTGGAGTCATCTACAATGGTGCGCCCCAGGCTGGCTTGCGACCCTGACCAAGTCCCGGGCCCCATTCCTTTGCTCTGGGCCCGAGCATCCACCATGATGCTGCCATTTTTGTCCACTGCACCCAGTACCACAGCCTACAGCTTCTCCCAGCAGCACATGTGGGTGGCCGCCCCACGAGCTCGAACCTTGTGTCCTACCCGAACACCCCCCTCCTCACTGTGGAACCAGACCCACTACTCCAGCCTCCCCGCTTGCATCCCCACCATGCCTCCTCAGTGCCAGGAAGGCCAGCCCTGGCTCTGCCAAAAATGTGCCCCAAGGGTGGGGGTTGGTGGACCCAGGGATTCCACCCCCATTCCTAGTGGTCAGTGTGCCAGGAAATGGGGAGATGCAGGTTTGGGTGAGAAAGGGGCACCACCCAGCCCCTGGCCTGGAGCAGTGTGAGACCCACAGCCCCACATCTGCACCCTTCCTCTCCCTGGTGGGAGCCTGGTGGTTTTAGTCAGAGGTGGGTTGCAGCAGCTCCACACCTGCCTTCTTGGGTCTTTTCCTTTTTTCTGGGGTGGGGGTGTTGAATGCAGAAGATAGGACCCCCTTGCTGTGTGAGTCCTTGACCTCTGTTCTCAGTCTCCCTTTCACGTGAGGAGGGACCCAGAAAAGCCCACTAGGGAGGTGAGGTCACTGGGGGTCAGATAGAAAGTGAATATCTGGGAGGAACACACTCCTCCATCACACATATACCCAGCATGACCCCTCCCACCCCAGCTGTCAACAGTAATCATAGGGTTATCACATTTCCCAGCTCTGCCAACATCTGTTGGTGCTCCCAGTCCATCTGGTCTGCTTGTCCTCCCCAATAATCCACACAGTCGCCCAGAAGTACCTAAGCTAGAAGTAGGGAGTACTTCCATGTATGTAGCCTTTAAGACCCCATCCATTTCCTCAACACTGCCCCACTCCAGGTCAGACACCCCCTGGGGACCCCATGACCCCCTGCTTGTTTTCAATCCTGCCTCTGAGGACCACTTCTCTGAGGATTCCTTCACCGCACATCCTGGCCTAGGGTTTTGGTGAAAGAGGAGTTAAGGCCGGTTGTTCCCAAGGGGAAGGGTCTGGCCCTGGAGAAGGTGAGAGGTGAGATGGTGCTGTGTCATTAGAGTGGTGCTCCCCTTGGGTGGGAGCCCTTGGTTCTGACAAGGGAATGGGGAATCGGAACCTGCATGCTCCAGCTTGTACATTGTCCCCCATGAGGAAACAACAAAATTAGGAGAGGCACTACTCTGAGTCTGTGTGAGTGTGTGTGTGTGTGTGTGAGAGAGAGAGAGAGAGAGAGAAAGAGAGAGACCGAGAGAGAGAGACCATGGAAGAGAGAGAGAGAGACTAAAAGAGAGAGAGAGAGACCATGAGAGAGAGAGAGAGAGAGAGAGAGAGAGAGAGAGAGATCATCTTTCTCCTTGTACAGCTTGACTGTACTCAAGTGAGTGATCATTTGGCAAATTACAGGTGCTGTATGGAAGAGTCTTCTGTCACTGTTCTGGATTTGTGTGTGTGTGTGTGTGTGTGTGTGTGTGTGTGTGTGTGTGTGTGTATGTGTGTGTGTGTTAGGAGAGCAGGGAGATGAGATCAATGAAAATATATTTACATCATCATGTCTAAAAACAGCAAAAGCATTTTATTTCTCTCTCTGTGTGTATTTGTTTTTTTCTTTCTTTCATCAATACCAAGTATGAGCCCAGCCACAATCTTTGTTTTCTCCTTCACAGTTTCATGGCTCCTTTATGGAAAATTTCAGTAGATATTCCTTTCCTCCCCTTTCCACCTCTCTCTTCCCCCTTTCCTATAGCCCACAGTAGATGCTGGGCCTGCATGTGCCTCCCCTAGGAGACCTGTGTGAACCCTGGACTAGAGTGGACACCTGTCTTTCTATCCCCAGCCAGAAGTTTGGTGAGGCGAGTGTGACCACAGCCACAATCTTCCAGCCAGACACTCTGCTCTCATGTGTATAGTTGGAGCTAACTCAAGGGTTGAGAATGTGTCTGCCAAACATAATTAGGTAATGAGATGGGAGAGAAGGCAGGGCAGGGTCTTTGAAGCTATGAGGTTTTGGGGGCTTGCGTACAGTGTGACATGGCAGATGGTTCACCATGATGGAGGATGAGAGGGAAACCTTACCTAGGGCATTCATGATCTCTGTGGGCATCTGGGCACAGGGCTCCATGCCCCTATTGGTGGCGTGTATTCCCTCCCACGGCAGTGTACCAGTGGTCAATCCTCCCTGGAGTCCTGCAGACTCTAATCTGTGTCCTGCTTGAGCCATTTCCAGCTGGATAGTGGTAGGCAAGTCCATTCCCCCTGCTGGAGCCCACTCAGTATCAGGACATGTCAGTTAGCTAGGGCTCACTGAATGCCAGTTTCTGTAACATGCTGTAGGCTGTAGGAAGGGAAAGGGGACCATTGACTTTGGAAACTTTTAAGTTTGATTGGGATAAATTAAATGCCACATTTTCCAGGGTTTTTGTTGTTGTTCTTGTTTAAGCTGGCAATTTCCACTAACGCCTGGGATTATGGGTCAAATTAGATGGACCATTTCAGCCACCAAACAATGACATTCAAAGCTGCACAGGCAGAGTTCACAAGCCATATTGTGTCCTGCTTTGAACGTTGTGCCTTGACTTCCTTTCTCCATCAGCTGCTGAATCTCTTCCTGCTCTCTTTAGGGTGACCACCACAGTGGAGGGCATTGTGGGGAGCAGAGATTGTGACCTCACCATCCCCAGCCTGCCAGCTGTGAATAGAGACAATACCCAGCACCTACATTGAACGCTGGGAGATTCAGAGGCCCCAGGCTGCCTCAAGGATCTTTTATCTGCAGCATGAAACTTGGGGGCCGGATGTGGTAGACCATCCTGGCTGGTCCCAGGGGGAGGAGACGAGGCCCCTTGAGCTAGACGTTCAGCTCATGACAACCTCGTTCACACCTGAGTGGGGAATTGAGTACCACAGAACTGATCAGCCGCTAGGAAGAGATCTTTGAGAAGATAGGCATCCCAGAAGGCCCAGAATCCAGCGAGTATATTGTGGCTCATATCCTCGGAGTCAAAACAGTTAAGTGCGAGGTCACCAGGAGGGCATGAAGAGGGAGGAGGGAGAACTGTGGGAGAGCTATATGAGGCTTCGTCTCCCCTCCCCCACAGAGGATACTTACCTGAATCAGATGGGACTTTTCTGAAGTATTGTCATAGACAGATGCTCATTTATTTATCTAACAAACTATTATAGTGTGTGCCAGGGTCTGGGGGGGTCATAGACAATGAAGGTTCCAGGACTGGTTCCAGAGCACTGGGCTCTGAGCAGGGTTGCTTCTTTAATAATACTCACAACACAGGAACATACCTGGGATAGAGCAACCCTTTTTATCTTCCCAAGAGAGAGGGACCTAGAGCCTCCCCCTCCCCCCAGTCTCCGTCCCTTGACCAAGAAACCCTTTGGTTCCCATATCATGTGGTTGGATAACTAGACCTCACCTCACTGCCCAGTGGTTAGGCAGGACTGTGAGAGATCCTGAGTCTTTGATAATGTCAGAGGATCCTCAGTATGAGACTGTACTTGAACGTCCTAACTTGGTGCATTGTCAGTCCCATCTAAGACTGCCATGATGTAGGACATAGAATCTAGTGAATCAGATCAGGATGGGGTCTGTTCTTGGAGGCTTGAGTATTATGTGTGAGCTTTGAGCTTCCGTGTGCCAACCTGCTTCCTTTTCTTGGGTGGGTCTATGCTAGACAAAGCTTGAAACTAGGGTGTGGTCTTGTATTTTATGCTATAAGATATCACTCTACCATTTGAGCCACAGCTCCACTTCCAGACTTTTTTTTGGGTGTTTAATTGGAAATAAAGAGTTCGCATGGACTTTGCTGCCAAGGGCAGCATCCATCTGTGCAGTCCTCAGATCTTGGTTTTCCGAGGGGATAGGATTCAAAACCTTGGAAAAATATCTTTGGATACTCATGGCTGTTATTCCTAGGTACTCAAGAGCTGAGATCTGAGGATTAAAGTTCAAAGCCAGCCTGGACAGGAAAGACCCTGAGACTCTTATCTCCAACAAAGCAATAGAAAACCGGAGATGGTGCTGTGGCTCAAGTAGTAGGGTGCTAGCATTGAGATGAAGAGCACAGGGACAGCACCCAGGCCCAGAGTTCAAGCCTCACAACTGAAAGAAAAGAGAGAAAGTAAAACATCTTTGCCTATAAAGATGTGGAGGTGTGTGTAGGGGTGCTGTGTTTGAGAGACTAGGTGCTGGCCTCATTGTACAGACATTTCTAAGAACTCCCCAAGTTTGTCCTAGTTTGAAACCACATTAGAATGGGCGGTGCCTTATGAAGAACTCAAGAAGAGGAGACCCGTGGCAGGCAGAGTGGGCTAATGGTTCAGGGGTGGGATTGATGTGTCTGTATTCTCTCCATTGAAGGATAGATTTGGATGCTGGATGTCAAAGACTGAAGTCAAGTGTTGCAAGAAGTATGTGGCCTGACGAATTGAGTTTCCTCTGGGTATATGAAGGTGGTTGAAGCCTGGTGCTGCTGGTGGCTGACAACTGTCGTCCTAGATACTCATAATGTTGACTTGTAAAGACCACGGTTCAAAGCCAGCTTTCGCAGGAATGTCTGTGATAATTGATAGCCAATGAACCATCAGAAAACAGGAAGTGGTGCTGTGGCTCAAGTGGTAGAGTGCACATCTTCAGCTGAAGAGCTGAGTGAGAGCACCCTGGCCCAGAGTTCAAACCCCATGATCAACAATAAACAAAGAGGTAGCTGAGTTTTCCACATACCAATGTATACGGTAGGAAATTACATGCTGGGTTATGAGACATTACAGGTATGTGAGAGGCTCAATGTTGTGTCTACAGTTGGTGTGTGTATGATAGTGCCATCTTCTCATGGGTCGGATGTGATCCTAATGGACAGAGTTCATGGTTCTGTTCTCAGGAACTGCTGAGGCCTTGGAATGTCCATATGTGTGTGTGTGTGTGTGTGTGTGTGTGTGTGTGTGTGTGTGAGTAATTTTCCCTTGTCTTCCTCTGTCCCCTTCCTGGGTGCCTGTCTGCCTCTTCCTGACCTGAGATGGTGCCCCTCCTCCACGTCGACCTTGACTTTAACCCCCTATCCTGGTCTACAATGAGTGCGAAATGGCCAGAGGCCTGTGTTCCAGCTTTTCTCTGGGGCACAAGTCTGGCTGTCCAAATATTTGGCCGGCCCCAGAGGATTCTGGGACAATAGTGCTAGCTGGTTTCCTCTGCCTCAGAAGGAGGGCTTCAGTCACAGGATGTCCTGTCCTTTTCCTCAGCTGGTCCTCTGCACATCCCTCTAAACAGGCTGGCAGTGGAGTAGGGAATGGGGGGTTGCTGGTGGTTCTGGCCAACTCGAGCGTGACAGCTGACTGAAGACCACCCAAGCAAGGGGATCCAGGACTACATGGAAGGTGAAGCCAAGATGGCTTGGAAGTATTGGTCAGTGTCTAGGAAATGTAAACAAACTTTATCACAGGAAAGTCTGTCTTCCAGCCCTGGCTGGGACTCTCTGATCCTTCTAGACAATTCCAGATGTCCAGAATACTGAGGCACAGACTTTAGATTCCAGGGCCTGGGAACTGGGGGATGAGAGACTGGTATGGCCAATACCTCAAAGTTCTGGGGCATTAGCTTGACCTGGCTCTGTCCCCATTGAGTATGTTCACCCAGTGTTGGCCACACACCGGCCACTTGTGGCAGTGCTGTGGAAATGGCAGGAGTGGAAGTGAGATTTAGTATGACCAAAATCTGGATTTATCAGCTGTGGGGCTGGCAAAGGGTGTCTAAAAAAAAATATTAGAGCTGGAGGTCAGGGCCTAGGCACTGTCCCTGAGCTTCCTTTGCTCCAAGCTAACATTCTACCACTTGAACCACAGCTCAACTTTCATCTTTTTTAGTAGTTTAGTGGAAATAAGTGTTTCATGGACTTTCCTGCCTGGGCTGGCTTCAAGCTGCCATCGTAAGATCTCAGCCTCGAGTAGCTAGGACTGCTGGTATGAGCCACTGGCACATACTAAGGATGTTAGAGTATGTGAGTGTGTGTATGTGTTTATGTGTTTACTGGGACTTGAACTCAAAGCCTAGATGCTATCCTTTAGCTTGTTTGCTCAAGGTTGGTGTTCTACCACTTGAACTACAGAAGCACTGCTTCCCAGCTTTTTGGTGATTCATTGGAGATAAGAGTCTGCCCAGGCCAGCTTTGAATCCTGATTGATTTTCAGGTCTCAGCCTTGAGTAGTTAGGCTGCCAGGTATGAACCACTGGCACCCAGCTGAGAATGGCCTTTCTCCACATTGGACTGGGTACTCCTGAAAGGTTTTCCTTATTTTTTCTGTGCCAGTACCAGGGCTTGAACTCAGGGTCTGGTCTCTGATCTCTTACTTTTTCCCTCAAGGCTGGCACTCTAACACTTGACCCAGAGCTCCATTTCTGGTTTTTGGTAGTTCATTGGCATGAAGAGTCTCACTAACTTTCCTCCCCTGAGCTGAGTTTGACCCATGACCTCTCATCTCAGTCTCATTCATGGAGTAAGAAGCCACTTTTGAAACATTTTTTTTTTCCTGAAAAAAGCCCCTGGGTCTCAGTATGATGTATAGTCCATATGCAAATATATCCTGTGTGATAGGATGTAATAAATGAAATGTTGTATGTGTAATAATACTAAATAAATAAGGATAATAAACGCTATACTCACTTTTCCAGTGCTGGCACTTCAATTCAGGCCCTGGGAACTGGTCTGAATTTCTTGTCTTCAAGGACAGTGAGCTTCCTCTTCACCCACAGTGCCACAGAGTTCCCCAGACCCTGATTTCAAATACCAGGCCTGCCAGAAAAATGTTGCAAATTCCAAGCCAGGGCTTTTAATTTATTTTTAATTTATTTTTTTGGCCAAGCATGGGGCTTGAACTCAGGTCTTGGCATCTCTACCACAGCTGGCCCTGGATTATTAAGACCCAAGTTCAAATCTCGGGGTTGGCAAAAATAAAAATAAAAAGGAGAAGTTTAAAATGGAGAACTTCAGGAAGGTGGTTTTACATTTTTCCCCCTTGCATTGTGACCATCCTGGGTCTAAATAACAAGGCCAAAAAGTGCACATGACCTTTCATGCTGATGTTTGGCTGGCTATTAGGGAAGCCATAGATGAAACTTCAAATTAGGCCTGGAGGTTGAGTCCCGGGACTGCCACTAAGGATTGGTGGGAGATTCTAAGAAATGAATTGCAATATGCATCCATACAAATGTTAGAAAAGTAAAAATTAAATTAGTACTTAGTGTATGAGTATAATATAAAATTATACACAACAATTACACTACATTGACTAATGTTCAATTAATACTTTATTATTTATTCAACCATGATACTTAAAAATGGAAGGAATAATTTGATTGTCAATAATTGGTAGTAATATATGTAATTTCATAATATAAGGACATGTTTCTCTTCATATATAAATATATATATATATATGTATATATATATATATATATATGCCAATCTACACCTTTATGTGTTTATACACTTGTCACTAATGGGGCTCAATGGTATAGTGATGACTAGTACATCCAAACCCTGGATTCGATTCCTCACTACCAGATGCACATAAAAATCAGGAAGTCGTGCTGTCGCTCAAGAAGTCGGGCACTAGCTTTGAGCATAAAACCTTAGGGACTGTGTCTAGACCCTTACTCAAGACCCAGGATAGGTACCAAAAAATATTGAATGCTGTGACAGCAACTCTGTATGGATAAGACTTCAAATACCTCATCACAGAGCAAGCCGGGAGTCTGGTGCTGAAAGCTGCCATCTAACCTGACTTAGCCAGAGGTATATCACTGCAACCCAGCTCCACGGAACCAGATGCTGCTGGCTTGCTCACCCCTGTCATCCAAGATACTCAGGGGCTGAGATCTGACACTGATGGTTTTAAAACCCAGTCCTAGCAGAATATATGTGAAAGTCTATGATGTGGGTCAAAGTGGTAGAGCTCTAGCCTTGAGCAAAAGATCTTAAGACAGTACCCCCAACATTTTAGTGCAATCCCTGTGGCTGACTACTCCCCTCCAAAAAACATTCCTCTGAATCATTAGATGTTAACTTTGTGCAGTTTGTGATGTGTTTCTGAAAGAATGGTGATACTGATGAAAACACCATAATACTAACGACAGCTTGTGGGATATAACTATGTGATGAGTCCTTCCTAAGGTGCTGAGTACTTCACGGGGTGCTGTATGCTGAGTCCTGTACAGAATGCTATGTGCTGAGTCCTTCACAGGGTGCAGTGTGCTGAGTCCTGCATTGGGTGCTGGGTGCTAAGACTTTCACAGGATGCCTTGTACTGAGTCCTGTAAAGAGTGATATTTGTTTTGTCCTTCAAAGGCTGCATTCTTTCATCTTATTCTTGTAGGAGCTCCACAACTGAGATGGTTATGCAGACAAGAATATTGAGGTTCAGATATGTCCACATGGCAGGGACAAAATTATGTATTACTGAAGACTCATGAGTTGCCTACTGAAGACAATTGTTTGTTTTTTTTTCTCTGTCATGAACCTTGAACTCAGAGCCTAGCACTGACCCTTACTTCTTGGGCTCATGGTTAGCACTCCACCATGTGGAGCCAAGGACCCCCTTGCAGCAGTGTGCCAGGGCCTAGGGTTCTATAGCCGAGGTCTGCCATCCTGCCTTCTCAGGAAGCTGAGATCTGAGGATCTGGGTTCCAAAATATCCCAGACAAAATGTCCCATGAGACTATTATCTCCAATTCACCACTAAGAAACCTGAAGTGGAAGCTGGGTGCTTGTGGCTCATGCAGGTCATCCTAGCTACTCAGGAAGATGAGATCTGAAGACCATGGTTCAAAACTAGTGTGGGCAAGAAAGTCCTTGAAATACTTAGCTCCAATGAACCACCAGGAAACCAGAAGTGGTGGTGTGGCTCAAGTGGTAGACCATAAGATTTGAGCTGAATTGCTCAGGGACATCAGCCAGGCCTAGACTTCAACTCCTACAACCGACAACAACAAAAAAGAAAGAAACTAACAAACCTGAAGTAGAGAGCTGAGAATATGCCTTAGTGGTAGAGTGCTTTCCATATACAAAACCCTGGGCTTGATTTCTCAGTACCTCATCACTAGGAAAAAGCCCGAAGTCCCTTTGTGGTTCAAGTAGTAGAGGGCAATCCTTGTACAAGAGAAACTAGGTACAGTACTCATGTCCTCAGTTCAAGCTCCAGTACTCGTATATGCGCGCACGCACAGACACACACACACACACACACACACACACACACACACACACACACATGCACACACACACACACAGAGAAAGCAGAAGTGAAGGTGTGACACAAAATGGGAAAGCATTAGACTTCTGCTCTGAGCTCATGGTCGTCACGCAGGCCCTGTGTTCAACCACAAAACCTAGCCACCCAGCGCCCAAATAGGACAGGTCAAAGGTTTCAAAACCTGACGAGCTTCACCAGCCCTAGATGAAAGGAAACTTTGTGATATCCAACATGTGATTGGATTTCCCAAGCTTCTGGAAACCTATGAGAGCTTTCATAGGCCCATTATCGCTGTGATTGAAACATTTGATTAGGTTCAGTGCCCTAGTTGTCTCCCAGAAGGACTCCTGAATAATATTGAGCATTTAACACGGGAATATAGTCTCATAAAGGCAGGATAAGAGCACAGAACATGGCTTGCCATGGTAGGTGGCACAAATGAAGGCTTCCTGTCAAAACATTGCACTGGGAAGAGAGAGAGCTTGGGGTAAGAGAGGCCTTTTTCTCCTGACCTTCAGAGCTCGCCCACACTCCTCCTCACTAATTGGCCCAGATGGAGTTATCTGTTACAGAGCTGTACAGGAGTGAGGCCTTTTGCCTGCCTATCCAGACAATGAGAGAGACTTCTTCCAGCAGGCCTAGCATGCAGAGAAACCCTCTGGCTACCCTGGGATCAGTGAGGGGAGCCCTGGAACATGCAATGTTATAAAAGCAGTCTCTGTGTTATAAACTCATTGTATTGAATACATATTTCCTAGCTTGGGACAGTTCCCAGTCATGAGGCCTTTTGCAGTTTGCCAGGCTACCAGCATTTCCCTCACACAACCACAGAGCAGGAAGATATCACTTTCCCACTTCTCAAGCAGCCAGAGACCCCAGATTCAAGAGGGCAGAGACAGGTTCTAACTCAGCTGCTGGGAGACAGAAGAAAAAGTGCCCTGACTCTTCTTGGACTGGGGATTTGCATTAATGTTGTGGAGAATGAAGGAAGGAGAATGGACTGGCAGAGGTAAAAGAAGGGCCTTCAAATCTGACAGATGGAAACTCAATAACCCATTCCCTAAGACAAGAGAGCAGGGTTTTTCTACTCTGTTCTTCCCCTCTCTCTCTCAGTAAACTGGCTCTCTATTGGTAACTTAAAGATAGCCTGAGGCTCCCTTCACCTGAGGGAAGAAGGATATTAGTCATTGTTTGAAGAGGCTGAGAAAAGCCTGACCCTGGTGTAACTCTAACAAATTTCTCAGGTTTCCCCCCATCGCTGACTGTGCCTGGAATGAATGAAGTGGTTTTGCAGCTCACTTCCCTGTTGAGTGTGGACATTTTGCCTCCTAATCCTGCAGGCCTTTGTGTCTTCACCCAACCTGGCTTTTGCAACTGTTTTCTGCCTTCAAATACAGTGTTATACTGGATTCCTTCCTGCCAACAGTGGTAGGGCTTGGATCCTGAGAACCTCATTTGAACCCAGGGTGGGTCAATGAACTTTCTTTCCTTCTTCTATAGCTTGACAACTCTAAGAACATTTAGAGTGCAAGTAACTTCTCATCACCAAGGGAAACACAGGAAGCTCTTGATCATCTGATCTTTTAGAAGTAGAAGCCAGTGTGTCGTAGACTTTCCTGCTCTGGTTGCCTTCACACTGTGATCCTGAGAACTCAGCCTCCTGAGCTAGGGTGATGGGTGTGAGCTACTGGTGCTATGCTAGGTTCAGAACTGTAATGACATTGACAATACAAGTCAACTGCTTATCACAAAGGGCTTGGGGAGCATATTAAGCCTTTGAACATTGGACCTTTCAGATCCCTTTAGCACACAGGTTGTAATGGTAGAGTCTGAGAGGCTGGGCATATGGATGTGCTACACTTGATCCTTAAGCTCTGACTCCAATTCTGGTGTACATCAGGGTTCATTTTCTAAAGAATGTTCTCATAATTATAAAATAGGAAAAGTACTTTGATTAACCCTTCCTTTTTTCCAGTTGTTTGACTTGTATCAAGCCTGGGCATTGTCCCTGTGTAATTCAACTCAAGGCTAACACTCTACCACTTGAGCCACAGCGCCACATTTTTTTGTTGGTTCATTCGAGATAAGAGTAACAGGCTTTCCTTGCCTAGGCTGTCTTTGAATCTCAGCCTCCTGAGAAGCTAAGATTTCAGTTGTGAGCCACAGGCATCTGGCAGTCTCTTTCTTGTATACTCATTTTTCTTGGTAGCATTGTTTGTTTATAAATAAAATCGTTTATTTCCACATTTTGATGGACAAAGATGTAGTTTTCAACTTAATGTGATTAGTTAAAAAAACTTTCTCATATAGATGCTTTTCAATAACCAATGTTTTCCAATGATTTATTGAGTATGTTCTTCAATACAGTTGTAAGCACATTACACAATTTACATAATACCACTTACATATCTGCAGTTACCTTAAAAGGACATAGGCCTTAGAGCCAAGAGGTAAAATTTATTTTTATTTCTGCATGAAACTATTTGTGACTTTATACCAACAAAGTAATGGCATCCTTTTCAAAATCTATTGACCATAAAACTAAAAATTTATTTTTTTTTTATTTTTTTTTTTTTTTGTCGGTCGTGGGGCTTGAACTCTGGGCCTGGGCGCTGTCCCTCAGCTCTTCAGCTCAAGGCGAGCGCTCTACCACTTGAGCTACAGCGCCACTTCCAGTTTTCTGGTGGTTTATTGGAGATAGGAGTCTCACGGTCTCTCCTGCCCGGGCTGGCTTTGAACCGCGATTCTCAAATCTCAGCTTCCTGAGTAGCTAGGATTACAGGCGTGAGCCACCAGCGCCCGGCGTAAAAATTTATTTTTGATAAATCTGTTACATTCTTCTATGTGTCTGTTCTTATAGCAGAGCTATGTTGTCTTCACTACTAAACATGGTAATAAGTTCAAATCTAGTATGAGGGCTCAAGCTATACGATTTAAAAAAATTTTTCTAGCTGACCTGTATTCCTTGAATTTACATATGAGTTTATTGAGTAGGTGGAACAATTTTCTACAGAGATGTTTGATAGTCACTCATTTTTTGCACCTTGTGAAAACAAAAGACCCCAGATATATATATAGAAAAAAACTGTCTTTAATTAATGCTTGAAACAGCTAAATTTAATTTAGGAATGAGTTAAAATTTAGGAACACTATAGCATAATAGAGCTGAGTGATAACGACTTGAGCTGCACAACAGAGGAGAATGAGAAGGGATAGAATAGAATGATGGACCACATAGTAGCTGTATGTCATTGGTATTGTGTTTCAAAAATCAGAGAGACTTCAGAGAAGAGAAGGAGGAAAATAATCAAAGTTTCCTGAACCATTTCTTTTTAATCCACCTAATACTGTGCACTGAGAGACAGAGAAGATGGGAAAAAATAAAATAGAAAATAAAGCATTTTATAGACTGTTACAATGTAAAGAGATTGTAATAGTAATATGACAATTAATTTCCAAAGAAATAAGAGAAAGAATAGGTAAACACTCAAGGCAAAAAGAATGAAGAGAGAAAAGAAGCAAAGTAAAACCTTTATCAATAGCAAACACAAACTGAATTTTACTCTTTCCTTATTTGTAAGGTAAGGTGGAAAATGTAAGGACTCTTCACTTTTCTTTTTTCTTGCTCTAGAAGTCAACAAATATATTCTCCATTATTTCTGGTAGATTACATCCATTTACAAATGAAAAATGTAAGACTAACAGTCAATGTAGTGAGTAAATAATACTAGAATATATGTCTGAGCTCTCCACTCTGTGTGCTTAGAAAGAGAGTAATTTGGTTATGGAGAGGACCAATATGAAAAGAATACAGGGAAAAAGCATACTTTGGAAATGGTTGTTTTAGGACTAGGTGACAGTGATGAGTAAATGAAACAGGCTGGTGTCAGGGGCATAAAAAGGAGTACATCGAAATCATATTAGTGACAGAAACTCAGAAAATCTTGATCATTCATCATATCTAATGGAAGGGAGTAGAAGGGTAAGAAGAAATCTAAAGTGCTTCCATAGGTCTAGCTGGCAACTGTGTTAGTGATATTCTTAGAGATAAAGACCACAGGTGGAAATGATGGATTTGGAAGTGGAGAGGCAGTGGAAATATTCTAAATAACAATAAAATAATAAAAATTGCTATAGTGGAGAGAATATGGATCACATTTTATCATATATAATTTTCAAAAAACATACTAAGAATGAAAATTTAAAAGTAATAAAACACTATTTACATTAAAACTAGACAGGATAGTTCAGTGCTAAAACATTGGCCTAGCATATGTGAAACAATGGCGTGATCTCCCAAACACTACAAAGTACACACAAAGCACACACACACCAAAACCACATAAACACACACACACACACACACACACACACACACACACACACACACTACATACACACATTTGGAATATTGATATTATCATATTAAACAGAGGAAATTATCACAAATAATAAAAGTAAGTTAATATATGAAATCATAATATTGCTCTTACTATGTAAAAGTTTAGTAGAAATAAAATAGTCACAATATACTTGGATTCTTAGAGATTAAATTGAAAATTAAGAAATAGAAGACATGAGAACCTTTGCAAACAAGTTTTAAATAATAAACATTTTGAAACATATTTCCTTATTTTGACAAAAGATTGATGTTACTGGTGTTGTAACTCAAGATTTAGAATATAATAACCAGGTGCTCTATATCTCGCTATGGATGGCTATATGTCTAATCATTTCACTCTAGATATTTTTATAATAAGCTCTCAGTTTCTCAGGCTCTCCTAAATTACAAACCCTATTTGCAGTTCCTACCATAGCTAGAAAATGGAAGCCATAAATCACCATGCCCAGCTCAAACTTTTTTTAAATTCAAGTACAAATATTTACAAAAAAGTGACCAGGTAATGAAGCCTTTCTTAATAAAGTATGTGCTTCTTGAAAATACAGTAAGTATTTATTACCTGAAAAATATGTTTAGAAGTATAAGAAAATAAATTTATTTAAATTCACCAACCATAAAAAAATAAGAAAATAATTTTTAAATATTCACATGATAAATATTTTAAAAGCAAAATATATGTGTCTGAATAATTTACATGTATAAAAATCATGCAAAATTAAATTAACTAATCCAACACTCTGAAAAAAGAATTACCCTAGGGAATCAAAAGAAAATATGTAAGTTCAAAATTTGAAACTTAGAAAATAAAATGAACTGTACACTTTAGTTGACTTACGTAACTGTAAACCCTCTGTATATCAATTTTATAATAAAAAATGCATGAACAAAAAAAGCAAAAGTACCTATTGATCCATAGCAACAGCAAAAGCATCAGTAGTTGTTTGAGTGTACAAACAAAATCGATGGAGGGAGCATCTAGATTTCTAGGTGTGTTCTCCATCATGCCTGACACCCAGGACTCTCCCATGAAAGGAAAACTGGTGGCACACTTGGCTTCTTACTCCAAGATTAAATTTTTGGCAGTGCTAGGATCTGAACTCAGGGCCTAGCAGGCCCAATTCATGAATGATAGTTCTAAAGTTTATATTATATTAATATAATAATATAGACATCATCAATATTTTCACAATATACTTGCCATTATTTTGAAAAACACATTATTTTAGTAATGTCTCATAGTAAAACAGAATACAATTCAATTCTATGGAAACTCCTAACTTAAAACTGAATAATTGTTAAGAGGACAGAATATATGTGTTCTTCAAAATTCCTTTGACTAATAAATACTCATGTTCAAATTCTGAACATGCCATCCCAGATTCATTTAAAACAGTATCTGTTTGCATTTTATTTAATTCTGCAATAAATGCGGTTTCCAATGTGACGTTACACATTTAAAAGTCAACAGGAAAAAGACCCACATTCTGGTAAGGATAAACCTATGAACTATCTATAATAATTAATTCCAGAAGAGTAAACATTTGTTCATCAGAGTAAGCTATTGTTTCTATGACAATCATTCCCAAGTTTTTATGCCGTAAATTTATCCTAACCCAAAAGTTTCCAACATGTATGATGCACCATAAAATTCTCTAAATTCACCTCATGACTAGCTTAACATTATTGTGAAAAAATAGTACACTTCTGCTGTGATGCCCTCCCAATTGTGCAAAGAACACTACACTAAACTTTGCTGCATCATTTTCCCATATTAATATTATTGAGATAAGAACACTTGCAAAGATTATTTATTTTTATATTTATTTTATATTTATTTTATTATATATGATTATTATTTTATCTATCATTGATATTCAGGAAATTTGAATATCTGAATATTAAGATCTGAAGATTAGGTTCAAAGCCCACCCTGGCAGGAAGGTTTCTTAGATTCTTATCTCCAATAAATTGCTAAGGAAAAGCCAGACACAAGTGGCACTGAAGTTCAAGTAGTAGAGCAGTAGCTTTGAGCAAAAACAAGCTCAGGGACAGTGCCCAGACCCAGAAGTCAAGCCCCAGGACAAACTAAATAGCAAAACAAAATAAAAACAAACCTCAAACCTAGCTTTTTTTCTCATTGTATACAGAGTTACATAATTAAGGAAATTTCTTCCAGTGTTATGTGTTGGTAGAAGAAAAAAGATGTCACACAGTTACTCCCTTCATACCATGTTACACCAAAGTCTCAAAAAATTACTCTTTTTCTAAATTTATAAATTAATAGCATCCATTTGTTGGAAACTCTGTCTAGATTATTTACATTATTATGTCATACATGAACTGTTGGAATTAGCTATTAACTAAGTTCTAATTATACCTCACTTGAAAGAATATTCTAGTTAAATAGAATGCCAGAATTGTCTGTGAATTTCTAAATTACATCTTCAACTTGAAAACAATTTTGTAGTATCTGTTAGAATATGAAATTATAAACAAAATGTTTATTTTAAATCTAATTTCTAATTTAGCCAGGTATACAAAGTCCTACATTGGATGAACTTTGCCATTTCTCCAGGCTTATGCTTTTGTAATCTTTCATCATTTCTTTGGAATCCAACAGAATGATGCTTACTTTTTCAAATTTTTGATTGGGAATCATGAGCTGTTTTGCATCTAGGAATGTTCTCTAATGAAGAGATCATTTAAAACACAACTGAGGATTATATATGAGTTGCATTTCAATAGGAAACTTGACTTCTCAAAACATAATGACAAAATTAGCCCAAAGTTCCAACTGTGTAGCCCTTTCTTGTTTGGTATGTTTCATTGAGACAAAACTACACTATCTGGTGCAGGGTAGGTATCGCTATGTAATTCCACTCTCTAACCTCCTGTCTTAGTCTGAGTGCTAGAATTCCAGGCTTGTATCACATTGCCCTGCCATAATTTGTTTGTTTATTTACTCGAGTAACAGACTAGCAATTCTGAACTTCTCCGATGATCTTATCCACTAGACTGACTGCTGAGAATGTTTATGTACAATTTTCAAAGACGTTATAACATTTGACACAGGATATGAACATTTTCAGATGCACTTGCAGGGGTTTCAGACTCATTCCTCCATGGATCCAATCCTTTTAATAATGATTACTTGACTTTCTTACTATCTCTGATCCTTACTTATGTAATATTCTCAAGCTTTTTTGGGAACTTTCTAATATTAAAAATTATTACTTTTTCTAGTCTTACTCAGGATATATTTTCTATTTTTTCTAACTTTTGTACACATTCTGAGAATTGTTTCATATGTGTGTTTGCACCTATAAGTTCCTCTGTGTGTATGTGCATACTTGTATGTATGTATGAAAAAAAAATATCAAGCTCTTATTCAGCAATCTTGGTCATAACTAGTATTCCATCACTTGAGCCATTCTTCCAATGCAGCTTTTGGCTGGTTAAGTATAGCTAGTGTCCCAAAGACTGTTCTGCTGAGGCTAGGTGCAAAATGAAATTCCCAGACTCCTTTACATTCTTAGGTTTTATCTTTCCAGGAGTATCAACTTTTAAATTAGAAGCATTTTTGTGAGTGTATAGTCTAAGCTGTAGGAAAGTTTCTGAGGCACTTATGTCCAATTTACCACCAGAAAACTGGGAGTGGCACTGTGGCTCAAGTGGTAGACTGCTAGCTTTGAGCTGAGTAGTAGAGGGACAGTGCCAGGTCCAGCGTTCAAGCCCACAAACATAAAAATAAAGAAAAGAAAGAAAAAAGAAATGTGATCTTAGCCACCAGTTCATTGCTACTATAATTCCTGCTCTCTCAACATGGCATTTTTTCCAGTTAAGTCCATGCTATTAAATCTGACTTGCTTTGGAACTAGAATTATTCTTCCATTCTACTTTTTACAAATTTGCATGACTAGCTGCCATGATTTAGAGCTAGTAGAAGAAACAGTGGCCTCATCCTTCATGTTCCACTTAGTAATGTTTTCTCTATATCACTCCATCAATCTACATACTGGCCTTGGCTTTATTGTTTCAAAGTTGTCTTATTTGCAGTCTTCTATACTCTATTGAACCATTATACTTAAGCACAGAACTTCTTTTCTCCTATTATTCGTATTGTTTCTTCAACTGTTAACTTACATACACTTGGGAAATAATACACAACACAAACAAAAAAATATTTCTGAGAACCTTCTTCCCATTTATAATTGGTCATAATTTACAGGAAATTTGAACTTAATTAATCCAGGATAAAAGTTTTACATGGTTTTTCTTATTTCTTTTTTATATAGTTTTTTTTATTATGAAAATACTGTACAGAGGGGTTACAATTACATGGGCAAGAGAATGAGTACATTTCTTATCAAGCATTGTAGCCTCCTCCTTTGTTTCCCCTTCCCATCCCTTCCCATCCTCCCCTTGCCACCCCCCCCCCCCGATGCTTTCCCCCCAACCAAAGTTGTAAAGTTCGTTTTCGACATAACATCTTGTACATCTCATTGATTCAATGGGTCCACTTGTATCCCTATTTAAACGAATTGTTTTCCCCTTTCCCCTCCACAAATTATACTGACATGTAATACAGTAAAAGCAACTCCTCCTCCTGTTTTTTATTGCAAAACTTCTGTATAGAGGGGTTAGTTACATAAGTAAGTTAATGAGCACATAATCTATTAAGCATTGTGACCTCCTCTTTTGGTTTTCCCCATCATCCCTTTCCTCCTCGCTGCCCCAAATTCCTTCTCCCCTTCCCACGTTGTAAAATTCGTTTTCTACATATTGTCTTGTACAACTCATTGTTACAATGGGTCATGCTTGGGTCATGCTGTATCCTTGTTTCAGCATTTTGTTATTTCCCTTCCCCTCCCCACATTAGAAAAAAGTATATGCAAGTCATTAACATCATATACAGTAAAAACAGGATTTATACCATGGAGGAAGAAAATAGAAGAGAAACAAAAAAAACCACATAGTACATGTTAGATACATTAAAAACAATAGCAAGGAAAAAAAAACAACTTGTGTCCTATCTTGGGGTCCATTTCAGTTAACATCTTATAGGGCTACATGTACATGGATAATGTTTTATAAGGCATGCAAATTCCATATTTTCTCATTACTAAGTTGTCTCTGAAACACGTGGTACCTAATGAACAAAGATGTACTTATGCTATTTCAATGAAGCCACAAAATGTTCACTTTACCTGGAGCAGCACCATAGATTGTTACTTGAAGCAAGTGGAAGGAACTGTTACTGCAAGTGGAAACTGATTCCAAGACAAGAATTGAACAGAGAAATGACAAAGTTCAAGTTAATTTGTGCTGTCGTTTTTACTGTACAAGAACAGAATCCAAGGCTTTAAGGAAACTCTGTCCCTGAATTTTTTCGAGTGTGTTATTTACTCATATAAAAATTGTCTGTAAACTTCTAGTTTAGAGTATTACAAAAGGAAACAATACGCCATTTGAAGGCCAGTATAGAAAAAAAGGAAATAATATTGTTTTAAAAGTGTTCTACTACAAAGAAACAAAGAAATGGAGATTTTAAAGTGCCTTATACATGGATATTTCACTCTTGACATGATTCTCTTGTTGAAGTAGTCAGTTATCCATAACTTTAATCTGGTCCTGAGTTCCCCATAGCAATAAGGATTCCAAAGAGCAGTATCCAGTGAGTCTGATCAGCAAAAGGAGCCTCTTTTCAAACCAGTGCTTTAAGGATGGCCCCAAAGAAATATGTTTTTTTTTTTGTTTGTTTGCTTGTTTGTTTAGTTTGTGCTGGTTCTGGGGCTTGAACTCAGAGGCTGGACTCTGAGTTTTGTTTAAATGGACTCTGAGTCTTGTTTAAATGGAACTTTCTTAAGATGGCATTACATTTCATTCCATTAATATGTATTATAATTTAGGCCAGGTGGTAGAAAAGGAAGTGTAAAACAATACTAAGTCCAGTAAGGCTGACGTTAATATCACATCACTAAAGAGGTAGTATTAAGACCTGCAGGACTCATAGGGCTGTTGCATGTGACATTATTATGTAAAACACTATTGGCCATTATCTCCGATATCCATAGCATTCTGTTTCCATTTTCCAGGTCAAGAGCCAAATATCTAAGCCTTTTTATAGATTTGGTGTGTTTCCTAGGAAGGAAGAAAGAAGGAGGTTGTGGAAAGTGATGGTGGAAAAATATGTATATTGGCTCCCTGTCCACATATTTTGCATTTTTAAAAAGTGCTATTGATGAACTCCCACTTCCATCTAATTGACTATATTGTCTGCACAAGATGCAGATAAATGAAGACATTTATTCTGGTGGATAGTCACATATATTAACAAAAACCATTTCTGGAAAAAAAAGATTCTAGGTAAGAAAGTATAAATTATTGTATATAAAATAGTTTCTTTTCTTTGCAGAACAAAAGGTAGTATTGAATGATTACTCCAGCTTTCTTTGAGATTTTATGCTGTCTCAGTATCAAAATGTTCTCTAATTCCAGTAATATCCAAGCATAAAAGACATGATTTGAAGATCTCAGTAGTTTTAGAAACAAAGGTACATAATAGTTTCCTTCCTGCAGAGACATGTGATGATTGCAAGTATGATTGATTTTATTATAGTTCTCTTCTTTTCCCTCTTTATCCCAAGTTTTGCATATCTTGACATATTACTCTTTCCTGCATCAGCTTCCAATAGGTGAGATTTACCTCTACTCTGCAATGTCAAGATGGGTCATGTGACTTACTTCAGCTTACAAAAATGAACCACAAATGTTCAAAGGCTATTACTAGGGGAAGATTTCTATTCCATTGTCTGTGTCTAAGAGTTAACTTCTTTTCCCTTAGCTATAAAAATAGAATATATAGAGAGGGAATCTTCTTTCAACTTATATACTGGGAGAATATAGCTTGTGAAATTGTGGCAAAACTCAAAAATAGTAAGAATTAAGCTAATATTAGAATATGATAATAAAATACTAGTTTCTTACCATTCTTGTATACCTTTATGATAGTTGACTATAGCATACCAGAATTTAACAAATACTAAACATGTATTAAACAAATAGAGAACACTTTCTGTTTGATGTTATTACATTTTTTAATAAATAAGCATTCTTTACTTGATCACTTGTGGGGCTAACTTTTTCTATAAATGTGTTTAATCACTCTAGAGCACTGTATCTAATATCCACAATCATTATCCAGACCTTGTGATTGAGATAAGGAAGAACAAAATATCTAGATTTCTCCTTCTCTTTTCCTCTTCTACTTTTTCTACTGTGAATTCTCATCCTTTCACCAAATTCTATTTATAAAGGAAGAATGACACATTGTGGATATCAAGCAAAAGGCTTCAAAGCCAGAATTTCATTCTTTCAGAAATATATGAAGTATATCAGAGTGGCAAGAGGAAGAATAAAAACATGAATTTATTTTCCCTTTCTGGCTTCCATCATAGAATCTGAACATCACTCTAAAATATCTAATAAACCATTTGCCTTGACTAATTTTTTAACATATAGTTTTTAAATAAATGATATTTTTAAAAATTTTTTAAAATAATTTTAAAATAAATAGTAATTTGTTGTTTGCTTTTGGGAGGCATTAAATAAGACTACATTAACACTGTGTGAGTTGAGAGGCTAAATTTTATCAGAATCTAAACATAATGAAAAATAGATGATTTTAAGATAAATAGCTTTTAGATACATTTTTAATGTGACATATCCACAGAGACATCTTTATTCTTCTTTTCCTCTCTACTCCAATTCAATTTCAATAAGCAGTTCATGTAATTCAAATGGCTGTGTTTCTTTCAGAAATAGATTAGACCGAAAAAAGTTAGAAAAAGAGAACCAGTATTGGGTGGTGCATTCTTTAAAAATAGCAGTCAAATAAATATTTACCATAATTCCAAAATAATAATAATCAAATGGTCTTGAAAAGTCAAGATTGTAAGCAGAATGTATAAAAAGTGATAGTGCCAGAACTGCTTCAGGAGCTGCTCTCTGGCATTTAGTATTTCTAGTATTTGACAATATTTTAAATAGGATTAATTGCTTTCAGGGACTAAATTTTTTCTAGTTATATTTCATTGAAAAAACATGTTGTTCAAAATTAATGAAAGGTAAAAAGCTTATAGTAGAAAGAATACTACGCTCATTCTAAAACCAAAACCTTCCCAATATATCTGTTTTCCCCACATACCTAATCCATCAAATGTAGATTTTCTTTATACATACATACATATATATATATATATGTATATATATACATATATATATATATATATATACATATGTAAAATAATCACCTTTCATTACCCAAGGAACACAAATTTGAATAATTATCAGATGGGGAAAGTAACACAAATGGGTACTTAAAAGTCCCAGCTGTAGTTGAAAAGGGAAATGATTAGGTAAGTACCATCAGAAAGATGTAAAGATAGAAGAAAAAGGAAAAGACGACAACCCAGATTCTGAATTTCTGAAAAGCAGAACAGGAAGTAAATGCCCTTTCCACTAAATCATTTGAAAAATATTTTAACTCTGTAGTTGGCTCAAATTTAATCTAGTGAGACTTCTTTTGGATTTCTGTCCTTTAGAACTGTAAAATGATAAATACGGATTATTCAAGCCAATTAATTGTAGAAATTTTTTACAGCAGATTTGGTTTAGTAAACTAATTCAACTACAACCTTTTCCTGATGCAACTACAGGGACACCACATTACTACATTTCCTAGTTTCTGAGAATAAGAAAATTTTGCCACTGGCTTTGTGCACATGTGTGATATGTACATACCACTAAGGGCCTTACATAAAGGAAGACTCGAAATTCTAAATAATATTTAAATAAGAAGCTCCCTATCTTTATTTTCACATTTAGGGAACACTAAGTTCCAAAGCTATGTACAAGGCTAGGGTAAGATTATGGAAATCGAATCTGTCTCCTTATATTATAAAGATAATTTATATCATTTTGAGTTACATTTTCTAAAGCAATAAAAATTCAGGTAAAATAGAAACAGAAACTCAATTTTCTATCCTTTCTAACTTTCCAACAGAAATTAGAGAATCCAGTAAAGATATAGTCATCCCAGGATGGTGTATGATATTATAGGAGCACTAGATGTTGAAAAAGAAGATAACAAAAATGGTTCCCCTGGAACAATTTAAAACAAAATCTACACCTACAAATTGTGGTATAGCTAGAAAATAGTTTCCACTCTGCTAAGTATTTGATATTTTGTTTGTTTACCCAACAACAATCCTCTCGTAGGAAATGACCCTTTATTAGTACTCAAGGGTTTGCAGTTTATAACCCAGAAAAAATAGTGCTTCAAAATGTAAACAAGCATGATACTAAGAGTAACCCAGATTACTTCCATCACTATAGCTGATAAATAAGAATGATCTTGGGGAATAGTCAATCTTGAACTTTTTCATACTTTTTCTCTTCTCCAACCTGAGAAGTCCTAGTCAAGATAAGTAAAACATTAATACAAGATTTTCATATTTTTTATTGTTCATACCAAAGCAAATACACTTTCCTCTTTGCAAGCCTGACTTTGTAAGTGTAAGATGCTCACAATTGTTTCATAGCCAAAAGTTTACTGCTTTGGCTTAGGTGTTTTCCTGCCTTTGGGTGTTGCTAGCTATTATTTTGGCAACTACATAGAAAAACAAGATAAATCCATTATACTTATATTGAATTCTTCAAAGTCAAGGTGTCTTCAAATAAAGTTTTCTGTTCCCTTCTTCACTGCTAACTAAGGTTTAATTATTGCTCTTTTAATTTTTTTAATTATTGCTATTTAAATGCAACAAAAACTTGATACATTAAGGTATATTCTTGTTCGGACCGGTGAAAACAGGAGTGACTGTGATTGCTTTTTTAATTGTTTTTTAATTGTTTCCTTAGGTATTTTCATTATTGCCTTTGTTCCAGTCTTTTAATCAGGAAACACAGGGTTACCCAAAAAGATTTTCCTAAGATATAAGATGTTAGGAAGAAAAAAATAGATGTATCATTAAAGATTATCATCTATTAAGAGACTGATAAGCTCAGAAGACATTTGCTATTAATATGTCTTCAATGTTTTGGTTCTTAAATTAAGTGAAATATATGTAAAATGTTACAGTTGTTCCAAACAATGATTATGACTTATACTTTTCTGCTCCAATGAGATGCAACCTCTGACAAGGTTGGAGGGCATATCAATTTTAGGGTAGAAGGGTTAACGTTAGAAAGCCAAAGAAGATTCCTAAAACAGAGTGGCAGGAAGATTGCAGAGGACAAGCTCTCGCATAGAAAGCAGTTTTAGTGTTCCAGTAGACAGTCCTAGGCTAGAGAAATATATCAAGTGTGGCATCTCAGTACAGAGAGTTTGGCCAGAGAGGGAAAATCCAGGCAAGGAGACAGAACTGAGCACTTGCCTGCAGCCATGGCTGAAGCGGTGGCGGCGGCAGAGGCGGCCATAGCTGCCATACCTGCAGCACAGAGACTCCGGGACAAAGGCGCCAGACATAGCAGGCCGACGCATTCTACTCAACACCAGCAAGAACTGACAAGGAGCAGATATCTTCATCCTGCAGATTGCAGACCAGAGATGACCCAGGAACCAACACTCCGACAGCATGAGTAGAAGCCTGACATCTTCACTCCTTGTCAGGGAAGAGAGGAGGGAAGGCCAACCATCCACCCCCATCTACCAGAGATCTCCATTTTTTGATATTGACAAATGCCCGGCTGAGCTGCTATCTCCAACTCAGGCTTTGGAAGATAACAAAAGGGTCATTTAGTATGTCACAGGAATCTGCCCAGACCTGTCAGACTCAACTCAACAGGGCTCAACAGGGAAAACTCACCCAGTAAAGGCAGAGCAAAATACGCCCCCAGGAGTGGTTTTCTTCACTGGGTAAACTGAGCCAGAGACTGCCAGTCCCTACAGCAGCCTAGACAATCAACTGAAATTCAGTAAACATAAACCCTGAGAATGGCTCCAGGCTGGCTTTTGTGAGTGTCTCAGAAGCTAGCCCCTCAGGGAAAAGCTACTGTTTGCTGAAAGGCCTCAACTCAACCCAGAACCTAGCCTCATCACAGCATCTCCAAACTAGAGGAAACAGCCAACTCCCTCTTTTGTGATCCTCAAAACAGATCTCCCTCCCACTGAAGTAGGCTGGCAGGAGGATCAAAAAATCCTAGGTAAAGCAGAACATTATTCTGCTTGCACAAACAAACTGACTTAAGTAACCAATCAAGCCACAGGAAAACCAAGCACCACAAGAAGATCAGACTCTCCACCACGAGACTGTTTATGGACACAAGGGAGACACAGAATCTTCCCATTCCCCCCCCAAAAATAAAAATCAAAGAACTTTCTTTTTTTGTACCTTATTTTTAATTTTTTTATATTTAACTTTTAATTCTTTTTTTAAATTTTTGTTTTCTATTATTTTTTCTTTTCTTCCTCATATAATTTTTATTTTATGTATATATCTATGTGTGCTTTTTTTATTATCTCTACTAACCATTTGATCCTTTTTTTCTTTCTTTTTTTTCTCATTCTTTTCACTTCTTCTCTTTTGTCCTTTTCTGCATAACTTAATTGCTGTTCTGCTCATCCTCAGATATACCCGTCGTCGATTATTAGATCTTATCCCCCAACGTGTACACACTTAAACCAGAAATTTATTATTTAATTCAAAACCTCTTAGACTTCAATTCCTTAATAACAGTATTACCTACTTATACCCACATAATATTTTAAACATTTTTATTTTTCTAGTGTTTCATGTCTCCTTTCTATCCCTCCCCTCCTCTCATCCAATCTCCATTCTTCTCTGGATATTACATCTTCAAACTGGCAGTTTTTAAGGGTTTCAGTATTTAATTTTTAATTTTTGTTTTTCCTTTTTTTCTTGTCTTTTTTATTTTTCTTCTTTCTTCTTCTTATTCTTTTTTACTTTTTCTTTTTTCTATTTTCTCTCTCTGCTATCTTTCTGTCCAATATATTTCCCTCTTTGAGATTAGTACTTGGTTAATTCCACTCTCCCTCACCTTCACACATTCCTCTAAGCCTATTTTACCCCACATTCTTCCTAAACATAATAATTTCTGTTTGCCAAATTCTCCTTTCCTGTTCTTAGGCCATTAAGACATGGTTGTGTGATGTTGAATAGATTGTATCTCTTGAACTAGATTGTATCTGCAGATTTTTGATTGTGCAATTATGGGCTTTGGTTGATGCTAACCTTAAAATAGTGTTCCATCACAAAACTAGTGTTATTCTCATCCCAAATGGGCAGAACAAGCCAGAAAAACACAAGAAAAATGGCAAGCCTGGGATCTCAACTCCCACTAATGACAATCAGGGGACAAAAATAATAATGAGTAATGCAGAGGAGAGTTCCCCAAAAGCTCTACAAACGCTATAGATAGATAGTGTAAATGAAAAAAGTGAAAAGCTGCACAGGTCTCAGTGTGAGCATGATAGGGAGAGAGAGGAGGCAAACCAAAGATCAATACAGGAGTCTCATGAACGTGAAGAAGCTATTCAGATTGATACGGGAATATCATGAGCAAATTGAGAACACTCAAAGAGAAAGAAAGGAATTGCATGAGCAGGTTGAGATCAGTCAAAAAGATAGGAATTGCATGAACTGGCTGAGAAAAGACAAAGAGAACATAGTCAGGAATGGTGTGAGCAGGCAGAGAACACTCAAAGAGAACTATATAAATTGCATGAACCTGAGGAAGCAAATCAAAGTGAAATACTTGAACTGAGAATAGACAAAGATCAATGGAGGCATTCATGGAATCCATAACCAGATAGTGGAAAGAAATCAGGGAGACTACAAAGGGAATGCTGAATGGAGCACAACAGAAGGAATGGCAGTACAAGGAAACCATAACCAATCAACTAAGTGATTTGAGAATAAACACAGAACACCAAATTAAGGAAATAAGGAAGTTCTTACAAGATCTAGGACAAAGTACCAACAAAGAATTTGAAGCCATCAAAGCCGACCAATTAGAATGAAAATAAGTTTAAAACAAAAGTAGAAAGTCTTGACAGTAGGTTGGACCATGCAGAAGATCGAATCTCGAGGACTGAAGACAGCCTAGATATAATAGAGAACGAACATACAACCATCCAAGACAAATCCAAGAAATGTGAAAAATCTATTCAACACTTGAAAGACACCATCGGATGGCCTAATCTGATGATAATGGGTGTAGAGGAGAACCTAGAGGTAGAAGTTAATGATCTAGGCAATTTCTTTAACAGGATCCTAGAAGAGAACTTCCCAAAAATACAAAAAGATAGGCCTATTCAGATACAAGAAGCTTTTAGAACCCCAAATAGACCAGACCACAACAGGACATCACAATGTCACATTATAATCTGCATAGGATCAATTCAGACCAAGGAAAAGATCCTGAAAGCTGTCAAGGAGAAAAGATCAATCACCTATAAAGGGAAACCAATTAGAATCACCTAAGATTTCTCAGCAGAGACAATTAAAGCAAGAAATGCCTGGAATGATGTATGCCATGCCCTAAAGACAAACAAGTATCAACCACGAATACTGTACCCAGCTAAACCCTCCTTCAAAACCAAAGGTCAAATAAAAACCTTCCATAGCAAAGAAAAATTGAAACAATATATCTCTACCAAAACAGCCCTAAAAAGATACTTAAAGATGTCCTACACATAGAAAACCAACAAGACCACAACAAAGGCCAAGAAAGTGCATCCAAACTGAGAATCCAAGTACAATAGGAAGAACTCAGTTGCCAAGCCCCCAAAAAGGTGGATAAAATGGCAGGAATACCCAAATATCTCTCCATCCTATCTCTTAACTTTAAAGGGCTTAAATATCCAATTAAAATACATGGACTCTCAATTTGGATTAAAAACCAAGATCATTCATTCTGCTGCCTTCAGGAGTCACAACTTTCCCATAAAAACAAACACATTTTGAAAGTAAAAGGCTGGAACAAAATCTACCAAGAAAATGGCCCCCATAAACAGGCAAGATTTGCAATAATAATATCAGATGAAATGGACTTCAAATTAAAATTAGTTAGAAAAGATAAAGAAGGTCGCTACATACTTATTAAGGGATCTCTCCTTCAGGAGGATATTGCAATTGTAAATCTCTATTCGCCAAGCAACGGAGCACACAAATATTTCCAAGGAACACTATTTTCTCTCAAATCTCATATAAATCCACAGATATTAATTGTTGGGGATTTTAACACACCACTATCCACTTGGCAAAAACTCAATAGAGAAACCACAGACCTAAACAACTGTATAGATCAACTAGATTTAACACACATTTACCAAATATTTTACCCAGCAACATCATAATATACGTATTTCTCAGCAGCACATGGAACATATTCCAAAATAGACTACATTTTAGGTCACAAAGCAAACTTGTCCAAATTCAGAAACATTGAAGTTGTACCTTGCATTCTCTCAGACCACAATGGAATTATATTATTACTCAACAGCAAAAGCTACCAAAGAAAGTCCAGTAACACACGGAGGCTGAACAGCACACTGTGAAACCACCAGTTGGTCATGGAAGAGATTAGAAACGAAATTCAAGTGTTCATGATATTCAACAAAGATGATCACACAAACTACCAGCTCCTCTGGGACACAGCAAAGGCAATACTCTGAGGCAAGTTTATAGCTCTGAGTTCCTCTATCAACAAATTAGAGAGATCTAACAATTTAATGAGACAGCTGAGCCTCCTTGAAAAAGAGCAGCAAGATAAACCACAATCCAGTAGACAGAAAGAAATAAGTAAAATTGAATGAATTAGAATAGAAAAACCATAAAAAGAATGAACAAAACAAAGAGTTTGTTCTTCGAAAAAATTAACAAAATTCAGAGAACCTTAGCAATTCTTATCAGAAAAAGAAGAGGGCACACCCAAATAAATAAACTCAGAGAAGAGAATGCAAACATCACCACAGAAACAACCAAGATTCAGAACATTATAAGGGAATAATTCTCAAAACTTTATGCTAATAAGTTTGAGAACCTGGAAAAAATGGACCTCTTCCTAGCAAATATCAACATGCAGAAACTAAATCTAGATGAGTTAAACCATCTTAACAGGCCCATATCAAGCAATGAAATAGAAACAGCAATAAGTAACCTCCCATCTAAGAAAATCCCAGGACCAGATTGTTTTAGAGCAGAATTGTACAAGGCTTTCAAAGCAGAACTTACACCAATACTCCTTTAACTCTTCAATGAAATTGAAAGAGAAAATTCACTACCAAATTCATTCTATGAAGCTATAATTACCTTCATCCCAAAACCAGGCAGGGACTCATCAAATAAAGGGAACTATAGACCAATATCTTTGATAAATATTGATGCAAAACTTCTCAACAGAATTTTGTCCTATCGACATCACCAATTCAATCAAAAAATCGTACACCACCATCAAACAGGATTCATTTCAGGGATGCAAAGCTGGTTCAATATATGCAAATCAATTAACATAATTCATCACACCAAAAAGAGCAAGGATAAGAACCACATGGTTATCTCAATCGATGCAGAAAAAGCATTTGACAAGATCCAACATGCCTTTATGATGAATGTTCTGGAAAAATTAGGAATCCATGGAACCATCCTCAATACAATAAAGGTTGTATATGTCAAACCTACAGCCAATATTATATTCAATGGTGAAAAACTAAAGCAATTTCCTCTAAACTCAGGAAGGAGATAAGGATATCCAATCTCCCCACTGCTCTTAAATGTAGTATTAGAATGCTTAGCTACAGCAGTAAGACAAGATGTAAACATAAAGGCGATGAAAATAGGGAAAGAAGAAGTAAAACTCTCCCTCTTTGCAGATGAATTGATCTTGAACTTAAAGAATCCCACAGACTTCACTCCCAAATTACTCAAGGTGATTCAAAACTTTGGCAAAGTAGCAGGGGATAAAATTAACCATCAAAAATAAATAGCTTTTCTGTATGCCAACAATGAGAAAAGTGTAGCTGAAATCAGGAAAGCAACTCCATTCAGAATAGTCTCACAAAAAAATAAAATACCTAGGAATTAACCAAAAAGTGAAGGACCTCTAAGATGAAAACTTTAAAACATGAAAAATGAAACCAAAACAGAACTAAGAAAGTGGCAATAACTCCCATGCTACTGGATTGGAAAGATCAAAATCCTGAAAATGGCAATACTTCCCAAGGCTATCTACAAATTCAATGTGATATACCTATCAATAGTCCAACCTCATCCTTCAAGGAAATAGGAATGGTAGTACAAAAATTCATATGGAATAGTAAAAGACCCCGAATAGCAAAAATGGTCCTTAACTGAAAGAACAGTGTTGGAGAAATATCAATAGCAAATTTCAAACTCTACTAGAAAGCCATAGCAATCAAAACAGTTGGTACTGGCAAAAGAAGAGATCCCAGGACCAATGGAAAAGAATTGAAAACCCAGAAATGAATCTAAAGACCTATAGCCATCTAATCTTCGGTAAGGCAGCTAAAAAATAGAATGGAAGAAGACAGCCTCTTCAGTAAATGCTGCTGGCAAAATTAGTTAACTACTTGTAGAAAACTAAAGCTAGATCCTTATATATCATCCTGCACCAGAATCAACTCCAAATGGATCAAAGACCTCGGATTCAAAGCAGACGCTCTGAAAACATTACAGGATGGAATAGAAGAAATCCTAGGTCTCCTTGGCACAGGCGGAAATTTCCTTAATAGAGACCCAGAAACACAACAAATCAAAGAAGGTTGTACAAATGGGATTGCATGTAATTGCAGAGCTTCTGCATGGCAAAGGACATAGCTAACAAGATCGATAGAAAGGCCACGGATTGGGAGAAGATCTTCAGTAGCTATGCAACAGACAAAGGTCTCATATCTAAAATATATCTGGAACTTAAAAAAATTAAATTTCCCCAAAAAAAATCTTCCATGAAACAACTGCCCAATAAATAAGTAAGCTAAAGACATAAAGAGAAACTTCTCTGAAGAAGAAAGAAGGATGGCCAATAGACACATAAAGAAATGCTCAACCTCCCTAGCCATAAAAGAAATGCAAATCAAAACAATATTGAGATACCACCTCACCCCTGTTAGAATGGCTATAATCAAGAACTCTCATAACAATAGATGCTGGAGGGGTTGTGGACAGAAGTGAACCTTACTTCATTGTTGGTGGGAGTCTAAATTTGTTCGACCACTTTTGAAAGCATTATGACGGTTCCTCCAAACACTCCACATAGAGCTCCCCTACAACCCAGCAATCCCACTTTTGGGCATTTACCCAAATGATCCCAAACAAGACCGCATTTAAGTTACGAGCATCACTATGTTTATTGCAGTATTATTTACCATAGCTAGGATATGGAACCAACCCAGATGCCCCTCAGTAGATGAATGGATCAAGAAAATGTGGTATATATACACAGTGGAATTCTGTGCCTCCATCAGAAAGAATGACATTGCTCCATTTGTTAGGAAATGGAAAGACTTGAAAAAAGTTATACTAAGTGAAGTAAACAAGGCCCAAAGAAACATAGGTCCCATGGCTTCCCTCATTGCAATAATTAGTATATATCTGAGTCAAGCAGAAAAGGTCAGATAAGTTGATGTTAGGGAAATGAACCCTAAGATATGTATTCAAATGTTTTTTTTCATGCAATTGTTTCTAACACATTTATAAGATTTTATTTTGTTGCTTTGTATGTCCCTCCCTCACGGTATAACCCCTGCTTTCACTGTATTGGATGTCGATATAATTTGTGGAGGGGAAGGGAAAAAACAAATCGTTTAAATAGGGTTACAGGTGGACCCATTGCAACAAGGAGATGTACAAGTCGTTATGTCGAAAAGAACTTTACAACTTTGGTGTGGGGGGGATGTGGGGAGGAGGATTGGGTGGGAAGAACAGGTGGAGGATGGGAAGGGATGGGTAGGGGAAACAAAGGAGGAGACTACAATGCTTGCTAAGAAATATTCTCATTATCTTGCCCATGTTATTGAAACTGTTCTGTGCAGTATTTTCACAATAAAAATAAATTAATAAATAAAAATAAAATAAAAGAAATTTAAAAAGATTCCTAAAACAGCATTGCCTATCATGTAACAGTTAATTATATTAGTATAGAAATATACAAATATGAATTGAGTGAGAAATATGTGATTTACAAATTGATTCAATCACAACTAAATCCAGAAAATACTTCTCTATATTTATATAAACTAGTATACCTAGTGAGGATTTAAAATTTTTTGGAATATATACTTTAACATTTAAGTCAAAATATTTATTTTTAATTTTTGTCCTTCGTAGGGCTTGAAATCTAGGCCTGGACACACTCCCTCAGCTCTTCATCTCAAGACTAGTGCTCTACCACTTGAGCCACTGCCAGTTTTCTGGTGGCTCAGTGGAGATAAGGGTCTCACGAACTTTCTTGCTTAGGCTGGTTTTGAACATAATTCTCAGTCCTCAGCCCCCTTAGTAGCTAGGGCTACAAGCATGAGTCACTGGCTCCTACCTACATAATTATTTATAAATTATTGAGTAGCAATCCCATTCATATATATGTTGTGTAATGATAAAATACATCATATCCATTTTTTTCTGCATGTAACATTCCTTTTAGTGAGAATGCTCAAAAACATATCTTCTGGCTGTAATGATATATCTGTCCTTAACTGTAATCACTTTCCTTCTTGTGGTATACAATTAATATATTTACTTTTAGTCATGGAAGTCTGCTAATTAAAGTTATATAAAACATGAATTGTAAAGTGAAAGTAATTCATGGTTCCATTAATTGCTTTAAGAAAACAGTTATGCCTTTTGTTTTCAATTAAATTTCTGTGGGAATATGTAATATTCATTGATTTAACTGTTAAAAGTGATAAGTTATATTATATCAAGTTGATTCAAACTTTTATTTAAAAATTGCACCCTTAACACAAATATACTTCTACTTTCCTATATCACATAATTAAAATAATAGTAAAGCAAAGATTGGTGTTAGCCATTCATGTGTACAATCCTAGAACTCAGGAGGCTGAGACCTGATAATTTTAGTTCAATGTCAGTCCAAACAGACAAAAATGTGAAAAATTATCTCCAATTATCAAGCAAGAAGCAGAAGGTGAGGATGCGGCTCAAGAATAGAGTGTCATCCACCATGAGTAAAAATTACAAGAGAGACCATTAAACATTGAGTTCAAGCCCTAAAAATGGCATATACACACAAGGCAACAACAAAAAGTACTATGAACATCAATAATGAAGACAAAATGGTAGAAAAGATCATGAGAAATATGTAAACATCTGGAAGACAGAAATCATTTGATAGTTTTGATTCGTGAGAGGGAAAAGTCGCAATCACACTTGTACAATCACATTGTAGTCATTTGTATAAAACCTGGCTATTGGGTAACATGTGAAAGAGTAGATTGGATTACCTGACATAGGAGACATTGCCTGTGACTATGCAACATCCCACTCTGCAAAAATCTAAAATCGTGCTGGTTAACTGAGATAAAAACCTCATGTTAGAGACTGTTTGGTCCACACATACTAGGGTCCTTATTTTGAGGCTTCAGACCAGTGATTTTGTTTATAACCACTCCTGTTTTACCCACCTTCCCTGGTGCAGCTATACCTTACTTAGCTGGCACCAAGCCAAGGCTTTGAACTAGACCCCCAGCCTTAATCCCTCCCTTTCTCCAGCTACAACACATTTCACATACTATCTCTGTCTTAGCATTAGTTGTTTTCTTACTAATCCCTACCAGAAAACCCTTATAGTCATGTAAACCCACTATAAATAACCTAGGTAGAAAAGGGAGGAAGGGTTTAGCATTGGCTGAGGCTCTCGTCTGTAAGTTTGCTACCTAAGAAATCTGTGTTACACTGTCTCTTTTTTTCATGGCTTTTGAGTCTGACAAATGTTTTCCAGACTTACTTTGGAAGTTTTAACCTGTGCCAAGGAGCCCTCATGTTTCCCCTAACTGTAAGATTCCTAAGGCATCTGGTCTTACATTGAGGTCTTTGATCCATTTGGAATCAATTCTGGTGCAGGGGGATATATAAGGATCTAATTTCAGCTTTCTGTGTGCAGCGAATTCTACCAGCACAATTTTTGAAGGCTGTTTTTCTTCCATCCTGTGTTTCTGGCTCCATTATCAAATATTATGTGCCTATAGGAGTGGATTCATTTCTGGGTCTTCAATTCTGTTATAGTGATGTAATTCTGTGCTTCCACTGGAAAGAATGGCATTACTCCATGCCTGAAGAAATGGAAAGACTGGGGAAAAATGGTATTAAGTGAAATAAGCTAGATCCAATTAAATATATGCTGCATAGTTTTCCTCATTTCTAATAAGAAGATATGTCCATAAATCTACATATTAATCCAATAGATTGTAAAAGACAAATAATTATACTTGGATATGATTAACAGCACTCTAAGCATTCACATGGCAAGAACAAGGAAAGCTATTCTTAGGATAGGATCACAATGGCTCAATAGCTATATGTATCTGACCAGATAAATGCTGCTTATTGCAATGAACTCTAAGAATCAATCATATATATGAAATACATATATCTGTATATAATTTTTAAAGATGTCATAAAAATAACCACCTTATCTATAAACTCAAAAGTAAAATTCTAAGTTTAGAAGATAAAATTGAGGAAAGTGTTCAACACATAAACTAAAATACATAGGGGAAAATGTGGGAGAGAAAAGATAAGATGGAAAGTAGAATAGCTAGCTATTGAAGAATTCATAGACTATTTACAAAACTGTACAAGAGAGCTTGGGTACAGCTCAGTTGTAGAACTAGACTAATACATAAAATGCCATGGATTCAATCTCCAAGAAGGTCTAATAGTAAGTTAATAAATAGTGGTAATACAGTAATTACTTGAAATAAATGCTTTTATATTACAGAGGCCTGAATACTAAAACAGTAAAAAAAATACTTTCAATTCTTGTATCCAATGACATAAAACTTTTTTGTTTTCTTCTTTTTTTCTTTGGCAATATCGTGCTTGAAGTTACTAAGGCTCTAACCATTTTAGATTATTTTTCAGGCCAAGCCTCCCTTGAGCAATGATCTCTTACCTATGGCTTCCACAAACAAAATATCAGGAAAATCAAACTATATCTACCTTTCTTTATTTTTGTAGTTACTCAGGATTTTTTTTGTCAAAATTTCCCCTGATATCAGTCTTCCAAATCTTCTAATTAGCAAGGTATACTGCATCTCAAGCTTGAACTCAAACTAGTTTTCAATGCAAACATTCAATATTGCCTTCTGTTTTCTAGATATCATTAAATTCTATTGAGGTTAGTATGGATCTTTAAGATGTAAAAACACAGATAAACCACTTGAAAACTTTTTCCAACTTATTTAAATATTACTAGTATTCATCAGAAGTAGGACAATATTTAACAAGTACCTTATGCAAACTTTAGTTACTTTAATTACTTTGTGCATATATTAATTCCAATATAATTTTATCAACTCTATATGAATATACAATATTTACAGGTACATTACTTTACCAAAAATAAGTCTGTATCATGTTTCCCTTTTATACTTAAACCCACTACTTCTCTTTTTCCCATCCCAAACCTGTTTCATCCTGCCAACCAACACATTTTTTCTCTAACTTCTACATCATGCAATAATTAAGTTTTTAAGATTGCCTTCAAATCTATGGTAGATTATTCCCAGTTATTGTATGTCTTAATATGGTATTGTGTTTACTCTAATTGCCTTTTGGTTCTGTTATTAGAGAATGTAGCACAATTCGTTTCCCATTCACCTGAAGAAAGCCTGAATTGATTTCCATTTCTTAGACTAGAGGAAATAATGCTTCTATAATCCTCTGTGTTTTGGCCTTTGGGTGAATGTTACATTTTATTTTTATGTGACAAAGCCTAAAGAGCTCAATTCCTGTACTATTCTGTGGGTGGTTGCATATTTCTATTCTAGGGACCTGTCAAAATATTTTCAGAAGTGGCTTTCCCATTTGACATTCCTGCGAACATCCAGTTTCTGTGTTTCTTGACACCATTTATAATGGTCATTATTGTATTATGTGAAGTAATACTCGTACATGTTTTATGATGTCATTTTAGTTTCAATATGCATTTACTTGAGGACTGATGATGATTTTCTTGTGCATATGTTTCACAAGATGTATTTTGCTTGTTTCTAATTTATGTTCTTTTTAACATTAGGTTTTTAAGAGTTATATGTAGAGTCTAGATTTGAGGCATTCTTCAGGTATAGGAGTTGCAAATATTTTATCCTTGACTATGGGTACCCTTCATCATCATCATCATCATCATCATCATCATCATGATCATAGTATTACTATCATTACTTTTGTACATTTATGTATCGTCTTGGGGCTTGAACTCAGCATCCCTGAGATTTGTTACAATTTGTTAATAATTTACCATTTCAGTCATGCCTCACTTCTGACATTTTTTGCTGATCAACCAGAGATAAGATTCTCAGGAACTTTATTTTGTGGGCTGGCTTCAAACTGCAATACTCAAATCACAGCCTCCCAAGTAGCTAGGATGAGATACATCAACCACCTGCTCCCAACTTCTATTCACTATTTGTATATGAGCTTTCACTTAATAAATTGTTTTACACTTTTATTGAGTTGAGCTATATCATTTTCCTTTCTTACAATTTTAATGCCAAATTTTAGAATATTTCATCTCCAAAATTGCCAAGAAATCTTCCTTTGCTTTACATTTAAAAAACTCTTTTTGTTTTATATACCGCGTTTTAATCCTGTTTGAAGTTAATAAATACATAAATCCTGCTTGAATAAATTGTTATGTTTAACTAAATGTTCACTTTTTAATTCTCCCAAATACTATCTAATCTATCCCCCTTATTAAAGAGAATGTCATTCCACAAATGTTTAGTTTTACCCCTTATTAATATTCCTTGATAATATTTATGTGTATCTAATCTGGTGCCCTACAGACCTATTAAGCTGTGTATTATTTCCTCTACAAATATAACAAATTTACACTAACAGCTTTAATATTAGAAAGAGCAATATATTCCAGTTTATTATTCTTTTTCAATGACTCAGAGTGCTGGTCAGGTGCTTTTAGAAATTGTCATAAACTTAAATAAAACTGTGAAGCTGAGCGCTGTTGGCTCATACTTGTAATTCTAGATTTCTAGGAGGCTGAGATCTGAGGATTTCAGTTCAGAGCCAGCTGGAATGGGAATGTCCATAAGACTCTCATGTATAAATAATCACCAGAAAACCAGAAGTGGCACAGTTGCTTAATGAGTAGATTTTTCAATTTGAACTGAAGAACAGAGGGACAGCGCCTAGGACCAGATTTCAAGCCTCATGAATGAACAAAAAAAAGGGGAGGAGACAATTTATATCTTTGCTGAATTGTATCCTCCAACCCACAAAAAAGATAAGTCTCAATTTATTTAAATTTTTGCTTTTATATTCAGCATTTTATAATTTTCAATTTAATACATTTTGACGATGTGTGAAGATAGCACAAAGAAATTCACAAAAAACAGTTGAAAAATAAAGGGCAATGGGAATGGAGAAAGACAGAAACGGGTTAATCAACCCCTTCATTAATATGTGAGAGTGTAAAATATTTCAATAAGATTTTTTGCACAATTAATATACACCAATTAATAAATATCTTCCAAAGACTTTGGTATTCAAGTATGACATAAAGGAAAAATTCAGATTCTGTGGTGAAATGAAAGAAAGAGAGTTGAGAAAATACATACTTATAGTGATTGCCTAAATAAACTAAGAAATTCGGTCAACAGTTTGAAGGCTCATGGCTCATTGAACTAGAAGGCTGCTGTTATCTAAGATAATACTAAAATGTTAGACTTGAGCCCATCTTTAAGACTGCTTAATACTATTGCTTTTTGAGTCAGTATACTTTTTATTGTTGTTGGTGGTGGTAGTCGTGGGCCTGAAGTCTCCCTCAGCTCTTCAGCTCAAGGCTAAATCTCTACCACTTAAGCCATAGTGCCACTTCTCATTTTCTGGTGGTTTATTGGAGATAAGAGTCTCATGGACATTTACTGCACAGGCTGGCTTTGAACCACCATCCTTAGTTCTCAGCCTCCTGAGTAGTTAGGATTACAGGCATGAGCCACCGGCGCCCGTCTTCTCTGTGCAACATTGTAACAATAAAATAAAATCAATAAAGGACATGTTTGATAAATAAAGTAAAATGATAACTTACAGACAAATGAAAATAATAATATACAAATATGTTTATATACATGTATGTACACATCTTTATATTCTTAAATATGTATACATATATATAGGTATTTGTATATATACAGACATAGTGTGTACATATACATTTATTTAAAGAGACGAATCAGAAATATATTAAGAGCATATTAATGCCAATGAAAAACTTTAACCATCCTGAATAATTTATCAAAAATCCAAATACATATCTCTATAGTAATATAACAACAACCAAGGAATATATATATGTATCATAACATACCACGACATTGCATACATATAGAGATTAGTGGAAATAGAAACAATAAGATATCCTTGCACAACCATTATGTAGAAATTGGAATCCTTATACATTGGTGCTTGGCATTTAAAATGATATTTTCAGTTTGGTAAACATACTGGCAAACTTTAAGATATTACACGTAGAGTTGCCTCTATGATATAGCATTTTCAATCATAATTTTATATACAAAATATATTTCAACATATGTCCAATGAGACACATGTACAAGAATATACATAGCAAAAACTTTTACAATAACATATAATAAAATATTTAAATGCCCATTGAGGATATAATACCATTATATACATGCATACAAAACAATATGCTCTATCTATGAGAAAAATTTAGATGGACTTACTTTGGAAATAGTAACATTACATGGGAGAAATAGATAAAATAGACTGCATTTTCTAATTATATGAGCTTTTTAAAATTGGCACATCTGTAGAGGTTGAATATGAAATAATATCTGCTAAAGGGAGGGTAGGTTGAAATAATGACAGGAAGTGTTTACTAATAAATATTGGAGTATTTTGAGAGGATAGTGATGATAAAATGTTCTAGAACTGAAAGTGATGTTCTTACTCCAAATCTTTAACATTCTAAGAATCATTGTACTTTATCGAAGGATCACAGATTGCATTTGCATTATCCTTAAGAAAAATTTTAGAATAGTAGTCGGTGAATCTGTGTAAAAATTTACAATTTAAAATCACAGAATTATATAATGCATAACTTTAGTGCGGTGATGAATATGATTATCAATAAAATATGATCTGTGATATATTCTCAGTGACCATACATGACATTGCGAGTCAGTGAATATTCTACAAAATTATGTAAATTGAGGGATGAGATAGGATTGAGAAGGATGAGTGATAATGATGATCAATATGCGTTGTATTGACCATGGAATTTGTCTTAATGATAAACTGCTTGCCTTGAATGTGTGAAGCCCGGTGTTTGATTCCTCAGTTCTACATAAACAAAAAAAGCTGGAATTGGCACTATGACACAAATCAGAGTACTAGCGTGAGGAAAAGAAGCTTAAGAACATTGACAAGGCCCTGAGTTCAAGCCCCGGGACTAGCCAAAAAAAAGTTCCTTTGTATTAAGCCGGGCACTAGTGGCTCACGCCTGTAATTCTAGGTAATCAGGAGGCTGAGGATTGAGGTTTGATTACGGCCCAGGCAGGAAAGACTGTGAGATTATTATCACCAATTAAATCTCAGAAACATCTGAAAGTGCTGCTGTGTCTCAAGTGATAGAGTTCTAGCATTCATCCATAGGAGTTCAGGGACAGCTCCCAGCCCAGCGTTCAAACCTCCGAAGACAAAAAAGTAAACAAACAAACAAAAAAACACCTCACTAAACACTATTCATAAACTGCTTTGTCAAACAGCAATAACTCAAATAAGACTACTTAAAGTTAATTAAAAATGTGATAAAATACAAGTCATTTTGGGAACTAGAAATAGTATACAGAGGACAAAGTAAATTTTACATCATGCAGTTTGAGTTGAAATTTTTTCTATAGTCTTCTAACATCATTTATGAAATTGACAATACTGCCAATTATAGGTCAATTTCCTTGAGGAACAGATTGAATTCTGCTGTTTTTTCATAGCAAACTGTAGATGTGATTTTTTTTGCCACTTATTGAAGTATATCTGATATTTTAAAGTAGATTTTTCCTAATATAGTATTAATTTAATCAATCATTTCATTAGGGAGATGTTGGTCAAATTTTTTTCTAGTAAATCTAATCACTTATAATAAATGAGAGCATGCTGTGATAGTCTCCTATTAACATGACAAAATACTTTATAAAATTCACTTAAAAGGGGGAAAGATTAATCTTGGCTTCTGATTTTATACATTTCAGTTTATGTTTCTTAATTGTTTTGGGTTGGTGGTGGCACAGTACCACATGTCAGGAACACGTGATGGAGTATGAGTATTCATGGAATCCAGGAATTAAAGAAGAAGTGACATAGAAGTGGGAGAGGGAGAAACTAATGTATGGAAAGAGGGAGAGGGAGAAGGAAAAGGAGAAGGAAAAGGAGACAGAGAAGAAAAAGAAGGAAGAGGAGGAAAGGACTTGACCTTAACATACATTTTGACTACAAGTTCTCGGTGACCAAATCTCTACAACTATGCTGACTTGAAAGGGTTCACCTCTTTATGGCAACATAGTGAAAGCTAATTATTAATCTCAATCCTTTAAGATTTCAGATTTAATTTCTAGAGTGGTGGGTAGATATTCCTATACATTGTGATAACTTCTGTTCCTAAATATTTACTTGAATTAATCAGAGAAGCTATTTGGCATGGAGGTGTTTTGGTTATAAAATTGCTGGAGCGATATTTTGAGTGCAAATACATTTAACAGATAAGGAAGCTTCAAGATATTTCATTTTATGACCTACAAAAGTGACTACATCATCTAACTCATAATGACTTGAATTTTTCATAATTTTATGACATTTTCATTCAAGATTTTGTCATCTAATGAAGTTCTTTCTAGTTGAAGGAAAAATAAATACTATTACAATCATTAATTTCTTAATTATTTTATAGAGTAGGTATAATATGAATTTCCCAACATTCAAAAATAATTTATATTCAAGTCTATAGGATAAACGATAAGTCATGGAATATCTTGCTTTATCTCATATTGAGATTGATTCAATATCTAAAAATCACTGTTAACATAAAATACACGAAATTCAGTGTTTCGCTGAAATGTCTTGGTAATCAAACCTCAGAAACATATCTGCAGTATCTAAGATTTTTATATATTCAAAAAAGTATGTATCTATATTTTATTTCAAAAAGATTAAGTTTAAAAGAAGAGAAAATCATGTGACCAGAGTAGATAATCCTTAATGAAAAATTGCTTAATTCACCCTGACAGAGCCTATTGCTTTTAGTTTACATGAGAAATTTGTTTAATGATCCCTTTGTTGCATTTGAATTTAGAGTACTTCAATTTGTGCAAAGATTCTGTCATTTAAATCTCCTAGTATATATTTTTTCATAAAAATGAAAACTTTTTTTCACACTGCAGGTTCTGGTTTAATAACTAAATAAATATCTAAATGTTAATTTCTTAAATTGAGCCTCTAGAATTCAAAGAATAAGAAATTTATTTTATTGTTAAATGTATTATATGTGTGCTGAATATGAATATCTCAAGCTTGTAATCCTCACTACTCAGGAAGCTGGGGTTCAAAGTCAGACTTGGCAACAAAGAAAATATCTTATAAATATGTTAGAAACAATCACAAGAAAGAAAAAAAAAAAACATTTGAATACTTATCTTGAGGTTCATTTCACCTAACATCAACATATCTGACCTTTTCTGCTTGTTTCAGACATGTCCCACCCCCAAGGTATATCCCCTGCTTTCACTGTATTTGATGATGGTATAATTTGTGGAGGGGAAGAGCAAAAATAAACCGCTTAAATAGGGATACAGGTCGACCCATTGCAACAATGAGATGCAAAAGTCGTTATGTCAAAAAACAAACTTTACAAACTCTAGCCCCGGGGGCATGGGGGGCGGTGTGAAACGGGATGGGTTGGAAGAGGAAACAAAGGAGAAGGCAACAATGCTTGATAAGAAACGTACTCATTACCTTGCCCATGTAATTGTAACCCCTGTGTACGGTATTTTCACAATAAAAATAATTATTTAATTAAAAATAATTTTTTAAAAGCCAGCCTTGGGAAGAAAGTTTGTGAGACGCATCTCAATTAATCATAAACACTCATCACAACACACACACAAAGCCAGAAGTGGAGTTCTGACTCAAATATTAGAGCAATATCCTTGAGGGGGGAAAAATCAACTAAGGGATAGGTCTTGGTTTTTTTTGTCGGTTGTGGGGCCTGAAATCTGGTCCTGGGTGCTGTCCCTCAGCTTTACATCTCAAGGCTAGCACTACCATGTGAGCCACTTCCGAATTTTTCTGCTTATGTGGTGCTGAGGAATCGTACCCAGGGCCTCATGTGTGGAAGGCATGCATTCTAGCACTGAGCCACCTTCCCAGCCCAGGGATAGGTCTTGAGTTCAAATCACAAGAACAACACACACACACTCACACACACAATATTATGTCTAAATTCTTATTTTAGTTTCAAGAAATAAACAATATCATGAACAGTAATATTTTTTACATATCCTGCAACTTTGGTGAGTTGCTTTTAGTAAAATTTTTCTTAGATTAAACATAGGTTATTAAAATTAAAATTAATCAAGTATATTTATAATTACTCATAACATCTTGTTGTACAAGAGTTGGTATTTTTTCTGTAGCCATAAGAAATATTCTGAGGGGCGGCTGGGAAGGTGGCTCAGTGGTAGAGTGCTTGCCTTGCATGCCTGAGGCCCTGGGTTCAATTCCTCAGCACCACATAAGAAAAAAAACAAGCCGGAAGTGGCGCTGTGGCTCAAGTGGTAGAGCACTAGCCTTGAGCTGAAGAGCTGAGGGACAGCGCCCAGGCCCAGAGTTCAGGCCCCACGACCGGACCTCCCCCCCAAAAAACGAAATATTCTGAGTAAAAAAAGAAAGGAAGAATAGAAGAAAATGAAAGAAAGAAAAAGAGAAAGAAACAAGAGAAAGAAAGAAAAGAGAGAAAGAGAGATAGGTACGGATGGAGGGAACAAGGAAGGAAAGAAGAAAAAAGGAAGGAAGGAAAAAAGGAAGGAATGAAGGAACAAAGGAAGGAAGGGAGGAAGGAAGGGACAAAAACAATTTAATCTATAAAATCTGCTATTTAGCCCAAAATAAACTTCATGTAATTAACCCTAGTAAATGCAAGTTTGCAATTTTCCTTTCTCTGCCTGTTCCACATGCATGAATGAAACAAACAAAAGAAGGATCAGAAATAACCAGGTGAATCTGTTTGCATCTATAGTAAATACATATACAAATCTTTTTCTCATTTTTAACATCATCAAATAACTATTTGCAAACAATTTACATTTAGTTATAAATATTCAAAAATTTGAGGTAACCAAAGGATGTCAATATATTATAGAATATGAGTACTAGTAATAAGAGTGCTATTAATATTTATTAATTTATTATTATTGATATTCATTTAATATTACAGTCTTCATGTTATATTAATTATAAAATTTTTATTTTGTATTTTATCAGAGAAATTAGCATCCTCTGATTTTTTCGTCTGTGAGAGTCTACTAGCAGACCGTAATTAAAATCAAAGGAGATCTGTATTTGTTGGCTCAAACGAATATTTCTGAAAGCAATTAACTCATCAGAGATTGTTCAAATACTTCATAAGGGCCTTCGAAAGGCTGTACCATGTTTACATGGTTACCTGTGATGTGATTCAAGAGCCACTAAACAATCTTACTTCACTTTGCCATCAGTATAATTATTCATTCACATAATTCACATGTTATAAGCTTGTCCTTAAGTTATTATCTTCTATGAAATAATATCCAAATGATATATCACACTGAGTTAAAGAAAAAGTTTCAAAGTGTATTGGATGATGTAACTCCTTCCAGATACACATGTTGAAATTCTATTCCCCTGTCTGGTGGCACACACTTAAATTCCTAGTGGTATTGGAGTATTGAACCCAAAACACTATACTTGTGAAATAGCATCTCCATTACTGCCATACCTGCAGATTGTAGATGGATTGCTTATTTTGAGGTAGTATCACTATGCCTGGGGCTGATTGGACTGCAGTCCTACTAAAACAAGCATAAAACACTGCACCCAGCAAATGTTTAGTTTCTGAAACTTCTTTTTTTGTCTAGGCTTCCCTGGAACTGGAATTCTTTAATTGTTGATGCCCAAGTAGATAACATTACAGGTTTGAGCCACTTTATCCACTAAGCTATACAATTTCAAAATGTCTTGATATTGCCTATATTTGTGCTTAACAAATATAGTTAACCTTAATTTTCTCCCTCTTAAGTTTAGTACTCTTGAGCTGAAAACATTGGCTTTCTTGATATACATGGCTTTGTTTTGGATGGAATCACATCACAATAAAAAAAATCTCCCAAAAGTTTATTTCAAAAATCATGGAAAAGAAGGCTTCAGGTTGGAAAAAAATTGATCCTTAAGTTCTAAATGCAATACATTTATAGTGTTAGTCAATGCTTTCCTAATTATGAGAAGGAAGGTAGAAATGTGAAAGATGTTAAATATAATTTGATAACCTTCTAGTTCTCCATAGAAATTCTGTAGTTGCCACTTCATGTTATCTTCCTTCCTTAAAGCTTGCTTTAAAACCCTCTGGGTGGATATTGGCTGAACTGATTGGTAATCTTCTCCAGGAAATGAAGCTGATTTTAGAAGGCTGATGGTATAGTAAATAAAGGAATGATGAGAATGAGCACAGATATTGTCACAAAATGAGCAGACCTCCATTATATAATTTGCAAATATCTTTAGTAAGTCTTAATTTTTATGTTGTAGTAGGAGCATCTATACAATGCTGAGAATTAGAATTCTACAAAATATACAATGAGAATTGGAATTCTACAAAATATGAAACATTGTTAGGTAAGGGTTGTTCAAGGTTGTAATCTTAGCTAGGTAAGAGATTGAGATCTGAAGATTACAGTGTGAAGACAGCCTGGAGTAGGAATGATCATTCGATACTTAATTCCAATTAGCCACCAAGGGAAATGGATTTCTAGGTCAAATGGTATGTAGAGCACTGGCCTTCAACATAAAAGCACCATCCAGGCCCTGAGTTTAAGCCCTGGGATCAACAGAAACAAAAACACAAAATACAACATAGAGTTAGATATTTTATAATGAAGCATACTCTAATGTACTCTTCAGTGTTAGAAAGACTAAACTTCTGTGTTAGCTTTATAACCTACCACAGTAAGTGTTATTGTTCTTTTATTAAGCAGGAAGGCTTACTCAGATTTAGAACTTTGAAGGTTTCAGTGTATGTTCAGTTGGTTTTATTGATTTTGGGGCCTGTGACAAGACAATGTCAAGGTGGGGAGTATGTCAAAGAGAAATGTTTTGACCTAGAATGATTAGAAGATAAAAGAAGAAAGTAGATGAGAATCTAGTTCTCATGTGTTTCACTCTAAAAAATTTAATCTCCAGAAGAACTATTCAGGTATTCTCCACAGTCTGGGAGGAAATAGAAAGTCATTTTTCTTTAACACGTAGGTCTTTCTGGGGCATTCTAAAAGCAAATGGCCATAACTTCACCATTGATAATGACTTGTCCAGGGGTGGAAGCAACTAGATATTTCTATAAATTCTAATCAGATCTCAGTAGACTAAATATTTTATGGAATTCCTATTAAAATATTTTCTTGCAGTCTTCATACAACATATGTGTTTATCTGTGTGTTTGTATGTGTGTATGAATAAATGAATACAACAATGTAGAGGATAAAAGTATTAGTATGGCCTTTAGTTTTTCTTCTCAAACCATGAAAGCCTGCCACAATCCCAATCAAATCCCATCCAAGATTAAAACATCAATGCTGTCCCAAAAGTTTTTCATGCAAACCCTAGTGCATCCACCTCATTTAAGATGGCCATGGTATATGAGCATTTAAAGTCTTATAATTTTATTGTCATCAAGGAAACAATGTACAATATTTCTTTTAAAAATACCTAGATTTTAGAACACTTATCCAGAAAATTAAAGGAAATAATTACGGTATTAATTTAAATATTTAGTCACGTAAATGGGTATTCTATATCCACAGAGGCCTATTAAACCACATGATTGAAAACCTCATCTATTACCAACTTCCATGAAGACAGTTCTTGCTGAAAATAAACGAGATGTGGTAAACAAAAATGTATGCCACTAACAAATGCTGCTGTTCTAAAGCATGGAAGTGACAGAGCAATTAATGCCTGTGAACAGCAGGTTCTAAGTAGTGGAATGTGATTACACCCTAAGTAGAAAAATCCACAGATATTTCAGGTTGTGCTTCGTTGTTGACATTTATGAGATATATTTTGGAAAGCACAATGAATGAAAGCACGTTGTTTGTAAAACTTTGCTGGCTGATAGAAACTTATTGAAATGTATCAAATGAGAAGACTGACAATATGGTGGAAAAGATGTGGTATGCAGCTTTAAATACAGACTGAAGCAAACCAAAGAATTGGAATTATTTTTTTCCTTAACAAATACTTTCTGGGTATATTGGACGATACAGTATAATGATGAAATAATCATGTCTGTGGAAAAGTAAGGAAAAAACACTGTCACCTTTTGAATTTCTTTTTAAAGTGAATCTTAAATGAGAAAGATGAAGAAAATTTAAATGCGTTAATAAAATATTATCAAGTATTAGTTTAATTTTTGATTAAAAGTTAAAACAAACTGACAGACTATTAGTCCTGGCACATGTTTTCTTTTGTTCTTGTTTTTTTTGGGGGGGGTATGTATATATTTTTCAGAAAGGCATCCTTGTCTTAACCATTTCCCATAAAATTTATGCTGTCATAGGATCAGAGGTTTTTTTTGGCTAAATTAAGATAATAGCAGGCTCATCTTATGCCAACACAATATATAAACACCAATGACATTTTTCACTGAACAACCACTCATAAAAAATCATAAAATAATAAAGTGAAAATCCATGTCAATATTTTTGCCGGTCATGGGGCTTAAATTCTGGGCCTGGGAATTGTCCATCAATTCTTCAGCTCAATGCTACCACTGTACCACTTGGGCCACAGTGCCATTTCTTGTTTTTAGGTGGTTTATTGGAGATAAGAATCTCACAGACTTTTCTGCTCAGGCTGGCTTTGAACCACGATCATCAGATCTCAGAATCCTGAGTAGCTAGGATTACAGTCACCAAAGCTCAAATCCAAGTCAATTTTTTAAAAAGCAAGCTTATTGAAACTTCTGGCTTTTTCCAATAAACAATCTTATTTTTTCAGTATTAGTTTATAACTATGAGTTACTTTTAGATGTAACTGTGAATTTTTTAATAGAATCAAATATAATTCTTACCATTACTTTGTATTTCACAAAAATCCACTGTAATGGATTTTCACCAAAGTCAATTATTACATACTATCTCACACACTACTGCTATTACATTCTGTATTGCATATAGTGTGAAGTGAAAATAATTTCGACAATTTCATATAAATTTTAGGTGCTATTTTAACATTACAAATTCACATCTGTGGTTTTAACTAAAGAAAAAATTTAGAGTTAAAAATAAAATATGAATGGGAAGGGATGGGAAGGGGAAACAAAGGAGGAGGCTACAATGCTTGATAAGAAATGTACTCATAATCTTGCCCATGTAATTGCAACCTCTCTGTACAGTATTTTCACAATAAAAAAAAGAAATGCAAAAAAAACAAATACGAATGTTTAGTGTGTCCCAATTAAACCAAAAATTCTGAGTTCATCCACATGAAATTATTTTCTTTCCACTAAACAATTTGAAGTATTACCATTGAAAATAGTTAGGCAAGAGGAGGCAAAATTCAAATCACGTCAAACAATGTCTTTTATTTTGCTAATCCCTCCACTAAGAAGATCTCCCTATTCCCAGTTGTCACAAAAATTGAAGTATCTCTTAGAATTCTATTTGGAAAACTTCTATATCATTGATTCTTTTTGTATTTTCTATTATATGAAACAAAATATAGACACAAAACAATTGAAATAAAATACACACATATGTTGAAGTCATCACAGCTGGAAAACAACCAACAAATTGGAACTTCACCAGGAACAAAAAGATATTGTGCCCACTTTATTTTTTTAAGTACAAAACCTTCAAATACATGTTAATTTGAGTAGAACTATAAGGATAACTGTCTCTCAGAAATAAGGTTGTGCTAATTTGTAATTAAATTCATCTGGATGAACCTAATATAGCAAGTCCCTTGAATGAATCAAATTGCTTAAAACAAATGTAACTGTATGTAAAGCAAGATCTGTACATATTTAAAAGAAAAATTGCTACAATATCAAATCACAAAAATCATGACATACTTAAAAATTTCAGAAATGCAATTAGAGCAGTGTACATGAAGTACATAATTTAAAACTACTCCAAATTACAGTGCTTTTAGAAGACTGAATATGTGTTATCTAAAGGAAAAATCAGCACATTATATAAATGAAATTAAAAATCTCATGAAAAGAGAGAATTGAAAATAATATTTTAATAAATGGTGGTCAAAATCTAGTACTGACAAAATTGCATACCTATTTAGTTAGATTCAAAAAAGACCCAAGTTACTCAAGCTGATTTAAAACTTTGGCAAAATAGTAGAATACAACTGTAACATTATTATGGATGTTGACTCTGACATGGAATTAATTTCCTCTTTAATCTGACAAATTAATACATCAAAGAACATAACTTCTCCAACTAAATATCAGACCTAACTAAAGATACAACCAGAAAAGTCATCATGCAAGCCATATTGCAGCTGGGGTAAAAGAAAAATCAGTCATACTGATTCTCTATTTATTTTAAACGTTGTTTTTTTTTTTATAAATTATTTCCTTTATCTTGCATTTTTCAAACATTGTGTTAAATGCTGTATATCTTGGTAACTAAATTTGGATGCCTCCTTAAATTTTGAGTAAAATATCTCACTTTAGTTCCTAACCCATGAAATGAGGTTGTTTGAAAACAAATGCTAATAACCACTGTTTATAATACACAAGATCTCACAAGCATGATTTCAGGAAGCATAGGTTAACATTTTGATATTGTGGTCACGTGACTGTTGAGGTCTATCTGCATGAGTATAGTTGTACATAGATTCCTCAGCCTAAATTTAGCCACTGTTAAAAAATGTTTACATCTCTATCTTTCACCCATCAGAGATGAAACCTGAGTATAAAGTCTAAGGAAAATGATAAGGTAAGAATTTAGCTTTTCTGGATATAAAGTAAAAAAAAATGCAGCATAAACTAACTCATTGTTTTAAAGTCAACCTATGTCTCTAAAACATGTTAACAAATTCCCTACAATGTGTAGCATTCTCAAGAAGGGAATCGGGAATGTGAGAAGAGGACTAAGCAAGTATTGTTTTCAAATATACATAATTTGGGTTTACTTCTTTTTTTCGTTAGAGGCATTTTTGATAAAACTGTTTGAATAATTGATTTCCTGTTCAGGTATAATATATCCTAGTTGCATATACCAAACTACATTCAGAAAATGGCATATAGTAATTAAGTAAAGACAACTTATTCAATAAATAGCAAAAAGTATATACCTATAGGGTAATATTTGAACAGTGCATTGGAATTATTCTAATACAATAATTAATTTAAAATTTTCATATTGACATTAATTAACTCGAGTATCTTTATGCTAATTGGACAAGATTGTCTTTCTAAATGAGCAAAACCTATTTCTCCTTTTACTTTATCAGGGAAATATGTGAACAAAAAATGGAAAATAACATATAACTGTACAACTCCAATGCATTTTTGACTTTTTATTAGCAAATGTTAATTTCACAAAGAATTTTATTGTGTTATACACATACATCCATATAATGTAGCTTGCTAAATTTTTTCCTTTTATAAATTTCATTATCCTATTTTTATATTTATGTTTTATTATGTCATTATACTAACCTAGGAAATAGTTGAACATATTTACTCCACAATGTTTCTCTTCATCTCCTCTCTTACATTTTTTTCCAAATTTAATCAGTTTCCATCTTTTACACCTGGGTCATTCATTTTTCTTTCTTGGACTAGAGTCTGCATATGAAAAATCTAGTATTTGTTTTTCACAATAAGACTTATTGCTTTAATATGAAGGTTTCCAGTTCTATCTATTTTCTTGAAGATGATATGATTTCACTATTCTTTGTGGCTAAATAGTATATCATTGTGTATATATGTATATTTGTATATATATTACACTTTCTTTCTTCAATGAGTGATTAAGAAACATGTAGGTTAATTCTGTAGTTACTCGTATTTTTTATGTGGGAGAAGGAAAGGTGGAAATAATGATGTTTGGAATGAGAAACACGCTCTTTAAGCAGACACTCTTGTATTTAAAACATCTTCTTAGCTGCTCTTTCATCAGTATTAGATAATGCATTGAATTAAAAAAATAAAATTTAATTACATTGGCAAAGGTGTTCTTTTTCAGTATCTATATTATTTTTTACTACAGTGTTACATTTAGTATGTCATGTGAGTATGGAGATGTATGTGAGCATGAAAATCTAGGCATGTTTGTATATGTAGTTGACTCGAAAGAAGCTGAATTTTTGTGAGATACAGGATTCAAATAAAAATTTGAGACCTGTAAGTTGCTAAATTGATATATCTGTCCAGTTTGTGGAGTGTGATTTCAAGATCACATTTTGGTTGGTTTCATACCAAGTAAGTAGATGTTTCTAATCAAAAATCATAAGGAATAAAACAACAACTCTGTTTCATAATCATTCAGTCTTAGTACTTCAGACATTGTATTAATTGGAAAAAAATAATTGAAAGTATGATGGGTCAGTAGTTAGCCTTTAGTCACTACATTTTCCCCAAAAACTTCAGATGTACTCTTTTGATATTAATTACAAATATATTTATCAACATACAGATATAATATGAGCTTATATATGTAAATATATGTATATATTATAAATATGTCAATTATTTAGTTATGTTTTAAATGTGCATCATAAATATTGATTTATATATAAACGTAATTTATCTCATCATATATACATATCTACATATATACATTTTTCCTTTTTTTTGGTCAGTCCTGGGGCTTGAAATCTGGGCTTGGGTGCTGTCCCTGTACTCTTCAGCTCAATGTAAGAACTCTACTGCTGGAGACATAGCGCCACTTCCAGTTTTCTGGTGGTTTACTGGAGAGAAATCTTTCATGGAATTTCCTGTCTGGGCAGGCATTAAACTATGATCCTCAGATCTCAGCCTCCTGAGTAGCTAAGGATATAGGCATGAGCCATGGGCGCACGGTTAAATTTATATATCTGAGATTTGTTAGTGGAAAAAAAGGGTACAGAAACTATTATTCTTATCAGGAAAGGACTTCACACTGACAGGTATCATGACAAGAAGAAATACGATAAATATTCACAGTGGCACAAAAATCCCTTAGATGCCTTGCAAGACAGCATGTTTTTCCATTCACTGCATGTGGTTTGAGCGGATTGCAACCCAAGTGAATGTAGAAGATATTGGACCCTAACAAAACTGACAATTGCATAAACCCAGTCCTCTATGACAGATTTAACAAGGCCTATCTTGGAGATTCTTGTTAGGGACATGATAAAAAATTTATAGTTTAGTTGTGATTACAGAACAGTTTTACACCTGTCACTAAGCCATTACCTTTATTTAACACAGTCCCTTTTTCTCTAACTTATATTTTCTTGGCTCAGGAAACTGTTTTTTGCTTGTGAAAACCTGGCTGTTTACAATATAGAAATGGGTTTTTCATCCTTTTGAAATTACTGTCTGTATAGTGTTCTATGAGATGAGCTTCCTATGATATTCCATATCATAGGAATAAATTACTCTGATTCAAACTTGGACAACAGCTAGCTTGTTCTCTCTCCTAGGAAACCATCTGTATAGACTTTTTACATGTAAACAGACCCTCATTTACTTACAAAAGTCTGTCAGTGAGTCAAACCTAACTCACCCAAGTGAGGTGAAATCCTCTCTCATGCTTCTTTTACATTAAAAATGGTAAGAACTGTTCAACAATGCATATACTTTTTAATGTGAAGTGTGACTCCTATTTTCCATAATGTGAATCAAGGAGAGGAATCAGTTTAAGATGTGAAAGAGCCTTTTGAAGAGTTTTGGACCTTGAAAATTGTCCTGGGTATTCATTTTTGGAAAAATATTCCTTTTCAAAGACAAAGGACTCCTTTTTTTTATATTGTGCAGGTACTGGGATTTGAACTCCTGGCCTTGAGCTCTACCTGGGCTTTAATTCTCTATGTTTAATCTATAGACCTGAGCCACACTTTCACTTCTTCCTTTTACCAAGAGTGGAGAAAAGAATCTCCTAGGTTTATCTACTTGGAATAGCTTCGAATTGCAATTATCAAATTTGAAACGGTTCCAAGCATTCCGTCTAAGGCATATTCAACAACTAGTGAAACTTGTGTTGGCTATAATTATGTATCTTTCTCTATGTGTGCACGTTTACATGTGTATATGTATGTGTGTATTTGTGTGTATGCTAACGTGCAAGTGAACCTACATAAAGGCATATATACACATATATGCATATATAAATGAATATACAAATACAAATATATGTGCATATATATGTATATCAGATGTTCAGTGATTTAATCTATAGTTCCTAGCACATTGTCATTCTCACAAAATGTACATGATAAATTGCTCTGCAGATCTGTGATCTATTATGGATGTCCTTTGTACTCACTTCCCCCATTAGTTTTTGACCATCCCTGTGAACAACTTCGGTCTACTTTCCATAGGATAGCTTTTTTTTCATTACAGGTAGTTACTAACTGATAATAAAAGAAAAAAGGTTGCTTGTAAAAGAAAAAAAATTCTTGATTATAGCCATTCTACCTGGGTTGAGGTGGTATCTCAATGTTGCTTTGATTTGCATTTCTTTTATGGCAAGAGAGGTTGAGCATTTATTCATGTGACTATTGGCCATCCTTCTTTCATCTTCAGAGAAGTTTCTCTGTAAGTTTTTAGCCCACTTATTTATTGGGTAGTTGTTTCTTTGAATATTTGTTGTTGGGGGATTTAATTTGTTGATATCCAGGTAGACTTCAGATATGAGACCCTTGTCTGTTGTATGGTTAGTGAAGATTTTCTTCCAATCCGTGGACATTCTATTGATCTTGCTAGCTATATCCTTTGCCATGCAGAAGCTCTGCAATTTCATGCAATCCCATTTGCCCAAATTTTCTTTGATTTGTTGTGTTTCTGGAACTCTATTAAGGAAATTTTGGCTTGTGCCAAGGAGACCTAGTTTTTCTCCTTTTCCATCCTGTAATGTTTTCAGAGAGTCTGATTTGACTCCAAGGTATTTGATCAATTTGGAGTTGATTCTGGTGCAGAGTGACATATAAGGATCTAGCTATTTTTCTGCAAGTAGTTAACCAATTTTTCCAGCACCATCTACTGAAGAGGCTGTTAGATGTTGGAGGAGATGTGGACAGAAAGGAACCTTACTGCATTGTTGGTGGGAGAGTAAACTTGTTCAACCATGTTGAAAAGCAGTATGGAGGTTCCTCAAAAGACTCTACATAGATCTCCCCTATGACCCAGCAATCCCACTTTTGGGCGTTTCACCAAATGATCACAAATAAGACCACACTAAAGCTACCAGCACAACTATGTTTATTGCAGCATTATTTACCATAGCTAAGACATGAAACCAACCCAGATGACCCTCAGTAGATGAATAGATCAAGAGAATGTGGTATATACACACAATGGAATTCTATGCCTCCATCAGAAAAAATGACATTGCCCCATTTGTTAGGAAATGGAAAGGCTAGGAAAAAATTCTATTAAGTGAAGTAAGCCAAGCCCAAAGAAACATAGGTTTCATGGTTAACCTTATTTGCAACAACTAGTATATGTCTGAGTCAAGCAGAAAAGGTCAGATAGGTTGATGTTAGGGACATGAACCCTAAGATATGTATTCAAATGTTTTTAATGCGATTTTTTCTAACATATTTAAAGATTATTTCTTTGTTGCTTTCTATGTCCCTCCCCCATGGTATAACCCCTGCTTTCACTGTATTTGATGTTGGTATAATTTGTGTGGGGGGGTGGGAAATAACAATTCGTTTAAATAAGGATACGGGTGGACCCATTGCAACACTAATATGTACAAGTACTTATGTCGAAAAACGAACTTTACTACTTTGGTTGGGGGGAGTATTTGATATGGGGGACAAGGAGGATTGGAAGTTCTGGGAAGGAGAAACAAAGGAGGACGCTACAATGCTTGATAAGAAATGTACTCATTATCTTGTCCATGTAATTACAACCCCTCTGTACAGTATTTTCACAATAAAAAAGAAAAAATAATAAAAAGAACAAAATTTTTAAAAATATATAAAATAATCTTGTAGAAGATTAAAAAAATAAAAGAAAAATAATTTTAGGTCACAGGTTAAAGTATCTTATCCATTCCAATGATTCCTATGAGATAAAATTTATAGTAGAAGTAAAAGTGAAAAGGAACTCCTAGATATGTTATTTTACCATTTAGAATGGCAAAGAATAATATCATGTCACTGTCATAACTCTTAAAGAATGCAAGGTTAACCGATGATTGCTTTCATGTTCCCACAAAACCAGTAGATCCTGAAGCATAATAGTAGCCCAGCAGAAATTCTAAGTAGCAGACATAGGGCATGGAAGAGAAAGAGAGGAAATGAGACAGAGTGAAAGAGAGAGAGAAATATCATAATATTGAAAGTGAATAATAGATAAACAGGAGCTGCATGAGAATATTCATACTGCTATCTTTAGACTCTATGTGTACATTTGCAGGTATTTGATATTTGTAATCCATCAACATGAAATATAAAGTTATGTTGATAAAAATAAAAGTGACTCAGAAGAAATTATAAATGCAAAAACGATCTTCACAACAGCAAACTCTCAGAGATATTTCATGACTTTGAAAAGGATAAAGTGGCTGAAGTTACTATAAATTTAAAAGTACAACAATTCACAAAAATAGAAAAAGATATTTATATATTTCCTTATATAACCCAAAGCAAAAGGAAAATGTTGTTTAGATGATTTTTTTAAAAACACAGTCTCTCAAGTGCTAGGAAGTTGGCTCAGTGGTAGAGTGCTTGCCTTTCATGCATGAGGCCCTGGGTTTGATTCCTTAGTACCACATAAGTAGAAAATGATGGAAATGGTGCTGTGCCTCAAGTGTTAGCGCTAGCCTTGCCTGAGGAACAGCACTCAGGCCCCAGAGTTCAAGCCCCATGACCAACAAAGTCAAAATAAAACAAAACAAAACAAAACGCAGTCTCTCACATTTGTGGCCTCAACTCTGTAATACTGTTGCTTCAACCTAGGGCTAAGATTTTAGTTGTGGACATGTATCAACTCTCCTGATTCAGACTCTACTTGATCATTTTTTAATAAATATTTTGTTCTTAATTTTCCTAGTTGTAAATTCACATGCACCTATAAAAAAAATGGTTTGACCACCCCAGTAACCTTCTCAAAGTACCTCCTAATGATGACTAACAAAAAGTTGTATTATATAACAACAAGTAAAACAATGCTACAAAGAAAACCAATAATTAAATAATGATTAATAAAATAAAAAACAAAACCATTACCAGTGTTTTTAGTATTTGAAGTGCACTACATATTAGATTTTACTATTTTCTCATATTCCTGTACATTTTAAACCGCCTAAGATTATGATGTTCAACAAGATTTTTATAGGCTATGAATAGTCTTCAAAGTTACACACTAAGGTTATTATTTATGGCTCATCTCAATATTTGTTTATGGCTTATATCATCTCTTGTTCCTCGCTAAAATATAAAGTAAGGAATCCCTAAATTTGAACAAGAACTGTGTAGTTAGCAAGCCTTAACGCTTCATTCTGCTTCTTTACACAAAGACTTTGCAACTTCTCATTAACAAAATTTCTATAAATTCTGAAATGTACATACTTAGTACTATATGTCTGCTAACATAAATCTTAAATACATTATAGAAAATTTGATACCTGCCAAACAGTGCTAATTTTGGCATATTTAAGCAAATTCCTAAAATTAAATAGAATAAAACACTAAAATTTTTAACAACCCTTAACACTTGCTGCTGTGTTCATTATGACATGTGCCTTGTATAGAACAATTGAATTATTTCCCCTACACATCTCTTGAACCGCAAATATCTGGAATTATTTTGTTTTTGACATGTCCATCTTGACATTATTCTTAAATGTGAGCTTATGTAAGAAGTACATGGTTCTAAAATTTCAAAATTCTTCTAAACTTACTTTTTGTTGAATTGCCTAGTTTAAGAAAATCAATTACACTTTATATATAAAAAATATTCTGTGCTCAATTCAGCATCACATAAACTAACATTGTAATGATACTGAGAAGATTAGCATGGCCCCTGTGCAAGGATGACAGGCAAATTCCTGAAGCATTCCATAGTTTTACAACAATAGATGCTGGAGGGGATGTGGACAGAAGCGAACCTTACTGCATTCTTGGTGGGAGTGTAAACTTTTTCAACCATTTTGGAAATTAGTATGGAGGTTCCTCAAATGACTCCACATAGATCTCCCCTATGATCCACAAATCCCACTTTGGGGCATTTACCCAAATGATCACAAACAAGACCATACTAAAACTATCAGCACAACTACTACAATTATTGCAGCATTATTTAAGATAACTAAGATATGGAACCAACCCCGATGCTCCTCAGCAGAAGAATGGATCAAGAGGATGTGGTTTATATAAACAATGGAATTCTATGCCTCCATCAGAAAGAATGGCATCACCCAATTAGTTAGAAATTGGAAAGATATGGAAAAAATATTAAGTGAAGTAAGCCAAATCCAAAAGAACACAGGTCCCATGGTTTTCTTAATTTTCAATAACTAATATATATATAGTATAAGCAGAAAAGGTCAAAAGGTATGTCCATATGACCAGATAACATAATGTTCCGGGAAATGAAACCCAAGATAGGGATACAAGAATTTTTCTCCTTTTTGCTATTGCTTCTAATGTACTTATAATGTGCAATGTGATTTTTTGTGTCTTTTTATAGGTTCCTCCCCATGCTATAACAACTGTTTTCACTGTATTTGAAGTTGGTACGCCTATATCTTGTATATATGCTCTTCTAATTTGGGGAGAGGAAGGAAAAAATCAAAATGCCTAAATAGGGATACAGGTTGACCCATTGTAACAATGAGATGCACAAGACACTATGCTGAAAAATGAACGTTACAATTTAGGCAGGGGAAGCGGGGAGGGGAGTGCATTTGTGGAGGTGCGAGGGAAGGAATGGTAGGGAAAAATAAAGGAGGAGGTAACAATGCTTGTTAGGAATTGTTCTCATTACCTAGCTCATGTAAATATTACCCCTGTGTACAGTATTTTTACAATAAAAAGTATAAAACTTTTCTAAGAGGGAGGAGTTTATTTCCTTTATTTTGGTTATATAATATCGTTAACAAAGAAATTAATGCAAAACACTGATATGAAGATATTTAGAATGGATGTATGTGTGTGTGTGTGTGTGTGTACACGCGCATGCAAGTAGCATGCGTGTACAGGAAATTGCATTTCTGTTGGCATGCTCAGAATTTGAAATCGCGGCTTCAAGGTCTTGCTAGGCCTTTCCTCTCTAGATTGGTGAGCTACTATATAAGCTACATCTTCATTCTTGGCCCTATTCTAGTTCAATAAATTTTTGAAAAATTATCTCATGAATTTATTTTGCCCTGATTGGGTTCCAACTGTTATCCACAGATCTCGGGCTCCTGAGTAGATGTCCGGAGGAGTTAGGATTACAGGTGCGACCATCCAGCACAAGGTTTTCAGAATAATTTCAAAAGTAGAAGAAAATTTACTTCACAGGGTCCTGTTTTATCATCTCCTACTTTGAAAGCATTTTGGGTGATTGTATATGAATTTTTTAGGTTTTTGATTCTTAAAAGTCAGTTAATGATAATATTTAAAAGTTTTAGTACTTTTTAAAAAGGAAACTGGAAGTTTCCTCAATTTATAAGCTCAACTCTACATGATAACCCAATCTCACCAACACAGTCTGTGTTGAAGACAAAATGTAACAGAAAACAATCACCATGGACATTAATTGCTATGCTATTATTTCTTGGACAATATGAATATTGAATTGAGAGTGTAAGAGAATGGAGAGATTTTACCTACCTTTTGTGTACGGCTAAAAGGCTTTTGGAAACTTTGCCTCATTTCCTTTCTCACTGTATGTCTTTGGGTCATCTACTTAAGGCATTTAATTACAATTTTTCCCAACACTAAAATGGTAATAACATTAGCATTATAACAAATATTATCTTAAGAATTAAGGGAAATAAAACTTGTGAAGTACTTAACCTAAACTTCTGTGAAGGAGCTTTGAGTTTAGCCAGCAGTTTTTTTTAAATACTAAATAGAATGCAATAAGCATTACAAAAACCATTACATGTAGTGAGAAACCAGAAGTAATGTTATCTATTGACCATGTTCTGCTTCCAAGGAAACCAGGGTGATAACTTCTTATTCTGTAAATCAAACTGATTATCTTATATCTTACGTCTTGGTAGTGTAAAAGTATCAGGGAAAGAATAATGAATGAATGTTGTAAACTGAGGTGAAGTCCATATGAAAATGTGAAAAACTGATAAAACATAAAAGTACCTTCGCGATATGTTGTGGTTTACATTTTAAGGAAGACCTAGAAGAATGAATTCTCTTTTTGATATCCTAGCATAGGTCCTTAGAAGTAGGAACTCTTTCTTCCATCTTGTAGAGGCATCATCAGATGAGAGGAACTGTATTTTTTTTGTTTGCTTCCTTCCATTTATTCTTCAGTTTGAAATCTGAACTACTTGAGACTGAAAGAGAGCAAGGGAAATTAGACACATAGACTTTGGAAAGACCAATTAACATAAAATAAATAAAATGCATATAGCCTTGTTAAAGGTCTAACTAAATTGAATTATATGGTCTCAAGCATTAACAGAAAATGATTTAAGCAATATCATTTTATTGAAAATTGAAAAATGTTAGGAGTGGCTTAATATTTTTCTATCTACTACCTTAAATTAATTACTGATTTTGTATAGAGAGATTAAAGATGAGATTAACAAGAAACTTGATTAAAATTGGACAAAAGTTCTGAATAGACATCTTTTCCATAAAGCCCTGAAAATCGCCAGTGGGCTAACAAAGTTGTGTTTAATACAACTTCTATGCTGGCTTAAAGGTTTGTGAACTGAAATCATTAGAGAAATGTAATTCAAAATTACTATGATAAGGAGTTCCGGGAAGATGGCGGAGGAGAAGCTGGAGGCTAAACAAGCTCTCGCAGAGAAAGGAGTTTTATTTTATTTTTTTCAAATTTAATTTTTTTTTTTGTGAAAATACTGTACAGAGAGGTTACAATTACATGGGCAGGATAATGCGTACATTTCTTATCAAGCATTGCAGCCTCCTCCTTTGTTTACCCTTCACATCCCTTCCCAATCCTCCCCCCTCGCCCCCACACCAACGTTGTAAAGCTCATTTTCTACATGACAACTTGTACTTCTCATTGTTGCAACAGGTCCACCTGTATCCTTAAACGACTTGTTTTTCCCCATCTCCTCCACAAGTTATACTGACATAAAATATAGTGAAAGCAGGGGTTATACTGTGGGGGAGGGACATACAAAGCAACAAAGGGATAATCTTATAAATGCATTAGAAACAAATGCATGAAATAAAAAAACATTAAAATACCTATCTAAGGGTTCATTTTCCTAACATCACATTATCTGACCTTTTCCGCTTGACTCATACATATACTAGATATTGCAAATAAGGGAAACCATGGGACCTATGTTTCATTGGGCCTGGCTTACTTCACTTAATATAATTTTTTCCAAGTTTTTCCATTTCCTAACAAATGGGGCAATGTTGTTCTATCTGATGGAGGCATAGAATTCCATTGTGTATATATACCACATTTTCTTGATCCATTCATCTACTGAGGGGCATCTGGGTTGGTTCCATATCTTAGCTATGGTAAATAATGCTGCAATAAACATAGTTGTGCTGGTCGCTTTAGTGTGGTCTTGTTTTTAAACATTTGGGTAAATGCTCAAAAGTGGGATTGCTGGGTCATAGGGGAGGTCTATGTGAAGTCTTTTCACGAACCTTCATACTGCTTTCCAAAGTAGTTGAACAAGTTTACACTCCCACCAACAATGCAGTAAGGTTCCCTTCTGTCCACATCCCCTCCTACATCTGTTGTTGTTAGAGTTCTTGATTATAGCTATTCTAACTGGGATGAGGTGGTATCTCAATGTTGTTTTGATTTGCATTTCTTTTATGGCTAGGGAGATTGAGCATTTTTCTTCCTGTGTCAATTGGCCATCTTTCATTCTTCTTCAGAGAAGTTTCTCTTCAAGTCTTTAGCCCACTTATTTATTGGGCAGTTGTTTCTTTGAGGATTTGTTGTTGGGGGATTTAATTTTTTGAGTTCCAAGTATATTTTAGATATGAGACCCTTGTCTGTTGTATGGCTAGTGAAGATCTTCTCCCAATCTGTACGCTTTCTGTTGATCTTGCTAGCTATGTCCTTTGCCATGCAGAAGTTCTCCAACTTCATACAATCCCATTTGTCCAACCTTTCTTTCTGGGAAGATGGCGGAGGAGAAGCTGGAATCTAAACAAGCTCTCACATAGAAAGCAGTTTTAGAGTTCCAGTGAACATTCCTAAGCCAGAGAATCACACCAAGTGTGCCATCACAGGACAGAGAGTCAGGCCAGAGAGAGAAAGGAGTTTTAGAGTTCCAGCGAACAGACTTAAGCCAGAGAATCACACCAAGTGTACCATCACAGTTCAGAGAGTTAGGCCAGAGAGGGAAAATCCAGGCAAGGAGACAGATCTGAGCACTTGCTAGCAGCCGCCACTGCGGGCTACAGTGGTGGTGGAGGTGGCAATAGCCGCCATACCTGCAACACAGAGAGTCCAGGACAAAGGAGCCAGACATGGCACGCGAGTGTATTCTACTGAACACCAACAAGAACCGACAAGGAGCAGACATCTTCATCCTGCAGTTCACAGACCAGAGATGACCCAGGAACCAAAATGCGGTGTGAATAGAAGCCTAACGTCCTCACTCCTTCTCAGGGAGCAGAGGAGGGAAGACCACCCCTCCCCGCCATTACAGGAGATCTCCATGTTTGATACTGAGAAAGCTTGGCTGACCTGCTAGCTCAAACACAGGCCTTGGAAGAAAACTAGAGTCATTTAGCAGGTCACAAGATCCTAAAGTGACATGGCAAACTCAACTCCATCCAGGGAAAATTCAGCCAGCTCGGGCCGCCAGCCCCAGGAGTGGGTTTCTTCACTGGGTAATCAGAGCCAGAGGCTGCCCCTCTCTTTAGCAGCATGGACAATCCATTGAAATTCAGTAAACATAAACCCTGAGAGTGGCTCAAGGCTGGGCTCTGTGAGTCTCTCACAAAGACTCCTCAGGGAAAAGCTACTGTTTGCTGAAAGGCCTCAACTCTACCCAGAACCTAGCCTCATCAGAGCATCTACAAACATGAGGAAAAAGCCATCTCCCTCTTTTGTGATACTCAAAGCAGATCTCCCTCCCATTGAACTAGCCAGGGGAGAGGATCACAAAATATTTTGTACAGCATAGCATTTTTCTGCCTGTTCAAACAAACTGCTTAAGAAACCAACTAAGCCACAGGAAAATCAAATACCACAAGCAGACCAGAGACTCCAACAAGAGGCTGGTTATGGACACAAGGGATATAACAGATCTTCCCACCACTCCCAAAAAAAATCAAAGAATTGTTTTTTCTCTGTTTCTTCTTCTTCTTCTTCTTCTTTTTTTTTTTTGGTTCCTTTTATAAAAATATTTTTCTTCTAAAACTTTTTTTTATTTTTAATTTTTACCATTTTGAAAAAACAAATCTATACTAGTAACTTTTTTCTCTTCCTCTTATAATTTTTATTTTAGGGGTATATGTGTGTGTGCGTTTTTCTTCCTTTTTTGCTCTTTCTTTTCAAAAAATATTTTTGTTTTTTGTTTAGCTCTACTGAATGTCTGATTTTTTTTCTTTTTTGCTCATTTTTTTCACCTTTTCTGCTCTTATGCTCTTCTTTGTGTGACTTAATTGTTGTTCTGCACATCCTCAGATATACCCATAGTCGATTATTAGACTTTATCCCCCATTGTGTACACATTTAATTCACAAATTTATTACTCAATTCAAAGCCTCTTAGACTTAATTTATTAACAGTATTACCTCTTTATACCTATATAATATTTTAAGTATTTTTATTTTTAAGGTTTTCATGTCTCCTTTATATCCCTCCCGTTCTCTCATTATACCCACGTTCTTCTCTGAATATTTCATTTTCAATCTGCATATTTTTAATCATTACACTTTTTATTTTTTAATTTTTGCTTTTCTATTTTTTCTTGTCTCTTTTTTCTCTTTCTCTTTCTTCTTTTTTTCTCTCTCTACTTTTATCCTATCCAACCTCTTTCCCACTTTGCGATTAGGACTTAGTTAAGTAAACTCGCCCTGTTCCTTCCCATATTTCTCTTTTCCTATTTTTACCCACATGTCTCCCTAAAACTAATAATTTCTGGTTTTCCAAATTCTACTTTGCGGTTTGTAGCTCATTATTATATAGTTGTTTGATGTTGAATAGGTATATCTGTTGAACTTCACTGTATCTGCAGACTTTTGATTGTGGATCTACAGACTTTGGTTGATGCTTGCCTTAAAATAGTGTGCTAGCACAAAACTGGTGTTACTTTCATCCCAAATGGGCAGACTAAGCCGAAAAAACACAAGAAAAATGGCAAGTCCGGGTAGCTCAAATCCCACTCATGACAATCATGGGACAGGACAGATAATGAATAATCCAGAGAAGAGTTCCCAAATAGCTCTACAAACAATACTGGCAAACATGGTAAATGAAAAGATGGAAAACATACAAAAGGACTCTGTATGAGCGTGATAGAGAGAGAGAGGAAGCAAACGAAAGGTCAATACTGGAAAAGATTGAAAACATACAAAGGAATATATATGAGCATGATAAGGAGAGAGAGGAGGAAAACCAAAGGTTAATACCAGAATATCATGAGTGTGAGGAAGCTACTCTAAAACTGATATAGGAATTGCATGAGCAGCATGAGAACACTCAAAGAGAAAGGCAGAAATAGAGTGAGCAGGCTGAGAACACACAAAGAGAACTTCACGAATGGCATGAAAGTGAGGAAGCTAAGCAAAGAGTAATAAAGGAATTGAGAGAGCAGGATGAGAATACACAAAGATCACTAAAGGGATTCATGGAATTCATTAAGGAAGAGCTGAAGGATGTCAGGGAGACCAAGGAAACAATAAACAATCACGTAAGTGATTTGAGAATAAACACTGAACACCAAATTAAGGAAGTAAAGAAGTCCATACAAGATCTAAAACAAAGTTTCAACGAAGAATTTGAAGCCATCAAAGCTGACCAATTAGAAGGAAAAGAAATGAAAAACCAAGTAGAAAGCCTTGAGAGCAGGTTAGACCATGCAGAAGATCGAATCTCGGGGATTGAAGACAGCCTAGATATTATAGAGAAAGAACATACAACCATCCAAGACAAGTCCAAGAATTATGATAGATCTATCCAACACTTGGAAGACACCATCAGAACTCCTAATCTAAGGATAATGGGTGTAGAGGAGCACCTAGAAACAGAAGTTAATGGTCTAGGAAATTTGTTTAACAGGATCCTAGCAGAGAACATCCCAAACATACAAAAAGATAGGCCTATTCAGATACAAGAAGCTTTTAGAACCCCAAATAGACCAGACCAGAATCTGACATCCCACCATCACATTAAAATCCACATAGGATCAACTCAGACCAAGGAAAAGATCCTTAAAGCTGTCAGGGAGAAAAGGTTAATCACCTATAAAGGGAAACCAATTAGAATCACCTTAGATTTCTCAGCAGAGACAATCAAAGCAAAAAAAGCCTGGAATGATGTATGCCATGCCCTAAAAACAAACAACTATCAACCAAGAATACTGTACCCAGCTAAACCCTCCTTCATAACTGAAGGCCAAATAAAAACCTTCCAGAGCAAAGAAAAAATGAAACAATACATCTCCACCAAACCAGCCCTACAAAAGATTCTTAAAGATGTCCTACACATAGAAAACCAACAAGACCACAATAAAGGCCAAGAAACTGCACCCAAAATGAGAAACAAAGAACCATAGGAAGAACCCAGTTTCGCTGCCCCCAAGAAGGTGGATAACATGGCAGGAACGCCCAAATACCTCTCAGTCCTTTCTCTTAACGTTGAAGGACGGAACTCTCCAATTAAGCGACATAGACTGTCTAGTTGGATAAAAAAAACAAGACTTTTCTATCTGCTGCCTTCAGGAGTCACATCTTGCCCGTAAAAACAAACACATTTTCAATGTTAAAGGTTGGAACAAAATCTACCAAGCAAACGGCCCCCAAAAACAGGCGGGAGTTGGAATCCTAATATCAGATTAAATAGACTTCAAATTAAAATTCGTGAGAAGAGATAAAGAAGGTCGCTACATACTAATTAAGGGATCTCTCTTTCAGGAGGATATTACAATTCTGAATATCTACTCGACAAACATTGGAGCACCCAAATTTATCAAAGAAACACTACTTTCCCTCAAATCCCATATAGATCCAAAGACATTAATTTTTGAGTATTTTAACACACCACTCACCCCACTAGATAGATCAACTCGGCAAAAACTCAACAGAGAGACAGCAGATCTAAACAGCTGCATAGATCAACTAGACTTAACAGACATCTACCGAACATTTCACCCAGCAGCATCAGAATACATGTTTCTCTCAGCAGCACATGGAACGTTTTCTAAAATAGACCACATTTTAGGCCACAAAGCAACCTTGTCTAAATTCAGAAACATTGAAGTTATACCTTGCATCCTCTCTGACCACAAGGGAATAAAATTAGAACTCAACACCAAAAGCCACCAAAGAAAGTCCGGTATCAAATGGAGGCTGAACAACACACTGCTGAATCATGAGTGGGTCATGGAAGAGATTAGAAAGGAAATTAAAATGTTCATGCTATTCAAAAAAAATGAACACACAAACTACCAGCTCCTCTGGACACAGCAAAGGCAGTACTCAGAGGCAAGTTTATAGCTCTGAGCTCCTACATCAACAAATTGGAGAGATCTGAAACAAACAATTTAATGACACATCTAAACCTCCTTGAAAAAGAGCAGCAAGATAAACCCCAATCCAGTAGGCGGAAAGAAATAATTAAAATTAAATCGGAATTAAATGAATTAGAATCCAAAAAAAACTATAGAAAGAATAAACAAAACAAAGAGTTGGTTCTTCGAAAAACTTAACAAAATTGACAGACCCTTAGCAAATCTTAACGTGATAAGAAGAGAACACACCCAAATTAATAAACTCAGAGATGAGAATGGAAACATCACCACAGAAACAACCAATATTCAGAACATTATAAAGGAATACTTCTCAAAACTTTATGCTAATAAGTTTGAAAACTTGACAGAAATGGGCCTTTTCCTAGCAATATTGTCATGCCAAAACTAAACCAAGGTGAGTTAAACCATCTTAACAGGCCCATATCAAGCATTGAAATAGAAACAGCAATAAGAGACCTCCCAGCTAAGAAAAGTCCAGGACCAGATGGTTTTACAACGGAATTTTACAAGGCCTTCAAAGCAGAGCTCACACCAATACTCCTCCAACTCGTCAATGAAATTGAAAGAGAAAGCTGACTACCGAACACATTCTATGAAGCCATCATAACCCTCATCCCAAAACCAGGCAGGGACTCATCAAAGAAAGAGAACTATAGACACATTTCTTTGATGAACATTGATGCACATGGTTATCTCAATAGATGCAGAAAAAGCATTCGACAAGATCCAACACCCCTTCATGATGAAAGTTTTGGAAAGATTAGGCATCCATGGATCATTCCTCAATACAATAAAGGTTATATATGACAAACCTACAGCCAGCATTATACTTAATGGTGAAAAAATAAAACCATTTCCTCTTAACTCAGGAACAAGACAAGGATGTCCATTCTCTCCACTTCTCCTCAATCTAGTATTAGAATGCCTATCTACAGCAATAAGACAAGATGCAGACATAAAGGGGATCCAAATAGGGAAAGAAGAAATACAACTCTCCCTCTTTGCAGATGACATGATCTTGTATTTAAAGAATCCCATAGACACCACTCCCAAATTACTCAAGCTGATTCAAAACTTTGGCAAAGTAGCAGGTTATAAAATTAACCCCCCAAAATCAATGGCTTTTCTGTATGCCAACAATGAGAAAAGTGTGGCTGAAATTAGTAAAGCAACTCCATTTGTAATAGCCCCACAACAAATAAAATACCTAGGAATTAACTTAACCAAAGAAGTGAAGGACCTCTATGATGAAAACTTTAAAATCTTGAAAAAGGAAATCAACACAGAACTTAAAAAATGGCAAAACCTCCCATGCTCCTGGATTGGAAAGATTAACATCGTGAAAATGGCAATACTTCCCAAGGCTATCTACAAATTCAACGCAATATCTATCAAAATTCTAACCTCATTCTTCAAGGAAATAAAAGAGGCAATCCAAAAATTCATGTGGAACAACAAAAGACCCCGAATAGCAAAAACGCTCCTCAACGGAAAGAACACTGCTGGAGGAATATCAATACCAAATTTCAAACTCTACTATAAAGCCATAGTAATCAAAACAGCCTGGTATTGGCATAAGAACAGACCTCAGGACCAATGGAATAGAATTGAAAACCCAGAAATGAACCCACAGATCTATAGCCATCTAATTTTTGATAAGGGAGCTAAAACAAATAGAATGGAAGAAAGCCAGCCTCTTCAGTAAATGGTGTTGGCAAAATTGGTTAACTAGATGTAGAAAACAAAAGCTAGATCCTTATATATCACCCTGCACAAGAATCAACTCCAAATGGATCAAAGACCTCGAAGTCAAAGCAGACACTCTGAAAACATTACAGGATGGAATAGGAGAAACCCTAGGTCTCCTTGGCTCAGGCCGAAATTTTCTGAATAAAGACCCGGAAACAAAACAAATCAAAGAAAGATTGGACAAATGGGATTGCATAAAGTTGCAGAGCTTCTGCATGGCAGAGGACATAGCTAGCAAGATCAATAGAAAGCCCAAGGATTGGGAGAAGATCTTTACTAGCCATACAACGGACAAGGGTCTCATAACTAAAATATACTAGGAACTCAAAAAATTAAATCCCCCAACAACAAATCCTCAAAGAAACAACTGCCCAATAAATAAGTGGGCTAAAAACTTAAAGAGAAACTTCTCTGAAGAATAAAGAAGGATGGCCAATAGACACATGAAAAATGCTCAACATCCCTAGCCATAAAAGAAATGCAAATCAAAGCAACTTTGAGATACTACGTCACTCCAGTTAGAATGGCAAAAATCAAGAACTCTTACAACAACAGATGCTGGAGGGGAAGTGGACAAAAGGGAACCTTACTTCATTATTGGTGGGAATGTAAACTTGTTCAACCACTTTGGAAAGCAGTATGGAGGTTCCTCAAAAGACTTCACATAGAGCTCCCCTATGACCCAGCAATCCCACTTTTGGGCATTTACCCAAATGTTTACAAACAAGACCACACTAAAGCGACCATCACAACTATGTTTATTGCAGCATTATTTACCATAGCTAAGATATGGAACCAACCCAGATGCCCTTCAGTAGATGAATGGATCAAGAAAATGTGATATATATACACAATGGAATTCTATGCCTCCATCAGAAAGAATGACATTGCTCCATTTGTTAGGAAATGGAAAAACTTGGAAAAAATTATATTAAGTGAAGTAAGCCAGGCCCAAAGAAACATAGGTCCCATGGATTCCCTTATTTGCAATATCTAGTATATGTATGAGTCAAGCGGAAAAAGTCAGATAATGTGATGTTAGGAAAATGAACCCTTAGATATGTATTTTAATGTTTTTTTTTCTTTCATGCATGTGTTTCTAACTCATTTATAATATTATTTCTTTGTTGCTTTGTATGTCTCTCCCCCACAGTATAATCCCCGTTTTCAATATATTTGATGTCAGTATAACTTGTGGAGGAGATGGTTAAAAACAAGCCATTTAAGGATTCAGGTGGACCTGTTGCAACAATGAGAAGTACAAATTGTCATGTCAAAAACGAGCTTTACAATGTAGGTGGGGGGTTGAGGGGGGAGGCTGGGAAGGGAGGTGAAGGGTAAACAAAGGAGGAGGCTGCAATGCTTGGTAAGAAATGTGTGCATTATCCTGCCCATGTAATTGTAACCCCTCTGTAGTATTTTCACAAATAAAATAAAATAAATAAAAAATAAAAAAATAAAGAAGAAACAAGAAATCTCTTTTTAAAAATTATTAAAAAAAAGAAAATTAAAAGGGAATACTTCTCAAAAATTTATGCTAATAAGTTTGAGAACTTGGCAGAAATGGGGACCTTTTTCTAGCAAATATTGACATGCCAAAACTTAACCAAGATGAGTGAAACCATCCTTAAAGGTCCAGACCAGCATTGAAATAGAGACCTCCCATCTAAGAAAAATCCAGGACCAGATGGTTTTACAGCAGAATTCTACCAGGCCTTCAAAGCAGAGCTCACACCAATACTCCTCCAATTCTCCAATGAAATTGAAAGAGAAAGTTCACTACCAAACACATTCTATGAAGCCATCATATCCCTCATCCCAAATCCAGTCAGGGACTCATCAAGAAAGAGGACTACAGACACATTTCTTTGATGAACATTGATGTAAAACTTCTCAACAAAATTTTAGCCAATCCACTTCAACAGTTCATCCAAAAAATCATACACCATGATCAAACAGGATTCATTTCAGGGATGCAAAGCTGCTTCAAAATACGCAAATCAATTAACATAATTCATCACATCAATAGGAGCAAGGTTAAGAACCACATGGTTATCTCAATCGATGCAGAGAAAGCATTTGAGAAGATCCTGCACCCCTTTATGATGAAGATTTTGGAAAAATTAAGAATCCATGAACATTCCTTAATACAATAATAATACAGCATTATACTTAATATTGAAAAACTAAAGCCATTTCCTCTTAACTGAGATACAAGACAAGGACGTCCACTCTCTCCACTTCTCTTCAACCTAGTATTAGAATGCCTAGCTACAGCAACAAGATAAGATGCAAACATAAAAGGGATCCAAACAGCGTAAGGAGAAGTAAAATACTCCCTCTTTGCAAATGACATGATCTTGTATTTCAAGAATCCCATAGACTCCACTCCCAAATTACTCAGGCTAATTCAAAATTTGGCAAAGTAGCAGGGTATAAAATTAACCCTCAAAAATCAATGGCTTTTCTGAATGCCAAAAATGAGGAAAGTGTGGCTGAATGTAGGAAAGCAACTCCATTCGTAATAGCCCCACAAAACATAAAATACATAGGAATTAACTTAAGCAAAGAAGTGAAGGACCTCTATGATGAAAACCTTAAAAACTTGAAAAAGGAAATCAAAACAGAACTTAGAAAGTGGCAAAAACTCCCATGCTCCTGGACTGGAATGATCAGCATCGTGAAAATGGCAATACTTCCCAAGGCTATCTACAAATTCAATGCGATACCCATCAAAATTCAAAACTCATTCCTCAAGGAAATAGAAGAGGCAATCCAAAAATTCATATGGAACAATAAAAGACCAAAAATAGCAAAAATGATCCTCAACAGAGAGAACACTGCTGGAGGAATATCAATACCAAATTTCAAACTCTACTATAAAGCCATAGTAATCAAAACACCTTGGTACTGGCACAAGAACAGACTTCAGGACCAATGGAATAGAATTGAAAACCCAGAAATGAACCTACAGACCTATAGCCATCTAATTTTTGATAAGGGAGCTAAAAAAAATAGAATAGAAGAAAGACAACCTCTTCAGTAAATGGTGCTGGCAAAATTGGTTAACAATTTGGAGAAAACTAAACCAAGATCCTTATACATCACCCAACACCAGAATCAACTCCAAATGGATCAAAGACCTCAGAGTCAAAGCAGACACTATGAAAACTTTAAAGGATGAAATAGGAGAAACCGTAGGTCTCCTTGGCGCAGGCCGAAATTTTCTTTTAATAGAGACCCAGAAACACAACAAATCAAATAAAGGTTGGACAAATGTGATTTCATGAAGTTGCAGAGTTTCTGCATGGCAAATGACATAGCTAGCAAGATCAATAGAAAGCCCACAAATTAGGAGAAGATCTTCACTAGCAATACAACAGAGAAGGATCTCATATCTAAAATATACTTGGAATTAAAAAAAATTAAATCCTCCAACAACAAATCCTCAAAGAAACAATTGCCCGATATATAAGTGGGCTAAATATTTAAAGAGAAACTTCTCTGAAGAGGAAAGAAGAATGGCAAATAGACACATGAAGAAAAGCTCAACCTCCCTAGCAATAACAGAAATGCAAATCAAAACAACATTGATATAACACCTCACACCAGTTAGAATTGCTAAAATAAAGAACTCTATTAACAACAGATGCTGGAGGGGATGTGGACAGAAGTGAACTTACTTCATTTTGGGTGGGAGTGTAAACTTGTTCAACCACTTTGGAAAGTAGTATGGAGGTTCCTCAAAAGACTCCACATAGATCTCCCCTATGGCCCATTAATTCCACTTTGGAACATTTACCCAAATGTTTACAAACAAGACCACACTAAAGCTACCAGCACAACTATGTTTATTGCAGCATTATTTACTACAGCTAAGATAGGGAACCAATCCAGATTCCCCTCAGTAGATGAATGGATCAAGAAAATGTGGTATATATACACAATGTAATTCTATGCCTCCATCAGAAAGAATGACATTGCCCCATTTGTTAGGAAATGGAAAGGCTTGGAAAAAATTATATTTAGTGAAGCAAGACAGGCACAAAGAAATATAGGTCCGTTGGTTTCCTTTATTTGCAATATCTAGTATATGTCTGAGTCAAGCAGAAAAGGTCAGATAAGGTGATGTTAGGGAAATGAACCCTAAGATATGTATTCAACTGTTTCTTTTTCTTTCATGATATTGTTCCTAACACATTTATAAGATTATTTCTTTGTTGCTTTGTATGCTCCTCTCCCACAGTATAACCCCTGCTTTCACTGTATTTGATGTCAGTATAATTTGTGGAGGGGAAGGGGAAAAACCAGTCGTTTAAATAGGGATACAGGTGGACCCAAAGCCACAATGAGAAGTACAAGTCGTTATGTCGAAAAAGAACTTTACAACTTTGGTGGGTGTGTATGTGGAATATTGGGTGGGAGGTGAGGGTGGAGGATGTAATGGGATGGGAAGGGGTAACAAAGGAGGAGGGTACAATGCTTGAAAATAAATGTACTCATTATCTTGCCCATATCATTGTAACCCCTCTGTACAGTACTTTCACAATAAAAAATAAAAATTAAAAAATTACTATGATACTTCTTCATAACTATTATAACTCATCGAAAAAAAATCAAAGGAACCAGGTGTGGTGGTAAAGACTTGTAATTCCAAGCGTTTAGGAGGTTGGATTTAAGTCTAAAGCAACACTGGGGGGTATTGCAGAGAGTGAAAATCTGCCCTTTATTACCTTTTGAACAAAAGCTAAGAATGTTGATGAGAGTGTGGAGAAAAGGAAATTTTCTACACTCTTGGTCAAAATAGAGGTTAGTAGAAAATAGTCGAAAATAGTATGCAGTTTTCCAAAGAGGCTGTGATCTGATGATTGTGGTTCAAAGCCAGCCTCGGCAGGAAAGTCTGTGAAAATCTTACCTCCAATAAACACTCAGAAAACCAGAAGTGATGCTGTGGCTCAAGTGGTAGAGCACTAGCTGAGAAACTGAGGGACATCACCCAGTCCCAGAGTTTAAGCTCCACGACCGACAAAAAAAAAAAAAGAAAGAAAGAAAGAAAAAGAAAAAAAAGAAAAATAAATGCAAAGTTGAAATATCATCTGACCCACCAATCATGTGATTATTTCTCTCTGGGTGACTCGTAAATATTCTGTAGTTCATTGTCATTCACATTATTCACAACAGCCAAGATATAAAGCGAAGTTCAGTGTTCAACTATACACTAATAAAGCAACTGTGGTACATGCACAATCATGATTTTCTGTTTCATCCTTAAAATAGCAAAAGACTTCTCGCATTAGCCACAACTTACAATAACCTGAAAAATGTATTCTAATTGAAGAATAATGTTATCCTCTGCTCTTTGTAAACACACACACACACATACTCTCTCTCTCTCTCTTAAAAACCTCAAATATTAAGAGAGAAATCTTTTTAAAAAGTAAAGCAAAGTGGAATTGCTGGGCATTTAGGTCACAATGTAGAAGATAGTAGATATACAGGATGACCAGGTATAGAGTTGTGATGTACCGTATGAGGATACAGGGGACAACACTGGCTTTACATAGGAATGAAGCTAAGTAAGTAGGAGTTGTTCTTCCTAGTAGGGATTGCTTTTTTAGTTGTTTTTCCTTCAGTAATGGTTTGGATGAATGTAATTCTTTAAATACCTGCTTGTTTGCAGAAATTATAACAAACAATATAGCAATAATGATGCATGCTCAACATAGAACAAAATGTCAAATTAAAATGCATGAGATTATCCTTGATGTAAACTAATTATTACAAATAAAGGAAACCATAGGACCTATGTTTCTTTAAGTCTGGCTTACTTCACTTAATATGATTTTGTCCAAGATCTTCCATTTCCTTACAAATGAAGTGATATCTTTCTTTCTAATATAAACATAGTATTCCATGTGTGTGTATCTGTGTGTGTGTCCCATTTTCTTGATCCATTCATCTACTGAGGGCCATCTGGGTTGATTTCTTATCTTATCTCTGTTGAATACTACTGTGATAAAGATAATTGTTCTGGTAGCTTTAGTGTGGCCTTGTTTTGGGTCTCCTAGTTAAATGCCCAGAAGTGGGATTACTGGGTAATAGAGGAGCATTATTGTGTACATCAAGTATAATCTTTGTAGATGAGCAGAATAGCTCAATAGCTAAGTACATATCAGCATATAAGGTGATTCCATGTGAAATGAACTACAAGACATGTTCTTTGTTGGTGTTCTTAATGTTCTAGGTGAATTCTTTTTATCCTTTGTTTTTTCCCACCTATGCATTATCCCCTGTAGTCACTGTATTTTGATTTTGATACCCTGGGTATTGTAAATATGTTGATATGAACTATGGAATGGTAAGGGAAAAAACAAAATGGTGAGACAAAGGACAGAGGGGGAACCTATGCAACAGTGGTATTCACAAGACAATATGTTAGAAATAATCTTGGGGGTGTTGGGAGTGAAGAGGGAGAAAAATTGGAGAAGGGATGACAAGTTTGAAAAGAAATGAGTTCATTAACTTACTTTTATAGCTAAAGCCCCACTGTACATTACCTTGACAATAAAATATAAATATAAATAAAATAAAATATATGAAAGCAGCAACACAGGAGATGGGAGAGGGGAAATACTGTATGTAGTAGAGTAAAGTAGAACAGTTTGGAGAGCAGTAATTTTATATTAACATAGCAAGTAATAAACTAGCATACAGATTTTCAGCCTCATGTCAGTCACTAAAAAGGAAAACAGAATGCAAAATCAGCAAACCCATAGAGATAAAATAGAATACTAAGCAAGGTGAAGAGATGACTTGGACCAAGAATAACAAATGTCACAATTAGGAAAAAATAACAAACTGGTAAGTTTAAAAAATATTACCCATAATTCTATTAAATGTTGTTTACATCACAATTAGTTAGAACTATAATTCAAATCACAGTTTAATAGTATATCATATTAATAGTAAGTTACTTACTATTGATTTCTTAATATTGAATGTTTAATATAAAATTTTAACAAAAGAATAATGTGAAACTAACTTTAATGATACATTTCATGAATTGTAAATTTGAGAAGCTTTAGAATTTAAACAAATAATTTATCATTATTGTTTCATTTCTGTGAATTAATGTAATAATTCAAAGTGTATTCTACACCTAGCACTCATTTAACATCAAATAATAAATTATGTCTCATAATAATTTATTGCACATAATAACTCTTGGCATTAGGTAGAAGTGTTCAGCATTGTGGAAAAATTCACACCACACTATACACGAGGGTATGACTCCTCTCAACTAGCTTAAATTGTGGAAATTTTATTTTTACATACATGTTAAATTCCTGTCTAGATGGTATCTATATAAATATATATAATTATATACATGAGGAATATTTCAGATGATACTTAAAAGTCATATTCATTAAATAAATTTTTATTATTTTGTACAAAATAAATATTTATAGACAGACTGAATTTATGAATAGATGATGGTGTATGAGTGCCAGATTATATGTATTGAGGCTTATTTTATATTCCTTACGTTTCTATAATTGGATTTAATTTTCCATAATGGGTTAAATGTATTATATTGGATATATGAAAGTAAACTGTATATTTATTCCATTAATACTTTGCCACTTGTCTAATTCCAATATAATTTATCCATGTGTTTGAAGTAATGAGAATAACAACAAATATAAGCAAGATAAATCAGTCTGAAGTAGACAAGTATTTTCACCTTTGTTTTGATAGTTGGTCCTCTTTTACACTACAGAATATGCTTGTGAAAATATGCTCCAGGCTGGCCACAACTGCAGAATATTATGGTTTGATCTATCATAAGAGAAAGAAGGAAGGGCAAACTTCCTTCCAAAAGTCTGCTCTCAGGGATGTGATCTGCTTTATGGTAGTGACTTGGAAATGAACATTTTTTTTACAGTAAGCCTTGAAAAACCATCTGATAGACCATTTCTGTAAGTGGATTATTACAGAGGATTATTGATGTCTTTGCAAGGATGCCAGATTGCTTCATTTTGAGAGAATTAAAATAGGAATTTAGTTAGTTAGGCCAAGGGATGACTGGGGCCCAGAGAACCTACTACGTTGAATAGTAATCCTAGACCTTTAAAACAACACACACACACACACACACACACACACACACACACACACACACACACACACACACAAATCAACCAAACAAAAAAACCTCCAGTTAGCACAGCCAGTGAGGGCTGATATAACAGCCTACATGAAGGCAGGCAAAAAACAGAAGGTGAGAGCCATTTAGCTGATAACTAACATATTTTTGATGAGGCAGACTGAAATGAGACTCCAGAGAGAGAGAGAGTCAGAAAGACTGATCAGAGAGAACTAAAATTGGTCACACAAAGATTGGAAAGTAGAATTCCTTGTAGAACAAATAAATCATAGAAAGCTTATGCATGTAAAAACAAGACAGAAATCAACTCCAAATGGATCAAAGACCTCAGAGTCAAAGAAGACACTCTGAAAACATTACAGGATGGAATAGGAGAAACCCTAGGTCTCCTAGGCACAGGTCAAAATTTTCTTAATAGAGACCCGGAAACAAAACAAATCAAAGAAAGGTTGGACAAATGGGATTACATGAAGTTGCAGAGATTCTGCATGGCAAAGGACATAGCTAGCAAGTTCAATAGAAAGCCCACGGTTGGGAGAAGATCTTCACTAGCCATACAACGGACAAGGGTCTCATATCTAAAATATACTTGGAACTAAAAATATTAATTCCCCAAACAACAAATCTTCAAAGAAACAACTACCCAATAAATAAGTGGGCTAAAGACTTAAAGAGAAACTTCTCTGAAGAAGAAAGAAGGATGGCAAATAGACACACGAAGAAATGCTCAGCCTCCCTAGCCCTAAAAGAAATGCAAATCAAAACAACATTAAGATACCACCTCACCCCAATTAGAATGGCAAAAATCAAGAATTCTAATAACAACAGATCCTGGAGGGGATGTGTACAGAAGGGAACATTACTTCATTGTGGGTGGGAGTGTAAACTTGGTCAACCATTTTGGAAAGCAGTATGGAGGTTCCTCAAAAGACTCCACATAGAGCTCCCCAATGACCCAGCAATCCCACTTTTGGGCATTTACCCAAATGTTTACAAACAAGACCACACTAAAGCAACCAGCACAACTATGTTTATTGCAGCATTATTTACCATAGCTAAGATGTGGAACCAACCCAGATGCCCTTCAGTAGATGAATGGATCAAGAAAATGTGGTATATATACACAATGTAATTCTGTGCCTCTATCAGAAAGAATGACATTGCACCATTTGTTAGGAAATGGAAAGGCTTGGAAAAATTATATTAAGGGAATTAAGCCAAGCCCAAGGAAACATAGGTCCCATGGTTTCCCTTATTTGCAGTATCTAGTATATGTCTGAGTCAAGCAGAAAAGGTCAGATAAGGTTATGTTAGGAAAATGAACCCTAAGATATGTATTCAAATTTTTTTTCTGTCATGCCTTTGGTTCTAACACATTTATAAGATTATTTCTTTGTTGCTTTGTATGTCTCTCCCCCACAGTATAACCCCTGCTTTCACTGTATTGGATGTCGGTATAATTTGTGGAGGGGAAGGGGAAAAACAAGTCGTTTCAATAAGGATACAGGTGGACCCATTGCAACAATGAGATGTACAAATTTTCATGTCAAAAACGATCTTTACAACTTTGGGGGGGGTATTGGGGGTGTGGGGTGAGGCTGGGAAGGGATTGGAAGGGGAAACAAAGGAGGAGGTTACAATGCTTGATAAGAAATATACTCATTATCTTTCCCATGTAATTGTAACTCCTCTGTACAGTATTTTCACAATAAAAAATATAAATTTAAAAAACAAAAACAAGACAGAAGACCAAATTCCAGAAATGCGTATTTTCTTAGGGGTCATCTTAATCAATTATCAATAGAAATCTTTGAATTCTTAAATATTTGACCACATTTGGGAGATGGTTGAAGAGAAAGAAAATGTCACCACTCTGTTAGGAGTTCCAATATCACAATATGAATTAATCAAGCACAAATTTGTAAGAAAAAGTGAAAACAATTATTCCAACTGAGGGATTCGTTTGTTTTGCTGTAACAGTTCTTGATTTAGGTGCTAGCAATTACCATTCAATTGATCCAGTCCCACAGCTGAGTTGATATTGACTGCAGTATTCCCACATGAAGGAAAAGAAGAAATTTACAAAAGTCTGATGAATTGAGTTGAAAGTGTTGTAATATGGATATCTGAGATTTAGACACAGATGAAGAGGTGGATTTTCTTTTCTAAAAATCTCCCATTTTTAGTCTGGTGCCAGTGGCTCACAGCTGTAATCCTAGCTGCTGAGGAAGTTGAGATCTGAGGATGGTGGTTCAAAGCCAGCCTGGGCAGGAACATCCCTGAGACTCTTATCTCTTTTAACCACCAGAAAACCAGAAGTGGCACTGTTGCTCGAGAGGTAGAGCACTCAACTTGAGTTGAATAGCTGAGGGACAGTGCCCAAGCCCAGGTTTCAAGCCACTCGACCACAACTACAAAAATCCCCCCTTTCTTGGACTGCCTACATTTTATCCTAACATTCAACAAATAAGCCATTTTATCACCCACTACCTTTAAGTCCTAACCTAGATACTGAAAATAAAATGATTTGGTATCTTTTGTCAAAAGATTCATATTTGAGGAAACAAATACCATTAATAGTAACTTTTTTTCCAGTCCTTGAACTCTGGGCCTGGGCCCTGAACATGGGTATGCTGGTAGCTTTCATGCGAGCTTGTTGTTATTTTTTGGATTACTGCCGTTGAGGGAATTACTGGATCTTAAGGGAGATCTACATTTAGTCTTTTCGGGAAATTCCATACTGCATTCCAGAGTGGTTGAACAAGTTTAATTTCCACCAACAGTGTAATAGAGTTCCCAATTGGCTACATCCATGCCAGCATTTGCTATTGTTTGTTTTCTTGATAATGGCCATTCTAACTGGGATGAGGTAGAATCTGTCTTTTTACTTGTAGAATTGTGGGCACCTTCTATCTATCATAAATGAATGAATCCATGAAACCTATATTGTTCTGAGCCTGCATTCCTTTCTCTTTTCTTTTAGTATAATTTTTTCAAGCCTTTCAGTTTCCTTAATACTGGTGAAAAGTCATCCTTTCTCATGGGGGAGTGGAATTCCAGTGTGTGTGTGTGTGTGTGTGTGTGTGTGTGTGTGTGTGTGTGTGTGTGTGTGTATGATGACTATAGGCCCATGAGTTTATTTGTAAGCCTTCTGTTTTATGTGTAATTTTGTAATTGCATATTAAATTTTGGTTACTTTCTCTAATGCATTGAAATATATTGTTGGGATTTTCATGTGTATTGCATTGGCAATTATTTGGGGACAATATTGCATTTTTCTCCATGTTAACTCTTCCAACCTGGAGCATTGAAAGACTTTCCATTTCCTTGAATCTCCTTCAATTTCCCTTTTTATACTTTTAAAATTTTCACAGTAGAGGCCCTTCACATTTTTAGGTAAATTAATTAATTCCTTGTTTTGTTGTTATTGTTGTTGTTTTGTTTAGATTTGATTTTATTTTGAGACTAATACATATGAGGTTGTTTTTTTGGATTTAAACCTGGATCTTCCCATTGTTGGTAACACAGAAATAATACTGATTCTTGTGGTTTTTATACCCTGCTACATTACTGAAAGTTAGCATCACCTTTACTAACTTGAGGGAGGAAGCTATAGCGTCCTTTAAATACAGGATCATTACATATGAGAAAAGGGATAGTTTTAGTTCCCCTATTTGGATCTCCTTTATGTTTTTCTCTTGCCTATTGTTCTTGCTAGAAAGTCCACAACCATTTTAAAGAGTAGTAGAGAGAGTGGACATCCTTGTCTCATTCCTGATTTTAATGTCTTCATGCTTCCACCATTTGGTAAATGCTAATTATCTCTGTCACATACATACTGAGGAATGTTCCATGTATTCCTAGTTTCTCAGACCTTTTAATCATAAAGGGCTATTGGAGGTTCTTAAAAGCTATTTCTACATCCGTATAGACTATTATGTATTTCTTGTCCTTGCTTCTGCTGATGGTTTGTATTATGTTTATTGACAAGTATATTGAATCCAATTTTATCCTAGGATGAATCCTCTTTGATCGTACCATATAATTTTTTTTTGTTAATTGCTGAAATTGTTAGGTGAGAATTTTATTAAAAAGCATCAATGCTTACCAAAGAGTTGGGTTAATAGTTCTCTTTCTTTGGTGAGTCCCTATGTGATTTGGGGAAGAGTCTAATTCTAGCTTCAAAGAATGTGTTTGATAATTCCATTTTCCTTTCTATTCCATTGAAGAGATAGGTCTGAGTATTGTAAGTTCTTTTCAGGCCTTAATTTCATGGTAAATTAATTCAGTCCTAGATTTTTCTGGAATGGATAGTGGTTTATTGCATTTCATTTTCATTACTTCTTAGGTGTAACTACTTGGTTCAGATTGTGTATAGGAAAGCATCAATTTCTCCAGGATTCTCCAGGCGATTGGCATAAGGTTTTCAAAGTACTCTCTTATAACATTCTCAATTTTGCTTATATCTGTTGTGTTGTCTTATTTTTACCTCTAATTTTCTCTCTTTGGGTGAGTTCTCTTATTGTTTTTGGTGGGATTTTATATTATGAAGGTGATATATAGAGAGATGGGTTACATTTACATAAGTAATGAGTTTTTTTTTAACAGTGCTATCCCTCCCTCAGTTTTTCCTGCTTCCCCCAACCCTGACATCCCCCTCCCCCAAAGTAGTGAAGTTCATTTTTAACATAGTGTCTACTGTATATCACTGGTGCTTTGGTTGATCTTTGTCCCACCATTTCTGTGATTTCCCTTCCCTTCCCCAAATCAGATTAACATGTATAAGACAAAGGGTTGAGAAAACAAAAACAGTTACTACAGAGAGTAAATCAAAGGGTGAAAACTAAATAGAAATAAGTAAAAAGAGTTAACTATACAATCATCTTTTATCCATTTTTTGGAGCTCCTTTCGATAAGCATCATTTTTATATGGTGATATTCATATTGCTATTGAGCTATTGTAAATAGCCTAGACATATTCTAGTTTTTCCAAATGAGTGAAAACCTGTAGCCTATGATTCTTTGGGTCTGGCTTGTTTGACTTATTATGTTTTCCAAGTAGTTCCATTTCCTTACAAATGGGGCAATGTCATTCATTCTGATGAATAATGTTTTGTTGTGAATATATACGACATTTTCTTGATCCATCATTGCTGGGTCATGGGGAGCTCTATTGAGGAACCTCTATATTTCTTTACAGAATATTTGAACAAATTTACATTTCCATCAGTAGTGTAATAATGTTCCTTTTTGGCCACATCCCCACAAGCCCAGTATGTTATTATTAGTTTTCTTCATCATGGTCATTCTAACTGGGGTGAAGTGAATTCTCAATGTTTCTTTGATTTGCATTTCTTTTATGGCTAGATGTTGCATATTTCTTCATGTGTCTATTGGCCATGCATATTTCTTCTTCAGAGAAGTCTCTCTTTAAATCTTTAGCCCACTTATTAAGAGGGTTGTTGGTTCTTTGAGAATTTGTTTTTTTTGGGGGGGTTAACTTTTGGGGCTCTAAATATATTTGAGATATGAGGCCATTGTGTGTTGTAGAGAAAGTAAAGATCTCACAATCTGCTGGCCTTTTATCTATATACCTATATAAGTTCTCTTCTTAGTCAGATTTGGTAAGGGTCTCTCAAGTCTGTTAATTTATTTAAAAAACCAACCCTGATTTTTTGATCTTTTCCATGTTTTATTTTGTCTTTATTTAGTTATTTCTGATTTTTTTATTTGTTTCTGTGTACTACTTTGTGTCTGAGTTTGTTCCTGTTTTCAAGGAGCTTGAGGTGCATAATTAAAATATTCAATTGAGATTTCCCCAGTTGCTTAATGGACATCCTCAGACCTATGTATTTTCCTTGAAATACTGCAAATACCAGAGGAGCTGGTAATTTGTGTGTTCATTTTTGTTAACTTCCAGAAACTTTCAGATTTCTTTTTTTTGGGGGGGGAGGTCCGGTTGTGGGGCCTGAACTCTGAGCCTGGGTGCTGTCCCTCAGCTCTTCAGCTCAAGGCTAGCACTCTACCACTTGAGCCACAGTGCCACTCCCGGCTTTTTTTCTTTGTGCTTATGTGGTGCTGAGGAATCGAACTCAGGGCCTCATGCATGCAAGGCAAGCACTCTAACACTAAGCCACCTTCTCAGCCCCTCAGATTTCTTTTCTAATACCTTCAGTGTCCCATTGTTCATTCAGCAACATGTTGTTCAGTCTTCATGGGTTTGACAATTTTTTATTTGCTTTAGCCATTTAATTCTAAGTTTGTTCTCTTATGATCTGACAAGATATGGGAATTCAATTAATTTTTCTTTGGACAAAATATCCGTGTGACATAGGATATGTTCTATTTTGGAAAATCTTCCATGAGCTGCTGTGAAGAATGTATATACTGACGCTGAATGTATATTCTATACATGTCTGTTAGGACTAGGTGGTCAATGTAGTTATTTAGGTCTGCAGTTTCTTGGTTGAGTTTTTCCTTGGATGACAATGATTTGTTGAGATGTGTTTTTAGGTTAAGTAATATTTGGTTGATGAAGTGGTATGCTCCAGGATTCAGGGTTTTGATATTTAGACTCTACATATCCTACTAATGTAGAGCTGCCATTATCAGTATGTAATGTCTCTTCTAACTAATTTTAATTTGAATTCTATTTTATCTTATGTTAGTAATTCTACTTCAGCCTGTTTAGGGTATCCTCTGCTAGAATTCTGTAATATGTTTCCTATCCATTTTGTTTCCTGCTCTTCTCCTTGATACCTATCTCCCCCATGTTTTATCTTCTAACTGAATCTTGAAGTTCCTGCAAGATCGTTTCTTATTTCTTTGATTGGTTCTAAATGATTATCTCTTCTTTCCTGTTAGACCTATTCAGTCTTTGATGCTTGAGATTACCTTCTATGTAATCTATTCTCTGTGGAGAGATTCTTCATAGTTTTTTATTTATCTGTCTTCAAAACGGTCACTTTATATGGCTTTTATCTTTATTAAGGTTTTGTTTTTGGGCTTTTGTGGACTTTCTTTACATCTTTTCTTTGAATAGTGGGGTTGGGAGTTGGTCTTTTAACTATGTCTTCTCTCATAAGTTTTAACTAGACATCTATTTTTTCCTAGGACTCCCTTGCCTTCTCAGAATTTACTTATCTTTCTCTTTGTAGTCTCCCTGAATTATTTTGCTAATATTTGGTTGGTCTCATCTTGTTCACAAATTTCCTTGTAGAGGTTTTGTATCTTTTCGGTAATCACATTTTTCAGCACTATTTGTAATGTATTTTGAAAACTACCTTCTATGTCCTTGATTGCCTGTTGTAATGCCTGCTTATTTACTGTGTGAATTACACTACCTTGACATCACATTTTTTTGTATTTTTCTGATTGGTTCTGTACATTTGAAGGATGTCGTGGCTTTCATTTAGAGCATCTATGATCTTAATATTTGACTCTCTATGTTCTTGGTTGATTTGCCAGGTGTTGGTATAGACTTCTTTTATGATTTTCTGGAATTAAGTTTTTGTCTAGCCCATTAAGTGTAGGAGGAGAGATCAGTTGTGGTGAGATGTTGTCATGCTAATACTTGTGGTTCCAATGACAGTTTGAGCTGTCCAGTGGTAAGGTGAAGTGTGTCTGTGTTTGGATGTGGCTGTCTCTGTCCCTGAATTTTTTCTCATGTGGCCCTTTTATTTCCACCTGCAGCTCTGCTTTTGAACATGTTCCCCCACCACAGTCACAGCAGTCACCTGACTAGCTGGGTAACTTTTCATAGATTTGTGTTTTTTTGTGATGATAATATAAAATCTTATTATGTATTGTGGATCTATATATAATTATAGCTGACTTGCTTTGACCTTCTAGAAGTGGAGTACCTGCTAGGACTCTAAATCTCTGTTTCATTAGATAGAGCTAGGGTAATTTTCTGTTGTTTCTCTGCCATTATTTTTCCACTTCCTCAGGTTCAGTTTTTATTGTGGAGTTTTTCACCTAATTTTGGGTATGCGATGGTTGTACCAGGTTATTTTCTTTTTTTCTGTTTGTGTTACTTTGAAATAGTGATTTCAGCCTTGTATGAAGAGACAGTAATAACATGAATTGTAAGTTATTACATCGAATGAAAGGGAGCAGACATTTTAACCTATTTGCTATAAATGCATTAATATTAAGCAAAGCTAATAAAAATGATTACTTCTTTACTCTTCAGAGGATGAGTATAGTACTCTTGGATATCTTGTAGGAAAAGAAATTGGACTCATTACAACTGATGCCTTACATTGAAATTACAGGCTAAACTTTCTTTCTTTTCATTTCTTTCATAATAGTATTACAATATCATAATACCTGAATGTTGATTTGTTTTCGTCTGCTATTTTCAATTCCATTCTTCATCCATAAGGAATCCAGGCCTTTGAATGACCAGTTCTTTAAAATACCTATATTGCTTATATTATTTTTTGAATCTCAGTAAAATAAATATGAATTTATGTCTGAGTCTCATCTTTACCTACATTCATGTGAAATGTATGCAGTCTCAAGCAAGGAAACTGACTATTTTACTCTTTTCTGTTATTTAATCTAATCAATAAATCTTTTCTCTTCAGCAATATGTTCTCACCTTTTAGTGTTGATTTTTTCTTTTTTCTTTTTTCTTTTTTTTCTGTTTGTTCTCACCTTTTATATTGCTCCAGTGAACATGACGTATTTTCAGTACTTTTATAGAAATACATTTAAAGTTTTGAACATGGAGACAAGCCCCCTCCATTATTTCTTTAAAGTAAACCCTTTGAGACTCTTTTAGATATAAAAATTAAAAAGTTCAATGCTCAGGTTTATACATGAATACTCTAATGGTTCAGTCAATTAGACACAACAACTACAATACCACAATAAGTCTAAAAGGCACCAAAATATTATTGTTCATGAATTAGAAAATGACTAGTCAAAACAAAGTTTATATTATATTTAAAAGCTAAAAAATGAAAATTACACTCAGATTTACTGTCAATATCCTATTTCCAAGAATACATTTTTCAGCAATCCGGGAAACAAAAAAATAAGGGTTTGTCACAGAATGAAAGATGTAAAAACAGACTGTATTTGCTTAAGATGATAAGTATATGCAAATCATTTTATTTTTTTCAAAGATACTATAAAATTTCATAAGAGGATTTGTGATCAGAAGTGATAGGTAAGCAAAGTAACTGGAAATCTGTATATGGAAATTTTGCTTTCAATAGAGGATGACAAGTTTCACTAAATGAACCTATAGAAGATGATTTTGTATCTGCAACACACATCCAGTATTCTACACTGTAGACATATTCTGATTCTCTTCCCTCAGTTCCTGTTCAATATTCTTCTACTTTCATGTTGGAGATTCATTGTTCCAAGTTCTCTTTGTCAAAAATATTTTTATATATCCTTTAAATGTAAAGGAGTGTTTGGCTGGGGACCCTATTTACGCTTGGTATTTGTTTACCTTTAATGTTTGCCATTTATCATCCCAGGCTCTCCTTTTGACCATATCAGTTAAGAAATCTGTAATTATTCTGACTATGTATCTTTTTTATATAATCAGTCTTTTCTGATGAGAGCTTTAAGCATCCTTTCCTTGATCTCTAATGATCCTCTAATGGATTATAATGTGGTGGTGGGTTGTTCTGTTCTGGTATTCTCCGTTTGGTGTTCTAAAGGCTTCTCTTTTCTGAATGAGCTTATCTCTTTGGATGTTTGACATTTTCTCTGCTAGAATTCTGTAATATGTTTCCCATCCACTTTGTTTCCTGTTCTTCTCCTTCTTGATACCTGTTTCCCCAAGTTTGATGTTCTAACTGTCTTGAACTTCCAGCAAGATCGTTTCTTATTTCTTGGTTTGGTTCTAAATGATTATCTCCTCTTTCCTATTAGACCTATTCTGTCTTTGAGACCTGAGATTATCTTCTATGTCATCTATTCGCTGTGGAGACCTGAGATTATCTTCTATGTCATCTATTCGATGCGGAGACTTTCTACTTTCTTTTTGATTTCCCTGTTTTCTCATTGCTCATATTTTAGGGCTTCTCTCTTTATTAAAACTTTGTTTTATGTTTTGTGTGGACTTTCTTTACATCTTTTCTTTGGGTAAGAGTGTTAGGGGATTTTTTTTAGCTGTGTCTTCTTTCATATCTTTTAACTAGGCATCGTTTTTTCCCTTATACTCCTTTGACTTCTCAGAAATTATTTATCTTTCTGTTTGTAGACTCCATGAATTATTTTGCTAATCTTTGGTTGGTCTCATCTTGTTCACAAATTTCCTTGTAGATGTTTTGTATCTTTTCGTTAATCACATTTTTTAGCAGTATTTGAAATATAATTTGGAAAGTATCTTCTAGGTCCTTGATTGCCTGTTGTAAGGCCTGCTTATTTAGTGTGTGAATTATATTATCTTGACATCCATTTTTTAAATTTCTGATTGGTTCTGTCCACTTGAAGGATGTCTTGGCTTTCATTTGGGAGATCTATGATCTTAAAAGGTGACTATCTATGTTCTTGTGGATTTGCCAGGTTTTGGTTTGGTCTTCTATTTTCCTTTGTTTTTCTGGAATTAGGTTTTTGTAGACAGCAGTTGTGGTGAGATGTTGTCATGTTAATAAATACTTGAAGTTCTTGCTGGGAAGGTGGTTCAGTGGTATAGCGCTTGCCTTGCATGCCTGAGGCCCTGGGATTGATTCCTCAGCACCACATGAACAAAAAGAAAAAAGCCCGAAGTGGTAGAGCGCTAGCCTTGAGCTGAAGAGCTGAGGGACAGCACCCAGGCCCAGAGTTCATGCCCCTCGACGGGACCCAAAAAAAAAAAAAATGTGGTTCCAATGACAGTTTGAACTGTCCAGTGGTAAGGTGAATTATGTCTGTGTTTGGATGTGGCTGTCACTGTTCCTGCTTTTTGCCCATGTGGCCCTTTTATTTCCACACTGTATCTCTGCTTTTGAACATGTTGCCTAACACAGTCACAGTAGTCACATGAATGGCTGGGTAATTTTCATAAATAGCTGTTTTCTTGTGAAGACAGTATAAAAAACTTCTTTTCAATTGCATATCTATATATAATTATAGCTGGCTTGGCTTGGTTTGATCCATTAGAAGTAGACTTTGTATAGGACTCTAAATCTCTGTTTCATTAGATAGAGCTAGGGTAATTTTCTGTTGTTATTCTGCCATTGTTTTTCCACTTCCTCAGGTTCAGTTTTTATTGTGGAGTTTTTCACCTAATTTAGGGTATGTGATGGTTGTACCAGGTTATTTTCTTTTTTCTGCTTGTGTTACTATAAAATAGTGATTTCAGGCTTGTATGAAGAGACAGTAATAATATGAAATGTATGTTATTACATCGAATGAAACGGAGCAGACATTTTAACCTATTTGCTACAATTAAATTAATATTAAGCAAAGCTAATGAAAATAATTACTTCTTTACTCTTCAGAGGATGAATATAGTACTCTTGGATATCTTGTAGGAAAAAGACTTTAAACTCATTACAACTGATGCCTTACATTGAAACTACAGGCTAAATTTTCTCCTTCAGCAGGCAAAAGCTTCATTTCTTTCATTTCTTTATTATAATATCATAATACCTGCATGTTGATTTGTTTTCCTCTGCTATTTTCAATTCTATTCTTCATCCATTAGGTATGTAGGGCTTTGAATCACCAATTTCTTAAAATACCTATGTAGCTTATATTGTGATTTAACTCTCAGTAATATAAATATGAATTTATCTCTGAGTCTCATCTTGAGCTATATTAATATGAAATTTATGCAGTCTCAAGCAAGAAATGTGACTAATTTACTCTTTTCTATTTTTTAATGAATAAATCTTTTCTCTTTTGGAATATGTTCGCATCTTTTATATTTCTCCAGTGAACATCATTACTTTTATAAAAATAAATATAAAGTTTAGACATGAAGACAACCCCCCCTCCATTATCAGTTTAAAGTAAATCTTTGGGGACTCTTTTATATATAAAATTTTAAAAGTTCAACGCTCAGGTTTATACATGAATAATCCAATGCGTCAGTCAATTAGGCAAAAGAACTACCATACCACATTAACTCTCAATTTACTTAAAGCCACCAAAATAGTGTGCATGAACATCACTCATTTTTCGAAAGTGACTGGTCAAAACATAATTTATATTATATTGGAAAGATAAAAAATCAAAATTACACCCAGATTTGCTGTCAGTAAAAAAAAAGAAATGTATTAAATGTTAATTAAAGATGAACTTATTTCAGGTTCTAGGAAAAAAGGAAAAGCTGGGATAATAGAAGTACAATGTATTTCATAATATCAGAATAACTGTAATAATCCACTTACAGAAATGGTCTATCAAGATGGCTTTTCAAGGTTGACTGTGAAAAATGTTCATTTCCAAGTCACCACCATAAAGCAGATCACATCCCTGGGGGCAAACTTTTGGAAGGAAGGTTCCCCTTCCTTCCTTCTCTTTTGATAAATCAAACCATAATATTTCTACAGTTGTGACCAGCCTGGAACACATTTTCCCAAGAATATTCTGTAGTGTAAAGAGGACCAACTATCAAAACAAAGGTGAAAATTCTTTTCTACTACAGAATGACTTATCTGGCTTATATTTTTTGTTATTTTCATTACTTCAAACACATGGATTATTTATATTGGGATTAGACAAGTGTCAAAGTATTAATGGAATAAACATTCAGTTTACTTTCATATATCCAATATAATACAATTAACCCCTTATGGAAAATTAACTCCAACTGTAGAAACAATGTCAGGAATATAAAATAAGCCTCAATACCTATAATCTGGCACATATAAACCAGCATCTACTCAGAAATTCAGTCGCTCTATAAATATTTATTTGGTACAAAATAATAAATATTTAATTAATGAATATGACTTTTGTCATCTGAAATACTCCTCGTGACAATAATTGTGTATAATTGTATAGATGTCACCTACACAGGAATTTAACATGCATTTAGAAATCAATTTTCCACAATTTAAGCTAGATGAGAGGAGTAATATCCTCGTGTATTGTGTGGTGTGAATTTTACCACAGTGCTGAACCCTTCCACCTAATACCAAGAGTCATGTGCAATAATTTATTTCATGTTAAGATGAGTGCTAAGTGTAGAATACAATTTGAATTATTACAATAATTCACAGAAATGAAACAATAATGATATGTTATTTGTTTAGATTCTAATGCTATTCAATTTTACAATTCATGAAATATATTATTAAAATTAGTTTCACTTTCTTCTTTTCTATAGCTGGCTATTTAAACATTACATATTACATATTACATATTAAACATTCAATATTAAGAAATAAAAAATGAGTAACTTATTATTAAAATGATATATTATTAAATTGTGATTTAAATTATAGTGCTAACAAATTGTGTTGAAAACAACATTTAATAGAATTATGGGTAATATTTTTTAAACTCAGCGGCTTGTTATTTGTTTCCTAATTGTGTCATTTGTTATTACTGGCCCAAGTCATCTCTTCACCTCGGTTAGTTTTCTATTTCATCTCTATTGGTTTGCTGATTGTGCATTTTGTTTTCCCTTTTTAATGGCTGACATGAGGCTGAAAATCTGTATGCTAGGTTATTACTTCTTATGTAAAAGTAAAATTACTGATCTCCACAGCTGTTGCCCGCACTCATATCTCCTGTACTGCTGCTCACATATATTTTATTTTATTTTTTATTTAAATTGTATTGTCAAGATAAAGTACGGGAGGGGGGGTTAGTTACATAAGTAAGGTAATGAATTCATTTCTTTTATAACTTGTTACCCCTTCTCCAATTTTTCTCCCTCCATCCCAATGCCCCCCCCAAAGATTATTTCCAACATTTTGTTTTGTGAGTATCACAGTTGTTTAGGTTACCCATTTGTCCTTTGTCTCACCATTTTGTTTTTTCTATTTCCTTTCCCAAGTTCAGATCAACATAATTACAACACACAGGGCATCAAAATCCAATACAGTGACTTCAGGCGATAAACCATAGGTGGGGAAAACACAAATAAAACAAAAATAAAAACAAATCCCATAGTACATTAAGAACAACAACAAAGAACATGTATTGGAGTTTATTTCACTTGGAATCACCTTATAGTGTCATACGTACATAGCTTTGAGCTAATCTGCTCATCTACTATGGTTATCCTTGATGTACACAATAATGCTCCCCTATTACCCAGTAATCTCACTTCTGGGCATTTAACAACGTGACCACAAACAAGGCTACACTAAAGCTACCAGCACAATTATGCTTATTACAGTAGTATTTACCCTAGCTAAGATATGGAATCAACTCAGATGCCCCTCAGTAGCTGAATGGATCAAGAAAATGACACACACACACACACACACACAACAGAGAGATATACATACATGCACTACTATGCTTCCAGGGCTGGAGAAGTGGCTCAGTGGGAGAGCACTTGCTTTGCATTCCTGTGTCCCTGGATTCAATTCCTCTGCACCACATAAGCAAAAAGAAAAAAAGCCAGAAGTGGCGCTGTGGCTCAAGTGGTAGAGTGCTAACCTTGAGCTGAAGAGCTGAGGGAAAGTGCCCAGGCCCAGAGTTCAGGCCCCACGACTGGACACACACACACACACACACACACACACACACACACACACATACACACACAAAATCCAATGTTTCCATCAGAAAGAAAGCTACCATCTCATTTTTGAGGAAATGGAAGATCTTGGAAATAAATCATATTAAGTGAAGTAAGCCAGACTTAAAGAAACATAGGTCCCATGGTTTCTTTTATTTGTAATAATTAGTTTACATCAAGGATAATCTCATGTAGTTTAATTTGACATTTTGTTCTATATTGAGCATGCAACATTATTGCTATATTGTTTGTTATTATTTCTACAAATAGGCAGGAATATTTAAAGAATTACGTTCATCTTATCCATTACTGAAGGAAGAACAAATAAAAGAGCAACCCCTACTCGGAAAAACAACTCCTACTAATTTAGCTTCATTCCTATGTAAGGCCAGTGTTGTCCCCTGTATCCTCATGTTGTACATTACGACTCTATACCGGTTCAACCAGTATATCTACTATCTTCTACATTGTGACCTAAATGCCACAGTAATTCCACTTTATTTTACTTTTTAAAAAATTTCTCTCTTAATGTTTGAGGTTGGTGTGTGTGTGTGTGTGTGTGTGTGTGTGTGTGTGTGTGTGTGTGTGTTTACAAAGATCAGAGTACATTATTTTTCTTCATTTAGAATACATCTTTCAGGTCATTGTAAGTTGTGGCTAATGGCATAAGTATCTTGCTATTTTAAGAATGAAACAGAGAAAGATATTTGTGCATGTATCACGGTTGCTTTATTAGTCTGTAGTTGAACACTGAACTTCGATTTATATATTGGCTGTTGTTGTGAATGATGTGAATAACAATGAACTACAAATATATTTGAGTTACCCAGAGAGAAATAATCACATGATTGGTGGGGCAGATGATATTTTAACTTTGGAGTTCTATAGAAAACTGCATATTACTTTCTGCAAGGAGAACACTAATCTGTATTTTGAAGAAGAGTGTAGAAAATCTCCTTTTCTCCACACTCTCACCAAGATTATTACCTTTGTTAAAAGGTAATAAAGTGCCGGTTTTTGCTATGTGCAGTACCCCAGACTGGCCTTAGACTTATCCAACCTCCTAAATGCTTGGAATTAAAATCTTTTGCCACCACACCTGATTCCTTTGATCTTTTTGATAAAAGTTATAGTAGTTATGAAGTAGTATCATAGTAATTTTGAATTACATTTCTCTAATGACTTCTGCTCACAAAACATTAAGCCAGCATAGGAGTTGTATTAAACAACTTTGTAAACTTACTGGCGATTTTTCAGGGCTTTAAGAAGAATATGTCTATTCAGATCTTTTGTCCATTTTTAATCTAGTTTCTTGTTAATCTCATCTTTAATCTCTCTATACAAAATCAATAATTAATTCAAAGTAGTAGAAAGGAAAAATATTAAGCAACTCCTATCATTTTCAATTATCAATAGCATGATATTTCTTAATCATTTTCTGTTGACGCTTGAGACTATATAACTCAATTTAGTCAGACTTTTTACAAGGCTGTATGTGTTTTATTTATTTTACATTGATTGTTCTTTCCAAAGCCTGTGTGTCTAATTTCCCTTGGTTTCTTTCAGTCTCAATTAGTTGAGGTGTCAAATGAAGAATAAATGGAAGGAAGCAAACAAAAAAATAATATAGTTCAGCTCATCTGATGATACCTCTACAAGAATGAGGAAAGAGTTGATCCAAGAACCTATGATAGGACATCAAAAAGAGAATTCATTTTTCTAGGTCTTTCTTATCTTTGTGATGTAATTTAAATAATGTAAAACACAATTTACTACTAAGATACTTTTATGTTTTATCAGTTTTGCACATTTTCATATGGACTTCACCTCAGTCTACAACATTCCTTCATCATTCTGTCCCTGATATTTTTACACACACAAGACATAAGATAACCAGTTTGATTTACAGCATGAGAAGTTATCCACCTGGCTTCCTTGGAAGCAGAGCATGGTCAATAGATAACATTACTTCTGATTGCTCACTACATGTAATGGTTTCTGTAATACTTATCGCATTCTTTTTAGTATTTTAAAAACTTCTGGCTAAACTCAAACTCATTCATAGACGTTTGTGTTAAGTATTTCACAAGTTTTATTTCCCTTAATTCTTAAGATAACATTTTCTATAAAACTAATGTTATTACCATTTTAGTGTTTGGAAAAATTGTAATTAAAGGCAGTAAGTGCATGGCTCAATCACACACTTTGAGCAAAGAAATGAGTCAAAGTTTCCAAAAGTCTTTCAGCAATACACAAAAGGTAGGTAAAATCTCTCCATTCTCTTACACTCTCAATTCAATATTCATATTTCCAAGAAATAATAGCATAGCAATTATTGCCCATGGTGATAGTTTTCTGTTACATTTGGTCTTCAACACAGATTGTGTTGGTGACATTGGGTTATCATGCACAGAGCTGAGCCTATAAGAGAAAAATTTCTTCAGTCCCATAGTTCCTGTTTCCTTTTTAAAAAGTACTAAAACTTTTAAATATTTTCACTTATTGTGTTAAGAATCCAAAAAAACGAAAAGAAATTGCATATAATCACTCCAAAATGCTTTAAAAATAAATGATAAAACAGGACCCCGTGAAGTAAACTTTCTTCTACTTTTAAAATTATTCTAAAAGACTTGCGCTGGTTGGTCACATCTGTAAACCTAACTATTCGCCATATCAACACTGAAGCTAGAGATCTGTGGATAACAGTTGGAAACCAATGAGGGAAAAATAAATTCATAGGATTATTTTTCAAAAATTTCAATGAATTAGCAACAGGTCAGGAATGGAGATGTAGCTCATATAGTAGCTCACCAATCTAGAGAGGAAAGGCCTAGCAAGACTTTGAAGCCCTGATTTCAAACTCTGAGCACACCAACATACATGCAATTGGATGAGAACACACGCTCTTGCACACACACACACACACACACATTCAAAATACCTTCATATTAGTGTTTTGCATCAATTTCTTTGTTAACAATATTATATGAGTAAAATAAAGGAAATAAACTCTTCCATCTCAGAACATGTTATATGTTTTCTATTGTAAAATTCTGTACACAGGGGTCACATTTACATGAGCAAGGTAATGAGTAAATTTCCTAACATGCATTGTTACCTCTTCCTTTATGTTCCCCTACCATCCCTTCCCTCCCACCTCTACAAGCACACTCCCCTCCCTAAGTACACTTCCCCTGCCTAAATTGTAAAGTTCATTTTTCATCATAGTGTCTTGTGCATCTCATTGTTATAATGGGTCAACCTGTATCCCTATTTAAGCATCTTGTTTTTTTCCTTTCCCTCCCCAAATTAGAGGAACGTATATACAAGATGTGGGCGCACCAACTTCAAATACAGTGCAAACGGGTTATAGCATGGGGGAGGAACATATAAAGAAACAAAAAAAAAAAAACACATCACCTGTTATAAGTACGTTAGAATCAATAACAAGCAAGAGAAAAACACACGTGTGTTCCTATCTTGGGTTTGATTTGCCTAATCTGGTCATATGTGCAAAGCTTTTAACCTTTTCTGCTTATCTCAGACATGAAATAGTTATTAAAAATTAAGGAAAACATAGGGCCTATGTTTCTTTGGATCTGGCTTACATCACTTAATATTTTTTTTCAAGTCTTTCCATTTTCTAACAAATTGGGCGATGCCATTATTTCTGATGGAGGCAAAGAATTCCATTGGTATAAATACCACATTTTCTTGATCCATTCATCTACTGAGGGGCATCTGGGTTGGTTTCAGATCTTAGCGATGGTAAATAATGCTGCAGTAAACATAGTTGTGCTGGTAGCTTTAGTGTGGTCTTGTTTGTGATCATCTGGGTAAATGCACAAAAGTGGGATTCCTGGGTCATAGGGGAGCTCTATGTGGAGTCTTTTGAGGAACCTCCATAGTACTTTCCAAACGGTTGAATAAGTATACACTCCCACCAAGAATGCAGTACAGTTCTCTTGTGGCTACATCCCCTCCAGCATCTGTTGTATGGAATGGTTCAGGAATTTGCCTGTCATCCTTTCTCAGGGGCCATTCTAATCTTCTCTGTATTGTTCCAATGTTAGAGTACTTGATGCTGAATTGAGCATAGAACATTTTTTATATATAAAGTGTAATTTATTTTCTTAAACTAGACAATTCAACAAAAAGTAAGCTCAAAAGAATTGCCATGAAATTTTAGAACCATGTACTTCTTACATAAGCACACATTTAAGAATAAAGACTGACATGTCAAAAACAAAATAATTCCAGATATTTGTTGTTCAAGAGATGTGTAAGAGGAGGAATTCAATTATTTTATACAAGGCACCTGTCATAATGAACACTGAAGCAAGTGTTAAGGTTTTAAGTTGTAATGTTTTAAACATATTTAATTTTGGGAATTTGCTTATATATGCCAAAACTAGGACTGTTTGGCAGGACATAAATTTTTTTGGGGGTGGGAGTCTGTGAGTGGGGCCTGAACTCTGGGACTGGGCGCTGTCCCTCAGCTCTTCAGCTCAAAGCTACTGCTCTACCACTTGAACCAACGTGCCAGTTCCAACTTTTTTCTTTTTGCTTATGTGGTGCTGAGGAATCGAACCCAGGGCTTCATGCATGCAAGGCAAGCACTTTACCACTGAGCCACCTACCCAGCCCCAGGTCATAAAATTTTTTGATAAAGTATTTAAGATTTATGGTAGCAGACATATGCTACTAAGTATGTACATTTCAGAGTTTATACAAATTTTACTAATGAGAAGTTGCAAAGTCTTTGTGTAAAGGAGCAGAATAAAGAGTTAAGACTTTTAACTACATAGTTTCTATTAAAAATATAGGGCTTCCTTATTTTAGATGTTAGTGAGGAACAAATGATGATATAAGCCATATACAAATGATGAGATGAGCCATAAATAGTAATCTTAATGGGTAACTTTAAAGACTGCTCATAGCCTTTAAAACTCTTGTTGAACATCATAATCTTAGGCAGTTTTAAATGTACAGGAATATGAGAAAATAGTAAAATCTAATACGTAGTACCCTTCAAATACTGAAAACACTGGTAATTGTTTTGTTTTTCATTTTATTAATCATTAATATTTAATTATTGGGTTTTCTTATTTGTAGCATTGTTTTCCTTGTTGTAATATAATACAACTTTTTGTAAGTCATCATTATGAAGTACTTGGAGAAGGTTACTGGGATGGCCAAACCATTTTTTATAGGTGCATGTGAATTTATGAAGACGAAAATTAAGAACAAAATATTTATTTAAAAAGTTATGAAGTAGAGTCTGAATCAGGAATGTTGATAAATGTCCACACCTAAAATCTTACCCAGAGGCTGAAGCAGTGATTTTAAAGAGTTGAGGCCACAAAAGTGAGAGACTCTGTTTAGTTTTGTTTTATATTTTGATTTTGCTGGTAATGGGGCTTGAACTCTGGGCCCTAGGTGCTGTCCCTCAGCTCAAGGCTAGTGCTACCACTTGAGCCACAACACCACTTCCATCTTTTTCTCCTTATGTGGTGCTGAGAAATCAAATCTAGGGCCTCATGCATGCAAGGCAAGCACTCTAACACTGAGCCACCTTCAAAGCACCTGACAGAATGTTTTTTAAAAAATCAATTTATCCAACATTTGCTTTCTGCTTTGGGTTATGTTATTAAATATATGAATACCTTTTTATATCATTGTGAATTGTCATACTTCAGAATTTATACTAACTTCAACCACTTTATCCTTTTCAAAGTCATGAAATAGCTCAGAGTTTGCTTCCATGAAGATTGTTTTTACATTTAAAACTTCTCCTGAGACATTTTTATTTTTAACAAAATAACTTTATATTTCATTTTGATGGGTTATCATACATCAAATACCTTCAAATGTATATGTAGAGTCTAAAGACAGCAGTATGAATATTCTCATACTGCTCTTGTTTATCTGTTATGCACTTTCAGTATTGTGATATTTCTCTTTCTCTTTCACTCTCCCATTTCCTCTCTTTCTCTTTCATGCTCCATGTCTGCTGCTCTTCTATGGTGAAAACTTTAAAAACTTGAAAAAGGAAATCAAAACAGAACTTAGAAAATGGGAAAAACTCCCATGCTCCTGGATTGGAAAGATTAACATCGTGAAAATGGCAATACTTCCCAAGGCTATCTACAAATTTAATGCGAAACCTATCAAAATTCCAACCTCATTCTTCAAGGAAATAGAAGAGGCAATCCAAAAATTCATATGGAATAATAAAAGACCCCGAATATCAAAAACGCTCCTCAATGGAAAGAACACTGCTGGAGGAATATCAATACCAAATTTCAAACTCTACTATAAAGCCATAGTAATCAAAATAGCTTGGTACTGGCACAAGAACAGACTTCAGGACCAATGGCATAGAATTGAAAACCCAGAAATGAACCTAAAGACCTATAGTCATCTAATCTTTGATAAGGGAGCTAAAAAAATAGAATGGAAGAAAGACAGCCTCTTCAGTAAATGGTGCTGTCAAAATTGCTTAACTACTTGTAGAAAACTAAAGCTAGATCCTTATATATCACCCTGCACCAGAATCAACTCCAAATGGATCAAAGACCTCGGAGTCAAAGCAGACACTCTGAAAACATTACAGGATGGAATAGGAGAAACTCTAGGTCTCCTTGGCTCTGGCCGAAATTTTCTGAATAGAGACCCGGGAACACAACAAATCAATGAAAGGTTGGACAAATGGGATTGCATGAAGTTGCAGAGCTTCTGCACGGCAAAGGACATAGCTAGCAAGATCAATAGAAAGCCCACAGATTGGGAGAAGATCTTCACTAGCCATAAAACGGACAAGGGTCTCATATCTAAAATATACTTGGAACTCAAAAAATTAAATCCCCCAACAATAAATCCTCGAAGAAACAACTGCCCAATAAATAAGTAGGCTAATGACTTAAAGAAGAAAGAAGGATGGCCAATAGACACAGGAAAAAATGCTCAACCTCCCTAGCCATAAAAAAATGCAAATCAAAACAACATTGTCATACCACCTCACCCTAATATGTCCCTCCCCTACAGTATAACCCCTGCTTTCACTATATTTGATGTCGGTATAATTTGTGGAGGGAAAGTGGAAAAACAAGTCGTTTAAATAAGGACACAGGTGGACCTGTTGCAACAATGAGAAGTACAAGTTGTCATGTCAAAATCGAACTTTACAACTTGGGGGGCGGGGAGGAGGGGTGGGAGGAAAGATGCGAAGAGATAGGAAGGGTAAACAAAGGAGGAGGCTACAATGCTTGATAAGAAATGTACTCACCGTCTTGCCCATGTAATTATAAACCCTCTGTACAGTATTTTCACAATAAAAATAAAAAGAATTTCTGCTGGTCTACTATTATCCTTCAGAATCCACTGGTTTTGTGGGAACATGATAGCGACCATCAGTTACCCTTGCATTCTTTAAGAGTTATAACAGTGACTTGATGTTATTCATTTCTATTCTAAATGGCAAAACAACAGATCTAGGAATTCCTTTTCACTTTTACTACTGTTATAAATTTTATCTCATAGGAATCATTGAAACGGATAGGATACTTTTAACCTCTGACCTAAAAGTTCGTTTTCTTTTTTCTTTTACAAACGACCTTTTTCTTTTATTATAAGTAAATACATGTAATGAAAACAATGCTTTCCTGTGGAAAGTAGACCGAATATATTCAGGGATGAAAAACAAGGTAATGGGGGAAATGATTACAAAGGATGCCCATCATAGAGCACGGAACCTCAGAGCAGTTTATCATGTACACTTTGTGAGAATGACAATGTGCTGGGAACTATAGATTAAATCATTGAACAACTGATATAAATATATACACATATATTTATATATGTATATTTATTTTTAAATGCATATATGTGTGTATATGCCCTTATATATGTATACATGCATGTTACTATACACAAAAATACATACATACACACATGTACACATGCACACATGGAGAAAGACACATAGTTACAGACAACACAAGTTTCACTACTTGTTGAATATGCCTTAGACATAAAGTTTGGAATCAAATATGTTGAAGATGTATTTGTCTCTAAAAATTCTTTTACCACTCCTATCTCTTTTTTTAAAGTAATTTATTAATTTATATGATAGTCCTATTCTTACGGCACACTGGAGACAGGTAACTTGCCAAATACATGAAGCAGTTTGTTATGTACTCAATACAAGCTCCACCCCAGTGTAGACCTTGAACTCTGGGCTTAGGCGCTGTCCCTCAGCTCTTCATCTCAAGGCTAGTGCTCTACCACTGGAGCCACAGCACCACTTCCAGCTTTTTCTTTTTATGTGGTGCTGAAGAATTGAACCCAGGCCTCATGCATGCAAAGCAAGAACTCTACCACTGAGCCATCTTCCCAGCATCTCCTCTTATCTCTTCAAATGGGTAGGTTTTGACACATTCGACTTTCAAAATGCAGTACAAGTGATAGCAAGTCAATCGGAAATCTCAGTAAGTAAACGTCATATGGCGTCTACTTGCTCCCCAGGGAATGCTAGTTCTTGTAGACACTCTCAAAAACCAAAGTAGCAGGAAAATACCCTGGTACAGAATAAAGTTATAAGGCTTTAAATGGCATTCTTCCTTGAGTTCTTTTCCAACAGCCAGCATCAATTCTTAAGCAGATGAGTGAGTCCTCAGAAGATTGGAGCTCAGGTCAACATTTAACAAACTCATGTGAAAAGTCCTATGTGAGAAATGCTGACTGAGGTCTTGCTGATTTCATGGTCAAGAAAATAAGACAAAAAGAAAGTATTTTAATGTATTAAAATTTGAGAATAATTTGTAACCTGTCAATAAATGTGTAGAACACAATTATACCAAAATGACAAAAAATGATGTGCATGTGAATTACGTGCTCTTGGACTTGGCGAGTGATCTTAGGTGTGTCTACACAAGTAGAATCAGCACAAATCAATCAGCATTTCTTCATTTAAGATACAAGGAAAGGATACAGGTTGACCCATTGCAACAATGAGATGTACAAGACACTCTATCGGGGGAGGGGGTTGGAGGGAAGAGTTGGGAGGCGTGAAGGGAAGGGATGGTAGGGGAAAAACCAAGGAGGGGGTAAAAATGCTCAATAAGAAATGTACTCATTACCTTACATATGTAACTGTAAACACTCTGCACAGGACATTTACAATAAAAATATGTATTAAAAACATACAAGGAAAACTTCTGTACTTATCGGAAGTTGTATTTGTCACTCAATATCAGTAAGGTATCAGTTTTATGATCACAGGCATATTAAAATTCTGGATGCTCAAATTCTCTACATAAGCACAGTCTATTATTTACATTAGAATCTGCCCACATCCTAGTGCAGTGTAATTGCAATGAAAATTTTTACTACATTCTATGTTTGTAATAAAAATAAAATCATATGCACTATCAACTGATGCAAATTTTTTCAGATAATTTTTTAGTGTGAAAATACTGTAAACAGAGGATGCAATTACATGGGCAAGGAAATGAGTATATTTCTTACCAAGCATTTTTGCCACCTCCTTTGTTTCCCCTTCCCATCCCTTCCCTTCTCACCACCCCGGTCCCTCTCCTCTTTAATCCCCGCCCCCCAGCCAAAGTTGTAATGTTCGTTTTTCCATATAAAGTCTTGTATATCTCATTGTTGCAACACGTCCACCTGTATCCATATATAAACAATTTGTTATTCCCTTTCGCCTCCACAAATTATATTAACATAAACTACAGTGAAAGCAGGGGTTATACCTTGGGGAAGGGACATAAAATGCAAGAAACAAATCATCTTATAAATATGTTAGAAACAATAATAAGAAAAAAAAACCATTTGAATCCTTACCTTAGGGTTCATTTCATCAAACATCTACTTATCTGAACGTTTCTGCTGTCTCAGACATATACTAGGGATTGCAAGTAAGGGAAACCATGAGAACTATGTTTCTTTGGGGTTGTCTTGCTTTACTTAATATATTTTTTCCAATTCTTCCCATTTCCTAACAAATGGAGCAATGTCATTCTTTCTGATGGAGGCATAGAATTCCATTGTGTATATATACCACATTTTCTTGATCCATTCATCTACTGAGGGGCATCTGTGTTGGTTCCATATCTTAGCCATGGTAAATAATGCTGCAATAAACATGGTTGTACTGGTAGCTTTAGTAAGGTCTTATTTGTGATCATTTGGGTAAAAGCCCAAAAGTGGGATTGCTGGGTCATTGGACAGCTCTATGTGGCGTCTTTGAGGAACCTCCATACTAATTTCGAAAGTGGTTGAACAAGTTTACACTCCTACCAACAATGCAGTAAGGTTCCCTTCTGTCCACATCCCCTCCAGCATCTTTTGCAATTATATTTCTTGATTTAGCCATTGGAACTGGGGTGAGGTGATATCACAATGTTGTTTTGATTTGTATTTGTCTTATGGCTAGGGAGGTTGAGCATTTCCTCATGTATCTATTGCCCTTCCTTCTTTCCTCTTCAGTGGGCCTTTAGCCCACTTATTTATTGCCCAGTTGTTTCATTGAACATTTTTTGTTGGGGAATTTAATTTTTTGAGTTCCAGGTATATTTTAGATATGAGACCCTTGATCTTGCTAGCTATGTGTTAGCCATGCAGAAGTTCTGCAATTCCATGCAATCCCATTTTTCCAACCTTTCTTTGATTTGTTGAGTTTCCAGGTCTCTATTAAGAAAATATTGACCTGTGAAAAGGAGACCTAGGGTTTCTCTAATTCCATCCTTTAAAGATTTCAGAGTGTCTGCTTTGACTCCGAGGTATCTGATCAATGTGGAGATGATTCTGGTGCAGGGTGATATATAAGGATCCATCTTTAGTTTTCTACAAATGATTAACCAATTTTTCCAGCACTATTTACTGAAGAGGGTGTCTTTCTTCCATTCTAGTTTTTAGCTCCCTTATTGAAGATTACAGTGCTATAGGTCTGTGGGTTCATTTCTGGGTTTTCAATTCTATTCTAGGTATATTTTAGATATGAGACCCTTGTCCATTGTATGGCTAGTGAAGATCTCCCAATGCGTGGTCTTTCTGTTGATCTTGTTAGCTATACCCTTTGCCATGAAGAAGCTCAGCAATTTCATGCAATCCCATTTGTCCAACCTCTCTTTGATTTGTTGTGTTTCTAGGTTTCTATTAAGAAATTTTAGGCCTGTACCAAGGAGACCTATGATTTCTGCTATTCCATCCTGTAATGTTTTCAGAATGTCTGCTTTGACTCTGAGGTCTTTGATCCATTTGGAGTTGATTCTGGTACAAGGTGTTATGTAAGGATCGAGCTTTAGTTTTCTACAAGTAGTTAACCAGTTTTGCCAGCACCATTTACTGAAGAGGCTGTCTTTCCTCTATTCTAATTTTTTAACTCCCTTATCAAAGATTAGATGGCTTATATGTCTGTAGGTTCCTTTCTGGGTTTTCAGCTCTATTCCATTGGTGCTGAGGTCTGTTCTTGTGCACGTACCAAGCTGTTTTGATTACTATGGATTTATAGTAGAGTTTGAAATTTGGTATTGATATTCCTCCAGCACTGTTCTTTCTGTTAAGGATTGTTTTTGCTATTTGGGGCCTTTAATAGTTCCATGTAAATTTTTGGATTGCCTCTTCTTTTTCCTTGAAGAATGCCGTGGGAACATTGAAAGGCATCACATTGAATTAGTAGATAGCCTTGGGGATTATTGCCATTATCACGATGTAAATCCTTCCAATCCAGGAACATGAGAGGTTTTTCCACTTTCTAATTTCTGTTTGATTTCCCTTTTCACGTTTTTAAATTTTTCTTTTTCCACGTTTTTTAAATTTTTCATTATAGAGGTCCTTCACTTCTTTGGTTAAGTTAATTCCTAGGTATTATTGATTGTGGGACTATTACAAATGGAGTTGCTTTCCTGATTTCAGACTCACTTTTCTCATTGCTGCCATACAGAAAAGCCATTGATCTTTGAGGGTTAATTTTATACCCCATTACTTTGCCAAAATTTAGAATCAGCTTGAGTCATTTGGGTGTGGAGTCCGTGGGATTCATTAAACACAAGCTAATGTCATCTGCAAAGAGGGAGAGTTTTATTTAATCTTTCCCTGTTTGGATCCCTTTATTGCCTCTTTTCTTATTGCTGTAGCTAGTCATTCTATTACTAAATTGAAGTGGAGAGAGTGGACATCCTTGTCTCGTTCCTGAGTTAAGATGAAATGGCTTTAGTTTTTCACCATTAAGTAAAATTCTGGCTGTTTGTCATATACAGCCTTTATTGTATTGAGGAATGTTCCCTGGATTCCTAATTTTTCCAGAACCCTCATCACAAAGGATTGTTGGATCTTGTCAAATGCTTTTTTCTGCATCTATTGAGATAATCATGTGGCTCTTATCCTTGCTCCTGTTGATGTGATGAATTATGTTAATTGATTTGTGTATATTGAACCAGCTTTGCAGCCCTGAAATGAATCTTGTTTGATGGTGGTGTATGAGTTTTTGGATGAATTGTTGAAATTGATTGGCCAGAATTTTGTTGAGAAGTTTTGCATTAATTTTCATCAAAGAAATGGGTCTATAGTTCTCTTTCTTTGATGAGTCCCTGCCTGGTATTGGGATGAGGGTTATGATGGCTTCATAGAATGAGTTCGGTAGTGAACTTTCTATTTCAATTCCATTGAAGAGTTGGAAAAGTATTGGTGTGAGCTCTGCCATGAAGGCTTTATAGAATTCCGCTGTAAAGCTGCTTTTCTGAGATGGGAGGTCTCTTATTACTGTTTCTATTTCAGTGTTTGATATGAGCCAGTTAAGATGGTTTAACTCACCTTGGTTTGTTTCAGCATTTCGATATTGGCTTGGAAAACGTCTATTTCTGCCAGGCACTCTAACTTATTAGCATAATATTTTGAGAAGTATTCTCTTATATTGTTCTGAATCTTGGTTGTTACTGTGGTGATGTTTCCATTCTCATACCTGAGTTTATTTATTTGAGTGTGTTCTCTTCTTTTTCTCATAAGATTTGCTAAGGATCTGTCAATTTTTTTAATTTTTCAAAGTATCAACTCTTTGGTTTTTGGTTCTTACAATTTTTATTTTTGGATTCTAATTCGTTTAATTCTGGTGTAATTTTAATGATTTCTTTCCATCTACTGTATTGTAGCTAGGCGCCAGTGGCTCATGATTGTAACTCTAGCTACTAAAGTGGCTGAGAGCTGAGAATCATGGTTCAAAGCTAGCCTAGGCAGGAAAGTCCATGAGACTCTTACCTCAAATGAGACAAAAGAAAACTGTTAGTTGCTCAAGTGGTAGAGCACTAATCTTGAGCTGAAGAGCTGAGGGGTAGTGTCCAGGTCCAGATTTCAAGTCCCACGACTGACAACAATTAAAAATAAACATTTACAAATAAACAATATTTTGACATAAATGTTAAATATATATTCTAAAAATTTTTAAATCCTCACTGGATATATTAGTTTATATAAATATATAGAAGTGTTTTCTGGTTTTAGTTGTTTTTGAGTCAATTGTGTAAATCAAACATTTCTCATTCAATTCATATGTGTAGTTTTATAAACTTATAGGCCATAGTATAAAATTAGCAGATATGTGATAGACAGTGCTGTTTTAGGTATCTACCTTGGCATTCTAAAATTAAGACTTCTCCCCCAAAATCGATATGCCCTCTAACCTTGTCAGAGGTTTCATCTTATTGGAGCAGAAATGTATCATCGTTTGGAACAACTGTAACATTTTACATGTATTCCACTTAGTTTAACAACCAAAACATTCAAGTCATCTGAACCATGCAAGTAATAACAAAATGTCTTCTGACCTTTTTATTCTCTTAAGAGATGAAAATCTTTAATTATACATTTATTTTTTTTCTGCCTAAGATCCTATATCTTAGGAAGATCTTTTTGTGTAACCCTGTGTTCCTGATAAGAAAACCAGAACAAAGGCAATAATGAAAATAGGCAATGAAAATACTTGAAAGCAGTATTGCCATTTTCACTATATTAAGTCTGCCTATCCAAGAGCATGGGAGGTCTTTCCATTTCCTAGTATCTTGTGTAATTTCTTTCTTTAACTTTTTATAGTTTTATTTATTTTTTTATTGTGAAAATACTGTAAAGAGGGTTTATAATTGCATGGGCAACATAATGAGTACATTTCTTATCAATCATTGTAGACTCCTCCTTTGTTTCCCCTTCCCATCTCTTCCCATGCTTCTCCCGCCCCCCCCCAACCCAATCCTTCTTCCTCCCACCAAAGTTGTAAAGTTTGTATTCGACATAATGACTTGTATATCTCATTGTTACAATAGATCCACCTGTATCCCTATTTAAATAATTTGTTTTTTTCTCTTCCCCTCCACAAATTATATCAACATCAAATACAGTGAAAGCAGGGGTTACACCATGGGGCAGGAACATACAAAGCAACAAAGAACTAATCTTATAAATGTGTTAGAAACAATCACCTGAAAGAAAAAATACATTTGAATGCTTATCTTAGGGTTCATTTCTCTAACATCAACTTATCTGACCTTTCTGCTTGACTCAGAATATACTAGTTTTAGCAAATAAAGGAAATCATGGGACCTAAGTTTCTTTGGGCCTGGGTTACTTCACTTAATATAATTTTTCCAAGTCTTTCCATTTCCTAACAAATGGGGCAATGTCATTCTTTCTGCTGGAGGCACAGAATTCCATTGTGTATATATACCACATTTTTATAGTTTTCATTAAATAGTTCTTTTACATCTTTGGTTAGGTTAATTCTTAAATATTTTATTTTGGGGGAGGTTATTGTGAATGGGGTTGCTCCCTTTCTGCTTGTACATTGTCAGTGTACAGGAAGGCAACTGATTTTATGGGTTGATTTTGTATCCTGCTACTTTGCTGAAGTGATTTATGATTTCTAAGAGTTTGGGAATGGAGTTTTTGTGATCGTGAAGGTATAGTATTTTGTCATCTGTAAAAAGGGATAGTTTAACTTCTTCTTTTCCTATGCGGATCCCTTTAATGTCTTTTTCTTACCTTATTTACCTGGGTAAGGGTTCCAGGACTATTTTGAAGAGGAGTGGAGACAGTGGACATCCTTGCCTTGTTCCTGATTTTAAGAGAATTGGTTTTAGCATTTCCCCATTAAGTATAATATTGGCTATTGGTCTGTCATAAATGGCTTTTATTGTTTTAAGAAATGTTCCTTCTATTCTTATTTTCTCCAGAGCTTTTACCATGAATGAATGTTGAATTTTATCAAAGGCCTTTCCAGTATCTGTGGAGATAATCATGTGGTTCTTGACCTTGACCTTGGCTCTGTTGATGTGTAGGATTACATTTATTGACTTATGTATGTTAAACCATCCCTGCATCTCTGGGATGAAGCCTATCTGATCATAGTGTATGATTTTTATTTTTATGTTTCTGGATTCTGTTAGCTAGAATCCTGTTAAGGATCTTTGCATCAGTGTTCATCAAGGAAATTGGCCTGTAATTCTCTTTTTTGGTTGGGTCTTTGCCTGGTTTGAGGATGAGTGTGATATTGGCTTCGTAGAATGAGTTTGGGATAGCTCCCTCCTTCTCTGTTTCTCTGAAGAGCTTGAGGATTATGGCCATTAGTTCTTCTTTAAAGGTCTTATAGAATTCTGCTGTGAATCCATCTGGTCTTGGGCTTTTTTTGTTGGAAGACTTCTGATTGTTTCTGTATCTCGTTGTAGGATATTGGCTTATTTAATGATTTACTTCTTCTTTGCTTAGTTTGGGCAACTTGTATTTCTCTAAAAATGCATCCATTTCTGCCAGGTTTTCTTACTTTAGAGAGTATAACTTTTGAAAGTAGTCCGTTAAGATTGTTTTAGATATTTTGTGTATGTATTGTGAATTTTCCTATGGCATCCCTAATCCCGTTAATATGGGTTTCCTCTCTTCTTTTTAATTAATCTTGCCAACGGTCCATCAATTTTATTTATTTTTTCAAAGAACCAGTTTTTTCTTTGGGTAATTCTGGCTATGGTTCTACAATTTTCTAATTCATTAATCTCCAGTCTTAGTCTGGTTATCTGGCTCGTTCTAGTAAATTTAGGTTGCATTTTTTTTCATGTTTTTCTAGCTATTTTAATTGCAACATGAGATAATTTACTTGGTCTGTCTCTATTTTCTTGATGTGGGCACTGAGGGCAATAAATTTTCCCCTCAGGACTGCTTTTGATGTGTCCTACAAGTTTCTTTGTGCGGTGTTTTCATTTTCATTGAGTTGTAGGAAATTATTTCTTCTTTGATCTCTTCTGTTACCTAGCCATTGCTTAGAAGTGTGCTGTTCACTTTCCATGTATTAGAATAATTTCTGCTGTATGCTTTGTTATTGAGAACTAGCTTGATTCCACTGTGGTCAGATAGGATAGAGGGGATTAAGTCGATCCCCTTGTATTTGCTTAAGTTCCTTGCATGAACTATGATATGGTCTATTTTGGAGAAAGTTCCATGAGCTGCTAAGAAGAATGTGTACTCTGTTGTTTTAGGGTGAAATACTCGGTAGATGTCAGTTAATTCCGTTGAAGTATGGCCTCACTTAATTCAGTAGCTTCTTTTCCAATCCTCTGTTTGGTAGACCTGTCCTTGGCGAGAGTGGGGTGTTAAAGTCTACTAGTATTATCATATTGGGATCTATTTTATTCTGTAAGTTTGAGAGTATTTGCTTAACATATCTGGGTGCACCAATGTTTGGGGAATGTAAGTTGGTAATATAAGAGGGAACTGTCCTCCTCTTGGGTTGTTCCCTGTATTAATATGTAGTGTCCAGCCTTGTCTTTTTGTATTGATTATAATGAAAAGTTTATCTTCTGAGATATCAGGCTTGCTACACTTGCTTTCTTACTGGGGGCATTTGATTGGTAGATCCTTTTCCAACTCTTTACTCTGAGTTTGTTTGTATGTTTGGCTGAGAGGTGTGTCTCCTGAAGGCAACAGATGGATGGGTCATGTTTTCTAATCCAATCCGCAGTTCTTTTTCTTTTGATTGGCAAATTAAGCCCGTTAATATTAAGAGATAGTATAGAGAGATGCATTTTGATCCCTGTCATTCCCAATTTCCCTCAGTTTTTCTTCTTTCCTTTCCTCCTGTGCTTGCTCAGTTAGATTTCTATTAATTACTGTCTGGGTACATGTCCCTGTTCCTGGTTGCTTTCTTCAGGTTGTGTTCCCACTCTTAGTATTCTTTGTAATGCTGGCTTAATGTTTATGTATTCATTTAGTTTTTATTTGCTATTAAAAATTTTCAGCTCTCCATCGAATGTGAATGCTAGCTTTTCCGAGTATATCAGTCTGGGTTGACAGTTATTGGCTCTCAGGGCTCGTATGGTACTTTCCCAGGCCTTTCTTGCATTCAGTATTTGTGTGGAGAGATCTGCAGTGATTCTAATTTTTTCCCGTTTATTATAGCTCCTTCTTCATTTTTGCTGCATGCAAGATGGTTTCCTTATTATTCAGGTCTATCATTTTTACTATAATGTGTCTAGAAGTGTTTCTCCTGGTGTCTTGCTTGTTAGGTGTTCTATATGCTTCTGTTATGTAGGTAAGATGTTCTTTTTTGAGATGGGGAAAATTTCACTGATTATCTTGTTGAATAGGTGTTGCATTCCCTTGCTTTGATATTCCTCACCTTCGTCCACTCCAATTATACAAAGGTTAAATTTCTTGGCACTATCTGCTTGCTCTTGAATTTCCCTTGGGCATAGTTTAAGTGATGTTTCCATATCTGTCATTGTTTGGTCCAGTTGGTGTATTCTGTCTTCTGTATCTGACACTCTACATTCCATTTCGTTCACTCTGTTAACTGTGGCTTCCATTGTGGTTTGCAAGGAAGAAATGGACTCATTTATGGATTTGGTGTTGGTTCTCAAAGTACTGATCTCACCTCTTAATAAGGTATGTATTGCCTCTATTTTGGCATTTTTCTCACTTCTGAGTGAGGTATGTACTTCCTCTACTTTTGTGTGTACCTCGTGTTTGAGATCCTGCATTTCTTTCGATAGTTTGTCCCCATGTTCTTTAATTTCTGGTCTATTTCTCACTTTATTTTTTGAGTCATTGTCTCCAGCATCCCTTGGATGTAGCTTTTGTCTTTCATTCCTGCTTTGCTCCCACTGGGGCTCTCCCCTGTGTGGCTGCTGGCTATTGGGGATACCTTGCTATCCTGGCTATTAATAAATCTTGTAATTTTTCTCTGTGATTTTCCCATGTGGGTCCAGGATTATTGGAGACTAATCTGAAATTTTGTTTTGGTCAATATGTGTCTGATTTTGCTTGGTTGTTGTTTCTGTGTTGGTAGAGAGAGTTTGTACCTGATTTCGGTTCTGTTGGGGGCCGACCTCCAGCTGCTGGTCTGACCCACATAGGGTTCTCAGCTCTTTGCTGTAGATCACTGGCAGCTCTCGTCATTGGAAGGGTTGAGCAGCCTAGACTGGATGTGCTGGATGAACTCTCTCAGATGCTGGAGTCTGCTATGGGCTCTTGATGGTTTTTTTTTTGTGGAGGAAAGGCTGGTTTTGGGCTTGAACTCTGGGCTTGGGCACTGTACCTCAGATCTTAAGCTCAAGGATGGCATCCTACCATTTGAACCACAGCACCACTTCTGACCCTTTGTGCTTATGTGGTGCTGAGGAATCAGATCCAAGACCTCATGCACCCAACACAAGCATTCTACTGCTGAGCCACCTTACCAGCCTGAGCTCCTGCCTATTATCAGGTCCTGGTGCCCTGTATTGTCTAATAACCTAGAATATATGGGTTGGGTTCTGGTGGGGTTTGGGCTTTTCTTGTCCTGAGCCCCCCTGGTCTTTTTCTCTCACAGGCGTGCTTCCCAGTGGGTGCAGTTCCTTGTTTTCTCCCCTCTGCTGAGGCTTATGCTCAGCTTCTGACTTCAATAGGGAAAGGTTGGTTGTGTTGCTCAGGCACTGGATCCCCAGGCCTGGTCCCGGCCCAAGGCCTGGGGAATGTGGGTTGGAGATATGCTGCTGTGTATCCCACCTAGGTTACACAGCCTGGGGTACACAGTTCAAATTTCTTCCACTGTTGGGTATCTTGACCCAGGGGCGCTGTTCCTGGCTTGGGCATTTAAGCTCCCTTCCAGGGGCGCTCTTGCTGTAGCCTGGTCAGCTGAGTGTGCTACACGGTTTGGTGGAGCTCTCCAACAGTTCCCAGTTTTAGTGGGTCCTGTGGTACAGGTGTTGGGGTAGGAGGTCTGGTTCATGGTCTGGGGATTCCCACCAGCCCTGGTCTCTCTTGAGGGATACAGAGTCCCCTGCGGGGTACTCACCCTGGAGCTAGTTGTTTCTGTGTGATGTAGGTCATTGGTTGCCTTTCCAATCAGAGTTCAGTTGAGGTGTATGTGGGCTGGGCTGGGCTGTGGTAGCTCTGTGTGATTCTCTTCTGTCTCTGCCTAATTTGATGCTGTTTGGGTCTGCACCATGAGATGGGCCTCTAACCTCTGCCCAAGGGGTGGGGGAGGGGCCTCCGTGCAGGTTCTGAGCACTGGGGTTTGTCTGCATTTGCACTCTCCGGATCAGCACCAGTTCCTTGCATGTCTTCTGCTCTGGTGTTCGGTGGGAGTCCCATGTAGTTCTGGGGTTCCTGCCATGGGGTTGAGGGGCTTTGGTGGGATGGAGCCTCTCTGCTCAGATGGAGAGTGAGGGGTGGGATCTTTGTTCAAGCTCCCGGCTAGGAGGTTTCTCCGTTCATCACGATCAGTGGGTCTGACACTAGTACCTCAGGCTGCTTCTGCGCAGGTTATCTGCAGACAAACTCCTGTATCTCTGGGACTTGGACAGCCCCTGCTGGGTGGTCTGGCCATGGCTTGGTGTGCTGCTGCGCGACCAGTAAAGGTTGAGGGAGGAGTCTTCCTGCTCTTCTGTTCTGAAATTCTTCTTTTTCTCTCTTTCTTTTTTATTATTTTCCACCTTCTGTTTTTCTCTGGGTGTTCATCTTTTTGTTGTTGTCAGTCTCTTGGGGAGATTAAGCATCGGAACTTGAACTCTCTTTTGGGTTGGGGAGAGCTGTGGTGTTTCCGTACTGCCCTGTCACCATCTTGGTACCCCTTCTCATCTATTTTTTTATTGTGAAAATACTGTACAGAGGGATTACAATTACATGGGCAAGATAATGAGTACATTTCTTATCAAGCATTGTAGCTCCTCCTTTTTTTCTCCTTCCCATCCCTTCCCATCCTCCTCCAGGAAAGTATGAAATTCTTGATTTGAAGCCTTTTTCTTGATATCCACAACGTGTCATTCTTCCTTTATTAATAGGAGAATTTGGAGAAAGGATTAGAATTCACACTACAAAAAGGAGAAGAGGAAAAGAGAAGGAGAAATCTAGATATTTTGTTCTTCCTCACCTCAATCACAAGGTCTGGATAATGATTATGGATATTAGATACAATGATCTAAAATGATTAAACCCATCTATAGAAAATAGATAACCCCATAAATGATCACATGGAGAATGTTTATTTATAAAAAATTGTAATAATGTCCAACAGGAAATCTTATCTATTTGTTTAGTTCTTGTTTGGTGTTTATTAAATTCTAGTATGCTATAGTCAACTAACATAAAGGTATAAAATATAAGAAACTAACATCTTAATATCATATTCTAACATTAGCTTAATTCTGCTTTTGTTATATGGTGAGGCTGTATTTGAGTTTTGCCTCAATTTCACATGATATATTCTTCCAGTATATAAGTTGAAAGAAGACTCATTTTGAAACTACGCTATTTTTATAGCTAAGGGAAAACAATTCAGCTATTAGACACAGACAATGAGACAGAAATCTTCCCCTAGAAATAGGCTTTCACTACTTCTGGTTCATTTTTGTAAGCTGATGTAAGTCACATGACCCAGCTTGACATTGCAAAGTACAGGTAAATCTCACCAACAGGATGCTGATGCAGGACATAGAGTAATATGACCATATATACAACACTTGAGATAAAGAGGGGGGAAAAAAGAGAACTATAATACAATCAATCATACTCGCTATCACAAATCTCTACAAGAAGGAAGCTATTATGTACCTTTATTTTTAAAACAACTGAGATCTTCAAATCATGTCTTTTATGCTTGGATGTTACAGGAATTAGAGAACATTTTGATACTGAGACAGCATAAAATTTCCAAGAAAGCTGGAGTGAGCATTTCAATACTACCGTTTATTCTCCAAGAAAAGAAACCATTTCATAGACAATACTTTATACTTTCTTACCTAGTGTCTTTGTAACCAGAAATGGATTTTGTTAATATATGTTACTATCCACCAGAATAAATGTTTCATTTCTCTGCATCTTGTGCAGACAGTATAGTCAATTACATGTAAGAGGGAGTTCATCAATAGCACTTTTTAAAAATGCAAAAAATGTGGACAGAGAGCCAATATACATATTTTTCCACCATCACCTTCCACATCCTCCTTCTTCTTTCCTAGGAAACACACTCTATCAATTAAAAAGGCTTAGATATTTGCCTCTTTATCTTGAAAGTGGAAGCAGAATGTTATGGATGTCGGAGATGATGACCAATAGTGTTTTACATAATAATGTCACGTGCATCAGCCCTATGCCTCCTGCTGGCCTTAACACTGTACTTAATTAGTGATGTGATAGGAATGTCAGCCTTACTGGACTTAGTATTGTTTTCCACTTCTTTTTCTACCACCTGGCCTAAATTATAATACATAGTAACGAAATGAAAAAGTAATGCCATCTTAATCAAGTCTAATTGCGAAAATGAGATGTATAAGTGGTTATGTTGAAAAACAAACTTTACAACTTTGGCGGGGGTGGGAGGGGGAGAATCGATGGCAGGGATGGTAAGGGGAAGAGGTGGGCAACAATGATTGCTATGAAATGTACTCATTACCTTGCTCATAAAATTGTAACCCCCTTATGTGGTATTTTCACAATAAAAAAACTTATTAATATAAAAAGGAAAAGAATTTCTTTAGGGCTCTGGGAATGTGGCTTAATGGAACAGTTATTGCTTAGCATGCATCAAACCCTAGGTTTGATTCCTCAGTACCACATAAATAGAAAAAGAAACACTGAAAGTGGAGCTGTGCCTCAATTGGTAAAGTGCTAGCCTGGAGCCAAAACAAACAAACAAACAAACAAAAAACAGTTCCCTGTCCCTGAGTTCAAGTCCCAAGATTGGCAAAAAGTCATTTAGCTAGTAAATGCAAAATAAATAACCCATACTTGGAATATACAATTGATCATTCCAACTGATGCCTAACAATAGTCCGTAATTTATTTTACCTATATTAGATTACTATTATTTAACAAAAGGGCTGGGAAGGTGGCTCAGTGGTATAGATTGCCTTGCACTCATGAGGCCCTGTGTTCGATTCCTCAGCACCACATAAGCAAAAAGAAAAAAGCCAGAAGTGACACTGTGGCTCAAGTGGTAGAGCGCTAGACTTGAGCTGAAGAGCTGATGGACAGCGCCCAAGCCCAGAGTTCAGGCTCCGCGTCCAGACACCCCCCCACCAAAAAACAAAAAAAACCCAAAAAACAAAAAACAATGTTCTGTTAATAGGTCATGGCAATTTAATGCCAAGAATGTGCTTAGATATCAGGTGGAGATTAATCCTGGAAATTCAAATATTCCAGGTTTTGAGCCGTCATTTCTAATCACAATGAGAAGGGTAGTCTATGTGAGATTTGGAAATCTTTTTGGTCAGTTATAGCATCAAAAAGGAATAGACTAATTAATAGTTTTGAGAAAAGAGAAGGAATAACTTCACATGGAAGGAATAAATGATAACTAAGTTATACCACAATCTGTTCTAGGGAACCATTTTTGGTTATTGAAGAACTAGTTATCAACTAGGCTTATTCCTCATTGTCTTTAGCATTCTAATTCCTTAGGCTAGTTCTTAATCTCTGTGTGATAAATGGTATATCCTTCTATGCTGTTCTTTCATTCCTGAACTCCTTTGCTTTCTAAAATCTTCAGTCATTTCTGATACTAAGTCCACATATGCAGACAACAGAGGATGCTAATGTAAGAGTCCCATAACACGAGTCATTAATGTAACAACATGGAAAAGGAGGATATTTTTATTGCTACCTCAATTTTTCTGAAAAGCTGCAATGTCATCATTGATTCAAATTTCCATTGTTTGTCTACATAGTGTCATTAAGTGCACATAAATGCAAATATAAGCTGGATGCTGGTCACTCATGCATATAATCCTACCTACTGAAGAAGTTGAGACTAGAGGATTGTGGTTCAAAGCCAGACTGGCCAGGAAAATCCATGAGACTCTTATCTTTAATTAACCACCAGAAATCCAGAAGTGGTGCTGTACCTAAAGTGGCAGAGCACTCAACTTGAGCGGAAGAGCTGAGGGACAGGGCCCAGCATCAGAGTTAAAGCCCCATGACCACCAAAAACTGCAAATATGACTTCAAGTTTCCCCAAAAGGAACAACAAAGTCAATTGTAATCTTCCCAAACAGAAAAAATAATTCCAAAATGATTCAGTGCACCTACTTTTGCTGAGTTATTTAAGTTATGGCTTCTTTGCTTGACATATTCTCTTCTTTTAAAAATTATCAAATATTAACTTTATTATAAACTTCATCTAATAATTCTTGTTTCAAAAGAGAAGTCCATACAGTTGATGTCACTTGGTTTTCTTACTATCTCAGTTCAAAGTCAACCCAGGCAGGACAGCCTGTTAAACTCTTATCTGTAATTAAGCACTAAAACAGGCAGAATTTGAGTTTTAGCTCAAGCAGTAGAGTAGTAGTTTAGGGGGTAGGTGGGCAGGAAAGACAACTGTATAGGGACAGGGTCCACCTTCTGGTTCAAGCCCCAGAACCAGCACAAAGTAAACAAACAAACAAGAAAATGAAAAACCCACATATTTCCTTAGGACCATCCTTAAAGCACTGGTTTGAGAAGAGGCTCCTTTTGCTGATTATACTCACTGGATCCTGCTTTTTGGAATCCTTATTGCTGTGGAGGACCCAGGACCAGAATAAAGAAATGGATAACTGACTTCTACAACAGGAGAATCATCTCAGGAGAGAAATATCCGTGCATAAGACACTTTAAAATCTCCATGTCTTTGTTTCTTTGCAGTAGAACACTTTTAAAACAAAGTTATTTCCTTTTATTCTATGTTGGCCTTGAAATGGAATATTGTTTCATTTTGTAATACTCCCAACTGGAAGCTTACAGACAAGTTTTATATGAGTAAAGGACACACTCGAAAAGGTAAGGGACAGAGTTTCCTTCAGGCCTTGGATTCTTTTCTTGTACCATAAAAAGGACAGCACAAATTAACTTGAACTTTTTCATTTCTCTATGTTCAATTCCTCTCTTGGGATCAGTTTCCACTTCCAGTAACAGTTCCTTCCACTTAACTCCAGTAACAATCTATGATGCTGCTCCAAGTAAAATTAATATTTTCTGGTTTCATTTAAATAGCACAAGTACATCTTTGGACATGAGGTAACTTGTGTTTCAGAAATAACTTTTTAAAGAGAAAATATGGAATTTAAATCGCTTATAAAACATTATCCATGTACACATGGCCATATAAGATGATGTTAAGTGAATGTACCCCAAGATAGTGACACAACTTGATTTTTCTCTCTTGCTATTGTTTTTAATGTAGTTAACATGTAGTATGTATTTTTTTTGTATCTTGCAAATACATTTTATTAATGTGGGGAAGGGAAGGGAAATAACAAAATGCTGAAACAAGGATACAGTGTGACCCATTGTAACAATGAGTTGTACAAGGCACTATGTCGAAAATGAACTTTACTACTTGAAGAGGGGAGAAGGAAGTTGGGATGGTGGGGAGGAAAGGGATGGCAGGAGAAAAACAAAAGAGGAGGTAACAGTGCTTGATAGATTATGTACTCATTTACTTATTTATGTAACTCTAACCACTATTTACACCATTTTTACAACCAAAAAAAAAATGAAAAAAACTTCCTGGAGTAGTTTAAGTTCAAATTTCCTAATTGCACTGTAATTAAGACCAATTTTAAGTGGGAAGAAGGTTCTCAGAAACATTTCTTTGTGAGTGTGTGTGTTGTGCATTATTTCCCAAGTGTACATAAGTTAACAGTAGGAGAAACAATAGGAATAATACAAGAAAAAGAAGTTTTGTGCTTAAGTTTAATAGTTCAATACACTACAGAAGACTCTACAAATAAGACAACATTGAAACAATAAATTCAAAGCCAGTAAGTAGATCTATGGGAGTGATATAGAGAAAGCATTACTACTAAGTGGAACATGAAGGATGAGGCCACTCTTGTTTTCTACTAGATCTAAATCATGGTAGCTAATCATGAAAATTTGTAATAACATAGTATGGAAGAATAATTCTGTTCACAAAGCAAGTCAGATATAAAAGCATGGACTTAACTGGAAAAAAAAAAGCCATGTTGAGAGAGCAGGAATTATACTAGCAATGAACTGGTGGCTAAGATCACATTTCTTATTCTTTCTTTCTTTTTTTGATGATTGTGGGTCTTAAAACCAAGGCTAGATTTCTACCACTTGAGCCACAGTGTCAATTCCAGTTTTCTGGTGGTTAATTTGAGATAAGTGACTCAGAAAACTTGTTCCTACTGGTGCTGGATTTGAACTGCAATACTCAGGAAGTCCACTAAACTTTTGGCCTGGGTTGTGTTCTCAAGCTTCCTCAGTAGTTAAGAGTTCAGAGGGGAGCCCCTGGTGCCAAGCAGTCAGAGTATTTCTTAAAGCAACTAGACATATATATGACTTAGGCATGTAAACACCTCAAGACAAGAATAAAAGAGCAGTGAAGTATAGAGGACAGGCCCAATTTTAACTAGCTACTTGGAGGCTGAGTAAGATTAGCTAGCTACTCTGGAGGCTGAGATATGAAGACCACTATTCAAAGCCAGTCCAATCATGAAAATACATGCGAGTATCTCCAAAAAGCCAGAAGTGGAACAATGGCTCAAGTGGTAAACCACTATCCTTGGACACAGAAGCTTAGGGATGATGAATGAATAAATGAGCACTTGCACATGCACGTGAGTGTATACACGTGCATGTACACACACACACACACACACATGAGTATTTCAATGCGAAGTTCATTTTTTACCATGCTGTACCCTATTTCCCTGTATTAGTTTACAAATTAACAAAATCAGCTAAGCACCTATTTACATAGAACTCATCATGTTTCTCTAAAGTCAACTCTCTTTTTAGAAGCATGCTTTTATTTGACCCATATGTAAACTATTCAGGAGTTTGATTCTTCTCCCTCAATTCTGTAGAATTAGATGATTGTTTAGCTTCCTCCTAGCAATACAATTTTGTGAAATCTTGCATCAAGCAACGTATTTCTTTCACTAGAACTCAAGCCTCTGTCAAAAAATTAATAATAGTTTTTTCTTCTCTTTGCTTGCATCTGTAGTTTTATTACCTTCATATATTTCATGATCTGTCTGTGCATGACAAAGACTGCTGTGGAAATAAAAAGACCCGTCGCAGCACTTATCATTTATGTACCATCCATAGATATGATGATGTTTAAATATTACTGAAATTGCTTTGGAATAAATCATGTACACCTTGACTATCATGAAAAAGAAGAATTGGTTTCTCAGCACTTTAGGTAAGAACTTGATTGAAAGGAATAAAAGGAAAAGTGAGGAACAACTCAACACATACATTCAAATGAAACAAAACAACCCAAGAAAACAAATTAATTCAGTAGTCAAGAACCTGCAGGAAATGCAAAGACTTAAAAAAAAACATCAGCTATGACAAACTTATGAAAATCCTGACTACATGGGAGTCTACTCTTGTGAGGATAGAGGTTAAAGCCCAGAGTGGACAGAAAGATCTGTACACAATACCATGCACCTGTTATTCAAAATTCCAGGAAGTATAACATAACGTGGACTGAGCCCAAGGTCATACACAAGGATCTGAAAAATAATCAGGATAATTTAGGACTGGGGAAATGACAAAGTGGTAAAAACACCCATTTAGGGGGCACAAGACACTCAATTCAAACTCTAACATTTGGGTATTAAAGTAAAAAGCTATGTTTTTAAATAATTGGAATAATTGTAAGATTTGAGTGGAAAAATGCATTAGAGTGATAGAATGAGCCCATGGTTCAATGCTTTCAACTTAAGTGAAAATATTTTATGGTACTTCAGACAAAACAGAGTTACCTTGCAAATGAGCATGGTTGTGCATTTGGGTGATGGAAATACTTTAATTACAGAGGTGTAAATTAAATAGATTTTATTTGGGTAGATTGTACTTCTTAAACTAAGAACCTGGATGATGTCCCTGAGATTTTTCTCTCAAGGCTACAACTCTACTACTTTGAACCACAGTTCCAATTCTGATTTTCTGTTGGTTGTTTGGTGATAAGATTATCCTGGACATTCTTGCCCAGGATGGCTTCAAACTATGATCGTCAGATCTCAGCCTCCCGAGTAACCAGGATGCCAGGCATGAGCCGTCGATAGTTTTAATAATTTAGTAAATTGTACACTTACTGAAATTATACATTATTATTATAACCTGCATAATATATGTGTGTATGTATATATCAATGCATATGGATAGAAATATTTTAACATATTTTTGTATCTACAGTACATTTATGAAATCATCCATTATAAAATAAAATGGAAACAAAAGTTAATAAGGAGCAAAACAAAGGAAATTATCACATGTTTCTTTTTGTTCAATGGAATACGAATTCGAGAATCAGTTTGGGAAAACCATCTCTACGTTAACAAAATGGATAAGAGCTATTAATTTTAATCCATCTATTTGCCCATGTTGTGCAACCTTACACATGAGTGTCAAAATCAAACCACACTTTTTGCCTTTGCTTTTAACTCACCTGACATAATTTACAGGTTAGATGAAGTAATCAAATAAAGATTAAAATAATATTATGTGAGGTTATGAATTAGAGCTGAACATGATTTTGAATATGATAATAGCTAATTAAGTTGCATATTTCTTACGTTTACTCTGTCATGTCCCTCATTCCCACATTAGGAAAGTATATAGAAGGTTCTCACTAAATTATATGTACAATTATGAAAAAAATGTATTGAAAGAATATGGGCGCAGTGTGGTTTTAGCTTATTGAGACCTGTAGGAGTAAGTGTGTTTTTGAGGACTTGCAATACATTGTGATGAAGATGAAGGGAGGGATGTTCTTATTCTGGAAAACTGGCTAGAGGATTGCTCCCACAAAGGAAGTGATGAATTCTTCCAAAAGGTTACAGTAAAATCACTTTCACAACCATGTTCACTGCTGCACTATTCACTGTAGCCAAGTTACAGAAACAGCCCAGATGCCCTTTGGCAGAGTGATGGTTAGAGAATGTGTGGCACATATACACAATTGGATTGAACCCATCCATTTTGAAGACTGTTACATTATTTGCAACGAAATGAATAGGTCTAAAAATATATTAAGTGAACTAAGTCAGAGCCAGACACACAAAGGACCCATATTCTGTGTCATATTTGGAAGCTAGAAATTTATACAAGTTTACACAAAAATATTAACCAAAGCATGCTATTTGCAGAGGAGTATTTCAAAGGTGTAATTTCTTATAAAATTGAACTTTACTCCAACAAAATGAGGACCAGGAAACTATCACTTGAAATATGTGAGTGGAAGTCAAAAGGAAGGAATAAAGAGAGTTATGGAGGAAGAGAGTGATGGTATAATATTCAATGCAGATAGTATGAAACTAGAAAAAATTAAAGTGGGGTGAGGTTTGGAAGGGTGTGGAAAAGTTATATAAAGATCCATTTTACTTAAAAAAACTGATATGTTGAATGAAAATTCCCTTGTACAAGTATTTAAGATAATAAGAATATAATTAAAACAATGGAGACATCTGATCTTAAATTCTATTTCCATCTCTTTTAAAAAATAAAATTATTTGCTCTATAATTTGATCAGAGGGATGGATTTTGTGGATAGCTAGATCATTGCACATCTGTCTCTCTCTTCCTCTCTCCCTTTCATGGTTCTCATAGGTAATATGATTGCTCCATAAGTATCCTAATTTATTTTGCTTTTATATTTTTGGATGCATCATTTTACTTTCTGCTCTGCCATATCCCAATTCATTTACACAGAAGACATTATTTCCTATTTTCTCATTCTTAGAATAAGCTGCACATGAAGACAACACTGGTCCTCATTTCAGTCTGTACCTTTAAATACGGAGGAAAATCTTTCCTCTGCTCTCTACCAATTTCCTACTCTCCAGTTAGAATAATTTAGAATAGTAAAAATGAAAAAAGAGAAAATAAATAATAGTGAAAAAAATAAACAGATGCAGAAAATTCACCGGATTTTTCTGACCATTTCATCCAATGTGAACTATTGGGGAAATACATGGACAGCAAATTCTCACTGGCACTCAAAGTCTCTGGTTAGGCAATTCTGATGAAGTTGAGGAACAAGGTGAAAAAGTGAGAAATGGTATCAATTGCAAGAAAAAAATGAAATAGTATCCAAGCAAATTTCTTCTTTGTTCTGCTGAAAATAATCGCCTTACTAGAGTGCAGAGACTACTTTCCAAAAAGGCCACTCATATGATTACTAGGGATGACGATGAGTATAACCCTCTTCATGGAGAAGCCAACAGTGGACACTTAGACATTGTCCATGAGGTGGTGGCTCAAGGCAGATATTCATGCAATAACTGCAAATGTCTGGACATCCCTGAACAGTACTTATACATGGAATAATAACAGAGTGGCTTCTTTATTTCATCATAATGCAGATACCAATGGCCAAATTAAAGGCCTCTTGACCCCCTTGCATCTTGCTGCTGGGAATAGATATAGCAAAGATACGCTGGATCTCCTTCTGTTGAACCATTATATCAAGCCATGTCTGAAGCACAACTTGGAAGAAACTGCATTTGATATTGCCAAAAGGGTAAGTATGTATCACTACCTCTTTGAAGTTGTGGAAAGCTGTACAAATTGTTCTCCTAAGTCCTAATGGATCAGTTAAGTTTCTTAAATTTCAAAATTGCCAGTCCATCCTATGTGTCCATAGAAAATATTTTCACAATACAAAGCAACAGCAATACCTTACTTTAAAAGTTCATGGATTCCATGGTATTCTTCCAAGTGAATTGCCTGACTTTGATGTCAAAATATATTCGAGTTGTTTGTATACATCTATAGTGATTTCTATAGAGTTTGTAATTTTTTAAATCAGAAATAATCTTAACTTATCTGTTGAAATGAGTAGTACAGAAACTAAAGATATTTCTGGTGCTTGTCTGAAAAAGTATATTTTAAAATATTTAGTATTCTGTTTGTATAATGTCCATAATCTATTTCATTCTCTCCTAGATATAATACTTTGAATTTGACATTGTTTTATAATACATAGGTTCATTAATAAATGTGTCCTTTCAGATTGCATTCCATATAGAAACATTTTAAGATAAAATGACAATGTTATCTTATTTCAAAAGTTTTGTAAAGGTTATGCTATGTAAAGGCCTTTCTAAAACGGTGAAGATTGAATACACTGATGTCAAACTAACTTTTATTTCTATTAATTACATATATTATTACACTTGTATATTTGTAATCAACTTTTTAATAACTGTTTTTCATTTCTTGCATCTGAAGAATGAAAAATATGGAATACTTCACAAATTTTCATATCATCTTGGTGCAAGAGCCATGTAAATCTCTGTATTGTAATTGAGGTAGACCTGCTGCTGAAGCATGTACTATCCTGTAAATTTAAGTAATTAATGATGCAATCTTAAGACAGGCATAGATCTTTGGTTGCCTATTTGTATCAAGGAAACCTTATTGTTCCCAAAATTGCTATTCATCTTAATTCTGTAAAATTCTGTGTATGGTGGAAAAAACCTATGTTGTTTGTTCGATTGTTTACATTTGCAAGTTTTTGTCAATGATTATTAAATCATTTTCATTTGAAATTTGATCATACGTTGAAGCCTTTATAGATAGGTGCAAAGGTGATTGATTTTCAAGTACTTATTTATTAACTGAGTTAGCCTTGTGGAGCTAATGGATTCAAAGTAAGCCTTGCTTAACAGCTACTTCTAAACATCTGCAGCTTAAAATTTCCCAAATGAGGGCTTGCTGGCACAAATGTCTCCTTGACCCTTTACCCTTGCTCCATGTAGGAACAGCCCACCCAGAATGTCTTACCCTGACAGCATAGATTGTCTTACTGGAGCAAAACTAATCATAGTTACAAGGGATTATAGAGAGACGAACAGTTCAGATAGAACTGTTCGGACTAGAAGGTATTTTTCAAAATATAACTGCTTATTACACCCTACCATTTCAAAAGTAGCTAAAGCCAAGAAGGTGAAAAAATTGTTCATATGCATGATTACCTAATGTCCTGGCCTGTCTACCATCCAACCAGGTAGGAAGTTACACCACTGATTTTCTATCACCAAATATATTCCATAGCTCCAGGAGAAGTCCATATGTTTCTCCTCCTTATTAGGCCTTAAATTGGGAGTGTTTTAATCACAGTGTTTCCTCTTGCCTCTAGGCTGTACATCTCCGAATGGTAAAGCTTTAGTTCTAATTCTATCAAACACTGAGGTAGAGATAATGGAATAATACTTTAAAACAGTTGCCTTTGATACATTAACCATAACAGAACAATGAAAAACATTTTCTTATATTATAGATAATTATATATTTTATATTTATATGTGCTGATTTTATATTTCACACAGTAAATCTTAGTAGAATTAATTGATAATTTGACTAATTTATATTATTCCAATAAATAGATTGGAATATAAATAATCAGGATTAGAATATATATTAGAATATAAAAAGTATCAATGCAATGTTTTTGGTATAAACTTGTGATACCTTCTACGTGTTCTTGGTCTTCTGAATTCACATGGTAAAAAAAATGTTTTCCTCTAATCTATAAGGGATTTTACTCTGCTGTTCTGTTTAATGTTTTAACTCGCTGGTCCCAAATTGTTTTTCTCCATATTTTTGAAACATTCCTACTGATTATACTCAAATTTTGCTGATATGATGTCTAAAAAGTATTATTCTTCCACAGGATCCATGGGTCCTAGGATCCCAGGTCCCAGTTATCCGCATCATCAGATAACAAGGACAAGAGTTCCCACCTACGCCCATGCAACATGCCAAGAGAAAGTCATTGAAGACCCATCTCAATTTCTCATTTCTTATATTTCAGGGCCCCAATTCCTTGAAATGCAGGAATTAGCAGTGAGCAATTGGGAAATGCAAGGCAACTTAAAATGCAAGATGAAATCACAAAATGTGAAAGTACAGTAATTCAAACTTTCAATTTTCAGATGACCATCCCATATGAGTGAAAAAGTCCACAAATGTCACAAGATTATTTGTAATACCCCTCTCTTAATGATTGATGAATGATTTCAGTCAAGTATCAGCAAGCTAAAAAATAGTTCCTGAACGATAGATCCATAATTGGTCTACCAATGCTAGGAATACTTGACATAGAGGTCAAATATAATTCAGAAAAACATTAATTGAGAAGATCTTTAGTGCTTCAAAACACTGGTACTTCAGTAAAACTTGGTTCTGTAGTATAAAAATGTTGTCATTCTCAAACAAATGATAACCTACATTTAATCTGCTGAAAGTATATTCCTTTTCAAATAAGCTTTAAAAAATCACATTTGCCAAAAAAAAAACACTTTACAAGTGATGTTGTTTAGTGTGGTTAATAGTTTTTCAAGTGTAGGGAGCAAGTTACAATAGAGTTGATTTATTTACCCAGCACTAATGCCAAACAAGTTCAACCATTCCTTAAAGTGTATGAATAGTACCCCCCACCATTTGTGTTTTTCAGTAGGTGGCTTCGCAAATTTGTTAAATAGATCAGCCTCCCATATTTCAAACCAAAACATTAGCTAATAAAGTAAATTTCATCACATAATAAGTACATTTTAAAAAGTCATGAATAGTTGCCTTATCATATGGTGTTTTATGTTTTCCCTGTCTAACATAGTAAGAAATACGACTTAAAGAATTGAATATGAGTACTCATCAGAGATTTGACAAACATACAATCTGTCTTCTATTTCTATCATTTTCCTTTACAGTAGTAAATTTTAGTTTTCTTCTTTTGCCAAATCTTATAGGTAGTAGAAAATATTATCCCATGTAAAATAAAATAATCACAAACCATTGTACAAAGCCATTTATAAAAACTGGTAGTTAGGAATGCATTCTAAGCTATTTTTAAACTTTCTTGTTGACTACAGATTAACCTTCCAAATGGATGGCAATGAAATCATGTCTAGGTGCTTCAGGTCTCCAGTCTTGCAAATTGCTACTTCAGATGAATGAATTATGAAAATATAAGCTGACATCAGTTCAAGTATATGCAGAATTGAAACTCCATGGAATGTATATAAACCTTTCAAAGTACTGACAGACAGTTTAACAGAATGACTATCAGGAAGTTGAAATAATGGTAATAATAGTAAAGGAATAATAGTAAAGACATAGGATGAATGAAGAATGGAACAAGGGGCAAGTACAGCTAGAATACCTAATATACACATGTGAGAAAGGAAGTGGTAAATCGGAAATAAATCTTGTAGAAGGGGTTGGTTGAGAAAGATAGAAGGAGTGACTCTGATCCCGGAACATTGGGCAATTAGATGGACATATTTAATTGTAACACACTTTCAGAACCTTTTGAAATTGAGTGAAAAAACACAACAAAAAACAAAAACACACAAAAAGCACAACCAAACATCAATCTCTATAGAGTACGATTATGACCTCTCAAAATTTTAAATAGTTAATGAAGGACAATCTTGGGAAAAGCATACAAAGCTGTTCGAAGTGAGCAATTTTGGGTAGAGGAGGATTTTTAACAGATGTAAATAGATTGTTTAAAGTTATAAATTACCTACATCTGCTGCAAATATTTTCTTCTGTGAGTTCTCTTGGTCTGAACTGGATATTCTAGTCTTGAGCCACATTTGATAGCTTGTGAAGATAGAATGGAAGAAACAAGATCAAGAACCCATTCCCATTACTCCATTGGAGAGGAAACAGTCCTCTACGTTTTCTCTCATTTCTATTGACTAGTTTTACTCGTAAGTTTAAGTCAAGTGATTTGAATTATATATTTCCTTCTTTGTTCTGGCAAAGTAATTGGTCAAAATAATTCACTAAATATTATTAGCCATTTTTTTCTATCATCTGTTTTCTTGTCCAAGTGAGTCCATTAAACTTCTCCCTTCCCCCTTGCCACGGAAACCCAGCATCAATGTTAATGAGGACAATCTCTAATGTAAAACTGTGTCTCCAAAATACCAGTCCAAGAAGCTGTGATCACAAATATTTAGCTATACATTTTTCTTTTTTCTTTTACCTTAAAAGTCTTCTTGTGTCTAAAGTGCCCTCAAAAATAAGTACTCCACCAATTTTTGGAAGAGTCACTTATAACCTCAAAGATATATTTTGCTAACAAGATGCTTAGAGGAAACTGAAGTATACTGCACTTTTATCTTCTCTCTTAAGACTCTCCTTAGATACCATATCAGGAACAGTGAAGTTATTCTTTGCAAAAATATTTCAATAGATTATTTTTTTCTCTTTGTCTTTCATTTGCTCAAAAAGATGTATGGAGAAGAATAGAGTTGAATCACCCATACCTTGGATGACAGTGTCTTTTACAAAAGTACAATGCTCCTATGTCCTATTTCTCTATCCTCCTCTTAGCTCTTGCCTGATTTCCAACTAATCACAAATTCTTAGCTTCAAGTCTAATGAAGGTGAAGGACTATAAGGCCTCCCCCATTGCTACATTGTAGGGCTAGATCTCTGGCAGGAGTTAAGTGTGAAGGACGCACACAAGGAACACACGTTAGGAGAACAGGCTTAAGCAGGTCTGGTTTATTTCTGCACAAGGGTTGGGATTTTATAGCCCCAGGTTTCCCAACCTCCTGAGTCCTTCCCAGCCAATTACTTAGTGGGGAGTTGATGATGGGCACTGCTTGGTGACAGGCACTGATTGGGCCCCCAGGGGCATGTAGGGAGCATGGACAGTTCATGGCTTGCAAGCTAGGCAGACGTGCCTGTGGGTCACGTCTCTATGAGCAGGAAGTATGCTTCAACTGCTACTCTAGCTGACTCAACCAGATCTGACCGGCTCTACCCACAATTTTCCCCTTTTCTATTAAAAGGACCATCATTATGGTGACCCGTTGTTGGAGGCGTTTTTGCCAGGAGTGCAAGCATTTAATAATTCCTAGGAGAGTAAGCCCTACAAGTGCAAGGCCTCCCCAGATGACCAGAGAGGATGGCAAAAACCATTGTTGTAACTTTTAAAGCACATCTTCTAAAAAGGAGGCAGCGGGAATAAGCTGTACGGTGGTCTGGTTTAGGTGGGTAAGATCATGCAGCAAGTTTTGGGTGAAGTTTAAGTACTTAAGGGACCAAGGGTCTTTGATGTAGTTACTAAGTTCAGTGAAATTGGGTGCGGGAGTGGAAAGCTGACAGACAGAAGTAGTCATAGCATTACATAGTCCTCCTTGTTGTAATCAAAGAAACGTAATCTGTTCTTGGAACAAGTCTATTTGTTGTTGGAGCACAAGGAGGCCTCCCTTAAGATGATTGAGGGATGAGCTGGTTTATCTGTTGCATGGTGGACACGCTTTGGGACAGCAATATAGCGGCGGTGGTAGCTGAAGCCTCTGTAGCAATGATCAATCCTAGTGCTCTTTTAGTGCGCGGACGAATCAATTGAACCTGGGAAAACTGAGAGTCATTAGTAGCCAGAACAATAAAGGGGGGAACACGTACCAAACCTGCAAAAGGATAGGAGCCATTGGGTTGCCAGTGATTGCTGAGAGTGCCAGTAGCGGAGGAGTTGTCTCCTAGACAAAAAAAGAACGGGGCTCTAACCACTACCATTCCTGACACCTGGTCATATCCAGATCAGTTACAGAGACGAGTATTGGCCAATAGGAAAGGGGACAAACCGAGGCAGGAATATGATGAGCAAAAGATTGGCATGGGGAGTCCTAGGTCTCCCAATCGTCCTCCTGAAGTCATAAAACTCCTTTAGATTTTGTGGTTTGTGATCTTTTTCAGATTGGTTGTATATAGCTGGGTCTCTACCCTTAAAAGAGTTTTAAAAGAGAAACTATGAAGATGAAGCAGTGGGTGAGGCTTCAATAGACTTGAAGCCAAGAAGCTGTGTTTAATTGGAAATCAGGAAAGAGCTGAGAGGAGGACATACAAGTAGGACACAGAAGCGTTGTCCTTTTGTAACAGACCTTTCTTCCAAGGAATGGGTGATTTACCTCTATTCTTCTCCACACATCTTGGTGAGCAAATGCAAGAACAAGAGAAAAATAATATATTGTAATAATTTTGCAAAGAATAACTTCACTGTTCCTGATATGGTATGTAAGGAGAGTCTTAAGTGAGAAGATAAAAATGGAGTATTTTTTGGTTTCCTCTAAGCATCTTGTTAGCAAAATATATCCTTGAGGTTAGAATTGATTGAAACAAAAAGTGATGGAGTACTTATTTTTCTGGGCAATTTAGACACAAGAAGACTTTCAAGGTAAAGGAAAAATAAAAAAGTTAGCCAAGTATTTGTAATCACAGCTTCTTTGACTGGTTTTCTGGAGACAATTTTTACATTAGATTTGTCCTCATTAACATAGATGTTGTTTCATAGCAACCAAATGCAAGAGGAAAGTTTAATGGACCCGCTTAGTCAATTAAACAGCATAATCAGGAAAATGGCAAATAATCTTTAGTGAATTATTTGACCAATTACTTTGCCAGAATAAAGAAAGAAAATGTAATTCAAAAAGAATTGACCTAAAAGTATGAATAAAATGTAGTGAAGAGAGATGAGAGAAAAAATAGTGGATTGTTTTCTCTACAGTGGAGTAATGGGTTCTTCATCTTGTTTCTTCCATTCCATCTTTCCAACCTATTAATTGTGGTACAGGACTGGGGTATCCAGTTCAGACAAAGAGAACTCATAGAAGAAAGATAATATTTGCACAGATATAGGTGATTTATCACCTTAGATAATCTATTTAAATCTTTTCGGAATCCTCCCCTACACCAAACTGCCCTCTTTGGACATCTTTGTTTGCTTTTACCAAGACTTCCCTCCATTAACTGCTTAAAATTTTTGAGAGGTCATATTCATACTCCCTAGAGAGTGCTGTTTGGTTGTGATTTTTATGTGTTTTTGTGTTTTTTAACTGAATTTCCAAAGGTTGTGCAAGTGTCTTACAATTAAATATGTCCACCTAATTATCCATTGCTCCTGGATCACAGTGACTCCTTCTATCATTCTCAACCACCCCCTTCCCCAAGATTTATTTCCGATTTACCACTTCCTTTCTCAAATGTGTAGATTGAGTATTCTAGCTGTACTTGCCCCTTGTTCCATTTTTCATTCATTCTATGTCTTTACTATTATGCCTGTCTGGTTTCAACTTCCTGATAGTCATTCTGTTAAACTGTCTGTTAATATTTGAAAGGTTTATATACATTCCATGGAGTTTCAATCCTGGATATACTTGAACTGATGTCAGCTTATATTTCCATAATTCATTCATCTGCAATAACAATTTGCAAGACTGGAGACTTGAAACACCTAGACATGATTATATTCTCATTCATTTGAAGATTAATCTTTAGTCAACAAGAAAGTTTAAAAATGGCTTTGAATGTATTCTTAACTACCAGTTTTTATAAAGGGCTTTGTAAAATGATGTGTGATTATTTTATTTTACATGGAATAAGACTTTCTACCTCCTATAAGTTTTGGAAAAAGAAGAAAACCAACATTTACTACTATAGAGGATTTATATGATAGAAATATGATAGAAATAGAAGATAGATTTTGTCACATCTCAGATGAGTACCCATACTCAAGATTTAAAGACATATTTATTACTATGCTAGACAGAGGGAAAACAAAACAGTATATGATAAGGCAAGTATTTATGACTTTGTAAAATGCCCCTTATTAAGTGATGAAATTTACTTTATTAGCTAACGTTTGGGGTTGAAATATGGGAGGCTGATCCATTTAACAAATTTCTGGAAGGCACCTACTGAACAACACAAATGGTACGTGGTACTATTTCTAGATTTTAATGAATGTTTGAACCTGTTTGACATTAGTGCTGGGTAAATAAATCAACTCTATTGTATCTTGCTCCCTACACTTGAAAAACTTGTAATGTCACTAAGTGTCATCTACTTATCAAAGGTTATTTTGGCAAGTGTGATTTCAAAAAGTTTATTTGAAAAGGAATACACTTTCAGGAGATTAAATGTAGTTTGGTTTGAGAATGACAACCTTTTTATACCACAGAACCAAGTTGTACTAAAGTACCAGTGTTTTGAAGCACTACCGATCTTCTCAATTAATGTTCTGCTGAATTACATTTGACCTCTAAGTCAAGTTTTCCTGACCATGGTAGATCAATCACGGATCCATCCTTACAGGAACTATTTTTTGGGCCCACTTATGCTGGACTGATATATTACATTAGTCATTAGGGGAGGGGTATTAAAAATAATCTTGTGACATTTTCTGATCTTGTTCACTCATATGGGCTGGCCATCTGTAAATTCAGTTTGAAATACAGTAATTTCTCTCGATTTTGTGACTTCATCTTTCATTTTAAGTTGCCTTGCATTACACAATTGCTTGCTGCTAATTCTTGTTTCTCAAGGAATTGGAGCCCTGAAATATAAGAAATGAGAAACTGAGATGGATTTTCAGTTACTTTCTGCTGGCATGTTGCGTAGGCTTAGGTGAGAAGTCTTGCCCCTGTTATCTAATGATGCAGGTAACTCATCCTAAGATATTTGGACCCATGGGTCTATAGAAGAATAATGTCTTTTAGATATCATATTAGCACAATTGGAGTATAATCTGTAGGAATGCATCAGAAATATGGAGAAAAACAGTTTGGTACCAGTGAGTTAAAACAATAAACAGAGGATCAGAGTAAAATCTCTTATAGATTAGAGGAAACAACATTGATTTTTAACAATGTGAATTCAGAAGACCATGAACACATAGAAGGTATCACAAGTTTATATCGAAGACATTGCATTGATACTTTTTATATTCTAATATATATTCTAAACCTAATTATTTATATTCCAATTCTATTTATTGGAATAAATAAATATCAATTTACTTTTCAAATTATCAATTGATTCTAGTAAGTTTCACTGTGTGAAATATAAAATCAGCACATATAAATATAAAATATATAACTATATATAACATAATATAATAGCACATGTTTTGCATTGTTCTGTTTTGGTTAGGGTATCAAAAGAAACTCTGTTTTAAAGTATTATTCCATTATCTCTACCTCAGTGTTTGGTAGAGTTAGACTTAAACCTTTACCTTTTGTAGATTTACAGACTGAAGGCAAGAGGAAACATTACCAATTTATGGCCTAATATCAAGGAGAAACATATGGACTTCTCCTGGAGCTATGAAAATATTTGGTGATAGAAAAGCATTCGTCTAAGTTCCTGCCTGGTTGGAAGGTAGATCGGCCAGGACATTAGGTAAACATGCATATGAACAATTTTTTCACCTTCTTGGCTTTAGCTACTTTTGAAATGGTAGGTATAATAAAAAATTATATTTTGATAAAAACCTTCTAGTCTGAAAAGTTCTGTCTGAAATATTCATCTTTCTATTATCCCTTGGAACTAAGATTTGTTTTGTTCAAGTAAAACAATTTACACTATCAGGGTAAGATATTCTGGTTGGTCTGATATTACATGGAAGAATGGTAAAGTGTCAAGTAGACATTTGTGCCAATGAGACTTCATTTGGGAAAATTTCAGCTGCAGAAGTTTAGAAGTAGCTCTTAAGAAAGGCTTACTTTGAATCTGTTAGCTACACAGAGCTAACTCAGTTGGATAAATAAGTACTTGAAAAAGCCATCCCCTTTGGTCCTAGCTAAAAATGCTTCAAAGTATGATTAAATCTAAAATGAAAAAGATTTAAAATAGTCATTGACAAAAAAATTGCAAACGTGAGCAATCAATTGAACAATATAATTATTTTCCATTATACACAGAATTTTAGGGAAAGAAGATCAGTAGCATTGTTAGGAACAATAATGTTTCCTTGTTACAAATAGGCACCCAAGGATATAATCCTGTATAAATATTGCATCATTAACTACCTAAATTTAGAGGACATTATATGCTTCAGCAGCACATATATCAAAATTACACCAATACAGAGATTAACATGGCAATTGCAAAGGATGATATGAAAATCTGTGAATTGTTCCATAATTTTCATTCTTCAGATGCAAGAAATGAAAAACAATTATTAAAAAGTTGATTACAAAATTACAAGTGTAACAATACATGTAATTCATATAAATAAAAGTTAGTTTGACATCAGTGTATTAAATCTTCACCTTAGAAAGGCCTTTATATTGCATAATATTTATAAAACTTTTAAAATTAGACAACATTGTCATTTTATTCCAAAGAAATATACTATAAAGACCTAGTAAAAAAGGAATCTTAAACTGTTTTGGTATGGAATGCAATCTGAAAGGACACATTTATTAATGAACCTATATGTTATAAAACAATGTAGTATTCAAAGTCTTATATCTAGGAAAGAATAAAATAGATTATGGGCATTATACAAACAGAATACAGAATATTTTAAAGTATAATTTTTCAGATAAGCACCAGAAATAACTTTAGTTTCTTTAGTACTCATTTCAACAGATAAATTAAAATTATATCTGAATAAAAAAAGCAAAAACTCGAGGGGGTCCAAGATGGCGATGGGGAAGTAGGGGAATGCCACAGCTCTCCCCAACCAAAAAGAGAGTTCGAGTTCCAACGTTTAATCTCCTCAAGATACCGAAAACAAAAAAATCAACATCCAGACAAAAATAAGAGTAAAAAGAAGAATTTCACAACAGAGAAGCATGAAGACCCCTCCCCCAACGTCTAATGGTCACAAAGCAGCGTGCCAAGCCATGGCCAGCCTGGCCTGGTGGGAGCTGCTGGTGGCCCAGAGACACAGGGAGCTGTGTGCAGATCACCCGCACCAAAGCCCCTTGAGGTACCAGTGTCAGAACGCGGATCTTGACGAATGAAGAAACTTTCGAGCAGGGAACTTACACAAAGATCACACCCCTTCCCCTCACTCTCCATTTGAGCAGAGAGGCTCCATCCCACCAAAGCCACTCAGCCCCATGGCAGGAACCTCAGAGATACATGAGATGCCCACACAACACCAGAGCAGAAGAACTGAAAAGAACTGATGCTGATCAAGAGAGCGCAAACAGAGACAAACCCCAGAGATCAGCACCTGCACAGAGGCCCCTTCCCCACCCCTCGGGTGGAGGCCGGAGGCCCATCCCGTGGAGTGGACCCAAACAGTATCAATGGAGGCAGTGACAGAAAAGAAACACACGGAGCCACCACCTCTCAGCCTAGCCCACAACTACCTCAATTGAACTCTCACTGCAACGGCAACCAGCAACCTACATCACACAGAAACAACTAGCTCCAGGATGAGTACCCCGCAGGGGACAGTGTATTCCTCAAGGGAGACCAGAGCTGGTGGGAATCCCCAGACCCCCTACCCCAAAACCTGCACCACAGGACCCACTAAAACTAGAAACTGTTCAAGAGCTCCACCAGCCCATGGATCACACTCAGCTGGCAAGGCCTGAACAAGAGAGACCCTGGAAGGAAGCTTAAATGCCCAAGCCTGGAACAGTGCCACTGGGTCAAGACACCCAACGGTGGAAGAAATTTGAACTGTGTACTCCAAGCTGCGTAATCTAGGTGGGATACATAGCAGCACAGGTCCATCAGGTGTGCCCCAGGCTGGGGTCTGGGACCAGGCCTGGGGATCTGGTGCCTGAGCAACATAACTAACTCCTCCCAACTGAAATCAGAAGGTGAGTATACGCTTCAGCAGAGGGGAGAAAAACAGGGGAAATGCACCCCTGGTAATCATGCCTGTGACAGCAAAAGACGCAGGGAGTTCAGGACAAGAGAAGCCCAAACCCCACAAGAACCCGACCCATGTATTCTAGGCTGGGAATTGAACAACACAGGCCTCCAGCACCTGATAATAGTCAGGAGCTCAGGCTGGTAAGTTGCTCAGCAGTACAGTGCTTGTCTTATGTGCAAGAGGCCCTGGATCTGATTCCTCAAAAAAACATAAGCAGAAAAGGCCAGATGTGGTGCTATGGGTCAAATGGTAGGGTGCCAGCCTTGAGCTGAAGAGCTGAGGGACAGCACCCAAGACCAGAGTTCAAGCCTACAACTAGCCAAAAAGTAAAACAAAACAAAACATCAGGAGACCATAGCAGACTCCAGCATCTGGGAGAGTACATCCAGCACATCCGAACTCACCAAGAGCACCTGTAGGAACAAACAGGAGCAATCTAGGCTGCTCAACCCTTCTAAAGGCGGGAACTGCCAGTGATCTACAGCAGAGAGCTGAGAATCCTGTGTGGGTCAGACCAGCAGCTGGAGGTCGGCCCCCAACAGAACTGAGATCAGGTACAGACTCTCTCTACCAGCACAGAAACAGTAATCAAGCAAAGACAGACACCTATTGACCAAAACAAAATTTCAGATTAGTCTTCAATAATCCTTGAATCCCCATGAGAAAATCACAGAGAAATATTACAAGGTTTATCAACACCTAGGATAGCAAGCTATCTCTAAAAGCCAGCAGCAATCCAGGGGAGAGCCCCAGTGGGAGAAAAGCAGGAATGGAAGACAAACACTATATCCAAGACATGCTGGAGGCAATGACTCAAGAATAAAGTGAGAAATAGACCAGAATTTGAAAGAACACTGGGTCGAAATACCAAAAGAGGTGCAGGACATCAAACAGGAGATGCATGCAAAAATAGAGGTAGCACACACCTCACTAAGCCGTGAGATAAGTGACAAAATAGAGGCAGTACATACCTCATTAAGAGGTGAGATTAGTATTTTGAAAACCAACATTGAATCCATTGAAATCAACAATGAGTCCCTTTCCTCCATGCAAACCACAATGGAAATCACAGTTAACAGAGTGAACAAAATGGAATACAGAAGACAGAATACATCAACTGGACCAAAAAATTACAGATATTGAAAAATCACTTAAATTATACCAAAGGGAAATTCAAGGACAAGCAGATAGTGCCAAGAAATTTAACCTTCATATACGAAGATGAGGAATATCAAAGCAAGGGAATGCAGCACCTATTCCACAAGATAATCGGTGAAAATTTTCCCCATCTCTAAAAAGAACATCTTATCCACATAACAGAAGCATATAGAACACCTAACAAGCAGGATCCCAGGAGAAACACTTCTAGACACATTATAGTATAAATGATAGATCTGAATGATAAGGAAACAAACTTGCATGCAGCAAAAATGAAGAAGGAGCTATACTACTATAGGAAAATTATTACAATCACTACAGATCTCTCCACACAAACACTGAATGCAAGAAAGGCCTGGGAAAGTACCACATGAGCACTGAGAGCCAATAACTGCCAACCCAGACTGATATACTCGGCAAAGCTAGCATTCACATTCCATGGAGAAATGAAAATTTTTAATAGCAAAGAAAAAACTAAATTAATACATAAACATTAAGCCAGCATTACAAAGACTACTAAAAGGTGGAACACAACCTGAGAAAAGCAACCAGGAACAGGGACCTGCACCCAGACAAGCATTAATAGAAGTCTATCTGAGCAAGGACAGAGGAAAAGAAAGAAGAAAAACAGTGACCATAATGCATCTCTCTATTCTATCTCTTAAGATTAACGGACTTATTTCACCAATCAAAAGAAAAAGAACTGCAGATTGGATCCTAAAACAGGACCCATCCATCTGTTGCCTTCAGGAGACCCACCTCTAAGCCAAACATGCAAACAAACTCAGAGTGAAGGGTTGTAAAAGGATCTACCAATCAAATGCCCCTAATAAGAAAGCAGGTGTAGCAATCCTTATATCTGATAAAAATAAACTTGTCATTAAAATCATTACAGTGTCAAACCATCCCTGCATCTCTGGGATGAAGCCTAACTGGTCATAGTGTATGATTTTTTTTATGTGTTTCTGGATTCTTTTAGCTAGAATCTTGTTAAGGATCTTTGCACCTGAGTTCATCAAGGAAATTGGCCTGTAATTCTCCTTTTTGGTTGGGTCTTTGCATGGTTTGGGGATGAGTGTGATATTGGCTTCTCTGTTTCTCTGAAGAGCTTGAGGAGTGTGGGTATTAGTTCTTCTTTAAAGGTCTTACAGAATTCTGCTATGAATCCATCTGGTCCTGAGCTTTTTTTTGTTGTTGGAAGACCTCTGATTGCTTCCTGTATCTCGTTGTAGGATATTGGCTTATTTAATTGGTTCACTTCTTTGCTCAGTTTGGGCAACTTGGATTTCTCTAAAAATGCATCCATTTCAGCCAGGTTTTCTTCCTTTAGAGAGTATAACTTTTGAAAGTAGCCCATTAGGATTGTTTGGATATCTTGGGTACGTGTTATGATTTTTCCCGTGGCATCCCTAATCTTGTTAAAATGGGTTTCCTCTCTTATTTTTTTTAATTAATCTTGCCAACGGTCCATCAATTTTGTTTATTTTTTCAAAGAACCAGCTTTTTGTTTGGTTAATTTTGGCTGTAATTACCTGATTTTCTAATTGGTTAATCTCTGCTCTTAATTTGGTTATCTGGCTCCGTCTAGTAACTTTAGGTTCCATTTTTTCATGTTTTTCTAGCTATTTTAATTGCAACATGAGATTATTTACTTGGTCTGTCTCCATTTTCTTGATGTGGGCAATGAGGGCGATAAATTTACCCCTCAGGACAGCTTTTGCTGTGTCCCACAAGTGTCTTTGCGAGGTTTTTTTTTTTTTTTCGTTTTCATTGAGTTGTAGGAAATGTTTTATTTCTTCTCTGATCTCTTCCATTACCCAAGCATTGCTAAGAAGTGTGCTGTTCAATTTGCATGTATTAGAGAAATTTCTGCCGTATGCTTTGTTATTGAGAACTAGCTTGATTCCACTATGGTCAGATAAGATACAGGGGATTATGTCGTCCCTTTGTATTTGCTTAAGTTCCTTGCATGAACTATGATATAGTCTATTTTGGAGAAAGTTCCATGAGCTGCTGAGAAGAATGTGTACTGTGTTGTGTTACGGTGAAATACTCGGTAGATATCAGTTAATTCCGCTTGAAGTATGGCCTCACTTAATTTGGTAGCTTCTTTTCCAATCCTCTGGGTGGTAGGCCTGTCCTTTGGTGAGAGTGGTGTGTTGAGGTCTCCTAGTATTATCGTATTGGGATCTATTTTATTCTGTAAGTCAATAAATGTAATCCAACTCATCAACAGAGCCAAGGTCAAGAATCACATGATTTTTGCCACAGATGCAGAAAAGACCTTTGATAAAATTCAACATTCATTCATGCTAAAGGCTCTGGAGAAAATAGAAATAGCAGGAACATTTCTTAAAACAATTAAACCAGTTATGACAGACCAATAGCCAATAATACACTTAATGGGGAAAAGCTACAACCAATTCTCCTAAAATCAGGAACAAGGCAAGGATGCCTACTGTCTCCACTGCACTTCAATATAGTCCTGGAAGCCTTAGCCAGGTCAATAAGGCAAGAAAAATACATGAAAGGGATCCGCATAGGGAAAGAAGAGGCTAAACTATTCCTTTTTGCAGACAACATGATACTATACCTTCATGATCCCAAAAACTCCATCCCCAAACTCTTAAAAATCATAAATCACTTCGGCAAAGTAGCAGGATACAAAATAAACCCACAAAAATCAGTTGCCTTCCTGTACACTGACAATGTACAAGAAGAGAGGGAAATAAAGGGAGTAACCCCATTCACAATAACCTCCCCCAAAATAAAATATTTAGGAATTAACCAAAGATGTAAAAGAACTATTTAATAAAAACTATAAAAAGATAAAGACAGAAATTGCAGAAGACTCTAGGAAATGGAAAGACCTCCCATGCTCTTGGATAGGCCAAGTTAATATAGTGAAGATGGCAATACTGCCAAAATTAATATACAAATTCAATGCATTTCCTATTAAAATCCTAATGACTTACATCACTAAAATACAGAAAACAGTCCAAAAATTCATATGGAACAACAAAAGACCTAGAATAGCCAAACCAATTCTAGGGAATAAAGGCAAAATGGGAGGGATATCCATGCCGCACTTCAAACTATACTACAGAGCTATAATAATAAAGACAGCATGGTACTGGCACAAAAACAGACCAGAAGACCAATGGAACAGAATAGAAGATCCAGAAATAAATCCACAGGCCTAGAGTCAGCTGATATTAAACAAAGGAGCCCAAGACATACAATGGAAGAAACACAGCCTCTTCAACCACTACTGCTGGGAAAACTGGGCTGCCACATGCAGAAAAGTAAAAGTGGACCCCAGCCTATCACCATGCACCAACATCAACTCAAAATGGATTAAAGATCTTAACATTAAAACTGAATCTCTGAAACTACTGCAGGACAGAGTAGGAGAGACACTTGAACCAATAGGCACAGGAAGGAATTTCCTGAACAGAGTCCCAGGATCACAACAAATTGGAGAGAGACTCAACAAATGGGCCAACTTTAAAATATAAATCTTCTGCACAGCTAAATCTATTGCAACCAAGCTAGAAAGACAAATAACTAATTGGGAAAAAATATTTACCAGCAATATATCAGACAAGGGGTTAATATCCAGTATATACAGGGAACTCAAGAAACTAATCCCTCCTAAACCTAACAAACCAATTACTAAATTGGCAAGGGAAGTAAAGAGGGACTTCTCAGAGGAAGAAATAATAATGTCAAAGAAAGACATGAGGAAATGTTCATCATCCCTGTTGGTGAAGGAAATGCAAATAAAGACAAAGATACCACCTTACCTCAGTCAGAATGTCACACATCCAGAAATCATCCAATGACAATTGCTGGAGGGTATGTGGAGAAATAGGAACCCTATTACACTGTTGGTGGGAATGTACACTTATACAACCACTTTGGAAAGCACTCTGGAGGGTCCTTAGAAAGATAAAGATTGACCTCCCTTATGACCCAGTCATACCACTTCTAGGCATCTACCCTGAACAATAGGAAACAATATACAAGGACACGTGCACTTCAATGTTTATTGCAGCACTGTTCACAATAGCTAGGATATGGAAACAACCCAGATGCCCCAACACAGATGAATGTATCCAAAAATTTTGGTATCTACAAACAATGGAATATTATGCAGCCATTAGAAATGACGAAATAATGGCATTTGCAGGGAAATGGATGGAGCTAGAAGGTGATCATGTTGAGCAAGGTAAGCCAAGAGCAAAGAGACAAACGGTACATGGTCTCCCTGATAAGTGGATGCTAAATCCAAAATGTTAGGTGATACAACAAAATTAACAGGACTTAAGAAACAAAGAACTCCCACTCATCTGGTCGAAACACTACTAAATATCCCCATACTGCTGATCACATGTATGTTGTATTGTGTACACTGTTATATGTTATAGACTGTGATAGACAATTTGCTCCAGGAAATTTAGAATGAACTTGTGACTTTAAAGGAGCATCATTATTTCACAATACTGTGAAATTTGGGAAGTTATCTAATCACTTAATCACAATTTAAAAAAAAAAAGAACCTCGGGGAAGTAAGGAGGGCAGGGATGGTAGGAGGAAAACAATGGAGGGGGTAACAATACTCAATAGGAAGTGTACTCATTACCTTGCTCATGTAACTGTAACCCTCTGTATAGTATCTTTACAATAAAAAATTTTAAAAAAAGATCCAATCAACAGTAAAAAAATAAACTAAAATCAATACAAAAAGACAAGGATGGACACTACATATTAATACAGGAAACAATACAAGAGGGGGATATTACCATAATCTACCTAACATTCCCCAAACATTGGTGCACCCAAATATGTTAAGCAAATACTCTCAAACTTACAGAATAAAATAGATCCAATATGATAATACTAGGAGACTTTAACACCCCACTCTCACCAAAGGACAGGTCTACCAACCAGCATATTGGCAAAGAAGCTATCGAATTAGTGAGGCCATACTTCAAGCAGAACTGACATTTACCAAGTATTTCACCCTAAAAACAACATAGTACACATTCTTCTCAGCAGCTCATGGTACTTTCTCCAAAATAGACCATATAATAGTTCATGTAAGAAACTTAAGCAAATTCAAGGGGATTGACATAATCCCCTGTATCCTATCTGACAATAGTGGAATCAAGCTAGTTCTCAATAACAAAACATACTGCAGAAATTACTAAAATACATGGAAATTGAACAGCTCACATCAAAGCAATGCGTGGGTAATGGAAGTGATTAAAGAAGAAATTTAAAAAATTCCTACAACTCAATGAAAATGAAAATGCATCGCAAAAACCTTTTGGGACACAGCAAAAGCTGTCCTGATGGACAAATTTATTGCCATCAGTGCCCAGATCAAGAAAATAGAGACAGACCAAGAAAATAATCTCATGTTGCAAATAAAACAGCTAGAAAAACATGAAAAAATGGAACCTAAAGTTACTAAACACAGCCAGATAGCCAAACTAAGAGCGGAGATTATCCAAATAGAGAATTGGAGAATCATAGCCAAAATTAACCAAACAAAAAGCTGGTTGAAAAAACAAATAAAATTGATAGATATTTGGCAAAATTAATTTAAAAAAGAAGAGAGGAAACCCATATTAACAGGATTAGGGATGCTACGGGAAAAATCACAACACGTACCCAAGATGCCCAAACAATTTTAATGGACTACTTTCAAAAGTTATACCCTCTAAAGAAAGAAAACCTGGCAGAAATGGATGCATTTTCAGAGAAATACAAGTTTCCCAAATTGAGCAAAGAAGAAGTAAATCAATTAAATAAACCAACATCCTACAACGAGATACAGGAAGCAATCAGAAGTCTTCCAACAACAACAAAAAAAAGCCCAGGATCAAATGAATTCACAACAGAATTCTATACGATCTTTAAAGAAGAAGTAATACCTATACTCCTCAAGCTCTTCAGAGAAACAGAGAAGGAGGGAGCTAACCCAAAAACATTCTACGAAGCCAATATCACATTCATCCCCAAACCAGGCAAAGACCCAACCAAAAAGGAGAATTACAGGCCAATGTCCTTGATGAGCACAGGTGCAAAGGTCATTAACAAGATTCTAGCTGACAGAATGCAGAAACACATAAAAAAACCATACACTAAAACCATGTAGGCTTCATCCCAGACATTCAGGGATGGTTTAACTTACGTAAGTCAATAAATATAATCCAACACATCAACAGAGCCAAGGTCAAGAATCACATGATTATCTCCACAAATGCAGAAAAAGTTTTTGATAAAATTCAACATTCATTCATGCTAAAAGCTCTGGAGGCAATAGAAATAGAAGGAACATTTCTTAAAACATTATAAGCCATTTACAACAGACCAATAGCTAATACTATACTTAATGGGGAAAAGCTACAACCAATTCTCTTAAAATCAGGAACAAGGGGACTGGGAAGGTGGCTCAGTGGTAGAGCACTTGCCTTGCATGCCTGAGGCCCTGGGTTCGATTCCTCAGCACCACATAAGGAAAAAGAAAAAAGCCAGAAGTGGTGCTGTGGCTCAAGTGGTAGAGTGCTAGCCTTGAGCTGAAGAGCTGAGGGACAGCACCCAGGCCCAGAGTTCAGGCCCTATGACCGGACCCCCGAAAAAAATCAGGAAGAAGGCAAAGATGCCCACTGTCTCTACTCCTGTTCAGTATATACCTGGAACTCTTAGCCAGGTCAATAAGGCAAGAAAAAGACATTATAAGGATCTGTATAGGGAAAGAAGGAATTAAACTATCCCTTTTTACAGATGACATCATACTATACCTTCACGATCCCAAAAATTCCATCCCCAAACTCTTAGAAATCATAAATCACTTCGGCAACGTAGCAGGATACAAAATAAACCCCCCAAAACCAGTTGCATGCCTGTACACTGACAATGTACAAGCAGAGAGGGAAATAAAGGAAAGCAAGCCCATTCACAATAACATCCCCCAAAATAAAATATTCAGGAAGTAACCTAACCAAAGATGTAAAAGAACTATTTAATGAAAACTATAAAAAGTTAAAGAAAAAAATTACAGAGGACACTAGGAAATGGAAAGACCTCCCATGCTCTTTTATAGGCAGACAATATAGTGAAAATGTCAATACTGCCCAAATTAATATACAAATTCAATGCAATTCCTATTAAAATCCCAATGATGTATATCTCTGAAATATAGAAAACAGTCCAAAAATTCATATGGAACCAAAAAAGACCTAGAATATCCAAAATAATTCTAGCAAATAAAGACAACATGGGAGGTATACCCATGTCAAACTTCAAACTCTACTATAGAGCCATAATAACAAAGACAGCATGGTACTGGCACAAACACAGACCCGAAGACCAATAGAATAGAATAGAAGATCCAGAAATAAATCCACATGCCTACAGTCAGCTGACATTTGACAAAGGAACCAAAGACAGACAATGGAAGAAACACAGCCTCTTCAACCACTACTGCTGGGAAAACTGGGTGGCCATATGCAGAAGAATAAAAGTGGCCACCAGCATATCACCATACACCAACATCAGCTCAAAATGGATCAAAGACCTTAGCATTAAACCTGAATCTCTGAAACCACTGCAGGCAGAGTAGGAGAGACACTTGTACTTATAGGCCCAGGAAAGAATTTCAAGAACAGAGTCCCAGGGTCACAACAAATTGGAGTGAGACACGACAAATGGGACTACCTTAAAATAAAAAGCTTCTGCAAAGTTAAGCTATCGCAACCAAGCTAGAAAGACAACCAATTAATTGGGGAAAATATTTACCAGCAATATATCCGACAAGGGGTTAATATCCAATATACAGGGAACTCAAGAAACTAATCCCTCCAAAACCTAACAAACCAATTACTAAATGGGAAAGGGAACTAAAGAGAGACTTCTCAGAAGAAGAGATAAAAATGGCCAAGAAACACATTAGGAAATGTTCACCATCCCTGGTTTTGAAGGAAATGTAAATAAAGACAACCATGAGATACCACCTTACCCCAGTCAGAATGTCCCACATCCTCCAGTCAGCCAATGACAAATGCTGGAGGGTATGTGGAGAAAGAGGAACCCTACTACACTGCTGTTGGGAATGTACACTCATACAACCACTTTGGAAAACAGTCTGGAGGGTCCTAAGAAAGCTAAATATTGACCTCCCTTATGACCCAGTCATACCACTTCTAGGCATCTATCATGAACAACAGGAACCAGTATACAAGGACACATGCACCTCCATGTTTATTGCCGTACTGTTCGTAATAACCAGGATATGGAAAAAACCCAGATGTCCGACCACAGATGAATGGATCCCAAAATTGTGGTATCTATACACAATGCAATATTATGCAGCCATTAGAAATGACAAAATAATGGCATTTGCAGGGAAATGGATGGAGCTAGAAGGTGATCATGTTGAGCAAGGTAAGCCAAGAGCAAAGAGACAAACAGTACATGTTCTCCCTGATAAGTGGATGTTAAAACCAAAATGTTAGGTAATACAACAAAATTAACAGGACTTAAGAAACAAAGGACTTCCACTCATCTGGTCGAATCTCTACTAAATAACCCCATGCTGCTGATCACATGTATGGTATATATGTGTACAATGGAGGGGAACCAGGAAGATGACATAGAAGTAGAGGGAAAAACCCGTCAGCTGCACTGGACACTGACCAAAATGAACTAAGCAAGTTAATGGCAGGGATGGGAGGGAGAAAACAATTGGGAAAAAGGGAACAGCTGATGTTATGCAAAACAAAAGAAATGTACATACCAACCAATGTGGAAGGAATAACTGTATCGCAAAGGTCATAGAACTCATAAATGTTATAGACTGTGATAGACAATTTGCTCCAGAAATGTTAGAATGTGTTTGTGACTTTAACTGAGCATCACTATTCCACAATACTGTGAAATTATGTAACCACTTAAGTACAATAAAAATACCAAAAACTCTCCAGAAATCATTATAGATGTATAAAACTAACTCTTGAATACATTTTGACATCAAAGTCATGCAATTCACTTGGAAGACTTCCATGGAATCCATTAATTGTTACAATAAGCTATTGTTGTTATTTGGATCGTGAAAATATTTAGTATGGAAACAAAGAATGCAATGGCATTTTTGAAATTTAATAAACTTAACCGAACAATTATGATTTAGGAGAGCAATTTGTGCAGCTTTGTAAAACTTCAAAGAGATAGTGATACATACTTATCCTTTTGGCAATATTAAATACAGTTTCTTCCAAGTTGTTCTTCAGACCTGATTTGACATAATGATTCAACAGAAGCAGATCCAACATGTCTTTGCTATCTCTATTCCCAGCAGCAAGAAGCAAGGGGGCCATTGGTATCTGAATCATGATGAAGTAAGAAAAAAGCCACTCTAGTATTATTCCAGATATAATCACTGCGCAGGGTTTTCCAACCATCTACAGTTATTGCATGAATATCTGCCGCTTGAGCCAACAACTCATGGACAGTGTCTAAGTGTCCACTGTAGGCTTCCTAATGAATATGGGTATACTCATCGTCATCTCTAGTATTCACATGAGTGGCTTTTTTGGAAAGTAGTCTCCGCACTGTAATAACCTGATTATTTTCAGCAGCCCAAAGAAGAAATTTGCATGGATCCTTCTCCATTTTTTTAGCAATTGATACCATTCCTCACTTTTTCATCATGTTCCTCATATTCCTAAGAATTGCCTAACTAGAGGCTTTGAGTGACAGTGAGAATGAGGTGTCCATGTATTTCCCTAATAGTTCACATTAGTTGAACTGTTCAGAAAAATCCGGTTAATTTTCTGCATCTGTTTTTTCACCGTGATTTATTTTCTCCTTTTCCATTTTTACTATTCGAAATTATTCTAACTGGAGAGAATGGAATTGATGAGAGCAGAGGAAAGATTCTCTTCCATATTCAAAGATACAGACTGAAAATAAGGACCAGTAGTGTCTTCATGTGCAGCTTATTCTAGGAATGAGAAAAGATGAAATAATGCCCTCTATATAAATCATTTGGGAAATGGCAGAGCAGAAAGTAAAATGATGCAAACAAAAATATACAAGCAAAATAAATTACAATAATTATAGAGCAATCCTCTTATCTATGAGAAACATTAAAGAGAGAGGAAGAGAGACGATGTGCAATGACCTAGATAGCCACAAATGCATGCCTCTGATTAATTTATAGAGCAAACAGAATTTTATGTTTTAAAAAAATGGAAATAAAATTTGTGTATTTACTTGAATTTGGTAAATACATTTTTAGCAGCCTCCCTGAGGAGACGTAGGTTTAATCTTATTGCAGACAAGAATCTAAATTCTTGATAATTCTAGGAACAGATCTGAATGAAATCAGTTGAATCACACTTTGCATGTACAATGAAGGAATAGGTACAGGCTAGGAAAGCAGCAAAAGGAGGTAGGCCGATTGTATCTGTGACAAAACTTTGTGGAAAATGGTATTGAGCATTACTTATGTTGATTCACTTGCACTGGAAGCATGATTCTGGACAATTGCTTACTGATTCTCAACTATTGCTTTGATCATTATATTCTCCAAAAAGACAAAGTGAGATTTAATTGATAGCAAAGAACTACTAATACATTTTTATTTCGCATTAAGCACCTTCAATCATTGAAACCACATGAAGAAAATAGACAGGCCTATTTTTTTAGATGAAAACAAGTGTCTTTAAAAAAACAAGGAATGTAACTAGTCATGTAAAGGACTTCTATTTTAGTACTACATTATACATTTTTTTTTCTAATTTTGGGTACCAATAAATAATGGATCTATTAGAAAGCTCTTAAAACTCATATGTCCAATTGTGAGTTCTCTTATACTATATCATGGTATTTTTTGTGTATGTTCTTAAGAAGAAATTTACATTACTAACTTGAATTTCTGACAGGACAAAATCATCACTGTACATCTTGCTTCTATACTCTCATTTTTAAATTACTATCTAAGTATGTGCATTAGATAACTATAGAGGAAAAAGCAAAAGCCACACTGGTGGCTCATGTCATTAATCGTAGCTAATCAGAAAGATGAAGTCTGAGGACTGTGGTTTGAAACTAGATCAAACAAAAAAAAGTCCATTAGATTCTGCTTTGAAAGAAACCAACAAAAGCTAGAACTGGAGCTGTGGTACAAGCAGTAAAATGATATCCTTGAGAAAACTAAAACAAAAAAATAACAAATTCTGGGACAGAGACAGGCCCTGAGTTCCAGCTTTAGTATTAGCACCAAACAAATAATTGAATTAATTAGTTAATTAAGTAATTAAATATAAATAAAGTGGTCACATGTGGATAGGCAGGTAAAATGTAACATTTGTGGTGCCTGGATTGTGTTTTATTTTGTAGTAAGGCAAATTATCATTTGTACTAATCATTAATTTTTTATTTGAACTTTTTTGTACAATAAATAATGAATTTAGCATGCATGTATAGGTGTGTATACATGTATGCATATGTGTGTATGTGTATATGTGTGCATGTGCTGTTGCAATGTTGCTTGCCAATGTGGACAGGGTGAGGCTGAAAAGAGCTAAGTTTGTTGCAATGTTTTTATTTATCAGAATTCTGTCATGTCATTTCAGTTGGACCACTCTTTTGTACATTTTATTTGTCAAATAATATCATCAGAATCAAAGGATTTACCATATTAAGTTAGATAAAAGAGACTGCTTTCAGCTCTTATTATATGTTAGGTGAAAAGATTCAGACATATTTAGGTAGTAAATTAGAGCTATATGATGACTGTCGTTACAAAATAAGTATTTGACCTCTTAAATTTGTTATACTTTTAACATATGCTCGTGGAGTGAGTTTGACCAACTGGACCAAATAGGTATTGCTTTCTGGTTATTCCCGTGAAACACAAAGTGGATAAACTCTTTCTGGCTTTCTGTTGAAAATAACTTTCTTTGTAAGATCATATCTATTCACACTACGAGGTAATCAACCCAATATTTATCAATTTTGAATATCCCATCATATTGACTGAAAATCGGTATTGTTGATATGCTTGTTAGATATTTCTTTCAAAAACAAACGAACCAAAAGCATGTGTCATCTCCACAAAGTGGATGTATCTGAAGTTGTTTTGTACATGCAAAGGGCTAATGGCTCTTTTGGGGGAGTAACTATCGCAACTTAACAAATAAGGCTTTTCGAATATCTTTTCCAATATAAATAACATCCCAGAGCGAGTCTTGCAATTTCAGAAAAACCTTTGAATATTTTAGTATAATTTCATTTCATTGACTATAGAGCTAAAGACATTTCTGAAATAAATATTGTTAAGATCTTAAAAAGGAAGTGGGTATACAGACATTTTATGCATAATCTTATGAAAATCTAGTTTTTATGAAACTAAATGAAATAGAATAAAAGAATGTAAGTGAATTTGGTAAGCTAATTATTAGTTTAACTTTGTTTTCTATTAACACAGTCCTTTGAATGTAGATGATGCAGTTAAATTATTTCTTTGTGTTTCTGTACTTCAGTTATTTTTCATATCATTGTAGTTATGGAGTGAATTTGGAGTATAAATAAAGGTCCTTTAAAATGATTAGGATTAATCTTGTGCTTTGTGTCCTACTCCCAAGAAAATGAGTTATTTTCAAGTGTTAATAATTTATAATTGAATCTTCATTTCATAAGAAAATTTTTAAAATGCAGTAGTATTCATGACTTTTTAAACCAATTGTATTGACAAGGTGGTGAGTCTTTAATTCATGCTTAGGTCTTGGGTCTATGATTTTTAACCTCTTGTTCCTGACATTAATGATAGTTCAGACTGCATTTTTGGGTATATGAAAGGTAAAATATTTATCTGGGGTCAAAGGTGATTTTTATATCAGTCTTGATTTAATAACATTTTATTTTATTTTATTTTTGGGTTGTGGGGCCTAAACTCCACTTCCAGCTTTTTCTGTTTATGTGGTGCTGAGGAATCGAACCCAGGGCCTCATGCATGCAAGGCAAGCATTCTACCAATGAGCTACCTTCCTAGCCCTTAATAACATTTTAAAGTAGTACATTTTCCTCAGAATGTTGGGTATAAAAAGCAATCAAAATACTTATAATGGTAAACAACCTAGGTGAGCTACAATTTGGAAATGATTGGTCCATAACACCTGCAGTATGTTTCCATCGGGAATTGGGCAGGACACTCTTTCGGTATGACTGTGTTAAACAGAGATGGGGTCCCCAGGCAGTGCAGTGTTGAGTGAAGGGATAGAATATGATTTCTACTATTTTGAGCTAGAAATCAAGAATGTTATACTTTAGCAGTTCCTTTCACCAGGGATGTTTGAATTGATTATGAGCTTGGAATTTTCATATTATAGCTACCTATTTTCTAACAAAGATAATGTCACATATTATTAGAGTGTACACAATAATTCTGGGAAAATTTCCTAGAATTAGTAGACAAAGTGCTGGTATTTTAGTCATAAAATAAAATGAGGTTATTTGATAGAGTGGGAGATGGGCCTCAGGCTAACACTTACCAGCGTGCAATGCTGTACTAGTAATTCCAATTCTGAAGATTTCAATAACATCATCAGAGAATTAAAAATGGAAGTAGTTCCACTTTATGGGATTACTGTGAGGATTAAGTTTGATACCATAGGTAAAGTACTTGGAAAAACTATCATTCAGCATTTGATACTTTCTACCTGTTATTTTATCATGTGATGAATTCTAACATTTTTTACTGTGATTTTTATATTGTGTCTATTTACAATATGCAATGTGATATATTGATATTCATTGCATTGGTCAGTTTTTTGGCATTATGAGGAAAATGCCTGCAAAGAAAATTTCTGAGGAGGAAACTATTATATTGATTCATGGTTTAAGAGAATGCAGTTTAAGATCAGATGTCTCCATTGTTTTTAATTATATTTTTATTAAATAGTTGTTCAAAAGAATTTCCATTCCACAAATCAGGTTATAAGTACAATGTATCTTTACATAACTTTCACATTCTCTTCCAAACCTCACCCCACTTTCATGTTTTTTAGTTGAATATTATGCCTTCACTCTCTTCCTCCATAACTCTCTTTATTCCTTCCCTTTGACTTCTGCTCACATCTTCCAAGTGATAGATATCTGGTATTCATTTTGTTGGATTAAAAGTTCAATTTTATAAGAAATTACACCTTTTAAATACTCCTCTGCAAATAGTATGCTTTGCTTAATACTGTTGTGTAATTGTAACCGCTCTGTATGGTATTTTCACAATAAAAAAATTACTGATTTATGGTCAATAGATTTGAAAAGGATGCCATGACTTTATGAAATAAAAATAGAATCTTAAATGGGTGTAGTGGCACTATTGCCTCCCTAGATTTAAAAAAAGTTCTTATACTACTACCTAAATCCTTATACAAAAATTTAAAAATTTTAAATAAAAAATGATTATGAAACTAAATGTGAGATATAAAAACATATAAAACATAAACATAAAAATTCATGGCATTGGATCAGTAAGGTTTCTAAAATATGACATGGAAAGCATTAGTGGGTAAAGAAAAGCAAGAATGAACTGGATAATATCAACTTATAATCTTTCATAATTCAAAGGACAATATAAAAGAAGTGAAAACATATCTAACAGATAGAGTACACATATTTGTTAATGCTACAATGTTAATGCTACAATGATTCTGAGTCTAAGTATTTTCATATCTTCTAATTCCATATATCCTTATCCCAAATAGGATATTTCTTTAAAGAACATATGTAAATAGTAAGAGCATATGAAATAAGTTCCTCTTTAGTATCCAAGAATAAATAAAGAGAAAACTCACTAGTAGGACCATCATCTAAAAAGATGACACAAATATAGTAATACACTTGTGGAGAAATTGATATACTCCACATAGCAAATGAATTTGTATAATACTTCAATCATTAAAGCAAGCAAGTTTTCAAAAGGTCAAAGAGAATTGAATAGGTTCTATCCATTACACGTCTGTGTATGTATTAAAGAGAAGTAAAAAACTTGTTTGGACAGGGAATGTGGTTGATTGAGAATGAACTTGAGTACTCTGTGTGAGACCCTGGAAATAATCCCAAAAAACAAATTTTGAAAAGGCTCACTATAGAGGATGTATGCCTGACAAATTCCTGTAAATGAATTTTATATCTACTTTAATGTCTGTTCTAAAATTTACAGCATTTCTATTTGAAGAAAAGCAAATTTGTGAAAATTAGGCTTGGAAAACCTATGATTGTACAATTCATTTCCAAAGCACTAAAATGCATACAATAAAAGGAGATAATATATTTCAAGTGAATTACATGTCAGCAAAATAACTATTGTTAAAATACTTCACACAAAATGCAGAATACCTAAAAAGATATTTTCTGTGTTTGCTTAAAAACTTTGTAAACTACAACATTTAAAACAATAATATGATTTCCGTTCATTTTGAGGATTTTTTGTCTGTTTATTTTGAGTTTATTCAGAGCTAACTCAATTAAAAAGTGTATGTGATAACTGGAATAACTAGAAATTAAGCAACACTTATAAATAATTGATAACCTTTTCTGGAAGAAACTTTTGGCAAATGACAGAAGACACAAATCTATGCATCTGCATCTTATGAAAGCCATGTTACTTGGTCAATCCAATTGTTTTTCTCTACTTTGCTAGGGAAAAAGTATTCTCAAGATAAGAGCCAATAGCAGTGAAAAGAAACAAAATATAATATCATCTTGATTTATTTGTGAAAGTAACAAATGAAATAAACAATTCAACTTAAGGGATTCTAATATTAGTATCTATGAAGATGTTCCTGAATGTCAAAATCCATTGAGTTTTGGGAATTTTAATTTCTATGAACATATGAAAACTAGAACAAGAAAAGATATATAGTCTTAGAGCAAACCAGCCTTGGAATAATTTTCTCAATTGCTTGAAATTACATAAGAATTGATATTCCTTTCCATTGGAAACATTTAAAAATGTTTATCATTTATTATAATTCAAATACGAAGCAAGAGTATTTTATATAACCATTATAAATATCATTCTATTACTATCATAAAATAGAATGACAAACCACTCCCAATATATTACCTACCGATCATTATTCTTAATTCCTAATCATTACCTAAATATCTTAAACAATCTAAATAGTCATGTCTTTAACATAGACGTAAATATTCTATACTTTTTACTTGACATTTTCCAGGGGCATTTATTCATGTTTCTAAGAAATGTTCACAGCAGTTAAAAGATGCTTTTGTGAAATTAATGTGATACATTTTGTTGTTGTGAGTGTTGTTTGCAGGCCTGGGCATTATCCCTAAGCCTTTTTATGCTCAAGGACAGCAATTTCCAATTTGAGACACAGAGCTAATTCATGTTTTTAGTGGTTAATTAGAGATAAGAATCTAAGAAGTAGTTTTCTGTCTGGGCCACTTTCAAACACATTTCTAAGATCTCATTACCCAGGTCGAATTATAAGAGTGAGTCACTGGCACTTGGTGTGATGTATTTTTTTTATTTTAATTATGTTTTAAGATTTTTGTTTCAATATAGTGTACATCATTCTACACATAAATTTAGATATATGTATATATTTCTGATGACAATCTCTAAAAATATATGTCATTCTACACATAATATTAATGTTTATATATACCTATATTTCTGAAGACAGACTTTCTAAAAATTTTTGCTATTTTTGACCTTTTATATTTCAAAGATATGCAGTCTATTTTTGTGAAAGTTTCCTAGAATAAAATAACTAATATTTCAATGGAAAGTATAGCTTTTACTTTCAAGGGAATTTTAGATATTCTTATGACATTGTAGTAACATTTACAGTATATTACTTGAAAAAGTTCTGTCCAAACTCTTAAATATTTTTGTGTAATGAGGCAGAGAGAGGAAGTTAATTCATACTGGTTAGGAATTAGGAATGCTTCAAAAATCTATTCCATAATCTGTTATAAGCTCACAGTCAAGCTACTTGATATGGTTTAGTTTTTTGTTTCTTTATTTGTTCAAAATTTTAATATGGACGCATGCACAGTGTTAACATTAAAAATATTAATCAAAAGACAAATAATAGCAAAATCATAGGAACATATAAGACTTTCATTAATTAGCACTTATGATGCTAATAATAATTTTGATAAAGATGATGATGATGACCACAGTGTAGCCTGACAATGATAAGGTGATTGAAAAGGAAAAAACTTTACAATTCTTTGAAGTAGATTTCCCACATTGAATACATAGTTATAAACTGAATTGGATTACCTACAATAATAACAAGAGAAGAGTTTCAATACCAGGAAATAAAATTACATTAATAGGTAGAGACAGTAAAAACCCTAATGTTATTTCTGCAGCCTCTCTAATGCATACTCACTTTTCTTTTTTATTGTGAAAATACTGTACAGAGGGGTTACAATTACTTGGCAAGATAGTGAGTACATTTATTATCAAGCATTGTAGCCTCCTCCTTTGTTTACCCTTCCCATCGCTTCCCATCCTCCCTTCCCCCCACGCAATCCTCCGCCCCACCCAAGTTGTAAAGTTCGTTTTTGACATGACAGCTTGTACTTTTTATTGTTGGAACAGGTCCACCTGTATCCTTATATAAACGACTTGTTTTTCCCCATCCCCTCCACAAATTATACCGACATAAAATACAGTGAAAGCACGGGTTATACTGTGGGGGAGGGACATACAAAGCAACAAAGAAATAATTTTATAATTGCGTTAGAAACAAATGCACGAAAGAAAAAAACATTTAAAATACATATCTTAAGTTCATTTTCCTAACATCACATTATCTGATCTTTTCTGCTTGACTCATACATATACTAGATATTGCAAATAAGGGAAATCATGGGACCTATGTTTCTTTGGGCTTAGCTTACTTCACTTAATATAAGTTTTTCCAAGTCTTTCCATTTCCTAACAAATGGGGCAATGTCATTCTTTCTGATGGAGGCATAGAATTCCGTTGTGTATATATACCACATTTTCTTGATCCATTCATCTACTGAGGGGCATCAGGGTTGGTTCCACATCTTAGCTATGGTAAATAATGCTGCAATAAACATAGTTGTGCTGGTAGCTTTAATGTGCTCTTGTTTGTAAACATTTGGGTAAATGCCCAAAAGTGGGACTGTTGGGTCAAATGGAAGCTCTATGTAGAGTCTTTTGAGGAACATCCATACTACTTTCCAAAGTGGTTGAACAAGTTTACACTCCCACCAACAATGAAGTAAGGTTTCCTTCTTTCCACATCCCCTCCAGCATCTGTTGTTATTAGAGTTTTTGATTTTTGCCATTCTAAATGGGGTGAGGTGGTACCTCAATGTTGTTTTGATTTGCATTTCTTTTATGGCTAGGGAGGTTGAGCATTTCTTCATGAGTTTATTGGCCATCCTTCTTTGTTCTTCACAGAAGTTTCTCTTTAAGTCTTTAGCCCGCTTACTTACTAATGGACAATTATTTCTTTGAGGATTTGTTGTTGGGGGATATAATTTTTTGAGTTCCAAGTATATTTTAGATATGAAACCCTTGTCCGTTGTATGGCTAGTGAAGATCTTCTCCCAATCTGAGGGTTTTCTATTGATCTTGCTAGCTATGTCCTTTGCCATGCAGAAGCTCTGCAACTTCATGCAATCCCATTTGTTCAACCTTTCTTTGATTTGTTGTGTTTCCAGGTCTCTATTAAGAAAATTTCGGCCTGCGCCAAGGAGACCTAGGGTTTCTCCTATTCCATCCTGTAATGTTTTCAGAGTGTCTTCATGACTCCTAGGTTTTTGATCCATTTGGAGTTGATTCTGGTGCAGGGTGATTTATAAGGTTCTAGCTTAATTTTCTACAAGCAGTTAACCAATTTTGCCAGCACCATTTACTGAAGAGGCTGTCTTTCTTCCATTCTATTTTTTTAGCTCCCTTATCAAAGATTAGATGGCTATAGGTCTATAGGTTCATTTCTGGGTTTTCAATTCTATTCCATTGGTCCTGAGGTCTGTTCTTGTGCCAATACCAAGCTGTTTTGATTAATATGGCTTTATAGTAGAGTTTGAAATTTGGTATTGATTTTCCTCCAGCAGTGTTCTTTCTTTTGAATTGCGTCTTCTATTTCCTTGAAGAATGATGTTGGAATATTGATAGGTATTGCATTGAATTTGTAGACAGCCTTGGAATATATTGCCATTTTCACGATGTTAATCTTTCCAATCCAGGAGCTTAGGAGTTTTTTTCCATTTTCTACGTTCTGTTTTGATTTCCTTTTTCAATTTTTTAAAGTTTTTGTCATAGAGGTCCTTCACTTCTTTGGTTAAGTTAATTCCTAGGTATTTATTTTTTGTGGGGCTATTACAAATGGAGTTGCATTCCTAATTTCAACCACACTATTCTCATTGTTGGCATACTGAAAAGCCATTGATTTTTGAGGGTTAATTTTAAACCCTGCTAATTTGAAAAGTTTTGAATCAGCTTGAGTAATTTGGGAGTGGAGTCATTGGGATTCTTTAAGTACAAATCATGTCATCTGCAAAGAGAGAGAGTTTTATTTCTTCTTTCCCTATTTGGATCCCCTTTATGTTTGCATCTTGTCTTATTGCTGTAGCTAGACATTCTAATACTAGGTCGAAGAGAAGTGGAGATAGTGGACATCCTTGTCTTGTTCCTGAGTTAAGAGGAAATGACTTTAGTTTTTCACCATTAAGTATAATGCTGGCTGTAGGTTTGTCATATACAGCCTTTATTGTATTGAGGAATGTTCCATGGATTCCTAATTTTTCCAAAACCTTCATCATAGAGGAGTGTTGGGTCATGTCGAATGCTTTTTCTGCATATATTGAGATAACCATGTGGTTCTTATTCTTGCTACTGTTGGTGTGATGAATAATATTAATTGGTTTGCCTATATTGAACCAGCTTTGCATCCCTGAAATGAATCCTGTTTGATCATTGTGTATGATTTTTTGGATGAATTGTTGAAGTCTATTGGCCAAAATTTTGTTGAGAAGTTTTGCATCAATGTTCATCAAAGAAATGGGTCTATAGTTCTCTTTCTTTGACGAGACCCTGCCTGGTTTTGGGATGAGGGTTATGATGGCTTCATAGAATGTGTTCGGTAGTGAACTTTCTCTTTCATTTTCATTGAAGAGTTGGAGGACTATTGGTGGGAGCTCTGTTTGGAAGGCCTGGTCCTGGACTTTTCTTAGCTGGGAGGTCTCTTATTGCTGTTTCTATTTCAGTGCTTGATATGGGCCTGTAAAGATGGTTTAACTCATCTTGGTTTAGTTTTGGCATGTCAATAATTGCTAGGAAAAGATACATTTATGACAAGTTGTCAAACTTATTAGCATAAAGTTTTCAGAAGTATTCCCTTAACATGTTCTGAATCTTGGTTGTTTCCGTTGCGATGTTTCCATTCTCCTCTCTGAGTTTATTTATTTGGGTGTGTTCTCTTCTTTTTCTGATAGGATTTGCTAAGGGTTTGTCAATTTTGTTAATTTTTTCAAAGAACAAACTCTTTGTTTTCTTGATTCTTTTTATACTTTTTTGGATTGTAATTCATTTCATTCTGATTTAATTTTAATTATTTCTTTCCATCTACTGGATGGGTTTTATCTTGCTGCTCTTTTTCAAGGAGGTTCAGATGTCTCATAAAATTGTAAGTTTCAGATCTCTCCAATTTGTTGATGTAGGTGTTCAGAGCTATAAACATGCCTCTGAGTACTGCCATAGCTGTGTCCCAGAGGAGCTGGTAATTTGTGTGCTCGTTTTGTTGAATAGCATGAACATTTGAATTTCCTTTCTAATCTCTTCCTTGACCCATTCGTGATTCAGCAGTGAGTTGTTCAGCCTCCATGTGACACCGGACTTTCTTTGGTGGCTTTTGGTGTTGAGTTCTAATTTTATTCCCTTGTGGTCAGAGAGAAAGCAAGGGATAACTTCAATGTTTCTGAATATGGACAAGTTTGTTTTGTGGCCTAAAATATGGTCTATTTTAGAAAATGTTCCATGTGCGGCTGAGAAAAACCTGTATTCTGATGCTGCTGGGTAAAATATTCGGTAGATGTCTGTTAAATCTAGTTGATCTATGCAGTTGTTTAGATCTGTGGTTTCTCTGTTGAGTTTTTGCCAAGTTGATCTATCTAGTGGGGAGAGTGGTGTGTTAAAATCCCCAACCATTACTGTCTTTGGATTTATGTGGGACTTGAGCGAAAGTAGTGTTTCTTAGATAAATTTGGGTTCTCTGTTGTTTGCAGAACAGATATTTAGAATTATAATATCCTCCTGAAGGAGAGATCCCTTAATTAGTATGTAGCAACCTTCTTTATCTCTTCTTACAAATTTTAATTTGAAGTCTATTTTATCTGGTATTAGGATTCCAACTCCCGCCTGTTTATAGGGGCCGTTTGCTTGTTAGATTTTCTTCCAATATTTAACATTGAAAATATGTTTGTTCTTACGGGCAAGATATGACTCCTTAACGCAGCAGATAGAAGGATCTTGTTTTATAATCCAACTAGACTGTCTATGTTGCTTAATTGGAGAGTTAATTCTGTTAATGTCAACAGATAGGACTGAGAGCTATTTGGGAGTTCCTTCCATGTTATCCACCTTCTTGGGCGCTGCAAAATCTGGGTCCTTCGTATGGTTCTTGGATTATCAGTTTGGGTGCAGTTTCTTGGTAGTTATTGTGGTCTTGTTGGTTTTCTATGTGTAGGACGTCTTTAAGAATCTTTTGTAGGGCTGGTTTGGTGGAGATGTATTGTTTCAATTTTTCTTTGCTATGGAAGGTTTTTATTTGTCCTTCAGTTATGAGCAGAGTTTAGCTGGGTACAGTGTTCTTGGTTCATAGTTATTTGTTTATAAGGCATGGCATACATCATTCCAGGCTCTTCTTGCTTTGATTGTCTCTGCTGAGAAATCTGAGGTGATTCTAACTGGTTTCCCTTTTAGGTAATTAATCTTTTCTCCTTAACAGCTTTAAGGACTTTTTCCTTGGTCTGAATTGATCCTGTGTGGATTATAATGTGATTGTGGGATGTCCTATTCTGGTCTGGTCTATTTGGAATTCTAAAAGCTTCTTGTATTTGAATAGGCCTATCTTTTTGCATGTTTGGAAAGTTCTCCGCTAGGATCCTGTTAAACAAATTTCCTAGATCATTAACTTCTGTTTCTAGGTGCTCCCTGCACCCATTTTCCTTAGATTAGGCCTTCTTAGGTGTCTTCCAAATGTTGGATAGATCTCTCATATTTCTTGGATTTGTCTTGGATGGTTGTATGTTCTTTCTCTACAATGTCTAAGCTGTCTTCGATCCCCGAGATGTGATCTTCTGCATGGTCTAACCTGCTGTCAAGACTTTCTACTTTGTTTTTTATTTTTTTTCCTTCTAGTTGGTCAGTTTTGATGGCTTCAAATTCTTTGTTGACGCTTTGTTTTAGATCTTGTATGAACTTCTTTACTTCCTTACTATATATTAATGGGCCACGATCCACAGAGAAGCATTTGGTAAACCAGAAATTACTAGGTTTACTAAGAGATGAAGGTAAAAAATAAGAATAGAGTGATGTGGGAAGGCACAGGGTGTGTTAACTAAGTCATAATCTCAAAGCAGGAAATAGGTTGGATAGGATGAAAGTAGACAGAGAGAAAAAAAAGAAGAAAGAGAAAGGGAACAAAAAGATGCGAGAAAAAATAGAAAGGTAAAAATTAGAAATATTTTACACGTTTCAAAAACACACTATTCAGAGAAGAACATGAATATAATGAGAGAAGGGGAGGGATATAAAGGAGATGTGAAAAACTTAAAAATAAAAATATTTAAAATATTATATAGGTATAAAGAGGTAGTACTGCTATTATGGAATTTAAGTCTCAGAGGTTTTGAATTGAGTAATAAATTGGTGGATTAAGTGTGTACAGAATGGGGGATAAGGTCTAATAATCAACTATGGGTTTATCTGATGATGTGCAGAACAGCAATTAAGTCACATAAATAACAAAAGAGAAGAAAAGGTGAAAAGGATAAGAACGAAAGAAAAAGAGATCAGAAGTTCAGTACAGCTAAACAAAAATCAAAACAAAACAAAAAAACAAAACAAAAAAAAGAGAAGAAAAACGCACACACACTTATACCCCTAAAATAAAATTCTAAGAGGAAAAAAAATTACTAGAAAACAATTTTTTCAAATAGGTAAAAATTAAAGATTAAAATAAATGTTTAGAAAAAAATTTTTTATAAAAGGTACAACAACAAAAAAAAGTTCTTTGATTTTTTTGGGAGGGGTGGGAAAAATCCTTTCTCTCCCTTATGTCCGTAACCAGCCTCTTGTTGGAGTCTCTGGTCTGCTTGTGTTCCTGTGGCTTGGTTGGTTACTTAAGTCAGTTTCTTTGAACAGGCAGAAAAATGCTCTGCGATCCTCCTCCAGGTTAGTTCAATGGGAGGAGATGGCTTTTTCCTGGAGTTTGGAGATGCTGTGATTAGGCTAGGTTCTGGGTAGAGTTGAGGCCTTTCAGCAAACAGTAGCTTTTCCCAGGGGCTCATTTGTGAGAAACACACAGAGCCCAACCTGGAGCCACTCTCACTGTTTATGTTTACTGAATTACAGTTGATTGTTGAGGCTGCTAAAGGGAGGAGGAGCCTCTGGGTCTGATTACCTGGTGAAGAAAGCCACTCCTGGTGCTGGCACCAGAGCTGGGTGACTTTTTCCTGGGTGTAGCTGAGTCTGGCAGGTCAGGTTAGGCTCTTGTGACTTGCTAGATGACACTAGATTTATTCCCGGGCTTAAATTGGAGTTAGCAGCTCCACCGAGTTTTGTCGGTATCCAATATGGAGATCTCCGGTACTGGGGGGGGGGAGGGGTGGCCTTCCCTCCTCTGCTCCCTGAGAAGGAGTCAGGAAGTCAGTCTTCTACTCATGCCAAGTCTTGGTTCCTGGGTCATCTCTGGTCTGGGAACTGCAGGATGAAGATGTCCGCTCCTTGTCTGTTCTTGCTGGTGTTGAGTGGAATTCGCTGGTCCGCTGTGTCTGACTCCTTCCTCCTGGACTATCTGTGATTCAGGTATGGTGTCTGCTGTTGCCGCCGCCACCCTGTCGTTGCCGCTGTGGCTGCTGGCAAGTGCTCAGGGCTTTTTCCTTTCCTGTATTTTCTCTCTCTGGCCTAGCTCTCTGTCCTGTGATAGCACACTTGGTGTGATTCTCTGCCTTAGGACTCTTCATTGGAACTCTAAAACTGCTTTCTATGCAAGAGCTTGTTTAGCCTCCAGCTTCTCCTCCGCCATCTTCCCAGAACTCATGATAAACCTACTCACTTTTCTTGGTGGTATTGTGTTCTTATAAATAAAATCATTTACTTCCACATTTTGATATATTAAGATATAGTTTTCAACCCAGTATGATTAATGCAAATAACATTCTCCTTTAGGTAGTATTCAATAACCAATGTTTCCAATAATTTATTAAGAGTATGTCCTTCAGTACAGCTGTGAACACATGGCACAATTTACATAATACCACTTATATATCTGTAGTTACCATTAAAGGACCCAGGCCATAGAGCCAGGAGTTAAAATTTATTTTTATTTCTGCATGAAACAACTTGTGACTTTATACCAACAAACTGAATTTGACTCTTTCCTTATGCGTAAGCTAAAGTGGAAAATGTAAGGACTCTTCACTTTTTTTCTTGCTCTAGAAGTCAACAAATATTCTTCAATATTTCTGGTAGATTACATCCATTTATAGATGAGAAATGTAAGGCCAACAGTCAATGTAGTGAGTAGCTTCATAGAATGTGTTCGGTAGTGAACTTTCTCTTTCAATTTCATAGAAGACATGGAGGAGTATTCGTGTGAGCTCTGCTTTGAAGGCCTTGTAGAATTCCTCTGTAAAACCATCTGGTTTTGGACTTTTCTTAGCTGGGAGGTCTGTTATTGCTGTTTGTATTTCAATACTTGATATGGGCCTGTTAAGATGGTTTCATCTTGGTTCAGTTTTGGCATGTCAATATTTACTAGGAAAAGGTCCATTTTTGACAAGTTCTCAAACTTGTTACCATGAAGTTTTGAGAACTATTCCCTTATAATATTCTGAACCTTGGTTGTTTCCGTGGTGATATTTCCATTCTCCTCTCTGAGTTTATTTATTTGGGTTGGTTCTCTTTTTTTTCTTATAAGATTTGCTAAGGGTCTGTCAATTTTGTTAATTTTTTCAAAGAACCAACTCTTTGTTTTGTTGATTCTTTCTATAGTTTTTTTGGATTCTAATTCATTTAATTGATTTAATTTTAATTATATCTTTCAATCTACTGAATTGGAGTTTATCTTGCTGCTCTTTTTCAAGGAGGTTCAGATGTGTCATTAAATTGTAGGTTTCAGATCTCCCCAATTTGTTGATGTAGGAGTTCAGAGCTATAAACTTGCCTTTGAGTATTGCCTTAGCTGTGTCCCAGAGGAGCTGGAAATTTGTGTGCTCATATTTGTTGAATAGCATGAACATTTGAATTTCCTTTCTAATCTCTTCCATGACCCACTCGTGATTCAGCAGTGTGTTGTTCAGCCTCCATGTATTACTGGACTTCTTTGGTGGCTATTGGTGTTGAGTTCTAATTTTATTCCCTTGTGGTCAGAGAGAAAGCAAGGGATAACTTCAATGTTTCTGAATTTGGACAAGTTTGCTTTGTGGCATAAAATGTGGTCTATTTTAGAAAATGTTCCATGTGCTGCTGAGAAAAACCTGTATTCTGATGCTGCTGGGTAAAATATTCGGTAGATGTCTGTTAAATCTAGTTGATCTATGCAGCTGTTTAAATCTGCGGTTTCTTTTGAATTTTTGCCCAGTTGATCTCTATTGTGGGGGGAGTGGTGTGTTAAAATCCCCAACAATTAATGTCTTTGGATCTATGTGGGATTTGAGGGAAAGTAGTGTTTCTTGGATAAATTTGGTTCCTCCATTGTTTGGCGAATAGATATTTAGAATGGTAATATCCTCCTGAAGGAGAGATCCCTTAATTAGTATGTAGCGACCTTCTTTACCTCTTTACATGAATTTTAATTTGAAGTCTATTTTATCTGATATTAGCATTACAACTCCGGCCTGTTTATGGGGGCCGTTTGCTTGGTAGTTTTTGCTCCAGTCTTTAACATTGAAAATTGTTTGTTTTTACGAGCAAGATGTGACTCCTGAGTGCAGCAGATAGAAAGATCTTGTTTTTTAATCCAACTAGACAGTCTATGTCGCTTATTTGGAGAGTTAATCCATTAATGTTGATAGATAGGATTGAGTGGTATTTGGGAGTTCCTGCCATGTTATCCACCTTCTTGGGGGCTGTGAAAACTGGATTCTTCCTATGGTTCTTGGAATTTTAGCTTGAGTGCAGTTTCTTCTCCTTTATTGTGGTCTAGTTGGTTTTATATGTGTAGGACAACTTTAAAAATGTTTTGTAGGGATGGTTTGGTGGAGATGTATTGTTTCAATTTTTCTTTGCTATGGAAGGTTTTATTTGGCCTTCAGTGATGAAAGAGAGTTTAGCTGGGTACAGTATTCTTGGTTCATAGTTATTTGTATTTAGGGCTTGGCATACATCATTCCAGGCTCTTCTTGCTTTGATTGTCTCTGCTGAGAAATCTGAAATGATTCTTATTGGTTTCCCTTTATAGGTGATTAATCTTTTCTCCTTGACAGCTTTAAGGATCTTTTCCTTGGTCTAAGTTTATCCTTTGAGGATTATAATGGGACAGTGGGATGTCCTATTCTGGTCTGGTCTATTTGGAGTTCTAAAAGCTTCTTGTATCTGAATAGGCCTATCTTTTTACATGTTTGGGAAGTTCTCTGCTAGGATCCTGTTAAACAAATTTCCTAGACCATTAACTTCTGTTTCTAGGTGCTCCTCTACACCCATTATCCTTAGATTAAGCATTCTGATCGTGTCTTCCAAGTGTTGGATAGTTCTGTAATAATTCTTGGACTTGTCTTGCATTGTTGTATGTTCTTTCTCTATAATATCTAGGCTGTCTTCAATCACTGAATTTCGATCTTCTACACAGTCTAACCTGCTGTCAAGAATTTTACTTTGTTTTTTATTTCTTTTGCTTCTAATTGGTCAGCTTTGATTGGTCAAATTCTTTGTTGAAGCTTTGTTTTAGATCTTGTTTGAACTTCTTTACTTGCTTAATTTTGTGTTCAGTGTTTATTCTCAAATCACTTAGTTGATTTGTTATGGCTTCCTTGGACTCCCATTCCTTCTGTTGGGTTCCTTTCAGCAATCCCTTTGTGGTCTCCCTGAATTCCTTCAGCTCTTTGTTAATGGATTCCATCAATGCCTTTAGTGATCTTTGTGTATTCTCATCCTGCTCTCTCAATTCCTGTATTACTCTTTCCTTACGTTCCTCCCAGTCCCATTCCTGCCATTCCTGTAGTTCTCTTAGAGTATTCTCAGCCTCTTAACGACATTCCTGCCTTTCTCTTTGAATATTCTCAAGCTGCTCACACAAATCCTGTATCAGTTTTTGAGTAGCTTCTCATGCTCATGATATTCCTGTATAAACCTTTAGATTGCCTCCTCTCTCTCCCTATCACTCTCATACAGAGTCCTTTGTAGGTTTTCAATCTTCTACTGCATTGACTTTTGTTTGCCTCCTCTCTCTCCCTATCATGCTCACACAGAGTCCTATGTATGTTTTCAATCTTTTCATTTATCATGTTTGCCAGCAGTGTTTGTAGAGCTTTTTGGGAACGCTCCTCTGGATTATTCATTATCTGTTCTGTCTCCTGATTATCATGAGTGGGAATTGCGATACTCGTACTTGCCATTTTGCTTGTGTTTTTTCGGCTTACTCTGCCCATTTGGGATGAAAATTAAACCAGTTTTGTGCTAGAACTCTATTTTAATGCAAGCATCAACCAAAGTCTGAATTTGCACAGTCAATAGTCTGCAGATGCAATCTAGTTCAACAGATATATCTATGCAACATCAAACAACTATATATTAATGGGCTACGAACCCCAAAGTAGAATTTGGAAAACCAGAAATTATTAGGGTTAGGGAGAGGTGTGGGTAAAAAAATATGAAAATAGTGATGTGGGAAGGCACAGGGATAGTTAACTTAACTAAGTCATAATCTCAAAGCAGAAAATAGGTTGGATAGGATGAACGTAGAGAGAGAAAAAAAAGAAGAAAGAGAAAGGGAAAAGAAAAGAGACCAGAAAAAATAGAAAAGTAAAAATTAATAATATTATGCAGAAACGAATACAAACTATTCAGAGAAGAACATGAATATAATGAGAGGAAAGGAAGGATATAATGGAGATGAGAAAAACTTAAAAATAAAAATACTTAAAATATTATATAGGTATAAAGAGGTAGTACTGCTATTAAGGAATTTAAGTCTTAGAGGTTTTGAATTGAGTAATAAATTTGTGGATTAAGTGTGTACACAATGGGGGATAGAGTTTAATAGTCAACTACGGGTATATCTGAGGATATGCAGGACAACAATTAAGTTACATAAGGAAGAACGAAAGAGAGGAAAAGGTGAAAAGGATAAGAAACGAAGAAATAAGATCAGAAGTTAAGTAGAGCTAAACAAAAAACAAAAAGAATTTTTTTTAAAAAAAAAAGAAAGAAAAACGCAAGCAACACATGTATCCCTAAAATAAAAATTATAAGATGAAAAAAAAGTTACTAGAAAACAATTTTTTTCCAAAAAAGTAAAAATTAAAAAAAAAGTTTTAGAGAAGAAAAAAAGATTTATAAAACATACCAAAAAAAAAAGAAGAAAAAAAAAATTCTTTCATTTTTTGGGGAGGGGTGGGCAAAATCCTGTATCTCCCTTTTTTCTGTAACCGGCCTCTTGTTGGAGTCTCTGTTCTGCTTGTGGTCCTGTGGCTTGGTTGATTTCTTAAGTCAGTTTGTTTGAACAGGGAGAAAAATGCTCTGCTTTACCCAGGATGTTTCGATCCTCCTCCCAGGCTAATTCAATGGGAGTAGGATCTGCTTTGAGTATCACAAAAGAGGGAGATGGCTTTTTCCTCAAATTTGGAGATGCTGTGATCAGGCTAGATTCTGGGTAGTGTTGAGGCCTTTCATCAAACAGTAGCTTTTACTGGGGGCTAGTTTGTGAGAAACTCACAGAGCCCAGCCTGGAGCCATTCTTAGGGTTTCTGTTTACTGAATTTCAATTGATTGTCGAGGCTGCTAAAGGGAAGGGCAGCCTTTGGCTCTGATTACCTGGTGAAGAAAGCCACTCCTGGGGCTGGTGCCCGAGCTGAGTGACTTTTCCCTGGATGTAGCTGAGTATGGCAGGTCGGCTTAGGTTCTTGTTACCTGCTAAATGACTCTAATTTTATTCCAAGGCCTTAGTTGGAGCTAGCAACTCCACCAAGATTTGTCGGTATGCAAGATGGAGATCTCCAGTACTGGGGGGGTGGAGGGGTGGCCTTCCCTTCTCTGCTCCCTGAGGAGGAGTGAGGACGTCACGCTTCTACTCATGCCAAGTCTTGGTTCCTGGGTCGTCTCTGTTCTGAGAACTGCAGGATGAAGATGTACACTCCTTGTTGGTTCTTGCTGGTGTTGAGTAGAATCCGCTCACCTGTAGTGTCTGGTTCCTTGGTCTTGGGCTCTCTGTGATTCAAGTATGGTGGGTTTGGCCACCACTGTCACTGCTGCCGCGGTGGCGATGGCGGCTGCTGGCAAGAGCTCTTATCTCTCTCCTTGCCTGGATTTTCCTTCTCTGGCCTAACTCTCTGTCCTGTGATGGCACACTTTGTGTGATTCTCTGGCTTAGGACTGTTCACTGGAACTCTAAAACTGCTTTCTATGTGACAGCTTGTTTAGCTTCCAGCTTGTCCTCCACCATCTTCCGAGGCTTTCACTTCTAATATCACTGTTTGTCTCAAAATGCTTTAAATTCTCCACCCTCTAAGGTGGGCATAGGGTTATACTGTGGAAATTTTCTCCTTAGAGAGTGAGTATTACCCTATTGTTTAACATAGACAAAGTACCTTGATACAGACACTGGGTGTGTGCAAACAAGAAGTGATAGTTGAACAATATTATTAGTAGTTTATAAAGATGAAATTGAAATAGAGCAACTATGAACTCAAAAGAATGTGCAAAAAAGACAAAGGCACAAAGTAGAATGTGTCAAGGAAATGCTGAAGTATAATTTCAAATTACGTACTCAAGTTTGAGGGTGTGTTCAAAGTACAGCTTCAGACAATGCAGTTGGATATCTTGGGCGGAAAACTGCTTTAAACTATTTTGGGATAACTCTACCAATAGAAGTCCCTAACTCTGACTCTAATCACATCACAACATCATCAACTTAGGGACTATTTTCCAAGTGCAAAGTGCGAAAAAGAGGGCTCATCACAGTTAGTGTTCTGGTTGAAGTAATGGCATCACATAACTTTTCTTATAAGTCTTCATTTATTTTGGAGCTTTAAAGTAGGAAAAAGCCAAGTAAATATTTTGCATGTATCTAAATTAAGTGGGACACATTATATTGGTCTCTTTTCAACTGGGAAGTTATAGATTATGTCTTTTTATACTCTAACTTGAAACAATGTTCTGCTGTAAGTTATTTCTTCTCTTCGTCTTCTTTTGCCCTTCCACTTACATAATTTTTATTTAAAGAGACTTAATTGAGCTTGTATTTCTAAATTCATCAAAATTATCTGAATTTCATCATATTTCTGGAAGCCTCCAAAAGCTTTCTCATGGTAATACTTTGTCACTACCATTTTTATCCTATATGATGTCTTCCTGCCTAACTCAGTGCAAGAAATACATTAGACTTATCCAGGTATCTCAACACTTGTACCACCATAAAAACTATCTTACTTAGAAATCGTGATTTTAGTATATCTGGGGAGGTGGCATCTGTCATTTTTTTTTGGGGTCCAGTCGTGGAGCCTGAACCCTGGGCCTGGGCGCTGTCCCTCAGCTCTTCAGCTCAAGGACAGCGCTCTACCACTTGAGCCACAGGGCCACTTCTGGCTTTTTCCTTTTTGCTTATGTGGTGCTGAGGAATCGAACCCAGGGCCTCATGCATGCAAGGCAAGCACTCTACCACTGAGCCACCTTCCCAGCCCCTTGCATCTGTCATTTTTGAATGACCCTAATGATACTTACATGCAATCATGATTTAAACCAATATGCCACTCAGAAGATGAACGAATCCATTAAACACACACACAGTGGAATTCTAAGCTACCAATTCATAAGCAAATGGAAAGACTTGAAAAAATCCTACTAAGAAAAATAAGCAAGACACAAAGAAACCGATTCCATGGTTTTTCTCATGTGTAATAATTAAGTAATGTCTAAGGTAGTCCTAGGGATGAGCAGAATGGCTCAATAGCTTTGTATAAATATACATATAAGAGGATGCTGAGCAAAATGAACTCCTAGACATGGAACCAGAGGTGTTTCTTTGTGGTTGTTGTTTTTATTGTACTATGTGATTTCTTTTTTCTTTTGTGTTTTCCCCTATGGTTTATTCCCTGCTGTATTTGATTTCAGTATCCTGTGTATTATATACACATGTATCTTAATTTGGCAAGGGAACAGGAACAACAAAATGGCGAGACAAAGGACAAAGGGCAAACCAATGCAACAGCAATACTCAAAAGACAACATGTAGGATATTCACATTACAACTTGTGAGGGGTATTGGGGTGAAGTGAAAGTGTGAGAAAAATGAGGGATGGCATAAAAAGTTCGACTTGTTAGATATTCACTACTTTACAATTACTGCAACCCCTTCTATATATCACCTTGACAATAAAATTAAATTTAAAAATAAGCTACATAAAATATAATTTCACTGTATTTCTATAGTAAATGATATTCTATATGTATTACATTTTAAAAAAATGAACAATATTTGTCTTTTAATTTGAATTAATTGCCCCTTTCTTTTTCAGAGGGTCATCAACTTGAATGTAATCAAACTATACAAAATTCTCAGAATATACTTGCCATTATTTAAAAAAAACATTTTAGTATTGTCTCATACTAAATAGAAAATAGTTCAATTCTCTGGAAACTCCTAATTTTTAAAACTGAATATTTGTTAAGAGGACAGAATATATGTGTTCTACTAACTATTCATTTTCAAATTCTGAGCATGCCATACCAGAGACATTTAAAACAGTGCCTGTATGCATTTTATTTAATTCTTCAATAGACACAGTTTCCAATGGGGAATTACATATTTAAAGGTCAACAGAGAAACTAGCCACATTCTGGTAGAAGATAAAACTATGAAGTACCCATAATAATTACTTTCTCTAGAGTAAACATTTTTTCATCATAGTAAGCTATTATTTCAATGACAATCAATCCCAACATTTTATGCAGTAAAGTCATTCTAGCCCAACAGTTTACACTTTGTAAGCTGCACCTTAAAATTCCCTAAATTCACAGCATGACTAGCTTATCTCTATTGTGAAAAAAATTCTACACTTCTGCTAATATTATGCCTTTTCTATTGTGGAAAGAACACTACACTAAACTTTGCTGCATCGTTTTCCCTCAAGTGGTATTCTTCAGATCAGAAAACTTGAAAATATTATTTATACATATCTTTTCGTCTACCATAGATATTCAGGAGGCAAAGATCTGTATATTTTGGTTCAAAGCCCACCCAGGCAGGAAGGTTCCTCAGATTCTTATCTCCAATAAACTGCTCAGGAAGAGCCAGACACAAGTAACACTGAGGTTCAACTGGTAGAGCAGTATCCTTGAGCAAAAAACAGGCTCAGGGACAGTGCCCAGGCCCAGACGTCAAGCCCTAGGACACACAAAACAACAAAAACAAAATGAAAACAAACCCCAAACCTAGCATTTTTCTCATTGTATACATAGATATATAAATAAGGAAATTTCTTCCTATGTTATGTACAGGTAGAAGAAAAAAGATTTCAAACAATAACTCTCTTCATACCATGTTACACCAAACTCTCAAAACATTGCTCTTTTTCTAAATTTATAAATTAATAGCTTCCATTTATTCTCAACTCTTTCTAGATTATTCACATTATCATGTTATACATGAACTGTTGGAATTAACTATTAACTAAGTCCTAATTACAACTCTCTTGAAAGAATATTCTAGACAAATAAAACGTCAGAATCATTTGTGAATTTGTAAATTAAAACTTCTACTTAAAAAGTATTTTGTAGTATTCTATAGAATATGAAATTACATGCAAAAAATATTTATTTCAAATCTAAATTCTAATTTAGTAAGGTCTACAAAGTCCTACACTAGATAACTTTGCTGTTTCTCCAGGCTTAAGATTTGTAATCCTTCATTATTTCTTTGGAATCCAACAGAATGATGATAAAGTTTTCAAATTTTTGTTTCGGAATCCTGACGTATTTTGTATCTAGAAGTATTCTGTAATGAAGAGAACATTTAAAACATGACTGAGGATGATATATGAGTTGCATTTCAATAAGAAACTTGACTTCTCAAAACATAATGACACAATTAGCCCAAAATTCCAACTGTGAATTCCTTTCTTGTTCTTTGGTTGGTTTTACGGAGGCAAAATTATACTACTTAGTCCAGGGAAGTTATTACTATTTAATCCACTCTCTAATCTCCTGTATTAGTCTGAGTGCTAGAATTCCAGACTTCTATCACATTGTCCGGCCATATTTTCTTGGCTTATTTAATCGAGAAACATACTAGTAATTCTGAACTTCTCCGATGATCTTATCCACGACTGACTGCTCAAACTGTTCTAACATTTGACACAGGATATGAACATTTTCAGATGCACCTGCAGGGGTCTCTGATTCATTCTTCCATGGATCCAATCCATTTAATAATTATTACTTGACTCTTTTACTATCTCTGGTCACTACCTATGTAATAGTCTCAATCTTTTGGGGGGAAAGTTCACTTGAAGACTTTCTAATATTAAAAATTATCACTTGATTCTAGTCTTACTCAGGACATATTTTCTATTATTTTCTAACTTTTCTACACATTGTGAGAGTTGTTTCATATGTGTGTTTGCACATATAAGTGCTTCTGTGCGTATGATTATCTTTGTATGTATGTATTCAAAAACCTCAGGCTATTATTCAGCACTATTGCTCATAACTAGTATCCCATCACTTGAGCCATTCATCCAATGCAGCTTTTGGCTGGTTAATTATAGGTAGTGTTGCAAAGACTATTCTGCCGAGGCTGGATGCAAACTGAACTTGCCAGACTCTTTTACATTCTTAGTTTTTATTTTTTCCAGGAGTATGGTTTTAAACTACAAACATTTTTGTGAATGTAAAGTCTAACCTGTAGCCTAGATTTTAACTCAAGAATTCATACAAAGATAGATGAACATCACATTACATATCCTGAGTGTACATTGCTAGAAATGTTATCTTAAGCCTGGTACTGGTGGCTCAAACCTATAATCCTAGTTACTCAGGAGGTTGAGATCTGAGGATTGCAGTTCAGATCAAGCACCAGTAAGAAAGTTTTCTGAGGCACTTATCTCCAATTAACCACCAGAAGACTGGAATTGGCACTGTGGCTCAAATGGTAGAGCTCTAGCCTTGAGCTGAAGAAGGGAAGGACATTGCCTAGGCCCAGAGTTCAAAATCCAAAACAATTAAAAAAAAAAACAAAAAAAGAAAAAGAAATGTGATCTTATCCACCAGTTCATTGCTGCTATATTTCCTGCTCCCTCAACATGGCCTTTTTTTCCAGTTGTCTATGCTCTTATATCTGACTTGTTTTGGAACCAGAATTACTCTTCTCTTCTACTTTTTACAAATTTGCATGATTAGCTACCATGATTTAGATCTAGTAGAAAAGAAGAGTGGCCTCATCGTCCATGTTCCACTTAGTAGTAAAGCTTTCCCTATATAACTCCCATAGATCTACATACTGGCCTTGGATTTATTGTTTCAAAGTTGTCTTATTTGAAGAGTCTTCTATAGTGTATTGAACCATTATACTTAAGCACAAAACTTCTTTTTCTCTAATTATTCGTATTGTTTCTCCTACTTCTAACTTATATACACTTGGGAAATAATGCACAACACACACACTCACAAAAAATGTTTCTGAGAACATTCTTCCCACATAAAATTGGTCTTAATTACAGAGCACTTAGGAAATTTTGAACTTAAAGTATTCCAGGATTTTTTTCATGTTTTTTTATTGTAAAAATGGTTTAAAGAGGGGTTAGAGTTACATAAGAAAGTTAATGAGTACATTATCTATCAAGCGTTGTTACCTCCTCTTTTGTATTTCTCCTACAATCCTTTTCCTCCCCACCAACCCAACTCCCTTCTCCCCTCCTCAAGTTGTAAAGCGAATTTTCTACATAGTGCCTTGTACAACTCATTGTTACAATAGGCCATACTGTATAATTGTTTAAGCATTTTGTTATTTCCCTTCCCCTCCCCGCATTATAAAAATGTATATGCAAGATGCAGGTCGCTGACAATAAATATAGTGAAAACAGGGGTTATATACGATAGAAGAAGAAAATAGAAGAGAAACAAAAAAATCGCATACTACATGTTAGATACATTAAAAAAAATAGCAAGAAAAAGCAAGTTGTGTCCCTGTCTTGGGTTCCATTTCACGTAACATCATCTTATATGGCCATATGTACATGAATAAGGTTTTATAAGCCATGCAAATTCCATATTTTCTCGCTATGAAGTTATCTCTGAAACACATGTTACCTCATGTCCAAAGATATACTTGTGCTATTGCAGTGAAGCCAGAAAACATTCATTTTACCTAGAGCAGCACCATGGATTGTTACTGGAAGTAAGTGGAAGGAACTGTTATTGCAAGTGGAAACTGATTCCAAGAGAGGAATTGAACATAGAAAAATGACAAACTTCAAGGTAATTTGTGCTGTCCTTTTTACGGTACAAGAAAAGAATCCAAGGCCTGAAAGAAACTCTGTCCCTGACTTTTTCAAGTTTGTCCTTTACTTATATAAAACTTGTCTGTAAACTTCTAGTTGAGAGTATAACAAAAGTTAACAATATGTCATTTGAAGGCCAGCATAAAATAAAAGGAAATAACTTTGTTTTAAAAGTGTTCTCCTGCAAAGAAACAAAGATATGGGGGTTTTAAAGAGACTTATGCACGGATATTTCACTCCTGAGATGATTCTCCTGTTGCAGGAGTCAGTTACCCAATTCTTTAGTCTCGTCCTGAGTTCTCCATAGCAATAAGGATTCCAAAAAGCAGGATCCAGTGAGTACGATCAGCAAAAGGAGCCTCTTCTCAAACCAATGCTTTAAGTATGGTCACAAAGAAACAGGTGGTTTTTTTTCATTTGCTTGTTTGTTTGTTTAGTTTGTGCTGGTTTTGGGGCTTGAACCCAGAGGGTGGAACCTGTCCCAGTACAGTTGTCTTTCCTGCCCACCTGCCCCCAAAGCTAGTACTCTATTGCTTGAGCCTAAACTCCACTTCTGGCTTTTTTAGTGTTTAATTACAGATAAGAGTTAGACAGACTCTCCTGCCTGGGTTGGCTTTGAACTGAGATAGTAATAAATCCAAGTGACTTCAACTGTACGGACTTCTCTTTTTTTAATTTTTATTTATTTTTTATTGTGAAAATACTGTACAGAGGGGTTACAATTACATGGGCAAGATAATGAGTACATTTCTTATCAAGCATTGTAGCCTCCTCCTTTGTTTCGCCTTGGATTTCTCTTTTGAACCAAGAAATATTAGATGAAGTTTATTATAAATCTAATATTTGACAATTTTTAAAAGAAGAGAATATGTCCAGCAAAGAAACCATAACGTAAATAACTCAACAAAAGTAGGTGCACTGAATCATTTTGGAATAATTTTTTTCTAATTGGGAAGATTACTATTGACTTTGTCGTTCTTTTTGGGGAAAATTAAAGTCATATTTGCCCTTTTTTGTTTGTCATGGGTCTTTAACTCTGATACTGGACCCTCTCCTTCAATTCTTCAGCTCAAGTTGAGCACTCTGCCACTTTTGGTACAGTACCACTTCTGGGTTTCATGTGGTTAATTAAAGATCATGGACCTTCCTGACCAGGCTGGTTTTGAACCACAATCTTGTGGTCTCAATTTTCTGAGTAGCTAGGATAACAGGTGTGAGCCACCAGCATCCGTCTTATATTTGCATTTATGTGCACTTATTGACACTATGTAGACAAAGAATGGAAATTTGAATCAAATGATGACATTGCAACTTTTTAGAAAAATCGAGGTAGCAATAAATTTATCCCCCTTTTTCATGTTGTTACATTAATGATTCATGTGTTATGGGACTCTTACATTAGCATCTTCTTCTGTCCGCATTTGTCGACTTAGTATCAGAAATTGTTCATAGAGAAATATAAAAGACTGAGATTTTTAGAAAGCAAAGGAGTTCAGGTATGAAAGTACAGCATAGAAGGATATACAACTTATCATACAGAGATAAAGAATTAGCCTAATTACTAGAATGCTAAAGGCAATGAGGAATAAGCCTAGTTGATGACTAGTTCTTTAATAACCAGAAATGGTTCCCTAGAACATTTTGTGGTATAACTTAGTTATTACCATTTATTCCTTCCATCTGGAGTTATTCCTTCTCTTCTGTAAAAACTATAATTAGCCTCTGCCTTTTTGGTGCCATGACTTATCAAAAAGATTCCCAAATCTCACTTATACTATCCTTCTGATTGTGATTAGCAGTGACCACTCAAAAACCTGGAATCTTTGAATTTCCAGAATTAATCTTCACCTGACATCTAAGCACATTCCTGGCATTAATTGCCGTGACTTAATGAACAAAAGTTTTTGTTTTTTTTTCAATATTGTATACTAATATAGGTAAAGTAGATGAATTAGGGACTATTGTCAGGTATGAGTATGAAGGAGCAATTATATATTCCAAGTATGAGTTGTTTATTTTCCATTTACTAACTAAATATTTGTTGTTGTTGTTGTTGTTGTTTTGCCAGTCCTGGAGCTTCAACTCAGGGATAGGGAATTATTCCTCAGCTATTTTTGTTGCTGTTGTTCAAGGCTAACCCTCTACCACTTTGAGACACAGCACTATTTCCAGTGATTCTTTTTCTGTTTATGTGGTACTGAAGAATTGAACCGAAGTTTTCATGCATGCTAATCAATCACCGTACTGTGAAGCCACATTCCCAGAGCCCTTAATGACTTTCTTAAGATGGCATTACTTTTTCATTCCGTAACTACGTATCATAATTTTAGCCAGAAATTTTTGCTAGAAAAGGACATTGAACACAATACTGAGTCCAGTAAGGCTAGATGGACAATGAATAACCGTCACGATCTAGCCAGAGCACAGAGGGGCTTACCTCATGGAGCTGGAACAACAGACTGAGCAAGACAACTCCTGACCCACAGCCCACCTCCAGAATGAGAGGGCCACATTGGTTCCAGCCACATGGGGATGCTGGGCCACCTCCTCTAGCACCCATTAAATAAGTTCTTCAGAGAGAGAGAGAGAGAGAGTCAGAATTACACTTAAGCCAAGTGCTGGTACCTAAATACACAGGGGGCTGAGATATGAGGACCATGGTTTATAGGCAGCCTGGGCAGGAAAATCTGTGAGACTCTTATCTCCAAAGAATCACCAGAAAACCAGAAGTGGTGCTGTGACTCAAAGGGTAGAGCGCTAGCCTTGAGCTGAGGAGCTTGGGGACAGTGCCCAGGCCCAGAGTTCAAACCCTACGACTGACAAAAAGTGGACTTAGCACCACAAGAAGTGGACTGAATAGCACCCATTGTCCTAGGGAGCATGGCAGAAAAGTCAGGCTGAGCTTCCTGTCAGCTCTCTTATTTTATTTTTTGGTTTTTTTATTATGAAGGTGATATTCCAAGGGGTGGGTTACAGTTACATGAGTAAAAGTACTTTTTTTTACAGTGTTACCACTTCCTCATTTTTTCCTGCTTCCCCCAACCCTGATATCCCCTTTCCCCAAAGTTGTAAAGTTCATTTCTAACATAGTGCTTAGTGTATATCACTGTTGCTTTGGTTAATCTTTGTCCGACTATGTCTGTGATTTCCCTTCCCTTCCCCAAATCAGATAAACTTATGTATAAGACAAAAGGTACAGAAATCAAAAACAATGACTACAGGGAATAATCCAAAGAGGAAAAAGTAAATCGAAATAACTAAAAGCAGTTCACTATACAATCATCTTGTATCCATTTCTTGGAGCTCATTTCAATAAGCATCATTTTCTATGGTGACATGCATATAACTATTGAGCTGTTGTGATCTTTTATAGGAATATCCTTAACATATTCTAGTTTTTTTAAATGAGTGAAAACATGTATACTATAATTCTTTGGATGTGGCTTGTTTGATGTATTATGTTTTCCAAGTCTTTCCATTTCCTTACAAATGGGGCAATGTCATTCTTTCTGATGGAAGCATAGAATTTTGTTGTGAATATCTATGACATTTTCTTGATCGATTCATCTACTGAGGGGCATCTGTGTTGGTTCCATATCTTAGCTATGGTAAACACTGCTACAATTGACATAGTTGTGATGGTAACTTTAGTATGGCCCTGTCTGTGGTCATTTGGGTAATTGTCCAGGAGTGGGATTGCTGGGTTATAGGGGAGATCTTCTGAGGAACCTGTATACTTCTTTATGGAGTATTTGAACAAGTTTACTTTTCAACCCATTTTGTAGTAACATTCCTGTTTGGCTATATTCCCACCAGACCAGCCTCTGTTATTGTTAGTTTTCTTCATAATGGTCATCAAACTGGGGGGAGGTGGAATCTCAATGTTGCTTTTATTTGTATTTCTATGGCCAGAAATGTTGCATATTTCTTCATGTTTCAATTGGCCATTCATATTTCTTCTTCAGAGAGGTCTCTCTTTAAAACTTTAGCCCACTTATTAAGAGGGTTGTTTCTTTGAAGATTTGTTTTTGGGGGGAGTTAACTGCTAGGGCTCTAAATATATTTGAGATGTAAGGCCATTGCCTGTTGCAGAGCAAGTAACAAACTTCTCCCAATCTGTGTGCTTTCTATTTATCTTTCTATCTATGTAAGTTCTCTTCTTAGATTTGGTATGGGTCTATCAATTCTGTTAATTTATTGAAACAACCAATTCTGTTTTGTTGATCTTTTTATGTTTTAGTTTGTCTTTATTTAGTTATTTCTGATTTATTTTTTTTTATTTGTTTCTGTCTTCTGCTTTGGGTTTGGCCTTGTTCCTGTTTTCAAGAATTTTCAGGTATATAATTAAAATACAGACTTCAGATTTTCCCAATTGCTTGATGTAGGCACTTAGAGCTCTAAATTTTCCTCTAAGTACTGCATTTACTGTTTCCCAGAGGAGTTGGTATATTGTGTGTTCAATTTGTTAAATTTCAGAAACTTTCAGATTTTCATTCTAATGTATTCAGTGCCTCACTGGTCATTCAGCAATGTGTTGTTCAGTCTTCATGGGTTTGGGAACTTTTTTTTGCTTTAGCTTTTTTAATTCTAAGTTTATTCTGTTGTGGTCTGACAAGATATGGGAATTCAAATAATTTTTCTTTCAATTTGGATAGAATTTCTATGTGATATAGGATATGTTCTATTTTGGAGACTCTTTCATTAGCTGCTGCGAAGAATGTGTATACTGATGCTGAATGTATATTTTGTAGATGTCTGTTAGGGCTAGGCGTTCAATGTAATTATTTAGGTCTTCAGTTTCTTGGTTGAATTTTTCCTGGATGACCTATCCATGCATTTCAATGATGCGTTGAGAAATGTTTTTAGGTTAAGTAATATTTGGTTGATGAAGTGGAGTGCTCCAGGCATTGATACTTAGACTTGATATATCCACCTAATGGAGATGTGCCTTTATCAATATATAATTTCTCTTCCTAGTAATTTTATTTTGAATTTTATTTTATGTTAGTAATTCTACTGTGGCCTGTTGATGGTGTTCATTTGCTTGAAGATTTTCCTTCCAGCCTTTCAGTTTGAGTATGTGTTTGTTTTTGTCAATAAAATGTGTCTCTTGTAGATATTACATGCATGTGTCTTGTTTTATTATACTACTATTTAGTCTGTTTTCTAATTGGAAAGTTAAGTCTATTGATATTGAGAGTTAAGTCTGTGAAATATCTCATAAGTCCTGCTGTGTTATTGACCTGCTATTAGGCTCTGTGTCTCATCTACTCTTAATATATTTACCTTGTTCACTGGTAGGGAGCATTTTATATAACCAGTTCCTGTTCTTCATGATCTTCTCTATGTAGGATATATTTGATTAACTTCTATCCTGCTGATTTGGTGGAGATACATTGTTTCAAGATTTCTTTGTCATGAAATATTTTTATATCCTTTTAATGTAAAGGAGAGTTTGGCTTTGGACCATATTCACGGTTGGTAGTTGTTTGCCTTTAATGTTTGTCATATATCATGTGAGGCTCCCCTTTTTACCATATCAGCTAAGAAATTTGTATTTATTCTGACTGTATATCCTTTATATAATCAGTCTTTTCTCCTGACAGATTTAAGAATCCCTTCATTGATGTCTAGTGATCCTCTAATGGATTATGATGTGATTGATGGTTTGTTCTGTTCTGGTATACTCTGTTTGGTGTTCTAAAGGCTTCTCTTATCTGAATGAGCCTCTCTCTTTGATTTCCTTGTCTTACAATTGGTTATTGTTTTAGGGCTTCTATCTCTTTATTAAAGCTTCATTTTAGGTCTTGTGTGGATTTTCTTTACAACATTTTATTTGGTGGGGGCTGGGGAGGTATGTGTTTTAGCTGTGTCTTCTCTCATATCTTTTAACTAGGCATCCATTTTTCCCTTGGACTCTCTTGCCTTCTCAGAATTTATTTTTCTTTGTGTTTGGGGTCTCCATGAATTATTTTGCTGATCTTTGCTTGGTCTCATCTTGTTCACAAATTTCCTTGTAGAGGTTTTGTATCTTTTCATTAATCACATTTTTCAGCAGTATTTGTAATGTATTTTGAAAAACATCTTCTAGATAATTGATTGTTCTAATGCCCGTTCATTTACTGTGTGAATTATATTACCTTAGCATGACTTTTCTCATAGTTTTCTGATTTGTTCTGTCCATTTGAACTATTTCTTGGCTTTCATTTGGGGGATCTATGATCTTAATAGGTGACTATCTATGTTCTTGGATGATTTGTCAGGTGTTGCTTTGGTCTTCTGTTGTGATTTGTTTTTCTGGAATTAGGCTTTTGTCTAGACCATTAAGTGTAGGAGAAGAGATCAGTTGTGAGAGATGTTGTCAAATTAATACTTGTGGTCCCAACGACAGTTCCGACTATCCAGTGGTAAGGTGAATTGTCTCTATGTTTATATGTGACTGTCTCTCTGTTCATGATTTTTTCCCAAGTGACCCTTTCATTTCCACACTGCAATTGTGTTTTTGAATATGTTGGCCAACACAGTCACAGCATTCACCTTCCTGGCTGGGTAACTTTTCATAGATTTCTGTTTTCTTGTGAAGACAGTATAAAATATTCTTTTGAATTGTATATCTATATATAATTATACCTAAGTTGGTGTGACACTCTAGAAGTGGAGTACCTTCTAGGACTCTAAATCTCTGTTTCATTAGAGAAATCTAGGGTAATTTTCTGTTGTTATTCTCCCACTGTTTTTCCTCTTCCTCTGGTTCATTTATTATATTGTGGATTTTTTTCACATAATTTAGGATTTGTGATGGTTGTATCAAGTTATTTTTGTTTTTCTGTTTGTGTTACCTTTACATAGTGATTTCAGGCTTGTATGAAGAGACAGTAATAATATGAAATGTGAAGAGCTTAAAGCTTAAAGAGGCACAATGAAGGCCTAAGTAACTCCATTACAGGCTAGCAACCATCTTGTGAGGTATGAATTATGAAAATAACCATGGGTTGGACCCAGAAATGTCACAAAAAGAAAAACAATTCCTGGACAACTGAGACATAAATAATCCTTTGAAAAGCCACAAGAATTTTCTCCAAATGCATTCACCAAACATTGGGTGGCTATGCAGGACACGGTGACCCAGTGGCAAGACACTTCTTGTCAATAACACCTCAATAATATTAGCCAATCACATATGTATAGCTTAGTTTATTAAAATGTTAATCAATCATGTAATTTCTCATGTAAAACTTCTATAAAGTTGTTTGTTTAATACTATAAAAACTGTGCTGATTCTATGCTTGGGGTCTCTTTGTGTCATGGGTTTACTGATTGCACAGAGCACCAGCCTGGAGATTGCAAATAAAAGATGCCTTTGTTACTTGCATTGGTCGAGGTCTCTGGTGGTCTTTGGGGGGTCTTGAGTCTAGGTAAAACAAATGTAAGTTATTACATTGAAAGAAAGAGTGCAGACATTTTAACCCATTTGCTACAATTAAATTAATATAAAGCAAAGCTAATTAACTCTTATTTACTCTTCAGAGGATGAGTATCATACTCTTGGATATCTTGGAGGAAAAGACTTTAGACTGATTACAACTGATACCTTCCACTGAAATTACTGGCTAAACATTCTCCTTCAGAAAGGGAAATGCTCCATTTTTTTCATATTAGTATTATAAAATCATAACATCTGCATGTTGAATTGTTTTCCTCTGCTATTTTCAATACCATTCTTCATCTATTAGGTATCTAGGGCTTGGAATGACCCGTTCCTTAAAATACCTATATTGCTTATATTGTGATATATATCTCAGTAATATTAATATGAATTTCTCTCTGAGTCTCATCTTGAGCTACATTCATATGTAATTTATTCAGTCCCAAACAATAAACCTATTTTATTCTTTTCTATCCTTTAAACAATAAATCTATTATCTTTAGAAATACGTTGTAAAGAAAATATGTTCTTTTATATTGTTCCAGTAAACATCATTTATTTCTAGTACTTTTACTGAAATAAATATAAAGTATGGAACATGGAGACAATCCCCCCCTTATCACTTTAAAGTATATCCTTGGGGAGTATTATATATATATATAAATAAAAAAGTGCAATGCACATGTTTATACATGAATCATCTAATGGTTATGTCAACTAGACACAAGAGATATTATACCACATCTAGTCTCAATTTACTTAAAGGCACCAACATATTAGTGTTCATGAATATCACTCATCTTTAGAAAATCACAAGTCACAACAAAGTTTATATTTCAAATTTAAAAAATAAAAATTACACCCAGATTTGATGTGAATATCTTGTTTCCAGGAAAACAGTTAATCAGCAAACAGGGAAACAAAAAATAAGGGCTTGTCATATAGAAAGAAAGATGTAAAAGCATACTGTCTTATTTTAAGATGTTACATACATGCAAATGGTGTCATTTATTCAAAGATACTATAAAAATTCATGAGCGGATTTGTGATCAGAAGTGAGAAGTAAGCAAAGTAACTGAAAAACTGTATTTGTAAATAGTGCTTTCAATATATGATTACGTTATCAATAAATACGCCTATAGATGATGATTTTGTATCTGTAACGCTAGTTACAGATATCCACTAGTCTACATTTTAGACATACCCGCATTCTCGTACCTCAGTTCTTGATCAATATTCTTCTACTTTCATGATGTCAATTGCTACTATAGTAACAAGGTGGATGTTCTCTTGGTTTCTACATCCAATAAATTTTAGTATTTTGCAACGGTGTATAAACTCATGGAGATAGACTGGGATGTGAAGTTTCAGGATACTCTATTCAGGGTATTAATTGGCCTGAAGCAGGAAGGAACCTATTGTGAATACACAGACACTCAGTATACTAAGAATTAGGGACTTGATCTCGGGAAAGATAAAGGTCTAGGAAAGATCTTGAAGCTGAGATAAAGCAATGCAGCAAACATCAATCAACTATCATTACAAGGGAATGGAACATATCTTTGATGTGTCTGGGTGGCAGTGGTGTGTGTGTATGTGTGCTTGTTTGTGTGTGTGTGTGTTTGTGTGTGTGTGTGTGTGTGTGTAGAGAATTTTAGTGTGGCTTCTATATTTACAGTCCGTAGAGCATTAATTGTTAAGGAGAAGGTGCCCTTACAAGAGCTCTGATACCATTGTCATCACTTTTTACTGCAAAAAAAAAAAAAAAACACTTGCTTAATCTCTAATTAAAAAGGGAAAAATAAACTAACATCTTACATGATAATTTTGAAAATTAATTGACAAATTGAAGGCCAAAGGGAGAAATTGGAGATTAATATAATCTTTTTCCTCACTTCTGATTATTAAACTGTAATAGCTGTGATTTTCAGGAATCTCTTGTAATGTACTTACTGCTTAATTACTAATATTTTTAATAATATGAAACATATGATAGAGAAATAGATCAGCCAGCAAGCACAAAGACCTAGTGATAAGATCGAGCTTTTGAGCAGGGTTGCCACATCTTTTACTAAAACAATTCCTTCATATGAATTTCAAAGTTTATGGCTTTTCCTGTGTGATTAAAAGTAAGAAAATACTGTAGAAACAAAAATTCCTATTCAGCCAAGTAGAAAGTGCTCATGTTCTCATCCTCATGATGCAAATTTCCATTCCATAAAAACTCTTTGTTAGAGTGCTTTCATTTAATATACTTCAGCACATCATATTTCCCTGTTGGAGACAGGAAAAAAAGATAAATTTGTTTGAATATTATCTTACGTAAGTTAGTGTGTACCGGCATGATTTGTATAATTACAGAAGTTTGTAATAAATATAAGTAGGGATCATGTCACAACTATAAAATATAATTAAAATCACATAAGACTAGAAGTTACAGAATTTTGTGCATGAAAACACACATTAGATTAGTTGCAGAATTTCTATTTTGAGACAGACTTTATATTAAAGTATAAAGCACTTTACTAAGGGTTGAAACATTTTATTGAAAAAAATATATTTCTTAGAGATATTATTGCTTCATATTTTAAGAAGAAAAATGGTCCCAAAGTAATTATTTTCAAAAAATTATTTTCCTGTTTCCATGTGATTAACCTCCAAATTAGAAATCCAGATATTTAATTTAATTTAAATTAACCAAAAATATTTATTGAGTATATGAACCTTCTGCTCTCTACATTCTTCACACTAACTTTACCAAATATGATGAGTCTGAAATAATCAGTCTCTTTGTGACCTGTGTTGATTTTATTTACAATGTGAGCAAAATCTTTAAAAAGTAGTATTTAGTTTAGCTTAATTGCTCTGAAGAGACAATAAATGATATAATCAAAGGCTAAAAATGATAAGATTTAATTTTTAGAATTCAGGAAATGTTTTTTGACCACACTGGCTACTGGAACCTTTGCAACAACCTCATGAGATAATTTATATTGATGAAGCAAAAATCCCAGTGGTTAGACATTTATGAATACAAAAATTGTGTCATTCTGAATATGTAGAGCTACTTATCAAACATAGAAATTTTAGCTTTTAAATACTTGAATATGATAATACATTTAATTCCAGGTTAAATACTTATTCTGAAAGGAGATAAAATTGCATTTATTTTGAAAAGTAAACCTAAGTATTCATTTGAATGAAAGACAATGTTTAAACATCACTCCTTAAAGAAACAAGATGTACAGTTAGTTGTTTTTCATGCCAATTATGTTCTCTAAAATAACTAGATTAGTAAACCTAAATCATTGCTTCATAGAGAAATAGAAATTTAGTTTCCTAAAATTCATGACTATAACTTTTTCTCAATTACTAAAAAACTATTTTATGATTTTTTCATGGAATCTTATTTGATATATTATTATTCATTAACTTAATAATTGACCAATAACAATATAAAATATGCATGAACAAAGTTTATCTAACACAAGGCAGTGTGTTCTTTATTAATTTTTAGTTATTTTGTTAATGGTTTTTAATTGTCAGAAGTGGCAATTCCATAATATGTTTAAAGCATTTGATTATACTCCCTCCCTCTATTTTCTTTTCATTACTTCTTCCAAATATATTCTGCATTTCACATAAAATTACATCTTTATATATGCACATATAATCTAATTTGGAAACATAATTAAGCTAAACTGCAATTTAATTCAAGTTGGATAGTAAATTAACAGGATGAATAAAAACTTGAATATTTTTATTAACTTCTGAATTTAGCTATCATTATTATTATGGTTATGTTTAGGATCCCAGACAAAATTAGAATTAAGTTTAGTGAAATAGATTCAATACAGGATGACTCATTGCAACATGATACTCAGAAGGCCCTTTGTTGAAAATGGACTTTACACCAAGGGGAGGGAGTAGTAAGGGAGGGGGGTAGTAGGAGAACAACAAAAGAAGGGTGTAACAGTCCTCAACAAGAAATATACCCATTACCTTACTCGTATAACTAATCTGTCTTTAAAGCATCTTTACAATAAAATAAAATTTAAAAAAATAATAAAGATGGGCGTCAGTGGCTCATGCTTTTAATCCTAGCTACTCTTGATGCTGATGTCTGAGGATCGGAGTTCCATGCAGCCCAGGCAGGAAAGTCTGTGAGTCTCATATCTCCAATAAACCACTAGAAAACCATAAGTGGCGCTGTGGCTTAAGTGGTAGAGCATTCGCCTTGATCTGAAGAGTGGAGGGACAGCGCCCAATGCCAGAATTTAGGCTCCATGACCGACCAAAAAAAAAAAAAAGAAAGAAAAAACAAAAAAGAAAACCTGACAGGAAATAGAAAGACACTTAAAAAATGTAGGCTCAAAATGCAAGTAAAATTTAGACGTACACGCTGGGCAAGAGAATAAAAGTGCAATAGAGGCTTGCTATTAACATTATGATTCGGTTATATGTAGGTTTAGGATTAGGCAAGGTGTTCCAGTTAGAGCTGCGGTTAACATGAGAAAAAGATGTAAGATATAAAAGGGTGCAAAACTGCACCATATTTTAAGAGGAATGAATGGCATCAAGTTTAGAATGAATAAAAACCAGTGTCTGTGTTATTTTAAACATTCAGACATAATTTGGCTTAAAGGGTGAATTACATTTTGTTCTCATTAGGTTTAGGCAAGGATAAGCTTTAGTCTAAAATTTAGTTTTCCAATAAGAAGTAGAAACAAAAAAAAGTGTGTGATTGAATAGAATCTAGACAATTTACCTTCCAGTAACTATTTGGTGTTAAGTCAGATTATGATTAGGATTAGATTTCTGGTTAAAGGGGGTTGAGAATAGTATAAATAAATTGGTTAAACTAGTTTCTCGTGCCTACTATCCTAGCTAGTCAGGAAGCTGATTTCTGAGGATCGCAGTTCAAAGCCTGCCATGGCAGAAAGTCCATGAGACATTTATCTACAATTAACCACCAGAAAACCCAAAAGTGGTGCTGTGGCTCAAGTGGTAAAGTGCACACCTAGAGCTAAAGAACTGAGGGATCATGACCTAGAGTTCAGGGATCATGCCCAGGCCCAGAGTTTAAGCCCCACGTTGGACAAAAAGAAAAAGAAAAGAAATGTGTTAAATGTTAAGTAAATCTGAACTTATTTTAGGTTCTAGGATTTCAGGAAAAGCTTGGATATTGGAAGTATAATGTATTTCATAATATCAGGATTTGAGATCAATGGATATAATGATTCCTGTTAAGGAACAAGATAGATTCAGAGTTAAGAGTGAGAAAATCTATAGGGTTTAGGAAAACCTTCAATTTATTTCAAGAATTACAGGTGGAATTTCAGTAATGATGACACAAAACAAGCATTTTTCATAAATTTTAGAAGTGAGATACCGTTAGTGTCAAGGATATGGTTACGATTCTAGCCATGATTGGGTTTAGAGTGAAGGAGGAAAAAAATGAGAGTCAAATTGAAGGTAAATTTTAGAATAAGCTTGGCAGGAATTAGAATGAATGTGAACTAGAGTATTGCTATTAATATTAGAATCTACTTGCAATTAGGGTTATGGTTATTCTCAATGTTCCAGTTAAGATTAAGTTTAGGGTTAGAAAATGACTAAGATATTGGAAAAAAATGGAAACCTATTTTTGGAAGGCTTATTTGAATCAAGTTAGGATGAGTGAAAACTAGTGTACTTGTGTTAGTGTTAGTATTGACATATAATTTGGATTAACATTAGGGTCAGTATGAACAGTGTTATGAATAGGAAAGTTTTAGTATAATATTCAGTTTTCACTAACAAATGGAAGCAAAAATATGAGATTGAACAGTAACTAGACCATTATCATTATATTTATTTCTCAGTGATCATTCTTATAATGATTAATGAGAGTTTTCCAGCCAGGTTTAGGTTGAGAGTTAGAGGTAATTAATGGACTAGATGGTAAGTAAATCTGATATTGTTTTAGGGCACAGGGGTTCAGGAAAAGGTGGGATCATTGGAAACTGCAGTATTTTTCCTGATAAGAGAATGTGAGGACAAATAATATAATGGTTCATATTAGGGAACAAGATAACTTCAGAGGAAGAGTCAGAAAATTTATGGGAATTAGGGCAAACTGAAACTCATTTCCAGAGTGCAAACTGGAGTATTCATTAGAATGAATAAAAACAGGGTATTTTTCTTAAACATTAGAATTGGACTATCATTAGGGTGAAAGTGAGGTTTCAGTTCCAGCTGGAGTTAGTGTTAGCATTAGGGAAATGGAAAGTTTAGGGTCAAACTGAAAGTAAATCTTCGAATAACAAGTCTAATTAGAATTAGGATGAATGTGAAAATAAGAAACTGCTAATAATATTAAGATTAGGGTATGGTTAGTGTGAGGGTTAGCCTCAATATTCCAGTTAGGTTAGGGTTACAAAAATTGCAAGATAATGAATAAAACTACAAATTATTTTTAGAGAGATGAGTTAAATCAAATTTAGGATGAATAAAAACTAATGTATTTTTATGACCTTTAGAATCCAAAGGCTATTAGTTCTAGGGCTAGGGTTGCTTTTCTAGTTCAGGTTAGACTTAAGCTTAGGGAAGGGTAAGCTTTAAGGTAAAACTGAGTTTTCTGCTAACACTTTCAAGTAAAATAAGTGTGAAATTTAACAAAAACTACAGAGTTTTCTTAAGTTTCCTATCCAGGGTTCAATAGGATTAAATTTAGAGTTAGGTTTCTAGTAAGGTTTAGATATATAGTTAGGGTTAGGAACTAGAGTAGATTTTAAGTAAACCTGCAACTTCTTTTTGGAGATAGAGGAGTTCAGTAAAAGTTAAGATCAGTGGAAACTACGGAAGTTTTCATGATATGAAGATTTGAGGTTAATGATTCATAATAGGGAACGATTTCAGAGTCCAAGTCAGGGAATCTGTAGTATTTGGAGCAAAGTGCAAATCATTTCAAAGACAATGAGTATGTGTTAGGATATATTTTCCATTAATTTTAAGATTGGGTTACTATTATCATCAAGGTTACTCTAAGGGTTCTGTCCAAGATTTGAGTTAGGATTAGGGAAATGGAAGATTGAGAACTTGAGTGACTTACTTCCCCTGTGTATGTAAATGCACTATTCTAAGGCTTGAACTTTAGGATTGGGTTCTGCCCCTGAGCTTTTTGCTGTAGGCTAGCATTCTACGACTTGAACCATGAGTCCACTTCCAGCTTTCTTGGGCAGTGAATTGGAGATGAGAGAATCACAGACGTTCCTATCTAAGCTGACATTGAACTGACATCTCCAGATCTCTGCCTTCTAATTAAAGGTAGGATTAAAGGCATGAGCTACCAGTGCCCTGGAAAGTGCCTGAATTTTACTGATTGTTTGCACTTTTGTTCGAGATTAAGACTTGAATTCATTATCTGACAGCTTTGCTCACTAAGTAGCACTCTGCCACTTGAGCCATATCTCCAAAATGATTATTTTAAATACCTGAAAATCATTCAATTTTCTTCAGGTGATATGTATCATTAGTGTTGTTCTAAAACTTATCCTAACAAAAAAGACTTATAGACCCTGGAGTTGATCTGAGCAAATTCTCATTCTTTGCTTCTAATTGCATAACAGTTTAGGGACATGATTTTTTAATTATTATTTTAAGTAGGATAGAAATTATCATTAAACAAAGCATTTTATGCCTACAATATACCTTGATCAATGCCAACCCTTTCAATATTCTCATCCATCCCTTTTCTCCCTTCACTCTTCTTAATATTGTAGGATGTTTATTGGATTCCTCTCTGCATTTTCCCCCTTTTCTCCTGTTCAATATTCTACCTTTTAACCCTTCACCCCTCATTTGACTACCCACTTCCATATGATCCAGCAACTCTACTCCAGGCATTTACTTGAAAGATCACAAACTAGGATATAGTAAAGGTTTCAGCCAGACCATTCTTATTGAATCTGCCCAGATAACCTTCAAGAGAAAAAATAATCAAGAAAATGTAATACACACACGCACACACAGAGAGGAAATTCTACTTAACCATCAGAAAGAATATTTTAACATTTGTATCTGTCATTTCTCATTTCATCTGCCTAGTATCCCACTGTTGTCGTACTGTCCCTGTACTGCAGTAACTGAAACATGCAAACTGATGTAAAAGATTTTCAGGGTTATGGGCTAGCCATAACTTCCTGAATATGAGTTCTCTGCTCATTCTCTTTGTCTATTCATGCATTTGAGTAGTGATTATACAGATTCATTTTTACCATTTGCTACACAGAAAAGAGATGAACCACTTGTATGTATGTATGTATATATATATAGATACATATATATACATATACATATGTATATATACATATATATACATACATACATGGATATACATATATACATGGACATATGCACACATATGGATATATATTAAATACTTGATTACATTTCATGTTTTCAAGAATTACAGAGTTAACAAAAATCACATGCATTTCCTTTTCAATTCTTTCAAAACCTAAATAACTTTGTCTCTTTTGAATACCTAATTTTAAAGAGAATGTCATCATCTCTGATCTGTCAGGCTCCTTGAAATTAGATGTTCAAATAGGCTAAAATTATTTAGGCTTTTTGGTGGAAGGGTTCTATTCAGGGTTTCCCTGCTTGCTAGACACACTATGGTTGTATAGCATCAAGAAGCTCAACTACTTTTACCATACTTCTTGTCCATTTAATTACTTGAGTTCTTGAACTTTTTGCCCGGGTATGATCTTAGATTGACTGAGGCTTTGCTACCTATGCCTCCCACATAATTAGCTAGGATTACAGATGTGAAGCACTATGGAAAGCTCATTCGTTGAGATGGCTGTCTTGGCAGTTTTTTCTCTGGCCTGGCCTCAGACCATGATCCTTGTCATCTCTGCTTCCCAATCAGCTGGAATTACATATGTGAGCTGCTATACTTGCTGTACATGACACCTTCTGTTTTATAAAAGAGGTTTTTACTGAAAAAATATGTTATAGAGGGGTTATAGTTACATGAGCAAGGTAATGAGTAAATTTTTTATGAGACATTGTTACCTCCTCCTTTGTTTTTCCCCTACCTCCCACCTCCCACAACTGCACTCCCCCTCCCCTCCCTTCCCTGCTTCCCTGACCATATTGTAAAGATTCTTTTTCAACATAGTGTCTTGTGCATCTCATTGTTACAACGGGTCAGCCTGCCTTATTTAAACATTTTGTTTTCTCCCTTGCCCTCCCCAAGCTAGAGAAATGGTGTATACAAGATGCTGGGCACCAACATTAAAAACAGTGAATAGAGGAGTTATACCTTGGTGGAGGAAAAAACAAAAACAAAAACAAAAAAAAGTCACATGGTAAATTATAAACCCTATCTTGGGATTCACTTCGCTTAACATCATCTTATCTGGTGGTATGTACATAGCTTTTGAACTCTTATGCTTGTCGCAGATATACACTAGTTATTCCAAATAAGGTAAACCATAGGACCTATGTTTCTTTTGTCTGACTTACTTTACTTAATATAATTTTTTCCAAGACTCCACTTAGAGCTCCCCTATAACCCAGCAATCCCACTTTTGGGCATTTACCAAATGATAACACACAAGACCATACTAAGCTACCTGCACAACTATGTTTATTGCAGCATTTTTTACCATAGCTAAGATATGGAACCAACCCAGATGCCTCTCAGTAGATGAATGGATCAGGAAAATGTTATACACACACACACAAACATACAAACACACACACACACACACACACACACACACACACACACACACACACACACACACACTGGAATTCTATGTCTCCATCTGAGAGAATGAAATCGCCACATTTGCTAGGAAATGGAAAGAAGGGGAAACAATTTTATAGGTCCCATGGTTAACCTCACGTTCAGTAAGTAGCACATGGTACCATATAACCTTATAAGAGAATGTTATGTGAAATGAACACCAAGATAGGGACACAAATGATTTTTTTATTCCATGAGATTCTTATTTCTATATTATCCCCCAAATAAAATTTGAAGGGGAGCTGTGGTTGAAATACAGAGCACCACCCTTGAGGGAAAAAGCTTAAGTGAGAAGGTAAGGTCCTGAGTTTAAACCATAATATCAGCACTAAAAAAAGTGATTTCTTTTCCTTGAGGTTTTTATTAAATTGCTCAGAATATAATCAACGTTGTATTTATGTTTAGCATTACTATTAAAATCATGTTATAATTATTGATGTTATTTTCTTAAATTTTACTTACACATTAATATCCAATAATAATAAGAGATGATTACTGTTTCACAAGTTTTTATGTCATTTGAATATATGGATGAGAGGTGTATACAAGGAATTTGGGCTGAAAATATATGTTTGAAAGCTCTTCACATAAGTAAATGATGGCTGAAGAAGCTGTGGACAATTATGAAATAAACCAAAGAAACCAGCAAGGAAACATAAGGTATGATTCTGGAAAGCACACAATTTGGGAAGAAAAAAAAAAAACAAGGAAAATATGTAACTTTTGGTAAGAACGATTTAACCTAACTACTCATTTGATTCCTTATTTCTAGTGGAAGGCATTTCAGTTAACTTCAGTTTACAAAGATAAACATGATTGACATTTAATATTAACTGGCCTCTGTCTCAGGAAAGCAAAAAGCCAGGTGCCAGGGGCTCATAGCTATAATCCTAGCTACTCAGAGGGCTGAGATCTCGAGATCCAAGTTCAAAGCCAGGTTGGAGAGGAAAGTTGGTGAGACTTTTCTGTTCAACTAACCACGAGAAAACTGGAAGTGGCACTGTGGATCAAAGTGGCAACCCAATTTTGAGTAGTAAATTTCAGAGCAAGAACCCAGGCCCTGAGTTCAAGCTCTCTGAAATTATTCTCTTTTTTGGGGGGGGTCCAGTCATGGGGCCTGAACTCTGGGCCTGGGCGCTGTCCCTCAGCTCTTCAGCTCAAGGCTAGCGCTCTACCACTTGAGCCACAGTGCCACTTCTGGCTCTTTTCTTTTTGCTTTATGTGGTGCTGAGGAATCAAACCCAGGGCCTCAGGCATGCAAGGCAAGCGCTCTACCACTGAACCATCTTCCCAATCCCTCTGAAATTATTCTTAAAATACTTGTTGTCAGGATTTCTTTAACTTTTTTAGAAGAATGTTTTAAACTTAGGGATTTTTTTATTTCATGTTGTCAGCATTGATTTTTAAGATGTGCAGAGAAAAATTATTTACAGTCAGAAATGGTTTGCATTGCTGTGTATTTCATATTGACTCTACACCCAGAGATCAGCTGGAAAGCAGATGGCCAAATCCTGGTTGTTGGCAATGAAGATGGATATGTATTTCTTTTAGGAAAGAAAAAACTTATGAATTGGTAGCCTTTATATATAACAATTTAATAGTAACAATAAAATTAATATTATTACTATTACTATTTTTTGTCACTTGTGGGGCTTGAACTCTAGGTCTGGGCATTGTACCTCAATTCTTCAGCAATCTACCACTTAAGCAACAGTGCCAGTTCACATTTTCTTTTTTTTTTTTATTGGCTCTGTAGTTATTTTATTACCTATGAAATAATCATTGTACAACTTGTATTTTGTGTTCTTTTTTTTTTTTTTTAATTTTATTTTATTATATTTGAGAACATACTGTACAGAGGGGTTACAATTACATGGGCAGGATAATGCATACATTTCTTACCAAGCATTGCAGCCTCCTCCTTTGTTTACCCTTCACCTCCCTTCCCAGCCTCCCCCCTCCCTCCCACCCAATCATACCCCCCCTCCCCCCCCACACCGACATTGTAAAGCTGGTTTTGACATGACATTTTGTACTTCTCATTGTTGCAACAGGTCCACCTGAATCCTTAAATGACTTGTTTGTCCCCATCTCCTCCACATGTTATACTGACATCAAATATAGTGAAAGCGGGGGTTACACTGTGGGGGAGGGACATACAAAGCAACAAAGAAATAATCTTATAAATGCGTTAGAAACACATGCATGAAAGAAACAAAAACATTAAAATACATATTTGAGGTTTCGTTTTCCTAACATCACATTATCTGACTTTTTCCGCTTGACTCATACCTATACTAGATATTGCAAATAAGGGAAACCATGGGACCTATGTTTCTTTGGGCCTGGCTTACTTCACTTAATATAATTTTTTCCAAGCCTTTCCATTTCCTAACAAATGGGGAAATGTCATTCTTTCTGATGGAGGCATAGAATTCCATTGTGTATATATACCACATCTTCTTGATCCATTCATCTACTGAGGGGCATCTGGGTTGGTTCCATCTCTTAGCTATGGTAAATAATGCTGCAATAAACATAGTTGTGCTGGTAGCTTTAGTGTGGCCTTGTTTGTGATCATTTGGGTAAATGCCCAAAAGTGGGATTGCTGGGTCATTGGGGAGCTCTATGTGGAGTCTTTTGAGGAACCTCCATACTGCTTTCCAAAGTGGTTGAACAAGTTTACATTCCCACCAACAATGAAGTAAGGTTCCTTTCTGTCCACATCCCCTCCAGCATCTGTTGTTGTTAGAGTTCTTGATTTTTGCTGTTCTAACTGGAGTGAGGTGATATCTCAATGTTGTTTTGATTTGCATTTCTTTTATGGCTAGGGATGTTGAACATTTCTTCATGTGTCTATTGGCCATCCTTCTTTCTTCTTCAGAGAAGCTTCTCTTTAAGTCTTTCGCCCACTTATTTATTGGGCAGTTGTTTCTTTGAGGATTTGTTGTTGGGTGGTTTAATTTTTTGAGTTCCAAGTATATTTTAGATATGAGACCCTTGTCCTTTGTATGGCTAGTAAAGATCTTCTCCCAGTCCGTGGGCTTTCTATTGATCTTGCTAGCTATGTCATTTGCCCTGCAGAAGCTCTGCAACCTTATACAATCCCATTTGTCCAGCCTTTCTTTGATTTGTTGTGTTTCCGGGTCTCTATTCAGAAAATTTCGGCCTGAGCCAAGGAGACCCAGGGTTTCTCCTATTCCATCCTGTAATGTTTTCAGAGTGTCTGCTTTGAGTTCAAGGTCTTTGATCCATTTGGAGTTGATTCTGGTGCAGGGTGATATATAAGGATCTAGCTTTAGTTTTCTACATGTAGTTAACCAGTTTTGCCAGCACCATTTACTGAAGAGGCTGTCTGTCTTCCATTCTATTGTTTTAGCTCCCTTATCGAAGATTAGATGGCTATAGGTCTGTAGGTTCATTTCTGGGTTTTCAATTCTATTCCATTGGTCCTGAGGTCTGTTCTTATGCCAATACCAAGCTGTTTTGATTACTATGGCTTTATAGTAGAGTTTGAAATTTGGTATTGATATTCCTCCTGCAGTGTTCTTTCCGTTGAGGAGCGTTTTTGCTATTCGGGGTCTTTTATTGTTCCATATGAATTTTTGGATTGCCTCTTCTATTTCCTTGAAGAATGAGGGTGGAATTTGGATAGGTATTGCGTTGAATTTGTAGATAGCCTTGGGAAGTATTGCCATTTTCACGATGTTAATCTTTCCAATCCAGGAGCATGGGAGGTTTTGCCATTTTTTAAGTTCTGTGTTGTTTTCCTTTTTCAAGATTTTAAAGTTTTCATCATAGAGGTCCTTCACTTCTTTAGTTAAGTTAATTCCTAGGTATTTTATTTTTTGTGGGGCTATTACAAATGGAGTTGCTTTCCTAATTTCAGCCACACTTTTCTCATTGTTGGCATACAGAAAAGCCATTGATTTTTGGGGGTTAATTTTATAACCTGCTACTTTGCCAAAGTTTTGAATCAGCTTGAGTAATTTGGGAATGGAGTCTATGGGATTCTTTAAATACAAGATCATGTCATCTGCAAAGAGGGAGAGTTTTATTTCTTCTTTCCCTATTTGGATCCCCTTTATGTCTGCATCTTGTCTTATTGCTGTAGCTAGGCATTCTAATACTAGATTGAAGAGAAGTGGAGAGAGTGGGCATCCTTGTCTTGTTCCTGAGTTAAGGGGAAATGGCTTTAGTTTTTCACCATTGAGTATAATGCTGGCTGTAGGTTTGTCATATACAGCCTTTATTGTATTGAGGAATGTTCCATGGATTCCTAATTTTTCCAAAACCTTCATCATAAAGGGGTGTTGGATCTTGTCGAATGCTTTTTCTGCGTCTATTGAGATAACCATGTGGTTCTTATTCTTGCTCCTGTTGATGTGATGAATAATATTAATTGATTTGCGTATATTGAACCAGATTTGCATCCCTGAAATGAATCCTGTTTGATCGTGGTGTATGATTTTTTGGATGAATTGTTGAAGTCGGTTGGCCAAAATTTTGTTGAGAATTTTTGCATCAATGTTCATCAAAGAAATGGGTCTATAGTTCTCTTTCTTTGATGAGTCCCTGCCTGGTTTTGGGATGAGGGTTATGATGGCTTCATAGAATGTGTTCGGTAGTGAGCTTTCTCTTTCAATTTCATTGAAGAGTTGGAGGAGAATTGGTGTGAGCTCTGCTTTGAAGGCCTTGTAAAATTCCGCTGTAAAACCATCTGGTCCTGGACTTTTCTTACCTGGGAGGTCTCTTATTGCTGTTTCTATTTCAATGCTTGATATGGGCCTGTTAAGATAGTTTACCTCATCTTGGTTTAGTTTTGGCATGTCAATATTTGCTAGGAAGAGGTCCATTTCTGTCAAGTTCTCAAACTTATTAGCATAAAGTTTTGAGAAGTATTCCCTTATAATGTTCTGAATCTTGCTTGTTTCCGTGGTGATGTTTCCATTCTCATCTCTGAGTTTATTAATTTGGGTGTGTTCTCTTCTTTTTCTGATAAGATTTGCTAAGGGTCTATCAATTTTGTTAACTTTTTCAAAGAACCAACTCTTTGTTTTCTTGATTCTTTCTATAGTTTTTTTGGATTCTAATTCATTTAATTCTGATTTAATTTTGATTATTTCTTTCTGTCTACTGGATTGGGGTTTATCTTGCTGCTCTTTTTCAAGGAGGTTTAGATGTGTCATTAAATTGTTAGTTTCAGATCTTTCCAATTTGTTGATGTAGGAGCTCAGAGCTATAAACTTGCCTCTGAGTACTGCCTTTGCTGTGTCCCAGAGGAGCTGGTATTTTGTGTGTTCATTTTTGTTGAATAGCATGAACATTTGAATTTCCTTTCTAATCTCTTCCATGACCCACTCATGATTCAGCAGTGTGTTGTTCAGCCTCCATGTGATACCGGACTTTCTTTGGTGGCTTTTGGTGTTGAGTTCTAATTTTATTCCCTTGTGGTCAGAGAGAATGCAAGGTATAACTTCAATGTTTCTGAATTTAGACGTTTGCTTTGTGGCCTAAAATGTGGTCTATTTTAGAAAACGTTCCATGTGCTGCTGAGAAAAACGTGTATTCTGATGCTGCTGGGTGAAATGTTCGGTAAATGTCTGTTAAGTCTAGTTGATCTATGCAGCTGTTTAGATCTGCGGTTTCTCTGTTGAGTTTTTGCCGAGTTGATCTATCTAGTGGGGAGAGTGGTGTGTTAAAATCCCCAACAATTAATGTCTTTGGATCTATATGGGATTTGAGGGAAAGTAGTGTTTCTTTGATTAATTTGGGTGCTCCATTGTTTGGCGAATAGATATTTAGAATTGTAATATCCTCCTGAAGGAGAGATCCTTTAATTAGTATGTAGCGACCTTCTTTATCTCTTTTCACGAATTTTAATTTGAAGTCTATTTTATCTGATATTAGGATTGCAACTCCCGCCTGTTTATGCCGTCCGTTTGCTTGGTAGATTTTGTTCCAGCCTTTAACATTGAAAATGTGTTTGTTTTTACGGGCAAGATGTGACTCCGGCAGGCAGCAGATAGAGGGGTCTTGTTTTTTAATCCAACTAGACAGTCTATGTCGCTTAATTGGAGAGTTCAGTCCGTTAACATTAAGAGATAGGACTGAGAGGTATTTGGGAGTTCCTGCCATGTTATCTACCTTCTTGGGGGCTGTGAAAACTGGGTTCTTCCTATGGTTCTTGGATTCTCAGTTTGGGTGCAGTTTCTTGGCCTTTATTGCGGTCTTGTTGGTTTTCTATGTGTAGGACATCTTTAAGAATCTTTTGTAGGGCTGGTTTGGTGGAGATGTATTGTTTCAATTTTTCTTTGCTATGGAAGGTTTTTATTTGGCCTTCGGTTATGAAGGAGAGTTTAGCTGGGTACAGTATTCTTGGTTGATAGTTGTTTGTTTTTAGGGCATGGCATACATCATTCCAGGCTCTTCTTGCTTTGATTGTCTCTGCTGAGAAATCTGAGGTGATTCTAATTGGTTTCCCTTTATAAGTGATTACCCTTTTCTCTCTGACAGCTTTAAGGATCTTTTCCTTGTTCTGAGTTGATCCTGTGTGGATTATAATGTGACGGTGGGATGTCCTATTCTGGTCTGGTCTATTTGGGGTTCTAAAGGCTTCTTGTATCTGGACAGGCCTATCTTTTTGCATGTTTGGGAAGTTCTCTGCTAGGATCCTGTTAAACAGATTTCCTAGACCATTAACTTCTGTTTCTAGGTGCTCCTCTACACCCATTATCCTTAGATTAGGCCTTCTGATGGTGTCTTCCAGGTGTTGGATAGATCTATCATACTTCTTGGACTTGTCTTGGATGGTTGTATGTTCTTTCTCTATAATATCTAGGCTGTCTTCAATCCCTGAGATTCGATCTTCTGCATGGTCTAACCTGCTGTCAAGACTCTCTACTTTGTTTTTTATCTCTTTTCCTTCTAGTTGGTCAGCTTTGATGGTTTCAAGTTCTTTGTTGAAGCTCTGTTTTACGTCTTGTATGAATTTCTTTACTTCCTTAATTTGGTGTTCAGTGTTTGTCCTCAAATCACTTAGTTGATTGGTTATGGTTTCTTTGGGCTCCCATTCCTTCTGTTGGGTTCCATTCAGCATTCCCTTTGTGGTCTCCCTGACTTCCTTCAGCTCTTTGTTAATGGATTCCATGAATGCCTTTAGTGATCTTTGTGTGTTCTCTACCTGGTCTCTCAATTCCTGTATTACTCTTTGATTAGCTTCCTCCCGTTCGTGGGATTCCTGCAGATCTCTTTGAGTGTTCTCAGCCTGCTCACGCCATTCCTCCCTTTCTCTTTGAGTATTCTCAAGTTGTTCACGCAAATCCTGTATCAGTTTTTGAGTAGCTTCCTCACGCTTATGATATTCCTGTATAAACTTCTGGGATGCCTCCTCTCTCTCCCTATCACGCTCATACAGAGTCCTTTGTACGTTGTCAAACTTCTCATTTATCATGTTTGCCAGCAGTGTTTGTAGAGCTGTTTGGGAACTCTCCTCTGGATTATTCATTATCTGTTCTAACCCCTGATTATCAGGATTGGGAATTGAGATACCCGAATTTGCCATTTTTCTTGTGTTTTTCCGGCTTACTCTGCCCATTTGAGATGAAGATAGCACCAGTTTTGTGCTAGAACACTATCTTAAGGCAACCATCAACCAAAGTTTGCATTTGTACAGTCAATAGTCTACAGATACAATCTAGTTCAACAGATACATCTATTCGACATCAAACAACTATATGTTAAAGGACTTCGAACCGCAGAGAAGAATTTGGAAAACCAGAAATTATTAGGGTTAGGGAGAGATGTGGGTAAAAAATAGGAATAGATTGGTGTGGGGAGGCACAGGGAGAGTTAACTATGTCCTAATCACAATGCAGGAAATAGGTTGGGTAGGATGCAAGTAGAGAGAGAGAGAAAAAGAAGAAAGGGAAAGGGGAATGAAAAGAGACCAGAAAAAAAAATAGAAACATAAAAATTAATGTGATTTTAGAGATTAAAAGACCATCTATTTATAGAGGAATATGAATATGTTGAGAGAAAGGGAGGGACATAGAGGAGATGAGAAAAACTTTAAAAAAATGCTTAAAGTATTATATAGGTATAAAGAGGTAGTACTGCTATTAATGAATTTAAGTCTCAGGTTTTGAATTGAGTAATAAGTTTGTGGATTAAGTGTGTACACAATGGGGGATAGGGTCTACTGGTTAACTACGGGTTTATCTGAGGATGTACAGGACAAGAGTTAAGTCACATAAAGATGAACAAAGAGGAAAAGATGGAAAGGATAGGAAAGTGAGAAGAAAAGATCAGAAGTTCAGTAGAGGTAGAAAAAAAAACAAAAAGATAATTAAGAATGAAAGAAAAAGAGAAAGAAGACAAGAAAAGAAAGGAAAACACACATTCACGTATTCCTAAAATAAAAATTATAAGAGGAGAAAAAAAAAAAAGTTAATGGAAAACAATTATTTTTTCAGAAGAGGCAAAAATTAAAGATTAATAAAAGTTTTAGAAAAGCAAAAAAAATTTTTTTTATATATATAAGGTAACAAAAAATGAAAAAAAACAAAACAAAAAAAAAGAAAAAAAGAAAAGAAGAAGAAAAAAAAAGTTCTTTGATTTTTTTTTTTTTTTTTTTTTGGGAGGGGTGGGAAGAGTCCTGTATCTCCCTTTTGTCTGTAACCAGAGTCTGGTTGGAGTCTCTGGTCAGCTTGAGGTCCTGTGGCTTGATTGGTTTCTTAAGTCAGTTTGTTGGAACAGGCAGAAAAATGCTCTGCTTTACCCAAGATTTTGAGATCCCCCTCCCAGGTTAGTTTACTGGGAGGGTGATCTGCTTTGAGAATCACAAAAGAGGGGGATGCAGTGATGAGGCTAGGCTGGGTAGAGTTGAGGCCTTTCAACGAACAGTAGCTTTTCCCTGGGGCTATTTTGTGAAAAAAACCTCACAGCACCCAGCCTGGAGCCATTCTCAGGGTTTCTGTTTTTCAATTGATTGTGGTGGCTGCTAGAGGGAGGGGCAGCCTCTGGCTCTGGTTACCCGGTGAGGAGAGCCACTCCAATGGCTGGCGCCTGAGCTGGGTGACTTTTCCCTGGATGGAACTGAGTCTGTGAGGTCACTTCACCGTTAAGTTCTTGTGACCTGCTAAATGACTCATTTTATTCCAAGGCCTGAGCTGGAGCTAGCCGCTCCTCTGAGCTTTGTCGGTATCCAAGATGGAGATCACCGGTGCTGGGGGGGGAGGGGTGGCCTTCCCTCCTCTGCTCCCAGAGGAGTGAGGAAATGGGGCTTCTACTCACGTCGAGTCTTGGATCCTGGGTCGTCTCTGGTCTGCAAAGTGCAGGATGAAGTTGTCCGCTCCTTGTCGGTTCTTGCTGGTGTTGAGTAGAATCCGCTCGTCCGCTGCGTCTGGCTCCTTCGTCCCGGACTGCGTCTCAGATATGCCTCCGCGGCGGTGGTCGCCGCTGCGACCCTGCCGCCGCCGCAGCGGCAGCTGCTCAGATGTGTCTGCTTGGCTTCCCCTCTCTTGACTAACTCTCTGTCCTGTGATGGCACACTTGGTGTGATTCTCTGGCTTGGGACTGTTCACTGGAACTCTGAAACTGTTTTCTATGCAAGAGCTTGTTCAGATTCCAGCTTCTCCTCCGCCATCTTCCCGGAACTCCTCCCCAGTTCACATTTTCTGAACATTTAGTTGGATATAAAGGTCTCACAGACTTTCCTGCTCTGGCTGGATTTGAATAATTCTCAGTCTCCTTAGTAGCTACGCCTGGCAGTGAAATTATTTTGAAAAAGAAAAAACCCACGATTATATACTTTAAAAAATCACAATCTGGCAAGTGTATCTATAACATTGTTGTATCAATTAACCATAGGCATCAATTATTTTTACATCTCACTATGTCCTTTCCAATGCTAGATAATATTTCATTAATTTATTTTAATTTTTCCTAACAAAGTTCATTATGAATTCCCAACAGCACAATTTTCTAGTGAGTATAAAAATTCTTCAACATATTTATTTCAACAAACAGCATTTTGCACTTTTTTTTTTAAATTTTGCCAGAGATGGGGCTTGAAATCAGGGCCTGTGCACTCTCCCTGAATTTCTTTTGCTCAAGGCTAGCACACTACCAATTGAGCCACAGCACCACTTCCAGTTTTTCTGCTTAAGTCATACTGAGGAATCAAATCAAGTGCTTCTTGAATGTAAGGCCAGCACTCTACCACTAAACATATTCCCAGTCACTGGGTCTTTTGTTGTTGTTGTTGTTTTAAGATAGCATTTTACTATATGTCCGTCTGATTGCCTAAAACTTAGGTTGGCCTCAAGCTAACTTCTAAATCAGCCTCCCAATTTCAGAAATTACAAACATTGACCACCATATTCAGCTCATGACTCTTTGTGAGAGAATACTCTTTTCAGATATAAAAAGAGTTATTCTGTCTTCCTTTGACTGGATGGTTTTTGCATTCAGCAATTTTCATCACATTTCTTGTCCTGGTATTTTTCCCCTTCTAGATCAATAGAAATATTTCAGGTTCTTAACTTGAAGCTGATCCCTACCATCCAACAACATCACATTCTTGTGAATAGCACCAGCTGGCCTCATGAGCATAACAGCCACCTGGAGCTCAGCTATCTGATGGCCTTGGGCTCCCAACAATGTAATTATTTCTGTGCACAGCCTGAAAACTGTCATAGGTAATTTTGATTTATTCCATTCTGTTCTCAGCTACTTGCAATTCTCAGCTTTGTATGTTTTAAATTCTGTTAAACGTTAATTACTATTTCCAGTCACTCTCAAAAGTAACATATATGTCTTACTTTAAAATTCATTCAAACATGCAAAAATGTTAACGTAGTTGCTTTCCACCAGTGGCTCATATTTTAAAACCTAGCTACTTTAGAGGTCAAAAACTGAGGATTCAAGTTTAAAGCAGCCCATATTAGAAAATCTGAGATATTTCTCCAATTAAGAAACCAAAATACAGAAGTGGACATGTGGCTCAAGTGGTAGAGTGTCAGCTTTGAGCAAAAAGAACCAGCAAGAATAATAGGATAAATTCTAACTCCAATATTACTCATGAAAAACACACGGACACAGACAGACATACAGACAGACAGACAGACAGACAGACACACACACACACACACACACACACACACACACACACACACACACACACACACACACATATATAATCTACATTTTCCTCGACTCCCCTTCCTGAGCAGTATACAATGCCATTAACTTAATGTATGTTTTCTCCAAATTATTATGGTAGGGATTAAACTACATTTGTATTTATGATAATGTTTGTTTTGTACTTTTGTTTTACAATTTTGTGTACTTATGTGAAAGAACAGTGTTTTGTGAAGACTAAACAGAAATCAATGTGTCAGTAAATAAGTAGGTGACAGGTAGTCTGAAAGATGCAGATAAAAACACTTGAAATTTTATTTCTACAAGTTTAAATATATATGCATATGTATGTATTTAAAATTTCTGCCAAAATTTTATTTCTATTAACAATGATCTATTTGTTACATTATATAAATTTCACATATGGTATGTTTCATAGTAGATTAATATTTATAGATTTTCTTTCCTTTGGAGACCAGGTTTTGCAGCGAAGACCAGGCTTTCCTCACCTGCTTATTCTCCTGTGTCAGGTTCCTGAGTATTGGCTGGTATTACCATGTGGTTGGATAGTACCCAATCCAGTTATATTATTTACATTTTGTACAGTAGAATATTACTGTGAACAGCTTTAAGCCAAATATCTTCATGAGTATGAATGAATTTCTTGCTAATATGTTATAAATAGAATTACTGAGTGAAGCCAATTATAGTAGGCATGCCTGTACTACCAGTACCCAGGAGGATTGTAAGTTTAGGAGCAGCCTGTGCTACACAGGAAGTCCCTTTTAAAACAAAAAATATCAGGTGAGCTTGGAAGAGGGAATATATTGTTAAGCAGGTTGATAGAAACACAAAAAATTTAGTGTGTGTGTGAGCTTGTGCTGGTCCTAGGGCTTGAACTCAGTGCCTGGGCACTGTTCCTGAGGCTTATGCTCCAGTCTAGCACTCTACCACTTGAACCAAAATCCACCTCAAGCTTTTTTAGAGATCATTGGAGATGAGTCTGATCCAGTTTCCTGTCCAGACTTAAAACCTTGATCCTCTTTTCTCAGCCTCTTTTGTAAGTAGGATTACAGGCATGTTGTATTACTGTTAAGTAATATAGTCAACATCGTGCCAGTTTATACTCTTTCCAGCAGTGTTTGAGTGTTGCACACACACCTAACATAAAACCGCTCCATGTTTGATGACGACCAGATCTCATAATGCTGTGCGATACGTATTGTTATGCTCATTTTACCTGTAAAGAATTTGAGATCCAGAGAGTTTCATTAATTTTGAGTCCCCATCTAGTATACAGTGGAGCATGTATTCAAGTCCAACTAGTTCTGTTTATTTCAGAAAACATGGAGTCATCATGTGGTCTAGTAAACATGTGTTCTAGTGAATACTGCTCTTTGCAAGTACAGTTCTGTGCCTGACAGATTACCTTTCTCTTTCTTTAACTGCACCCCCTTTCATAAGCTAGGGAAAGCACAAGTGATGAGAAGAGCCATTTTTGAAGGAGAAATTGATAAGGGGGTTGACCTTGGTATCACATACATATTAGTCTGACTTCCCATTTGATTTATGGCTCCAGCACTCCATTTCTGTTTTTTCTTTTGTATTGTTATTATAAATGTGAATTACACAGAGGTTACAGTTATATAAGTCAGGTATGGATATATTTCTTTTTGAAAGGTCAGTACTTCCCTTGCTCTCTCAATTTTTCTCACTGGTTTGGTTTTTTTTAACTTCCCTCTTGTTCTTCTTCATCATCATCTTCTATTATCATTATTATCATTGTTATTATTATTATTATTGTGCTGTAGAGGTTTTAGTTACAATCGTGTGGTAATGATTACATTTCTTTTTTCTTGTTTTTGTTTTAGTCAGTAATGAGGCTTGAATCCAGGGCCTGGACACTCTCTCTGAGATCTTTTGCTGAATAATGGCATTCATATTGAGCCACAGCTCTAATTCCCTGAGTGCATTTTTTTTAGACAATGTTACTCTTTCACTTTATCTCTTTTTCTGTTTTCCTGTTCTTCCCCCAAAACAAATTGCATAGGTCATTTTCAACATAGTACCAATTGAATACCAGTGTTGCACGTGTTCATTCTTTGTCCCTCCTTTTCTATGACCCCTTTAACTTCTGAAAGAGAGATAAATGTAAAAAAATGACAAAAATGAAAGAAAATATGTATCATCTTGTTTCTGTTTCCTGGTCACTGGTTATTTTTGAGATTGTGTGTGTGTGTGTGTGTGTGTGTGTGTGTGTGTGTGTGTGAATACTGGGACTTGAATTCAGGGAGCTGACCTTTAGCTTTTTTAATCAAGGGTGACAGTCTACGACTTGAACCAAACTTCCATGTCTTGATTTTGAATGGTTAATTAGAGATCAAAGTTTCACTGGTCTTTCCTAATTAATCTAACTTCAATTCACTTTCCTCAGACCTCAGGTTTCTAAATAGCTAGAATTACAGGTGTGAGCCACCGGTGGTGCTTGGCCTACCTTCTTTTTGTTAAGTAGTTGAAATGTAAAAGATAGTTGCAACCATAGTAAAAAAAGAAATCAATTTAACTTTCCCAGCTTCATTAACTTTTAATATTTTGTCACATTTGATACATACAGAAAAACATTTTTTTGTAAATGCTCCTGCAATTTGGTTTTCATATCGGATTTTTCCTCATGATGAACTTGATTTTATAGCTTTTTACTTACTAAATATTGATGAGAATATGTTCAGAGGGCATTGATGACCTTTTGTTGGCTTTCATGCAGAAATGTTGCAAGCTAACACTTGATAAATTTGTGTGCAAGACCCCGATGTTATATCCACATTCTTAGCCAGAATACAGTAGTGCCTGTTACAAATCATCTAGATCTGACAAAACTCTGACTCAGGCCTTGTTACCACCTTCATGAATGTCCTCTTAGTGTGCAATCCTGACTCTCCAATGACCATGACAGAGCCCTGCTGCACGTTCTCATGACACAGCCAAGGTCACCAGTCAGGCATGGCACCTACAGTGTGATGGGAGACTGGTGACTGTTCCTATGGTGGAACGACACAGGAAATGTTAGGTCCTTAAGCTGTCATCAGTCCCCAGGGCTCCTCATGAGTACGACCCTAAGATTTAAGGAGACATCAAACTCTCTCTTTCTTGTGCAAGTTGTGGACATGTTTTTCTTCTGGGGCTATCATCTTCTGTGGAAAGATATGATCTGAGCTCTATAAGCCATTTTGCTTATTGTAGGCCCTTAGGGTAAGTCTGGCATTTATACTTAGACAAAAAGAAATGTAGTGATAAAAAATAGGAGACAACATTTTTCCTAGTCTATTTGTTACTCAAATAGGTTTTCAGATTCTACCAGTAATTCTTATTAGTAAGAAGCACTATCTCAAAAATAATCAGTGACCAAGAAACAGAAACAAGATGATATTTATTTTCTTTCATTTTTTTCGTTTTTTTACATTTATCTCTCTTTCAGAAGTTAAATGGGGGGTCTGGGAAGGTGGCTCAATGGTAGAGCACTTGCCTTGCATGCTCGATGCCCTGGGTTCGATTCTTCAGCACCACATAAGCAAAAAGAAAAAAAGCCGGAAGTGGCGCTGTGGCAAAAGCGGTAGAGCACTAGCCTTGAGCTGAAGAGCTGAGGGTCAGCACCCAGGCCCAGAGTTCAGGCCCCACGTCTAAACCCCCCCCCCAAAAAAAGAAGTTAGAGGTGTCATTGAAAAGGAGGGACAAAGAATGAACATGTGAAACACTGAAACTTTGATCTCCAATTAACCATTCAAAATCAAGACATGGAAATTTGGTTCAAGTCGTAGACTGTTACCCTTGATTAAAAAAAGCTAAAGGTCATCTCCCTGAGTTCAAGCCCCAGTATTCACACATTCACACACACACACACACACACACACACACACACACACAGTAGTCCATAGTGCTCAGGAGCCTTACATGGAGATCAGCCTTCTCCAGCTCAATTTATCCTAGTCCTGGTCAGGACAGCTCTTCAAACTGAAGTTTGGTGGCTAATAGTAATTCCTTCTCATTCTTTGTGCCTGTTGGTGTTGTTGAGTCCACTTCAGGGCAAAATCAGTGCCTGACACCTACTTGCTGCCATGGCAAATTTGGCTGTTACATCCTAGATGTTATGGCCATTTAATTGTGAAGCCGTGTGAGGACACCCAACCCCACACAATTTCCCCAAGGTATGTGTCTCCTTTGCCCAGAAGTGCATTCAACAATTCAGCAACCAAAATATCACCCAGTCAAACTCAGAGTATGTTTCTATTTCCTTTAAAAAAATTTGCCATGCCTTTGATGATTTGTCACTGAATTACTGAAACAGTATACAATTTTATGTATTTGTAAGTCTTTAACCATCTTTCTTGAGCTCTTGTCATATTTCTATGTGTTTGCAGCTTGCGAAGGGAAAAAAGATTTAATTCAATATAGTCAGACTATCGTTCAGAAGGATCTTTTTAGAACCTTTGGAGGGAATGCCAACTTTCCATCTGGTGTTCTAAAGATGGCCTTCTTGGTACAGAAACTGAGTACACAGTCAAGATAAGAGGCTTGTCCTGATTTCTACTGACTTTCCTCTGGGGTCAGGGAGTGTGATCCCATGGTATATGTGTCTGTTTTCTACACTGGAGGGCCCATGCCTCCTCTGAAAAATCTAAGGCTTAGGGATAAGAGATACTAAAACTCAAAACCCAGCTTCCTACATCAGTAGGATTACAGGTCTGAGTCTCATGGACTCAACTTTTTTATACATACTATACTCAGTTTCATTATATTCACTTTCATTATATTCACTTCGTAGACAGATACATACAAATATATGTATACAATATTTATTTAAAATCAGTGTTATATCTAGAAACACACCAATATATATTCATATAATTATAATCAAATTATATCACTACTTTCTCCAATAACATTTACACTAATGTTTTGTGCAAAAAAACACTCAATTCTGAAAGTTTAAATGCCTTTTTAGTTTGAAAAGTAATATTGAATCTTATATATTATATAATATGCTATATATAACATAAAGAATATAACATGTATTCAGAATCAGTGGGATGTCCACAGGACTCAAAACCTACTTTGGCCTTTCTACATATAACTGATTTAATTGTGGAAATTTTTCTTGATTTTTTGTTTGTTCATCTATGTAAGCCTTATTTCTTCTATTGATGATGGCTTTTACTTTCCAGTATACACATCACCTATATATTTTGTCAAATATTTTCAGCCCAAAGTAGACTTTTTATATTATTGGAGCCAAATTTTCCTTCCATATTTGCTCAAGGCAAATGAATACAATGAAAATGTATACAGATTTGAACTCATTGTTGGAAGAGAGTCCCACTTACCGCTATAAGTATTGTGGCATTTGTCCCAATTGACAGAATAACTTTCTAGGACATCTGATCTGCTATGTCCTAGACCTTTTGTAGCCACCTTATCACCCCATACAGGCATGGCCTGGCTTCCTTGTCACTCTTTTTGCATTTAACAGTTCCCATTATATCCAGTAGGCTCTCTTCTACAGCCCCCTGTCACTCTGCTTCCCAGCCTCCAGAACAGGTATGCACGATTCTTCAGATTGTACGTTTAAAAAGAAATATATTTAGGATTCATGAATTCTAGAATATGTCAAAAACATTGACATTTTAATAAAGTTAGAAAAATAAATAGAATGAACCTTTTACAAAAATCAGGAGAAAAAGAAAAATAAGGATTTTCTTAGGAAGGGGAGAAGGAATCTCAAAATCTAGACTGGCCTCTAAATTGCCTTCAGGCAGAAATTTTGCCTCAGAGTCTTCAAAGGGATCTACTTCCTCATTAAAGACAGGATTTTCTTCCTGAGTCCAGGGAGGGACAGATTCTAATTTATCAATTGGAAATTGGATCCCTTGCAAGACGAGAGATTGGTCTGGGTATTCTGTGAGGAAAGATTCCCTTTCCTCAACTGAATCTAGATTTTGGACCTCACTTATTAGTTTTCCTAAACATAGACTGGGGTCATTTTCCATTAGCACACATTTACCCTGCACACCAAGACGAGACGTGATTTTTTTTTTCTGACTGATTTAGAGCTGATCTAGCTGGATTGTGAACATCAATGGAAGACATTCTGTATGTCTTCCTTGGTGGTATGTGTAGATACACCTGCATCACATATGGGGTTCAGAATCAGTGGGATGTCCACAGGACTCAAAACCTACTTTGGCCTTTCTACAAATTGAAAAAAAACCCTCTACCTTCACAGGATTTCTGGAGATCAGCGATGGCTTTGATCTCCATCAGTCACCATAGACGACATCATTGATGGGTTCTTTATCTGGAGTTCTGCAGGTGCTTCTCTACGGTGATGCAAACCTGAGAATGGAAATAGGTACAGGAATCTTAGAGTAGACCTTAGACGTTAAGGTGTCACTAAACTTCCAAGAGGATCTAATGGGAGGATCAATAGGATTTGAGTTGGGACTGAACACTGATGAGGAGGTAGGCTGTTTCTAACGAGTGGCTACTTCCAAGTTCTTTCAAAAGGAGAACAGACATTACCTTGCAAAGAATATTCATAAAAGGAAATTTTGCCAAGCTGGGGAGTACTAAGGGCTCTTGGCCAATCAGGCACATCCCTAGAGATTCAGGTTCTATCTACTCACAAGCTCTGAGGCATCTAAACAAGGACTTCTTCCTCTTTTCCTTGGTCTCATGGGTTCCTCCAGCGGGTCCAGAAAATTTGTAAGTGGAAGAGCAGGTCTGAAGAGGGCATGTTGAGCTTGACATATTGTGTAAGTTCTTTCAGGGTGTCATTGTTCTTGGGCTCATAGAAATCATCAGGGTAGAAGTCCATCCACATAGGGAAGATGAAACAAACAACGCTGTGGGCAGATTGATTGTTGGGAGGTGGAAAGAGACTCCTGCAAGCAGGATGCTCCTCACAACCCACTTCTAGTAATTTCTCAGATATAATCCTCTAAAATTCTCCCTGTAATAGGAAGAGAAATTTGTTTCCCCACTGGATCTGACTTGCTACACACAGCCCTCCCTGTCATCCATGAGAGTCCAAAAGCACAACCACAACAACTGTGTAATTTGCTATCCACAGAAGTGCCAAGCCTCAACCTCCTGGTGAAAATCCCAACTAGTGTGCAAAGAAGAAAGTTGAGTTTGATTCAGAAACCTCAGATACCAAGTTTTCAATGATAGAACTTCTCTTTGTGCCAGCGTCCACTTACTTCTTCACTTGTTCATCTTCTTCCCAGTTATGGTAGAAGGATCTGTACCAATGGGAGGAGAGAAGGAAGTTAAATCTATGCTTCTCCTTTTCTGAACTAACAGGACACACATAGGACTCGCTAAGTCCCACATGGTAATGTAAACATGACAGACAAAATTGGAGATATGTCTATACAATTTCATGGTAATTCTGTGAAGATGCTTATGTGCATCTATCCATATAAATGCACAATGGCTCATGCCTCTAATCCTACTAATCAGGAGGGTGAGATCTGAGAATCACAGTTTGAACCCAGTCAAGTTTGTAAAAATCTAAATACACTTATCTTCAGTTAACCAGCCAAAGGCCAGAATTGGACCTGGGGCTCAATTGGTAGTGTGTTAGAAATGGGACAGCACTCAAGCCCCCAATTAAAGTAAAAGTTCCCTCCTTTCTTCTGTCTATATTCCTTCAAAGGCCTCCAAGTTAGTGATTTCCTAGGTAAGTGTGGACGTTGGGTGCCACTTTCTCCTTCCTTAAATCTTAGTCTCTCAGCAAGCAAATTACTAAGGCTCCACTAGCTTATGAGGCACATGAAATATTCTGGCAGCCCAGTCCTAAGGAACTAGCCAAGGACTGAACTTCTTTGTCTCAAGCCAAGCTCCTTTGACAAGACCCCAGTGAAACTGCCTCAGAGATGTACCAAGTATTCCAATATTCTGCCAGGGGGTCTCATCAGCCCTGGGTTTGAAGGAGGAACACTAACTTCTTTTGTTTGTCATGGGGCTTGAACTCTGGGCTTGGGTACTATCCCTCAGACCTTCAGCTCAAGGGGAGCACTCTACCGCTTGAGCCACAGCACCAATTCTGGTTTTCTAGTGTTTTATTGGAGAGGAGTATCATGGACTTTCCTGCCAGGGCTGGCTTTGAACCGTGAACCTCACATCTCTGCCTCCTGAGTATCTAGGATTACAGGTGTGAGTTACTGGTGCCTGGCTTAGGCACACTCACTTTTTTTGTTTGTCATGGGGCTTGAACTCTGGGCCTGGGCCCTGTCCCTCAGCTCTTCAGCTCAATGCTAGCACTCTACCACTTGAGATACAGCACCACTTCTGGCTTGTTTTCTGCTTATGACTTGGTCAGGAATCGAACCCAGGGCATCATGCATACAAGGCAAGCTCTCTACCACAGAGCCACCTTCCCAGCCCAGGAACACTCCCTTTTTAAACAGAATATCCAGCAACTGCTCCATTGTCCTATGCTCTGTGTAGTGGTGGAGAAAGTTTCCCACATAGAAGGGATCACCTTTCTGGTAGGCAGGGACCAGGTCCATTACCAGAATTTCCAGAAAGCCTGAGTCCAGGCTCCATATATTATAAGGCACATTCAGGGTTTGGACGGACTCATTGTCACACTGAGGTGGTAAAAAAGAATGGACCTATGAAACACAGAAATGGGAGTACACTTCAAACTGAGTAATTGTATTAGAGTGGATTGAAAAGTGCACAGCAACTATTTTCTATCTACACATATAAAAGCACATAAGAAGAAGTTTCTACTGTGGGCTAGGATGAGATTAAATAGGTTTACTGTCATAGTTATACCTTGCCTGAATTTCCTTGTGATTTCCTTGGTTTCTTCTTATAAAAAGTCCTGAAACATTGGATTCGTGGTTGGGCACTGATCGAATGTCTGCAGCATCGAGTGAGGCACTCACACATCTCATGCTTGAGACCTGAGTCTCTTGACTTTGAAAAGAGTACAGGAACATCTTTCTTGTTCCTGAGCCACAGGCCAAGTGAGCTGGCTTGAGCTAACTGTAGGTTACAGTTGCGTGGCTCTCAGAGTTCTATATTCTATTCCATTGTGAGGGAAGTAGTGTCATCTCTCAGAGCCCAATGATCTAAGCTGCTTGCTCACATAAGACCATCCCAAAGACAAACTGGAGGCTGAAATCTCCCCTCCTACATCACTTTATACATATGTGGACATTGTCAAAACCCAATAGCCTCAGCTAGGCCTAGATACAGGCATGTCTCAGCCTCAAAGAGCCCTTCCTAGGTCAGATCCAGGCCTTATTTGTCACTATTCCTCTCATCCTGCACAAATCATTTTGCCTCTCAAGGCCCCCTCGGCCTGCCATGTGCTTCTTGTATCTATTTTTGACATCTACTTCCTAAGACATTATTAGGTTTTTGTTTCCTAATCTTGTTTGCCCTTGAAGCCCCAGTGTGCTTTCATCTGGAAAAAAGTCAAATTCTTAGCAATGGGAAAATCAAACAAGTTTTGGAAAACACATGTATTGTTACACATATAGTCAGACATTTTTACAAGTGTACATTCTTGTAAGATAAAAGAGTATTTTTGAGCCTTTTCTCATATTTTATGACAGAGGGGAAGAGGTGCATTGTTTTCTCATAATTCAATGATTATTTTTTTAAAATAGTATAGTTGAAAGAATGTAAGATTTAAAGATAAAAACTGTGCTCCTGTTCTTTTTATAAGCTAGTTGTTTATAAAGTATTTCTCACTAAAGTCTTGTCATCTGTGCCCCATGAACTATCCTCCTCCATTAAAATAATCAAGGAAAAACCTTCACAAATAAGTAGGCTGTTGTCCAATCTCTGGATAAGTATTTAAGGAACAACTTTGCCTGGGACTTTGTGCGTGTACAAGTGTGTGGGAGTGTGTGCGTGTGTGTGTGTGTGTGTGTCTGTGTATGTGTGTGTGTTTGTATGAATGTGTGTCTGTGCATATTTGTGTCTTAGGGCTTGAACTTGGGGGCTATATGACAATCCCAAGCTTCTTTCCCTTGACCTTAGTGCTCTACCAATTGTACTAAAGTTCAGCTGCAAGCTTTTTTAGTGAACTAGAGAAGAGAGACTCATAAAATTTCCTGCTTAGGCTGTCTGACCTAAATATCAGGTATCAACCTCCTGATTAGCTAGAGTTATAATTATGAGCCTCCACAACCTGGTGATAAAGCATTGTTAATGGAGGCAGTGGGGTTGCAAGTTTCAGTCCAGCTTCAGGACACTATATCATAAAACAGCAACAGCAAAATCCTATATCAAAATACAATAATAAGATGTAATTACAGTACAATTTAGTGATATAGTCTGCTAGCATAACTTTCAGGAAACCTTGGTTATAATGATTTAGCACAAACCAAACAAAATGAGCTAATTTTAGGAGACTCTACGATTTTTTTAATTCCATCTTAATAATTTCAAAACATTAGAAGAAACAAGAAAAAATTCATACTTATGAGAATGTAAAAAGATAAAAAGATGGCAGATTATGAAATGGAAAATTCTACACTGCAGGAAAATTATTGTCATGGTGAATATATGGTGGTATTGTTATGGTGAATATATGATAATGTTCCTCAGAGCAGCAATAGATAAATATATATTTACTACACAAAATCTAACTTGTCTATATCTATCAACATCCAATCTTCTAGTGCACATTATTGATGTATTCATGTTTATGGTATATTCGAAAAATATGACTAGCAGAGTCAGGAAGTTACCAAAATATATTAGCTGCAATGTTTTAGGAGATAAACTTGCTAATTATATTGACTATTCTATATATTAAACATGTAGTGTGTTATCATTTTATCTCTAAGTGTGTACAAACACTACAAACACTACTTCAAAGTGAAACAGAATACAACAAGGTTTTGAAGGCATATGCCTGTAAAGCTAGCTATTTGGGACATCGTTTCAAGACCAGTGAAGTTTTACCTGCAATGATCCCCAACCCGTGGCTTTGCATGATGGAATACTTCTATCATCCTGGTCCATGGGGAGGTGAAAGCAGGCGGATTTCAATTACATGCCATACAAAGCAAGAACTACCACATGGATCCCTCTCAACCAAAGAAGGTTCAACACTGGCTAGCACTTATCTCCCCTACCTAGGTAAAAATAAAAATAAGAGCATTGTAGTATAAGAAGCAAACAATATTAAATCATGCCAATGCAGAAGCATCATGAACAACACACATTCAGTGTTTGTTTCTCATACTTTTATTCCTAACTATAGCTTGGATTATATATGTGAGCCAGAGACACTAAGCAGTTCATCATTATAAAATGACTATTTGAGTGTCTGCTTTGACTCCAAGGTCTTTGATGCATTTGGAGTTGATTGTGGTGCAGGGTGATATATAAGGATCTAGCTTTATTTTTCTACAAGTAGTAACACAATTTTGCCAGCACCATTTACTGAAGAGGCTGTCTTTCTTCCATTCTTTTTTAAGCTACCTTATCGAAGTTTAGATGGCTATATGTCTGTAGGTTCATTTCGGGGATTTCAGTTCTATTCCATTGGTCCTGCGGTCTGTTCTTTTGCTAGTACCAAGCTGTTTGGATTACTATGGCTTTGTAGTAGAGTTTGAAATTTGGTATTGATATTCCTCCAGCACTGTTCTTTCTGTTAAGGATAATTTTTGCTATTTGGGGTCTTTTATTGTTCCATATGAATTTTTGGATTACTTCATCTATTTCCTTGAAGAATGAGGTTGGAATACTGATTGGTACCGCATTGAAGTTATAGATAGCCTTGGGAAATATTGCCATTTTCATGATGTTGATCCTTCCAATTCAGGGGAATGGGAGGTTTTTCTACTTTTTACATTCTGTTTTGATTTCCATTAACAGGTTTTTAAAGTTTTCACCATAGAGGTCCTTTACTTCTTTGGTTAAGTGAATCCCTAGGTATTTTATTTTTTGTGGTGCTATTACGAATGGAGTTGTTATCCTAATTTCAGCCACGCTTTTCTCATTATTGGAATACAGAAAAGCCATTGATTTTTGAGGGTTAATTTTATACCCTGCTGCTTTACCAAAGGTTTGACTCACCGTGAGTAATTTGGGAGTGGAGTCCGTGAATAAGAGACTACCTAGGTCTCCTTTGCACAAGCCAAAACTTTCTTAAAAGACACCCAGAAACACAATGAATCAAAGAAAAGTTAGACAAATAGGATTGCATGAAATTGCAGAGCTTCTGCATGGCAAAGGACATAGCTAGCAAGATCAATAGATCAACCACAGATTAGGAGAAGATCTTAACTAACCACACAACGGACAAGGGTCTCCTATCTAAAATATGCCTGGAACTCAAAAAATTAAATCCCTCAACAACAAATCCTCAAGGAAACAACTGCCCAATAAATAAGTGGGCTAAAGCCTTAAAGACAAACTTCTCTGAAGAGGAAAGAAGGATGGCCAATAAACACATGAAGAAATGCTCAACCTCCCTGGCCATGAAAGAAATGCAAATCAAAACAACATTGAGGTACCACCTTACCCCAGATAGAATGGCTATAATCAAGAACTCTAACAACAACAGATGCTGGAGGGGATATGGACAGAAGGGAACCCTACTGCATTGTTGGTGGGTCTGTAAACTTGTTTAACCACTTTGGAAAGTAGTATGGAGGTTCATCAAAAGACACCACATAGAGCTCCCCTATGACCCAGCAATCCCAGTTTTGGGAATTTACCCAAATGATCACAAGACCATACCAAAACTACCAGCACAACTATGTTCATTACAACATTATTTACCATAGCTAAGATATGGAACCAACCCAGATGCCCCTGAGTAGATGAATGGATCAAGAAAATGTGGTCTATATACACAATGGAATTCTATGCCTCTATCAGAAAGAATGACATTGCCCCATTTGTTAGGAAATGGAAAGACTTGGAAAAAATTATATTACGTGAAGTAATCCAGGCCCAAAGAAACATAAGTCCCTTGTTTTCCCTTATTTGCAATAACTAGTATATGTCCGAGACATGCAGAAAAGGTCAGATAAGTTGATGTTGGCTGAGATATACCCCAAGAGAAAGATTCAAATATTTTTTTCATTCTTGCGATTGTTTCAAAGATATTCATAAGATGATTTTTTTGTTGTTTTGTATGTCCTTTCCCCACAGTATATCCACTGCTTTCACTGTATTTGATGTTGGTATAATTTGTGGAGGGGAAGGAAAAAACACATTTTTAAGAAAGGATACAGGTGGACCCATTGCAGCAATGAGATGTACAAGCCAATATGTCGAAAAACGAACTTTACAACTTTGACCAGGAGGGGTGAGTAGTGGGGGTGGGATGGAAAGGTGTGTGGTAGAGATAAGAAGGTATGGGAAGGGGAAACAAAGGACAGGGCAACAATGCTTGATAAGAAATTTATTCAATAACCTGTCCATTTAATTGTAACTCCTCTGTATGTTATTTTTACAATAAAAAAAAAGTCTATGTGAACCCAGGTGCCAGTGGCTCATACGTGTAATCCCGGCTACACATGAGGCTGAGACCTGAGGATAGCGTTCAAAGCCAGCCCAAGAAGAAAAGTCCCCATAAGACTCCAGTCTCCAATTAACAACTCAAAAGCATGAAGTGGCTCCATGGCTCAATTGACCCAGTGCTAACTAATTTGAGCACGGAGTCTCAGAGTCAGTGCCCAGGCTCTGAATTCAAGCGCCACAACTGACAAATAAAAACATATAAATGTCTGAATTTCTTGAGAATTAAAATGACAGCTCTGGTATACAATTCTACAGTCTACTACAAATTTCATTATATTTGTGGTCAGAAAAAGTAGCAGCACTTGAATAAAGGACATTTTTTCATAAACTAAGGCAGATTGGTCTCTAATTAGAGGAAATTGCTGGGCTCATACATAATATTTTTGGTTGGTTTTTGTTTTGTTTTTAGGACAGGATGAGAAACCTTATTTCTACCAATGGCTATTTGGATATGTATGACATCATTCATAGGCCATGCAGAATTAACAGTAAAGACAGAACACAGTAAACTTGCAGTAAACTTATTTGTCTTTATGCAATATTCCGAATGATTTATTTAGCTTATATGTCCCTATGGCCTATAGTTTCCTATTCCTGCCTTCCTCAAATACAAGCATGTTCCACCAATTCAGATTTGAGCCAGGCAATATGTAGTATTAGTGCTAAGAGGTGAGGAAAATTGTAACACAACCAGGAAAGCATGAAACCAACTCTTTATTGACTGGACACTGGGGACTCAGGCCTAATCCTAGCTACTCAGTAGGCTGATGATCACTGTTCAAAGCCAGCAGGAGTGAGAAAATCTGTGAGACTCTTCTCTCCAATTAACAACCAACAACCATAAATGGAGCTGGGGCTTCAGAGGTAGAGTAGCCTTGCTTATAAAAAGTCAGAGGTGGGGGCTGGGAAGATGGCTCAGTGGTAGAGTGCTTGCCATGCATGCATGATGCCCTGGGTTCGATTCCTCAGCATCTCATAAGCAAAAAGAAAAAACCATAAGTGGTGCTGTGGCTCAAGTGGTAGAGCACTACCTTTGAGCTGAAGAGTGAGAGACAGTGCCCAGGCCCAGAGTTCAGGCCCCATGAACAGACCCCCCCCAAAAAAAAATCAGAGGCAGCACCCAATCCTGCATTCAAGCAGAAGGTCAGGCACAAAAACAAAAACAATCAACACACACAAAAAAACACAAACTGGGAGAAAGCTCAGGAAAGGATGGCCTTGTCAACAAGACAAATGTACAAATTACATGAATTGAGAAATGGTAACCTCACTGTACAATTAGTAACAATTACATTTTTAAAAAATCTGAGAAATCCCGTAGCCATTGGCCCTTATGATGTGCATCTTCTTTCTAGGATTTCAAAGTACCATCATCTGACCTGGCAGCACACAGGTTGTAGCCCAGGGTGATTAGAAAATATGAAACCAGAGATCCTTTCATATTGTCCCGACAACTCTTATTATTTTAAGCTGAAAAAAAGAAACAAAGTAAAGTAAACAAAATAGATGTTATGGTTAATTAAGCTGTTATTAAAGATTCCTGCCAGAATTATAATGTTAAATTATGAGTTAATGCATGTGTTTTCTAGATTCTGAACTCCCATATGTCACAAAAATATCCATGGATTCATAACTAGAAATTCTGAAGTGTAAAGCATACTAATTAGTTGAAGTTCATTAGGTAACCAATGACGAGAATGCAACACGGTAATTAGCCAGGTAAAGTTATTTATTTACTGAAGTGCTGCCCATGCCATACATGGTGGGAAGGCATGTTCAAAAAATAGGGCGACCCAACCTCGGGCCTGGATGTATCTAGGCAAAGGATCGGATGAGGTGTGGCCAGGTAGGGGGAAACACTAACAATACTGCATCTGGATGTGACTTCAGGGCCTGGGACTCACCTCCAGTCAGATGGAAAGTGTGATCAGAGGCTGACCAGGTCGTGACTTAGTGGGAGGAGGAGGTGGCTGCCTCCAGGTGTGCCAGATACCTAGATAACACATAAAGGGTGGAAACTTAGCCAAGAAGTGAAAAGGCATCTGCATAGGGTCTGCATGGCCTGGGGCAGACCTAATATTAAATACATGTAGTACTGCCATGTGACTCCAGACTTAAAAAAATTCATTCTCAAACATTTTCTTTCTCTCTTTCTTTTTCTTTCTTTTTTCTTCCTTCCTTCCTTCCCTCTCTCTCTCTCTGTCTCTGTCTCTGTCTCTGTCTCTCTCTCTCTCTCTCTCTCTCTCTCTCTCTCTCCCTTTCTCTCCTTTTTTTCACTCACCCTCTCTCTCTCCCCTACTTCAGTATTCTCAACTCTCAAATAATGAACACTTGCTGAGTTGAACTCACAGGCTGGGAAGAGCAGCTCAATTAGTGAATGTGAACTTTAATTTAATGTTCCCTTATACCTTTACCACAGATCACTGGAATCAAATAATGAACACTCAGCAGCATAGCATATTAAGGCATTTAGGGGAGTAAAGCAAGCAAGCTCACTGCATTCTGTGAGGTCCAACCTAGGAAAGTGTGGCAGACTCCTCCCTCCTCTTGGGCAATCTCAGCCCAGTTTCTGCATCAGGACAGTTGACTGGCTCCATGTGAGCCAGTTACCTAAGTGGCAAAGGTACTTGGCAGAGACTTAGTCTCTTGTTGTGCTGAAATTAATGGCATGCTTCAACATGATCCACTAATTTGTTGAGATTGGGACTTCCTAATTTTTTGGTTAGACTATGTTCAAATGGTGATCTATTTATTTCTGATTTCTAACCAAGATTATAGATGTGAACTAACACATCAGACCACTCAAAGTCCTTTATCACACATGGAAGACATGAAGTTTATTTTCCCAAATGACATACAAGTTGACAGACAGCAAAAGTAAGCCCTTAATTTTGGTCGAGATGTGTTTTTAATGTGAAATAAAATTACTTAGCAAAATATCTGACTACTGTGATTATACTTTCAAACTTACTCTACATTTTTATATCAAATCATCTATATGAATCAATGATTAACTCAAATTACCTGTAATCATTTATTTCTGTCATATCTTTTAGAAGTAGGCAGAACTGGAGCTTACACCATAAAATAAAGTGGTAGAATTTGAGAGGATCACAGTTCTGAATCAGTCTAGGAAGGAAAAGAAACACTCATATCAACCTACTAGGTAGGGATATTGGAATGCAATCATAATCCCTGCTTTCTGGGATGGGTGCAAAAATTGCTACTCTAGGAGTAAAGTAACTTAAATGAGAAAGGATTGATGGAGTGGCTCCAGTGTTGGAGTATCTGTCTGGCAAACAGAACATCAAAACTCAAATCAACTTCCTAAAGATAAAATAAGAAAAAGAAAGAAAAAACAACAATACTGACCATGTGTTCAATATAAAGATTTACACTAAATTATCATAGTAATAAATGCCATCATTTATTTCTAGGGCCAAACATATTTTGTGTCAAGCCTAAATGGAAAAATAGCACACTATATATAAAGCTTTGGTAAAACACAGGTCTAGCTTACAATGATGAACACTTAAGTTTGCATGTGCAGTGGTGTTGCAGGGTTGTTAAGGTTTATGGAAGTCCATCCTTTTGATGAACTTGACATGATGAAATTACCTAACCATACATAACCAGACAGTTTACTGGACAGATACTGCTGATACACACACACACACACACACACACACACACACACACACACACTTGTATGTATTTATATATTAACATGTAAATAAAAATAAAAAATTTGCAATGAATAAATTAATTGAACAGATACCTTTCTCAAAGAATTATTTTATATGAACCAATTCATGTCTTCAAGTCTCCAATGCTATATCACATTTACATGGTTGCTGATCGCTTTCAGCTTTTTTAGGATATTGTTTTTTCTTTGTTTTTCAGATGAAAAGAGCCTGCCAATAAACATACTTGTATGACATTCCTTTCTTTAGAAAATGAAAAGCACGTTGCGTTATGTGGCTCTTTATGTATCATCAAAATATTTTTTGATTATTTCAAGTACGTATTGTCTTAGACTTAAATCTCATTCATTTTCTTCCAATAGTATCTATGGGAAGGAGAAAATGAAGGATCATACTGTTACTTTGGGAGCTTCGATTATTAATCACTGAAATAAATATTATGAAAATGAAAAAAGTTATTTAGAGAGATGAATTGAAAGTTACCTTTCCACACACTCATGCTACTCGGTCAACTATATCATATAACTTAAAATAAGTACCATTTTAGCTGTGTGCCAGTGGCTCATTCTTGTAATCCTAGCTACTCAGGAGCTGAGATTTGAGGATGGTAGTTCAAAGCTATCCCTGGCAGGAAACCTCTGACACTCTTACCTCCAATTAACCACCAGAAAACTGGAAGTGGCTCTGAGCCCAGGGACAATGCCCAGACCCAGAATTCAAGCTCCATGACCAAGAAAAATAAAAAAAGCAAAAAAGGAGGAAAAAGTAACATTTTACAATTAATGTGCACATATAACATATACACAAAAATTTTCTAGAAAGAAAACTATAACAGTCCATGGACTGGCAAAGAAAAAGAGATTAAAGTGAAATTGCCTTTAATCATTCATTTAGACAATCTATACTGAGGGCAGGCTACTGGAACTCACATCACTAATTGAAGAGCTAAAACTTGAGAGCATCACAGCTCAGAACCAGTGCGCAAGGAAAGTAATAAGAGTCTCATATCATCCTAAATCCTGGCATGTTGGAATGCATTTGGAATCCCAGCTACTTGGCAGACAGAAATGGGGAACTTAGCCTCTGTTTGGCCCTCAGCAAAATTGATAACCTATGAGCAAAGTAACTAAATCAAAAAAGAATGTTCTAATGGTAGTATACTTGTTCAGCAAATACAATATCAAAATTCATACTCATTTCCTAAAAGAGGAAAGAAAAATGAAGAAAGTAAGGAATAAATAAAAGAAAGAAGGAGGAATAAAGAAAGGGAAAAAGAGAAGTATAAACAAAAACCTCACCATGCGTTAGATGTTAATAATGACTTTAAGTAATTTTAGCTATAAATGTCATCATTTAATTCTGGGCTGAGACATTTTGTATCAAGCCTGAATAAGCCATAGCATGCCACATACAAAGCTTTGGTAAAATACTGGTCTGGCTTACAATGTTGGACCAATAGGAATGTAAGTCTAGTGGGTGGGGTCTTCATAATAATTGTGTTCTAATCTCAAAATGCGTCTTTATTTCTGGCATTTTACCTGAGTAATCTCACTTCAGTCTTTTCCAAAGGGCACTTTATTGGAAGAAGGAAAATCATTGATTCTGGTAGACAATTTCTGTTACTAAAAACTCTAGTATATTGTAAGGGAAGCAACTCCAAATTTATTCATTAGAGAGATGAGTTGAAAGTCATCTTTATACACACTAACTCTTTCCTCAAAAAAGCCAGAGGATTTAAAATAACTGATATTTTTTAAGTTAATGGGCACAAATGTGCATGAATTTTCCAGAAATAAAATGATCACTCATGAAATCTTACTAATACTTCAAAGAATGTTTTCCAATTAGAGGAATCATCTTCATACATTTTCACACAATGTGTATCTGCTTGATAACAGAACCTACAACTAGACTAAGGCATCTAATAAAATTTATGAGGTGGTGTGGGGTTTCTGGTGGAGCCCTGTCTGGTTCAAAGGAGGAGTTGGTATTGGCACAGTCCCTGTGGTGGAGCAGGGCGGGGCTTTGAGATGAAGGCCAGTCTGTGTAGGACTTTGTGATAGTAGGGAGGGGACAGGAAGGACTAGACTTGTGGAATAGGTGGAACTTTAGGATGGAGGCTGGCAGGTAGACAGGTTTTCAGTGGAAGAAGACTGGGTCCCTGGGGAGGAGGCTGTTTGGGGAAGAGCTTTGAGAAGGAAGAACAAGGCTACAAAGGAGGAGGTTATTTAGAGGAGAGGTTCTGGTGGAGCACTGTGAGTTCTAGTAGGATATGTAGGGTGGGGTTTCCCATAAGGCAGGGAATGGAATGGAGGCAAGAGGCTGACAGAAGGTGGGGTTTCTGGTTCAGGAATACGGATCTATGAGGGAGAGGCTTTTCAGGGTCTGGCTTTAAGACGGCAGGGCAGTGCTAGGAAGAAGTGGGCAAGTAAGAAGCATGGTTTCTGGTGGAGAATGGCAGGCCTTTGGGAAGTGTGTTAGGGTGGAGGTGGGGTTTCTGGCAGAGCAGGATGTATTCACAATGTATAGAGAAGCTTTTCAGGACCAGGGCTTTGTTAAAGCAGAGTTAGGATCCAATGGACTAGATTAGTTAAGACGGCTTTCTGGTGTAGCCAGTCACCACTTCAAAAAGAGGAGTACGGTTGGGTGGGGATTTCAGTGTTACAAGGCAGGACAAGGACTTTGGACAGGGTTTCCAGTAGTGCAAGGCAACCTTCAAAAAGGGACTACGGAGGGACAGGGATTTAGAGTTGAGCATGGTGAGGCTTCCAGAAGGAGGCCAACTGGTGCAGTGGTTTCCAGTTAAGCAATGTGGGTGTCGAGAGATGGGATAGTGTGGTGGGGGTTTTTTAGTGGGGGTTTTGTAGAGAAAGTCAGGGCTTAGAGCCATGGGGCTAATTGGAGGAAGGGCTTTGAGAAGGAGTAGAAGGTCTACAAAGGTGCAGGATAATTATGGGCAGGGTATCTGTTGGAGTACGGTGTGGATCTGAGGGAGGATCCAATAGGGTTGAATTTACCTGGGGAGCAATCCAAGGCATTGAGAGAGTAGGTATGGGAGGTGGAGAGACTTGTTGTGAAGCAGAGCTGGCTTTCCAGGCAGGAGATGGGCTATATGAGAAGCTTCTGGCCAACCAAGGCTGGGCTTCAAGGGCAGTTATACGGAGGTGGAGGGTTTTTGTGTAGCATGATTGGCTTTGTGGGAAGAGTTCGTGGCTGTGTTTGACAAGTTAGGCCACTTAAAGCACACAGAGAGGGGCAGAGTTTCTGATGAAACCAGAACGGACTGGAGGGAGAAGTCTGGTTGGGGGGTGGGGTATGAAAGAGAAGGGAGGAGTTTGGAGGTAATAAGATATGGGATCAATGGGTTTATGAGGAAATAGTGTAGTTAGGGGCTGGGTATCTGGTGGATGAAGTGAGGATTCGAGGGAGAAGCCCGATGTAGGCTGGGTTCTTGGTGGAGCAAGGAGAGACATAGAAGGAGGAGATATGGATGTGGCCTGGTTTCTGGTGGTACAGAGCAGGGATTCCAGGAAAGAGTGGAGTTGAAGAAGGCTTTCCCTGTAGCAGAGGAGGGCTTTCAGGAAGTAGTCTGGTTGCAGTCAGGCCTTTGAAAGTTTACAGCAGGACTACCAGTGGGTAGGTTAGTTAAGGTTGGACTTTTGAATGAGGAGGCTGACTGGAAGTGGGTTTCCAGTGGATCCAGTCATGTTTTATGGGAAGGGGGATAGGAAAGTGGCAAGACTTAGTGAAGAGTTGGTCGACAAAAAATAAACAGTTACTCCAAATAGGAACACCATTTTCTGTCAGTATAGAATTGTATTACTTTTATGTATGCGAGAGATATTGGAGAAAGTAACCAAGTAATAATTCCTTCCTAGTGAAAAGTTTCTTTATTCCAGTTGAGCGAAAATAAAACCATAGGTCACATCAGGCTCAGAGGCACACAGTAGACTAAGACACATGAAGCACTGGACTTGATTCCCCAGAACAACTTTTAAGAACCACAAATAAAAATTTTTAAATGTCTCACTTAGTAATAATGGACACTCTATTGTCTTAAAATTGTAAATGAATGAAACTTTTACTCTAACCATTTTAGAAATCCTAAAACTATGTAAGTAGTAATAATGTTTTAACTTTTTATAATATTGGAAGGTATACTAAAATTAATAGGAAAATATAAAATTGTACACAGATTGTTCGTTCTCCAGCATCAACTTTAATCTAAAAGAATTTAAAACAATAAAATTGCCATATAGTGAGATTGCAGCATGGTTTTTTTCCAGTCATCAAAATGGTGACTTAAACAATGTGTATGTATGTTTGGATGCATCGCTGTTAAAACATATCTAAGAATGTAAAGCACTTATATAGAGACCCTGAAGAGACTCAAAGGATCTGTGAAATGATGTTGGAATAAAATTAATGACTAATTACAGTAGGAATTGATTTTCTCTAGGCCCAAAATTATTTTCCAGAAGAAAAGACTGCATTGAAAAATAAACAAAACAACGAAAAGGAAGCAGGTAGGCAGACCTTGAAGTAAACATTATCCAGTGAACAATATCTATTGAAGCATGATTGCAATCTTCTTTTATTTAAGTTACAATTACTGACCTATGTTCTTCCCTAATGCCAAATAATAAAGCCATGAAAATGCAATAATTATTTTCAAGGCCTTATACTTTACAAAAAAAATTCGATGAAAGTATTGGTAGAAAGTAAAGATAGATGTCTGAAATAAAGAGTGAAGAACACATCCCCAATTTCTGGCTCTTCAAGATGAGAGGGATACAAGCCAAAGCACAAAGGGAATGGACAGAAGTACATTACCAAGATGCAATAATTAATATAACAGGGGAGAAAATCAACATGACCATCACAGGATTTAACACTGGAGAGTAGAGTGAAGAACAGTGAAAATGAATGGAAAATTACAAAGGATGCCCTTGCATATTTGGCAGAAGAGTGCGTGGCATTGAGGTCTAAACTATGTGGAGGTTTTATAGGAAACTACCTGTGCTCATATGGTGCCACAAGCAGTGAAGAACTTATGATTTACAAGACATTGAATAATCATAAAAGTCTTGCTTCAGTAGTACAGAGTTAAACCTTGATAAATTCTGTTTGGAAACACCTAACAAACTATAAAACCAAGACCAGAAGATTCAAATTGTATATAAGTAACTTGACTGTTCACAACAATAGAGTTCAAAAAATCAAATCATATAATGTGGATGCAAAAGCACAACATTATTAAGGTAACCGTTAAACCACACACATTTTATGGGAGTAGTCCTTATTACAAAAGATTTGTTTTCCTTATACATTTTGGATGTACAAAACCAACAAAAAACAAAAACAAAACAAAGAAAAGACAATTGGCAATAGAGCTGGATGCCAGTGCTTCCTCCCTATTCCTAGATAGTCACGAGCCTGAGATTGGAATATCATGGTTCACAGATGGCTGGGGTAGCAATTCATGAGACATTTATGTTCAATTATTCAATCAAAGATAGAGTTAAACCTTGGTTCAAATACTACAGACTCAGTCAATCATGAGTGAAAAAAACCAAGCAAGAGTTTGAGGCTCTGAGTCAAGTTTCATTAGTGTACGTGTGTGGGCGTGTGTGTGTGTGCACACACACAAATGGAATAAGAGAGGAAAAAGGAGAGAAAACAGGGAATATTAAGAGTTTAAGGACTATCCTAAGCATATATTAATTAATAAAAATGAGGGAAATCATGGAACCTAGGTTTCTTTGAGTCTGGCTTCCTTCACATAATATGATTGCCTTCTAAGTCTTTCCATTTTATTATGAAAGGGGCTGTGTCATTATTTCTGATAGAAGCATAAAATTACATTGTTTATATATACCACATTTTCCTGATCCATTCATCTCTTCAGGGGCATCTTGATTGGTTCCAATATTGCTCCCAAAAACATAGTTGTAGATTTAATGGGTTTTAGCTTGAGATCATTTCGACAAATGGCCAGGAGTGGGATTACTGGATCCAGAGGTACGTATATTTGACCTTACAAAATGAAGCTAATTGAAATGTACTCCAAAACATGGAAAAAACCGTCTTTTTTCAGATGTCAACCTTGATGTCGGTAGAGTATCTAGATCTTATTTTATTTCATTTGTCTTTTACCATTGGTTTATACCTGGCAATCTCTGTCTTGATTCTGGTTCCTTCCATCTTGTATATACATTTACCTGATTTGGAGAAGGAAAGGGAAAAATATAATGATGAAAGAATTAAAAAGAGTAACTCATTGCAACAATGATATTCACAAGATATTATATAACGGAAATGCACTTTACAACTTTGGAGTGGGTGGAAGGTATAGGTGGTGGGAAGGGAGAGGAGAACAACAATGGAGTGGGTAATAATATTCAATAAGGAATGCAACTTACTCATGTAACTGTAACTACTCTGTCCAGTATTTTTTAAATAAAATAAAATTTTAAAATTGAGCATATCCTAGAAAAAATATTGTTTTCAAAATAATACATCTGTCACAGACCTTGTGAGTGATTCTAAAAGTCAAGCTGTTAGACTTGGAAAAGGATAGATTGGGAAGCCATCTCAAACAGCAATTGAAAGGCTGAGAGCTGTGCTCTTGAAAGGCCAAGCAGTCAAGGGAACACAGGGGTATGATTTATTACCTCAAGAGTATTTAAGTTCGAGCTGTTGGACACTAAAATATTAAGACTTCGGAGACAAGATGGATGTCTGTGTTATGGTTGGAATGACTATTATTCCCTTCTGCTCCCTAACAATAAGGGATTCAATTGTCACTATGTCTACAAACAATATTTCATGTTAATAGTTGTAACCACAAGCTATATTGATGTCTTTGTTTGTGGACATACCTGCAGCCACTGACCAGGCCCCCCCTCCCCCCCCCCCCCCGTCAAGCAGGATTTAGGGATCCAGAAGTTGGCAATGACACTTTGGGTCCTCTGGTGATTTCTTTCCTCTCACTTCCTGTGATTTCTTACTTCTTTGTCCAGGTATCCCATCATCTTGGTTGTCGCATGGTTGCAGTTAGTGACAGTACTGATATTCTGAACACTTCAAAACAAACCATGAAAAACACTTCCTCAAAGAACATCGACAAATGTATAGGAGCACCTGGAAAGGTACCAAATATCAGCAGTCACCCTATGATCCTCTAGCAAGAAAGTACAATTCAGGAGTATCTTTACTTCTGATAATATGAGATAGATAATTGTCCCTTTTGGTATTTGGTATTGCATACATTTTTCAGAAACACATATACATTGTGAAACAATGTCATTTATTTCATAGGTCACAGGCCATGTGACTGGAGTGATGACCCTAATACCTTATCTCAGTTTCCTGATTCAGAATTAGATGAGTGTGAATTGCCTAATTATGAGCATTTCTCCATGAAACTCAAGACACAAAATGAAGTGTCAGGGTCAGGCCATTCCATACCTGTAAGGATTTTACATATATTAGAGTAATATATGCCTACACTGCTCAGCATTCATGGCACATTGGTGTGTTATAATGGTCTTCAGATCAGAAATATGCTAAAGCTTAAAGTAGAATGATGGGCTATACATTTTCAACGCAAGAGTGATGATCACCCCCTGCAATTATTCTCAGTGGAGAATCCTTCCTATACATTTTACTGACTTAGCATCTATTCTGGGCTTTACCATTATCAGGCAGGGTCACACTGGATTGAGCTACAATACTGCAGAAACCTTAGCTGCCTTTGAATTTTATCTCCAATATTGATACCAAGGTCAAATCTGCAACTCTAATCACATAGTTAGTGAACACCTGAACTTTTCAAGCGTGGTTAAATATTCAGCTATCACTGCTCATTGCCAGTGTTAAAGATCTCACTCCTTCAGATTTATTGTGTATCTTCTTGTATTTCCAACACTGCTTTAGATGTTGGATTTTTAAATAGAGCTTTTAGTTTGCATTTGATTTATGGAGGTGCTAGTGGTGCCAGTTGAACTGCATATATTATAATGTAAGTAATTTGATGTTTTGACTTATGAATTTAATTTTGGCAAATGAGGAAGTGAATATACATGACTCACAAAAGTTTTTTATGTGTATTGGTATTGCTATATTGTGAACTTCCTAAAAGCCATCCATGGGAACACATGTCCCTAATCCCATCACTTCTGTCACTGAGATAAGGCTTGAAAGGTCCAGACCACTTAGCGCTTCATAGTCAGAACCTTTCTACAAAGAAGGGGGAGAGAACAGCGAAAAGAGAAAATGAATCTTCCAACTGTTTTCATACATATTCTTTAGACTTAGCCATTGAGACCACCATAATAGTATTGTTTATGACTTCTTTCCTACATTTTTCCTGTTCTTCGCTGTTTTATTTATGGATCTCTAAAAATCATATAAGAAACACATAAGAAATGTATATAAATCATATCAGAAATCATAAAAAATAGTTTGTTAGGGATATACAATCCAAAAAGAATAATTTTAGGAAAATAGTAAGCACATAAAATGTAATGCATTGACATTGTTGAAAACTTCAGCAGTTATATTTTATTTACTCTGATAACAAAGTTTATACACTAAGTTACAATAGTATTCCAAATGGAAAACAGAACTAGAAACATGAAAGGTAGCACTAAAGAATGCTACTGCTACCACTAATAGAGTAAGAATGAAATTGAGGCAAAATTCCTTCAGAGTAAAAGCCACAGGACAACCCCAACATTACTTTCATTGTTCATATGAAGAAAAGAACTTTTTTGGTAGTAAAGACAAATTTTCACAGATATTAATATCAATTGGGTATATATTTCTTAAGGCCTTCAGGAAGGATACTGTGACCATGTTGGTGGAAACTGACTTCTTTGAGACCTACTTCAGAATGGGCAGACACCATTCCAAGCACTGCACTTGCATTAGGGTAATTTTAGTGCTCATGTGTGTTCTTCAAGTTAGGAAATGAATTAAGTATTTTATTAAAAACAGAAGTAGGCAAGAAGGCCAAACAAATTTCCCAAGTACCTAAGACTGATCAGTTGTAGACCTGTAATTCAAATCCAGGTTTCCACCAGGCATATCTGAGGCTATTCTCTGTAACATTCATTATCTTTAAAGAGTTATGGAGCAGATGAACTCACATTATCTTCCTAATTATGGTTATAAGGGCAATAACAATGCTACAGAATATATGCATTTTTAAATGAAAAGGGTGTGGATAATGAGAGTGTAAGTGATCTTTATACCAAGTAAAGATCGGTTTAATTTCTACAAAAATACCTGAATGAACATCACTAACCGTCCACTGTTTATTATTCCTGGAGTAATTCCTTAAGGAGAACAAATCCACTTTATCTGATGATCACAGGTTTTTATCATTAAGTACCTTGAATACACAGGGAATAGTTTTTATGGATATATAATCCAAAAGAAATAATTTTTGTGACTAGTTACTTTCTTGTTGTACTAAAGAAAATCTATTCCCTATTCTAAAACTTATATCAATTTAATGGATATTAGTTTTATCAGTATAAATTAGGTGTGCATAATATATGTAATGTATTCTATTACATAACATATAAATGATATATTTATAATACATGTATTATTATTGATATTCTATAAATAATATTCTATAAATATTCTATAAATATTATGAATAATATATGTATCAAACTGGTTTTAGTATTATACTGTGAAGGATACAAGGAATGACAACTTTATTTAACTAAATATATTTGTATGTTTTAGTCACATAATTTATTTTTGTGCCAGTACTGATACTTGAACTATGGTCTGGGTCTTGTCCCTGAGCCATTTCATTTAGACTGGCTTCATATAGCTATCTTCAGATCTCAGCCCCTAAGTAGCTGGGATTACACATATGAATCATGTTATATATTTTTTATTGTGAAAATAATGTACAGAGGGGTTACAATTACATGGGCAAGATAGTGAGTACATTTCTTATCAAGCATTGTAGCCTCCTCATTTGTTTACCCTTCCCATCCCTTCCCATCCTCCCTCCCCCCACACCCAATCCTTCACCTCCCAAGTTGTAAAGTTCATTTTTGACGTGACAACTTGTACTTCTCATTGTTGCAACAGGTCCTCATGTTATATTTTTTGAATTCCATCCTTGGCATGTTCCTACATAATTATTTCTGAATGTTCAATTATGTTATGATATTCCATTTCTAAACCAATTCTGAATAAATAACTACTTATTGGGTAAAACGCTATGTTGCAATCGAACTTGTAAGGACCCTACTTTACTATCAATTTTCAAAGACATTTCTAATTTAATTCCTGGACAGATGAGCAGAGAAATTAAATTATGTATGCATAATATACGTAAAATACTATATTACATAAAATATAAATGATATATTTATAATATATGCATAATTAGGGATATTCTGTAATTACTATAAATAATATATTATAAAACTGGTTTTATTATTATACTGTTAAGGATACAAAGAATGTCAACAACCCTATCTTAACTGTCTCATTTTCAACAGTATATAAATTATGCTAAGAACATATACCTCAAGAAAGCACACCTCTGTAATCACATATTCAATTTCAAATATTCTCCTCATCATTATGAGGACAAGAAGTGGCACTGTGGCTCAAGTGGTAGAAGGCTCCCCTTGAGCTGAAGTACTCAGTGATATGTTAACACTCAGGTCCTGAAATTAAACTCCAGGACCGACAAAAATACAATTTGAAGAATTAAAGCATTAGGGCTGGGAAGGAGACTCAGTGGTAGAGTGCTTGTCTTGCATTCATGAAGTCCTGGGTTCAATTCCTCAGCACGACATAAGAAGAAAAAGTGGAAATGGCTTTGTGGCTCAAATGGTAGTGCACTAGCTGGAGATGAAAAGCTCATCAGGGACAGTGCTCAGACCCAGAGTTCAGGCCCTCCTACCACCACCACCAACAACAACAAATTAAAGGATCAAACAACCTGAGGTTCTTGTCCAGAATAATGAGGGCGGCATTATCCGTTTACATGACTTAGTGACTTTAAGCCTAGTTTACCAGGGGAGGTAGTGGACAATTGTGTGTCTACCAAAACCTGCAAAATTCTTTTGTACTTTCCCAAGGAGGGAGCAAGTAGGGAATGTGGGGAGAGGGGAGGTGTTTGGTGACCTTGCCTTTTGGTGCAGTGATTGTTTGCTGGAGTAAATTCAGAGAAATTCTGCTTGCAATCCTAGTTGCATGGGGAATGAAGAAGCCATGCCCTGGAAGTGTTTTTATCCTGTCCTTGGCCTGGTTCCAACCACCACTGTATAGTCCAAGTACCACTTCAGGCCCAAGAAGCTGTGAAGACTACTGATCCACTGGACAGGTGGACCTAACCACAGCCAGAAAAGGCAAAAAATGCAATGCCCAGGACAGCACTGGAAATCTACACCAGGAAAAGATTTTTTTATATTTTTTTATTGTAAAAATGTTATACAGAGTGTTTACAGTTACATGAGTAAGGTAATGATTACATTTCCTATTGAGCATTGTTACCTCCTCCTTTGTTTTTCCCCTACTACTTCCCTCCCCACCTCTCCAACTCCTTCCTCCTTGACTCCTGCCCGACATTATAAATTCATTTTCGACACAGTGTCCTGTACAGCTCATCGTCACAATGAGTCAACCTGCATCTCCATTTCAGCATTCTGCTATAACCTTTCCACTCCCCAAATTACAAAAATGTATATAAAAGATGCAGAACACTAGAATCAAATGCAGTGAAAACAGGAATTATACCATGGGGGTATGAACCTACAAAAGAATCACATAGTGCATTATAAGTTTATTAAAAACAAAAGGCAAGGAAGATAAATCCACTTGTGTCTCTGATTTGGGGTATATTTCGCTTAACATCATCTTATATGGTCATATGTACAAAGCCTTTGATCTTCTGTGCTTGTTCTAGACATGTACTAGTCCTTCCAAACAAGGGAAAACATGGGACCTATGTTTCTTTGGGCCTAGCCTTACTTCACTTAATATAATACTTACCAAGTCTTTCCATTTCCTAAAAATTGCGGCAATTTCATTCTTTCTAATGGAGGCATAGAATTCAATTGTGTGTGTGTGTGTGTGTGTGTGTGTGTGTGTGTGTGTGTGTGTATCACATTTTTTTGATCCATTCATGTACTGAGGAGCATCAAGGTTGGGTCCATATCATAGTTACGTGGAATAATGCTGCAGTAAACATGGTTGCGCTTGCAACTTTGGTATGACCTTGTTTGTGATCATTTGGGTAAATGCCTAAATGCCCAAAAGTGGGATTGCTGGGTCATAGGGGAGCTTTACCTGGAGTCTTTTCAAGAACTTCCATACTGCTTTACAAAGTGTTTAAACAAGTTTACACTCCCACCAACAATGCAATAGGAGTCCTTTTAGCCACATCCCCTCCAACATCTGTTGCTATTATATTTCTTGATTATAGCCATTCTAACTAGAGTAAGGTGCAATCTCAATGTTGTCTTGATTTGCATTCTTTTGTAGCTAGAATAGTTGAGCATTTCTTCATGTGCCTAATGGCCATTTTTATTTCCTCTTCAGAGAACTCTCTCTTTAAGTCTTTAGCCAACTTAGTTATCGAGGAGTTGTTTCTTTGAGGATTTGCTGTTGGAGAATTTAATTTTTTGAGTCCTAAGTATATTTTAGATGTGAGACCTTGTCCGTTTTATGTCTCATGAAGATCTTCTCCCAGAACGTGGGCTTTCTATTGATCTTGCTAACTATGACCTTTGCTTTGCAGAAGCTCTGATGTTTCATGTAATCCCATTTGTCCAAATTTTCTTTGATTTCTGTTTTTTGACTATTATAATATGTTTATTGTATACAGACTCCATTAGCACTTGGAATTTATAATTCCATCGCATCTTGTAATAGCAAATTACTAGTTTCATAAAGAGATGAATTAAAAAATGAATATCTTAATTTATCTTTCTTTACTCTTTGTTTCTGACTCTCTTTAAAGAAAATTTCAGCCTGTACTAAAAAGCTCTAGAGTTTATCCTATTCCTTCATGCAATGTTTTCATGGTGTCTTCTTTTATTTTGAGCTCTTTGATCCATTTGGAGTTGATTCTCTTGCAGGGTGATATATACGGATCTAGCTTTAGTTTTCTACAGGTGTTTAACCAACTGTGCCAACATCATTTACTCAAAAGGCTGTCTTTCTTCCACTCTATTTTTTGCTCCCTTGTCAAACATTCAGTGGCTATAGGTCAGGGGTTCATTTCTGAGTCTTCAGTCCTACTCCATTGGTCCTCAGGTCTGTTCTTGTGCCAGAACCAAGCTGTTCTTATTACTTTTTGCTTTTCTTATTACTTATTGCTTTTTAGTAGAGTTTGAAATTTGGAACTGATATTGCTCTAATGCTGTTCTTTCTTCTAAGGATTGACAAACCTAAAGCTATCATTATACTTAATGGTGAAAAGTTAAGGACATTTCTTATAAATTCAGGAATGAGATAAGGATGTCTGCTCTCTCCACTACTCTTCAAATTAGTATTAGAATGCTAGATGGGGCAATAAGACAAGATGCTAACTTACATGGGATCCAAATAGAGAAAGATGAAGTAAAACTCTCCATCTTTGCAGATGAGCTGATCTTGTATTCAAAGAACCCCATGTTCTCCACTCCCAAGTTACTTGAGCTGATCAGAAACTTTGGCAAACTAGCCGAGTATAAAATTCACCCTCAGAAATCAATGGCTTTCCTGTATTCCAATAACAATATGAGTGTGGCTGAAATTAAGAAAGCAACCCCGTTTTAATACCCACACAAAAAATAAAATACCTAGGAGTTAACTTAAGAGGTGAAAGACCTCTATGATGGAAATTTAAAAACCTGAAAAAGAAAATGAAAGCATAACTCAGGAAGTGGGCAACCTCCCACGCTCATGGATTGGGAGGATTAACATCATGAAAATGGCAATACTGCCAAAGGCTATATCCAAATTCAATGTGATCCTTATCAATATCCCAATCTCACTCTTCAACGAAATAGAAGAAGCAATCCAAAAAGTCAGATGGAACAGTAAAAGACCCCGAATAGCAAAGAGGTCTTTTGCGATAACCCTGCCTATAGCTCACAAAACACTTAATTCTTAGGTCTGGACGATTGTTCCTAGATAGTGAATTACTTAAGTGTAATTTGAATGCATAAAACATGCATATAAAAATAGCACATTTTCATCTCATGCGAAAACAACCTTTTCTCCATCTCAAATTTATTTCCTGAAAGGCATTTTTAGAGAGAATCTATTTTCATTTTTAGATGAAAGGCTTGTAGGAAACTATGTTCATAATCTGGCTCCTCCTCCCGCACCTCAACACCTAAAACACAAATTTCACAACGCATTTACAAGAAACAATAAAAAAAACCCTGGGAATGCTCAGATGCTGAACGTTTTTACAAAACCCAGAATATAACTCTGCTGTCTGAGGGAGGGGCTCTCTGAATAAATTAACAAGCAAACTCCAAAAAGCAGCCAGGAATACAAGATGTGAGTGTCTCTGGCTGCTACTCCATGGACAAGGAGCATGGAAGGGCTTCCTGAGCCTGCTCGAGAGAGCATGGAAGAAAGTTTCCTTGTCAACCTGAGTACAAAAGTTGGCATCACCCCTCCTGGGCCTGTCTTTCTTGTCTTCTCTCCACAGCAGAGCAGAGTAGTCCTGTGCTCCACGAAGGATAAATATTGTACAAGCTGATCCACAGACTGGCTTCTGTTCAATCTGTACTCCTTCCTAGGTGGGCGACCCCTGCCCTGTGGTGTATGTGTGCTCCCAGGGGCTGATCCTCAAGGCCCAGGCCCAGGTGGCAGGCATGTGCTAGATGTGAGTCAGTGGCATTTTGTCATTCACGCAGCAGCTGCCGGGTTGCTGCCCTAGTCTGACAGCAGGTGCACCCTGATCTTCTCCTACAGTCCCAGGAGAGGTGCACACAAGGGTCCCATATGAAGATGCTGCAACTAGCATCCTACTTCACCAGACAGACCAGCATGCCAGATGAACTGGCTGCCGCCTGAATTACTAATTAGTTTATGGAGCAGTATTAAACAAAGCCATACATACTACTGTATGATATGTAATGCTCTATCCTTGAGTCTCTAGTTCAAAATCATTGAACTTTTTGCTAGCAAGAATGGATTTTATTGTTTGTATTCATAAGGCCATAATGGAAAACTGAAATAAAAGTACAACAAAACTCTTACCCGTAAACACGTGATTAAATCTCAGAATTTGAAAAAAAATTGTATGTAAGTAGTACAAATAAAGTTATACTAGAATAGTAAAATACACACAAAATATATAACATTAGTTACATTCAAGTGTAAAGTAAGTAATTACAGACAGAATTCGTACTGGATTAAAAAATATTTCAATGGTTTAACAGGTGGAAGTGATATAGTTTATATATTTTGTTTTTATAAAACTTATTTGTATCTCCCAGTTCTGTTTTTCTCAATAAAGGAAAGTGTTAGAAAGTAGATATTATATGTGCCACCTTTTGCTTTCAGTACCACGAAGGGGAGTGGCACTTCCTATTGGGAGTCCTGGGATGAAACCCACACCCAGCCCATGTAGACCCATCAGAGGTCCATGTGGTGACCCTAAGGGGGCCCAGGACACTGCATTGCTGCTGCAGCAAGTATAGCACTTGTTGCGGTGGGCTGTAGCCAACAAGTCTCCATTAGTGACCAAATCAAGCAACCCAGACTCAGATGTCAAAGCCAAGGGAGAAGGCAGGGCAGACGCCAAGTCCTGCCTTCCATCTGTGCAGACTACACTGCCAAGGCCAGGCCCATTCCCCTGCTTTGGAGAACAACGAGGGTAGGGGGTGAGCCCATTGCCTCCAAATGGAGTATCCCTGGAATGGTACCCAGAGCTAGGCCCATATGGGCCAGAAGGTTGACGGAGGAGACTACACAGCAAAGCCAAAGGGGCTTCAGTCCCTCGGTGCTGCAGCTGGTGTGCTGCAAATCCAGGCTCCTCTGGCATGGATGGGCATATGTAGGGTTGGACTTGTATCCGACTCCACAGGGACCAGAAAATGGAGGTCCACAGAGATGCTGAAGGGGCTCTAAATTGCTGAGCTGCTGCAGCTGTCACAAGCCGTCTGGCAGTGGGGCCAGCACATGGCTCCAGTCCCCAGACCCCCTTAAAGCCTGATGAGGTTAACCAAGGTTGGGCTACCTGGCCCCAAGGAGGCAGACTGCATGCTCAGCCTTCCTTTACCCATGGACTGTGCAGTGTACAAACATGGTTTCCCCCACCCCGCACTCATGGGGACAGGCAGTGACTCCAGAACAGAGTCTCCGGAGGATGGGCCACACACTCAGGAGCACAGAAGACCAGTACTAGCACAACTGGAGGAGGAGAGGGCAGCAGTGGCCTCAACTCTAGCCCCATAGCTGCCAGCTGCTGGGTGAAATGGAGCAACTGAGACTGGGAAGTTAAGTGGGAAGTGTGGGCGGGGTTCATCTAGCAATACTGGGGAGCATGCACACACATCCACTCACAGCACATCCACCGTAAGGGAGTTGGCCCCACATTTCAACGGGTGACCTAAGAAGGCACCCACACCCACAGGGACTACAGAAATGGAGTTTCACGTAGTGACTTGGAAAGGGCTTCAGGGCACAGCCTTGGAGCAATGAACAATTGGCAAAAAAAACGAAAAATATCCAGGAAAACTATTCATTAATGATAACCTATTACACTTTAAAAACAGTTTTGCTTTCCTCTTGTCCTATATTTTTCCATGGGGACCTCTGAATTAACCAGAAATCTCCAGGATTTCTTCATGCATAGCAATACCAATACATATAGCTTCTATTATTTTTTAATTAAGAGAAGTTGCATTTAGTCCTTTCCCATGTTTGATTCATGTAAAGAAATCCTGAAGTGTATCTGTAAAACACCAAACTCAATATTTCTTCTGAATACCTCACTGAAGAAAGAGAATAAAATGACCAAGCAACAGGTATCACCCATATTGTCACCTATCTAGCTATTTCTCTGATTAGAAAATAATCCTGCCTGCACATGTAGATCGCTTATGCAAAATATTTTCCAACAGCTCTTGTTGTTATCTTACATTTATCTTCCTCTTCCTGCCTCCTCTCCTGCTCCTCATCCCTAGGTTCCTGTTTCCCTCTTCCTTCTCTCCTACCTCTATTTTCTCCCTGTCCCCTCCTCTTCTCTCTCGTGCTATGCCCTTTCTCCTCTCTTACCCCTTCCTCCTCCTTTCCTTTCCTCTTTCTCCTACACTTTCACTTTCTTCTACATCTTTATGGTCCTGGGGGTTGGACACACACTAAGCAAATGCTCTGCTGCTCACTACGGCCTCCTGTCTGGACTTCATTTCAATGACACTCTATTTCTTTGCTACAAACCCAACAAAGTGTTTTGATTCAGGATTTAATTCATTGTACATATTCTACATCATGAATAAGTGCTACTTCATACAGTGTGGCTAATCGGTTTGGATTATACTTTGGGCTTCAGTTAAACTCATCAGAAACAATGTTGAAGGCAAGCTAATGTGATCCTGTTACTCCCACATTAATGAACTGGTTACTTTGTATCTTGCACAAGTACTTCCATATTGCTCCCAGTTTAATGAACTGTCACTTTGTGGTAGCACCCACAGTAATACTAACCCAAGGATTGCTGGGGATCAGAAGATTAAGTCCAGACAGGAAAATCCATGAGATATGCACCTGAAATTAAATATTAAAAAGCCAGAAGAAAACTTGTGACTACGTGGTATAATGCCATACTTCCACAGAATAAGCTGACGACAGGGCCCCCCCACCACACACACACACACACACACACGCACACACACACACACACACAATTTCCCAGCTAGAGCAAGTACAAGATCTGTTTTCCCAATGATATATCTGAGTTCCAATCCTATGTGTTTGGATATTTTTGAAAGCTGTATCATCAACTTACCTAATTTTAATAAATGACATCCTGCTCACTATTATTTAATGCTGGTTGGAAAATATTTTAAGACACATTTTCATGTAGAAAATTGAATTTTTCCCCAAATCGTGACTGTCTTAGTTTATAAGAAAGAAAGAATTGTGCCTTTAATTCATTAGTTCATAAATTAAAAAAAGTAACCCTAACCCTAGAACCACTTGCCTTTGCATTCAAAAAGCCACACAAATATATTAAATTTATACATCCTATCTTTGATTCAACTCATCTTTCTTAAAATAGTTTCTAGTTTTATTCAATATCTTGTCATTTTTCTAACACGAACCCTAACTGGAACATTCAGGCTAATCCTCACACTAATCATATCCCAATCCTAATATTATTAGCAGTTTTGTATTTCATATTCATCCTAATTCTATCTTGACTTGTTATACGAAGATTTACTTTCAGTTTGACCCTAAATTTTCCATTTCCCTAATGCTAACACTAAGCCCAGCTGGAACTGAAACCTAACTTTCAACCTAATAATAGTCCAAAATTAATATTAAAAAATACTCTAGTTTTTATTCATTGGAATGAATATTCCAGTTTTCACTCTGGAAAGGAGTTTCAATTTGCCCTAATTCCAACAAATTTCCTGACTCTGTCTCTGAAGTTATCTTGTTCCCTAACATGAACCATTATATTACTTGTCATCAAATTCTCTTATCAGGAAAAACACTGTAGTTTCCATTGATCCTACCTTTTCCTGAACCACTGTATCCTAAAACAATTTCATATTTACTTATCCTCTAGTCCATTACTCAATGCTAACTCTCAACCTAAACCACCTGGCTGGAAAACTCTCATTAATCATTACAAGAATGATCACTGAGAAATATATATATATATATATATATATATATATATATATATATATATATATATATATATATATATATATATAATGGTAATGTTCTAGTTACTATTCAGTCTCACATTTTTGTTTTTACTTGATAGTGAAAACTCAATTTTTACTAAAACTTTCCTATTCATAACACTAATCATAATCAGAACAAAATACTGACACTGATTTTAATCCAAATTTTATGTCAATACTAACACTTACTAGTTCGTTTTACCCTAGTTTTCATTCATCCTAACTTGATTCAAATATGCCTTCCAAACACAGGTTTCAATTTTTTTCCAATATCTTAGTCACTTTCTAACCCTAAACTTAATCTTAACTGGAATATTGAGAATAAATATAAGCCTAATTGCAAGTAGATTCTAATATCAATAGCAGTACTCTAATTCAAATTCATTCTAATTCTTACCAGACTTATTCCAAAATTTACCATCAATTTGAGCTTCATTTTTTTTTTCTCCTGGAATCCTAACCATAACCTTAACACAAATGGTATCGCAATTCTAAAATTTATGAAAAATACTGGTTTTGTGCAATCCTAACTGAAATTCCACTTGTAATTCTTGAAATAAATTACAAGTCTTCCTAAACCCTACAGATTTTCTCACTCTTATCTCTGAACCTATCCTGTTCCATAAGAGGAATCATTAAACCAATTGATCTCAAATCCTGATATTATGAAATACATTATACGTCCATTATCCCAGCTTTTCCTGAATTCCTAGAACCTAAAATAAGTTCAGATTTAATTAACATTTATCCCATTCCTTTTTTTTTCTTTTTGTTGGTTGTGGGGTTTCATCTCTGGGTCTGGGCTTAATTCCTGAGTTCTAGGCATGGGCATGATCCCTGAGTTCTTTAGCTCAAGGTGTGCACTTTACCACATGAGCCACAGCACCACTTTCTGGTTTTCTGGTGGTTAATTGGAGATAAAATTCTCACAGACTTTCCTGCCAGGGCTGGCTTTGAAATGCGATCCTCAGAAATCAGCTTCCTGAATAGGTAGGATAATGGACGTGAGCCACCAGTTTAATATATTTCTTTACTCAATCCTTAACCTCCTTTAACCAGAAACCTAATCCTAATCACAACCTGAATTAACACCAAATGGTTAATGTAAGGAAAATTGTCTGGATTCTATTCAATCACACATTTTTTTGCTTCTACTTCTTAGTGGAAAACTAAATTTTACCCTAAAGCTTATCCTTCCCTAATCCTAACAAGAACTAAAACAGTAACACTTTAAACCAAATTATATATGAATATTTAAAATAACACCCACGCTTGTTTTCATTCATTCTAACTTTGATGTTATTCATTCTTCTTAAAATATGTGGCAGTTTTACACAATATCTTACTTTTTTTTCTCATCCTAAACCCAGCTCTAACTGGAACACCTTGCCTAATCCTAAACCTACATATAACCGAATCATAATGTTAATAGCAAGCGTCTATTTCACAATTATGCTATCTCTTGCTCAGCGTGTAGGTCTAAATTTTATTTGCATTTTGACCCTAAATTTTTAAGTGTTTTTCTATTTCCTGTCAAGTTTTATTTTTCATTTCTTTTTAATTTTATTTTATTGTAATGAGGCTTACATAGGGATTACAGTTACATGTGTAAGGTAATGAGTACATGTCTTGTTGAGCATTGTTACCCCCCTTCTTTGTTGTTGTCCCACTATCCATTCCCTCTCCAACCTCCATTACTCTTCTCTCCCCATGGTGTAAAGTTCATTTTCAGTACAGTGTGCTATGAGTATTATTGTTGCAATAGGTCATCCTGTGTTGAGCCTAAATTTTCTATTTCTCTAACCCTAATTCTAATTCTGTCTGGTATCCTAACCCTAACCATAATAATAATGATAACTCAATTCAGAAGTTAACAGAAAATACCCCTTTTTGTTCAACCTGATAATCCACTGTACGTCTTGGATTAAATTGCAGTTTAGCTTAAATCTTCCAAATTACTTTATATGTGCATATAAAAAGCTGTAATTTTATGTGAAAAACAGAAGATCTTTGGAGAAAGGAGTAACAAAAAGGAAATAGAGGGAGTAAAATCAAATATTTTAATATATTATGGAAAGAACAAAATTAAACTGCCACTTCTGAAAATGAATAACCATTAACAAAACAATAAAATGTTTCCATTCTTAAAGTGCATTATACTTCAATATAAAGTTTATCTCAAAATAGAAATTCTGCATCTAATCTAATGTACGTTTGCATGCACAAAATTCTGTGACTTCTAGTCTTATTATGTGATATTAATTATATTTTTATTGTGAAATGATCCCTACTTATATTTATTACAAACTTCTGTAATTATACAAATCATGCCTGTACATGCTAATTTACGTAATTTAATACATAAACAAAAGTATCTTTTTTCTTGTCTCCCACAGGGAAGGATGAAGTGCTGAAATATACTAAATAGAAGCACTCTAACAGAGAGTCTATAGGGAATGGAAATTTGCAACGTGAGGATGGGAACATGAGCACTTTCTACTTGGCTGAACAAGAATTCTTGTTTCTACAGTACTTTCTTGGCATTTAGTCACACAGGGAAAGCCACAAAATTTGAACTTCATATGAAAGAATTACATTCCTAAAAGTTGTGTCAACCCTGCTCAAAAGCTCAATTTTATCACTAGTTCTTCGTGCTTGCTGGCTGATCAGTTTCCCTATCATATTTACATATTATTAAGCATATTAGTCATTGAACTGGCAGTACATGGCAGAAGACTCCTGAAATCACATCTATTGCAGTGTAATATTTAGAAGAGAAGAAAAAGATTGTATTGATCTCCAATTCCTCCCTTTGGCCTTCAATATAGTAATTAATTGTCAAAACAATCACATAAAATGTTAGTCTATTTTCCAAATTTAATTAGATATTAAGCAAGTGTTTTTTGCAGTAAAGTGATGACAGTAGTATCACAGCTCTGATATGGGCACCTCCTTCCTAACAAGTAATGCTCTATGAAGTGTAAATATGGACGCCACACTAAATTCTTTCTCTCTCTTTCTCTCTCTCTCTCTCTACACACACACACACACACACACACACACACACACACACACACATCGGAGATCAGTTCCATTCCTCTGTAATTATAGTTGATTGATGTTTGTTCCCTTGCTTTTCTTTGATTCAGGATCTTACTTGGACCTGTATGTTTCCCCGAGATCAAGTCCCTTCTTTGTATACCGTGTATCTTTGTATGTTTCAGGTCAATTAACAGTACCTTGAATACAACATCTTCAAACTTGACATTCAAGTCAAACTCCATGAATTCATATTACTATTCCAAAATACTAAAATGTATTGGATCTAGGGACAAAATGCCCACCTTGTTATTTTAGAAGGAATTGACATCATGAAAAAGAAGAATATTAATCAGGAACCGAGGTAAGAGAATGGGAGTATGTGGGAAAATGTAGAATACTGTATGTGTGTTAGAGATACAGAATAATAGGCTCATTTATTGAAAATTTGTCATCCTATATTGAAAGCTCAATTTAAGCATACAGTTTTCCAGTTACTTTGCATACCTATCACTTCTGATCACAAATCCTCTTATGAATGTTTATATTATCTTTGAATAAATCACACAATTTGCAGGTACTTATCATCTTAAGGAAAGACTGTCTGCTTCTAGGTTTTTCATTATATGTGACAAACCCTTATTTTTTGTTTCCCTGTTTGCTGAATAAATGTATTCCTGGAAACAGGTATTGACAACAAATCTGAGTGTAATTTTCATTTTATAAATTTCGAATATAATATAAACTTTGTATTGACTAGTTATTTTTTTAAATGACTGATATTGATGAACACAATATTTTGGTGCCTTTAAGTCAATTGAGAATTGCTGTGGTAGTTCTTATGTCTAATTGACTTAACCATTATGTTATTCATGTATAAACATTGCATTGCACTTTTTTATTTTTATATATAAAATAATCCCCAAGGGTTTTCTTTAAAGTGATAATGGGGGGAGGTTGTCTTCTTGTTCCAAACTTTATATTTACGTCAGTAAAACTACTAGAAACACATTCTGTTTACTGGAGCAATATAAAAGATGAGAACATATTTCTAAAGAGAATGGATTGATTGATTAAAACATAGAATAGAGTAAAATAGTCAGGTTTCTTGTTTGAGACTCCATAAATTTCATATGAATGTAGCTCAAGATAAGAATCAAAGATAAATTCATATTTATATTACTGAGATTTACGTCACAATATAAGAAATATACATATTTTAAGGAATTGGTTATTCAAAGCCCTAGATACCTCATGGATGAAGAATGGAATTGAAAAAAAAGCAGAGGAAAACAATTCAACATGCATCTATTATGATTTTATAATACTAATATGAAAGCAATGGAGCTTTTGCCTTTCTGAAGAAGAACGTTTAGGCAGTAATTTCAATGTAAGTTAGCAATTGCAATGAGTCTAAAGTCTTTTCTTCCAAGATATCCAAGAATACTATACTCATCCTTTGAAGAGTAAAAAAGTAATTATTTTCATTAGCTTTGCTTAATATGAATTTATTTGTAGTAAATAGGTTAAAATGTCTTCTTTCTCTCAATGTAATAAGATACATTCTGTCTCTTTCTGTTTCTTCATACAAGCCTGAAATCACTACTTCAACGTAATATAAGCAGAAAAACAAAAATAACCTGATACAACAATTACAAATCCTAAATTATGTGAAAACATACACAATATAAAAAATAAACCTGAGGAAGAGGAAAAACAATGACAGAATAACAACAGAAAATTATCCTAGCAATCTCTAATGAAACAGAGGTTTATAGTCCTAGCAGTTACTCCACTTCTAGAGGGTCACATCAAATCAGCTATAATTATAGATATGCAGCTATAAAAATTGACATAACTATAAACATATAATTCATAAGAAGATTTTATACTGTCTTCACAAAAAAACAGAATTCTATGAAAAGGTGCCAGCCAGGTAGTTGACTGCTATGACTGTGTTGGCCAACACATTCAAAAGCACATCTGCAGTCTGGAAATAAATGGGCAACATGGAAAAAAGCAGGAACAGAAGCATACATCAGAGAAAGCCACATCCGTACACATAGACAATTCACCATACCACTGGACATTCCGAACTGTCACTGGAACCACAAATATTAACATCACAACATCTCACCACAACTGATTTCTATTACTACACTAAATGGACCTGACAAAAATGCAATTCCAGAAAAACAAATCATAACAGGAGACCAAACAAAGACCTGGCAAATCAACCAAGAACATAGAGAGTCACCTATTGAGGTCATAGATCCTCCAAAGAAAACCTCCAAATGGACAAAACAAATCAGAAAAATACAAGAAAAGTGACCTCAAGGTAGTATAATTCACACAGTAAATAACCAGGCATTAAAACAGACAATCAAGGACCTAGAAGAGAGTTATCAAACGTATTACAGATACTGCTGAAAAATGTGATTAATGGAAAGATAGAAAACCTCTACAAGGAAATTTGTGAACAAATGAGACCAACCAAAGATTAGCAAAATAATTCATGAAGACTACAAACAGAAAGATAAATAAATTCTGAGAAGTCAAGGGAGTTCAAGAAAAAATGGATGCCTAGTTAAAGATATGAGAGAAGACACAGCTAAGAAAACAACGCTTGCAACTCCCCTACCCAAAGAAAAAATGTACAGAGGGCTGGGAAGGTGGCTCAGTGGTAGAGCACTTGTCTTGCATGCCTGAGGACCTGGGTCCAATTCATCAGCACCACATAAGCAAAAAAAAAAAAAAAAAAGAAAAGAAAAAAAGAAAAAAGAAAAAGAAAAAACCCGGAAGTGGCACTGTGGCTCAAGTGGTCGAGCGCTAGCCTTGAGCTGAAGAGCTGAGAGACAGTGCCCAGGCCCAGAGTTAAGTCCCCATGACTGGATCCAAAAAAAAATGTACATAAAGTCCATAAAAGACCTAAAACAAAGGTTTAATAGAGAGACAGAACCCCTAAAATATTACCAACTAGAAGACGGGGAAATCAAAAACAAAGTAGAAAGTCTCCACAGCAAATAGATGACATAGAAGATAATCTCAGGGCCAAATACAAAATAGCTCTAATAGGGAAGAGGAAACAATCATTTAGAACAAATCCAAGAAATAAGAAATGATCTTGCCAGAACGTCAAGACTCAGTTAGAAGATCAAATTTTGAGGAGATAGGTATCAAGAAGGAGAAGAGCAGGAAACTAAATGGATGGGAAACATATTACAGAATTCTAGCAGAGAACATGCCAAACATCCAAAGAGATAGGCTCATTCAGAGAAGAGAAGCCTTTAAACAAACACAGAATTCTAGAACTGAACAATCCACCATGACATCATAATCCATTAGAGGATCATTAACGATCAAGGAAAGGATTCTTAAAGCTGCCGTAGAGAAAAGATTGATTATTTATAAAGGATATACAGTCAGAATAGAAACAGATTTCTTAGCTGATATGGTAAAAAAGGAGAGCCTGGAATGATGTATGACAAACACTAAAGGTAAACAACTACCAACCGTGAATACGGTCCCAAGCCAAACTTTCCTTTACATTTAAAGGATAAATAAACATATTTCATGACAAAGACAACTTGACATAACATATTTCCATCAAATCAGCATGATAGAATTTAATCAAATATATCCTACATAGAGAAGATCAAGAAGAACAGGAACTGGTTATATAAAATGTTCCCTACAAGAGTTCAAGGTAAATTTATTAAGAGTTCATCAGGCACAGCTCCTAACAACAGGTGTATAACATAGCAGGACTTATCAGATATTTCTGCCTTAACTCTCAATAGCAATGGACTTAAATTTCCAAATAGAAGACATAGATTAGATAGCATTTAAAAACAAGAAGCATCCATCTAGTATCTATGAGAGACACATTATCAAACACATTCTATGAAGCTAGGATTAGACTCTTCCCCAAATCACGTAGGGACTCACCAAAGAAAGAGAACTATGGACTCAACTCTTTGATTAGCATTAAAGAAGAACTTCTTAATAAAATTCTCACTAACCAATTTCAGCAACTAAAAAAAATCATATGGTATGATCAAATAGGATTCAACTTGGATAAAAGTCGATTTAATATTCTTGTGAATAAACATAATACAAACTATCAGCAGAAGCAGGGTCAAGAAACACATGATCGTCTATAGGGATGTAGAAATAGCTTTTAACAAGCTCCAATACCGCTTTATGATTAAAAGGTCTGAGAAGCTAAGAATGCATGGAACATTCCTCAATATAATACTGAGTATGTATATGACACAGATAATTAGCATTTACCTCACGGTGGAAGTCTGAAGACATTAACATCAGGAATGAGACAAGATGTCCACTCTCTCTACTACTCTTCAATATGGTAGTGGAATTTCTTGTAAGAACAATAGACAAGAGAAAAACATCAAGCAGATCCAAATATGGAAGAAGTAAAACTATCCCTTTTTACAGATGAAATGTCCCTGTATTTAAAAGACCCTGTGGCTTCCTCCCTCAAGTTAGTACAGGTGATGCTAACCTTCAGCAATGTAGCTGGGTATAAAAACCACAAGAATCAGTAGTTTTTCTGTTACCAACAATGGGAAGATCCACGCTGAAATTCAAAATACAACCTATATGTATTAGCCTCAAAAACAAATTAAATCTACACAGAACAAAACAACAACAACAAAACTAGGTATTAATTAAATTAAAATTGTGAAGGACCTATATGTGAAAACTTTAAAAATATACAAAGGGAAATTGAAGGAGATTCAAGGAAATAGAAAGTCTTTCAATGTTCCTGGTTAGAAGAATTAACATTTTAAACATTGCAATATTTCCCCCAATTTTGCAATGCAATACTCATCAAAATCCTAACAATATTCTTCCATGCAGTAGAGAAAGCAATCCAACTTTAATACGGAATTACAAAATTTCAGATGATACAGAATGCTTAGAAATGAATTCATGTGCCTATAGTCATCTTACACACACACACACACGCACACACATACACACACACACACACACACACACACACACACACAATGGGATTATATTCACCCATCAGAAAGATGACTTTTCACCAGTGGTAAGGAAAATAAAAAGTTTGGGAAAATTATATTAATAGAAAAGAGAAAGGAATGCAGACACAGAGCAATATAGGTTTCATGGATTCATTCATTTATTGAAACTAGAAGGTGCATACAAATCTATAAGTAAACAAGACAGATTCTACCTCGTCCCAGTTAATATGGCCATTACCAAGAAAACTAAGACTAGCAAATGCTGGACAATTGGGAACTCTATTACACTGTTCGTGGGAAATTAAACTCGTTCAACTATTGTGGAATGCAGTACGGAGTTTCCTGAAAAGACTAAACCTATATCTCCCTTAAGACCCAGTAATTTCCCTCAGGGGCAGTAATCCAATCAATAACAAACAGCCTCACATGAAAGCTACCAGTATATCCATGTTCAGGGCCCAGGCCCAGAGTTGAAGGACTGGAAAAAATTTACCACTGCTGGTGTTTGTTTCCGCAAATATGAACAGTTTGATATAAGATACCAAATCAATCTATTTCCAGTAGCTAGTTTAGGACTTAAAGGTAGTGGGGGATAAAATGGCTCTTTTGTTGAATGTTAGGAGAAGATGAAGGCAGTCCATGAAATGGGGATTTGTTGTTGTTGTTCGAGGTGCTTGAAGTCTGGGCTTGGGAACTGTCCCTGAACTCTTCAACTCAAGGTGAGTGCTCTACCTCTTGAGTGAAAGTGCCTCTTCTGGTTTTCTGGGGGTTAAATGGAAATAAGAGTTTCAGGGCTTTCTTGCCCAGGCTGTCTTTGAAATGAAGTCCTCAGATCTCAGCTCCCTGAGTAGCTAGGATTATAGCTTTGAGCCACTGGCACCAGGTAAAAATGGGGGATTATTAGAAAAGAAAATCGCCCTCTTCACCTGTGTCTAAACCACAGATACTATTATTAGAACACTTCACCTTTAACTCATTTCATCAGACATTTGTAAATTTTCTCTTTTCCTTCATGTGGGAATACTGCAGTCAATATCAACTCAGCTGAGGGACTGGATCAATTGTGTGGTAATTGCTAGCACCTAATTTAAGAACTTTTACATCAAAAGAAATAAAACCCTCATTTGGAAGAATTGTGTTTTCTTTTTATTACAAATCTCTGCTAGATTACTTATTAATGTGATATTGGACCTCCTAAGAGAATGATGACATTTTCTTTCTCTTCAGCCTTCTCCCACATATGGTCAAATATTTAAGAATTCAAAGATTTGTATTGATAGTTGATTAAGCTGACTACTAAGAAAATGTGCATTTCTGGAATTTGATCTGCTGTCTTGTTATTACATGCAAAGGCTTTCTATGATTTATTTGTTCTACAAGGCATTCTACTTTCCAATCTTTGTGTGACCAATTTTAGTGTCTCTGATCAGTCTTTCTGACTCTCTCTCTGGAGTCACATTTGAGTTTGCCTCATAAAAAATATTTTAGTTATCAGCTAAATGTCTCTCAGCTTCTGTTTTTTGCCTGATTTCATTTAGGCTGTGATAGCAACCCTGCCTGGCTGTGCTTACTGGAGTGCTTTTTGTGTATTTGTTAGTGTGTGTGTGTGTGTGTGTGTGTGTGCATGTGTGTGTGTGTGTGTGTTTTGTTTTAGAGGTCTAGGATTACTATTCAAGGTAGTAGTTTCTCTTGGCCCCTGTGATCCCCTGGCCTAGAGTCGATGGGTTTTTCTAAAGATACAAAGAGCAGCTTACTAAATTCCTGTTTTAATTGTCCCACAATGAGGCAATCAGGCATCCTTGCAAAGCCATCAATAATGCTTTGTAACCACTTACAGAAGTTGTCTATCAAGATGGCGTTCCAAGGTTGACTGTGAAAATTGTTCATTTCCAAGCAGGCACCATAAAGCATATCACATTCCTGGAATCAAACATTTGGAAGGAAGGTTCCCCTTCCTTCCTTCTCTTATAATAGATCAAACCATAATATTCTTCAGTTGTAGAGCCTGGAGCACATTTTCTCAAGAATATTCTGTAGTGAAAAAAAGGACCAACTTTCAAAATAAAGGTGAAAATACTTGTCTACAACAGACTGGTTTATCTTGCTTATATCTGTTGTTTTTTTCATTAAATCAAACACATGGATAATTTATATTGGTATTAGACAAGTGGCAAAGGATTAATGGGATAAGCATTCAGTTTACTTTCATATATCCAATATAATACACTTAGCCCATCATGAAAAATTAACTACAACTGTAGAAAAAATGTCAGGAATATAAAATAAGCCTCAAGATAAGGTCAGGAAGATGGCGGAGAAGAAGCTGGAGGCTAAACAAGCTCTAGCATAAAAAAGCAGTTTTAGTGTTCCAGTGAACAGTACTAGGCCAGAGAATTATACCAAGTGTGCCATCACAGTACAGAGAGTTTTGCCAGAGAGGGAAAATCAAGGCAAAGAGACACATCTGAGCACTTGCCGCTCCTGGCAAGTGCTCAGATGTGTCTCTTTGCCTTGTGGCAGCAGCAGCAGCAGCGGCGGTGCCCGGAGCCGTCATACCTGCAACACAGAGGGTCTGGGACAAAGGCACCAGATGCAGCGGGCAAGCTGATTCTACTCAACACCAGCAAAACTGACAAGGAGCAGATATCTTCACACTGCAGATCGCAGACCAGAGACGACCCAGGAACCAAGACTCCGGCAGCGTGGAGTAGAAGCCTGACATCCTCACTCCTTCTTAGGGATCAGAGGAGGGAAGGCATTCATGCCCCACCCCATTACTGGAGATCTCCATCTTTGATACTGACAAAGGCTTGGCTGAGTTGCCAGTTCCAATTCAGGCCTTGGGAGAAAACAAGACAGCTATTTGGCAGGTCACATGAACCTGCCCAGACCTGCCAGGTTCAACTCCACCCAGGAAAAAGTCACCCACCCCAGGCAGAGTAAATCTGCCCCCTGGGAGTGGCTTTCTTCACTGGGTAAACAGAGCCAGAGCCTGTGCCTCCCTAAAGCAGCTTAGACATTCTATTGAAATTCAGTAAACATAAACTCTGAGAAAGGCTGCAGGCTGTGCTCTGTGAGTGTCTCAGAAGCTAGCCCCTCAGGGAAAAGCTACTGTTTGCTGAAAGGCCTCAACTCTACCCAGAACCTAACCTCATCAAAGCATCTCCAAACAAGAGAAAACAGGCATCTCCCTCTTTTGCAATACTCAGAACAGATCCCTCTCCCACTGAACTAGCCTGAGAGGAGGATCACAAAGCAGAGCATTTTTCGGCTTGCCCAAACAAACTGCCTTAAGTAACAAATCAAGCCACAGGAAAACCAAACACCACAAGCCGACCAGGGACTCCACCAAGAGTCTGGTTACTGACACAAGGGAAATACAGAATCTTCCTATCCCCCAGCCCACAAAAAAAAAATGAAAGAACTTTCTTTTTGTTTTTGTACGTTATTTTTAATTTTTTGTTTTTTTAATTTTTGTTTTTATTGTTTATTGTTTTCTTCCTCATATAATTTTTATTTTAGGTGAATATGGGTGTGTGCTTATTTTTTAATCTCTACTGAACTTTTGTTCCCTTTCTTTCTTTCTTTCTTTCTTTCTTTCTTTCTTTCTTTCTTTCTTTCTTTCTTTCTTTCTTTCTTTCTTTCTTTCTTTCTTTCTTTCTTTCTTTCTTTCTTTCTGTTCTCATTCTTTTCACTTCTCTTTTATTCGTTTCTGCATGACTTAATTTCTGTTGTGGTCAACCTCAAATATACCCGTCATTGATTATTAGATCTTATCCTACATCGTGTACATACTTAATCCAGAAATTTATTACTCAATTCAAAACCTCTTAGAGATAAATTCTTTAATAGCAGTATTACCTATTTATACCCATATAATATTTTAAAACATCTTTATTTTTCGTTTTTCATGTCTCTTTTCTATGCCTCCCCTCCTTTCATCCCATCCCCATTCTTCTCTGAATACTACTTCTTCAAACTCGCAGTTTTTAAGGGTTTCATTTTTTAATATTAAATTTGTGTTTTTCCATTTTTTTCTTGTCTTTTTTCCTTTTTCTTTTTTTTCTTACTATTTTTTCTGTAGCTGCTATCATTCTCTCCAATCAATTTCCCTCTTTGAAATGAGGAAACGGTTAATTCCACTCTCCCTCACCTTCCCACATCCCTCCAATCCTATTGTTCCCCAAATTTTACCTAAACCTAATAATTTCTGGTTGCCAAATTCTCCTTTGCTGTTCTTAGGCCATAAAGACATAGTTGTTTGATGTTCAATAGATTGTATCTCTTGAACCAGATTGTATCTGCAGACTTTTGACTGTGCAACTACGGACTTTGGTTTATGCTTACCTTAAAATAGTGTTCTAGCAAAAAACGTGTTATTCTCATCCCAAATGGGCAGAACAAGCCGGAAAAACACAAGAAAAATGTCAAGCAAGGGGTTCTCAACTCCCATTCATGACAATCAGGGGAGAAAAGAGATAATGAATAATCCAGAGGAGAGTTCTCAAAAAGCTCTACAAACACTACAGGTAAACATGGTAAATGAAAAGAGTTAAAAAAAACCTGGAAAAGTCTCAATGTGAGCATGATAGGGAGAAAGAGGAGGCAAACCAAAGATCAATACAGGAGAAGCATTAGCTTGAGGAAGCTACTCAAAGATTGATACAGGAATTTCATGAGCAGATTGAGAACACTCAAAGAGAAATAAAGGAATTGTGTGAGCAGGTTGAGATCAGTCAAAGAGATAGACAGCAATTACGTGAGCTGGCTGAGCACAGAAAAAGAGAAAGTCAGGAATGGCGTGAACAGGCTGAGGACACTCAAAGAGAAATTCAGGAAATGTGTAAACGTGGGGATGCTAATCAAAGAGAAATACAGGAACTGAGAGATCGGGATGAGAACAGACAAAGATCAATGGAGGCATTAGTGGAATACAGAAACAGAGAGCTGAAAGAAATCAGTGAGACAGCAAAGGGAATGCTCATTGGAAAACAACAGAAGGAATGCGAGTCCTAGGAAACCATAACCAATCAACTAAGTGATTTGAGAATAAACACTGAGCACCAAAGTAAGGAAGTAAAGAAGTTCTTACAAGATCTAGAACAAAGTTCCAACAAAGAATTTGAAGTCATCAAAGTCAACCAATTAGAAGAAATAATAAAAAACGAAGTAGAAAGTCTTGACAGTAGGTTAGACCATGCAGAAGATCGAATCTCAGGGATTGAATACAGCCTAGATATTATAGAGAAAGAACATAAAACCATCCAAGACAAATCCTAGAAATATGATATATCTCCTCAAATCTATTTGGAAAACACCATCAGAAGGCCTAATCTGAGGATAATGGGTGTAGAGGAACACCTAGAGACAGAAGTTAATGGTCTAGGAAATTTGTTTAACAAGATCCTAGCAGAGAACTTCCCAAACATGTAAAAAGACAGGGCTATTCAAATACAAGAAGCTTTTAGAACTCCAAATAGACCAGACCAGAACAGGACATCCTACCGTCAAATTATTATCCGCACAGGATCAATTCAGACCAAGAAAAAAATCTTTAAGGCTGTCAAGGAGAAAAGATCAATAACCTATAAAGGGAAACCAATGAGAATCACCTCAGATTTCTCAGCAGAGAAAATTAAAGCAAGAAAAGCCTGGAATGATGTATACCATCCCCTAAAGACAAGCAACTATCAACCAAGAATACTGTACACAGTTAAACTCTCCTTCATATCCGAAGGTCAAATAAAAAACTTCCATAGTAAAGAAAAATTGGAACAATATATCTCCACCAAACCAGCTCTACAAAGACACCTAAAGATGTCCTACACATAGAAAACCCACAAGACCACAATAAACACCAAGAAACCGCACCCAAGGTGAGAATCCAAGAAGCATAGGAAGTACTCAGTTGCAGCAGCCTTAAAGAAGGTGAATAAAATGGCAGGAACTCCCAAATACCTCTAAGTCCTATCTCTTTACATTAATGGGCTTAACTCTCCAATTAAGGGACGTAGACTAGTTGGATTAAAAAGGAAGATCCTTCTACCTATTGCCTTCAGGAATCCCACCTTGTCCATAAAAACAACACATTTTGAATGTGAAAGGCTGGAACAAAATCTACCAAGCAAACAGCACCCTATAAACAGGCAGGAGTTGCAATACGAATATCAGATAAAATAGACTTCAAATTAAAATTAGAGGAGATAAAGAAGGTCTCTCAATACTAATTAAGGGATCTCTACTTCAGGAGGTTATTACAACTCTAAATCTCTATTCGCCAAACAATGGATCATCCAAATTTATGCAAAAAACACTACTTTCTCTCAAATCTCATTTAGATCCAAATACATTAATTGTCAGGGACTTTAATACACGACTATCCCCACTAGATAGATCAACTTGGCAAAAACTCAACAGAGAAACCGGAGATATAAACAACTGCATAGAGCAACTACATTTAACAGACACCTACCAAATATTTCACCCAGCATCATCAGAATACACGTTCTTCACAGCAGCACATGGAACATTTTCCAAAATAGACTACATTTTAGGTCCCAAAGCAAACTTTTCCAAATTCAGGAACACTGTAGTAAAACCTTGTCTCTCAGATCACAAGGGAAAAAAATTAGAACTCAACACCAAAAGCCACCAAAGAAAGTCCTGTAACATATGGAGGCTGAACAACACACTGTTGAACCACCAGAAGGTCATGGAAGAGATTAGAAACGAAATTCATGTGCTCAAGGTATTCGACATAAATGAGCACACAAACTACTAGCTCCTCTGGGACACAGCAAAGGCAGTACTCACAGGCAAGTTATATCTTTGAGTTCTTACATCAATAAATTCGAAAGATCCGAAATTGACAATTTAATGAGACAGCTGAGCCTCCTTGAAAAAGAGCAAGATGAACCCCAATCTTGTAGAAGGAAAGAAATAATTAAAATTAAATCAGAATTAAATGAATTAGAATAAAAAATAGAAAGAATCAACAAAACAAAGAGATGGTTCTTCTAAAAAATCAACAAAATAAATAGACCCCCAGCAAATCTTATCAGAAAAAGAAGAGAATACCCCCTAATAAATAAACTCAGAGATGAGAATGGAAATATCACCACAGAAACAAACAAGATTCAGAACATTATAAGGGAATACTTCTCAAACATTTATGCTAATATGTCTGAGAACTTGGCAGAAATGGACCTTTTCCTAGCAAATATCAACATGCCAAAACTAAATCAAGATGAGTTAAACCATCTTAACTAGCCCATATCAAGCATTGAAATAGAAACAGCAATGAGACCTCCCATCTAAGAAAAGCCCAGGACCGCATGGTTTTACAGCAGAGTTCTACAAGGAATTCAAAGCAGAACACACACCAATACTCTTTCAAATTTTAAATGGAATTGAAAGAGAAAGTTCACTACCAAATTCATCCTATGAAGCTATAATAACCCTCATCCCAAAATCAGGCAGGGACTCATCAAAGAAAGAGAACTATAGACCCACTTCTTTGATGAACATTGATGCAAAACTTCTCAACAAAATTTTGGCCAATCAACTTCAACAATTCATCCAAAAAATCATATGCCACAATCAAACAGGATTCATTTCAGGGATGAAATGCTGGTTCGAAATACGCAAATCAAATAACATAATTCATCACATCAACAAGAGCAAGAATAAGAACCACATCGTTATCTCAATAGATGCAGAGAAAACATTTGACAAGATCCAACACCCCTTTGTGATGAAGGTTCTGCAAAGACTAGGTATCCATGTAACCTTCTTCAATAAAATAAAGACTGTATATTAAAACCTCTAGCCAGTATTATGCTCAATGTTGAAAAATTAACGCCATGTCCTCTAAACTCAGGAATGAGACAAGGATGCCTACTCACTTCATTGCTCTTCAATCCAGTATTGGAATGCTTAACGACAGCAATAATAAAAGATACAAACATCAAGGGGTTCCAAATAGGGAAAAAGAAAGTAAAACTTTCCCTCTTTGCAGATGACATGATCTTGCATTTAAAGAATCCCATGGATTCTGCTCTCAAATTCTTCAAGGTGATTCAAAACTTTCGTAAAGTATCAGGGTATAAAATTAGCCTTCAAAAATCAATGGCTTTTCTATATGCCAACAATGAGAAAAGTGTAGCTGAAATCAGGAAAGCAACTCCATTCGTAATAGCTCCACAAAAAATAAAATACCTAGGAATTAACCAAACAAGTGAAGGACATCTATGATGAAAACTTTAAAAACCTGAAAAACGAAATCAAAACAGAACTTAGAATGTGGCAAAAACTCCGATGCTCCTGGATTGGAAAAATCAACATCGTGAAAATGGCAATACTTCCCAAGGCTATCTACAAATTCAATGTGATACCTATCAATATTCCAATTTCATTCTTCAGGGAAATAGAAGACTCAATCCAAAAATTGATATAGAACAATAAAAGACCCCGAATAACAATAACAATCTTTAACAGAAAGAACAGTGGTACTGGCACAAGAGCAGACTGCAGGACCAATTGAATAGACTTGAAAACCCAGAAATGAACCTAAAGACCTGTAGCCATCTAATTTTCAATAAGAGAGCTAACAAAAATAGAATGGAAGAAAAACAGTCTCTTCAGTAAATTGTGCTGGCAAAATTGGTTAACTACTTGTGGAAAACTAAAGCTAGATCCTTATATATCAACTTGCACCAGAATCAACTATAAATGGATCAAAGACCTCAGAGTCAAAGCAGATACTCTGAAAACATTATAGAATGGAGTAGGAGAAACCCTAAGCCTCCTTGGTGCAGGCCGAAATTTTTTTAATAAAGACCCACAAACACACCAAATGAAAGAAAGGATGGAAAATTGACATTGCATGAAATTTCAGAGCTTCTGCATGGCAAAGGATAAAGCTAGCAAAATCAATAGAAAGCCCACGGATTGGGAGAAGATTTTTCACTAGGCATACAACAGACAAGGGTCTCATATCTAAAATATACCTGGAACTTAAAATTTTAAATCCCCACAAAACAAATCTTCAAACAAACTATTGCCCAATAAATAACTGTGCTAAAGACTTAAAGAGAAACTTCTCTGAAGAGAAAGAAGGATGGCCAATAGACACATGAAAATATGCTCAAGCTCTCTAGCCATAAAAGAAATGCAAATCAAAACAACAATGATATACCACCTCATTCCAGTTAAAATGGTTATAAATAAGAATTCTAATAACAACAGCTGCTGGAGGGAATACGGACAGAAGGGAACCTTACTGCATTGTTGGTGGGAGTGTAAACTTGTTCAACCACTTTGGAAAGTAGTATGGAGGTTCCTCAAAAGACTCCACATAGAGTTCCCTTATGACCCGGCAATCCCACTTTTGGGCATTTATCCAAATGATCACAAACAAGACCAAACTAAAGTTTCCAACACGACTATTTTTATTGCAGCATTTTTTACCATAGCTAAGTTATGGAACCAACCCAGATGCCCCTCAGTAGATGAATGGATCAAGACAACGTGGTATATATACCCAATGGAATTCTATGCCTCCATCAGAAAGAATGACATTGCCACATTTGTTAGAAAATGGAAAGAGTTGGAAAAAATTATATTAAGTGAAGTAAGCCAGACCCAAATAAACATAGGTCCCATGGTTTCCCTTATTTGCAATATCTATTATATGTCTGAGTCAAGCAGAAAAGTTCAGATAAGTTGATATTAGTGGAATGAACCCCAAGATAAGTATTCAAATTTTTTTGTTTTTTTTCCTTTTATTCAATTGTTTCTATCATATTTATAAGATGATGTTTGTCTTGAGCATCCCTCCCTTTTTCGTGTTCTTTGTTTTGTTGAATGTTGCAGATCTGATGGGAGTATTCTTCTGCTGGTGTTCTTGTAGTTGTTCTTGTCCTCAGCTCTCTCACGGAATCTTGTTGTATCAGATATCTGAGAGCTGTGATGGGAAAGATGGGATGGCCACATTTCCAGGCTCTGGGAAATCCTTTCTTCTCTCACTCAGTGACTAGGCGTCAATATCCTAACCTACTCCAAAGTTTCCTCGAATCTCTTGCTCACCACTCAGCTACCTCTACTTTCCTCAATGGCCAGTAGTGGTGTCAACCAACAGAGGGAATTCTGGTGCTACAGGGCAGCATGGAATGTGGGCGTGGCCAGCATTCTTGAATCCCATTGGTCAGAAAGAACCATGAAAGAATGGGGTTGTGGCTGGAATCCTGTGATGCAGGCAGCATGGGCGGAGTAAAGATGACAGCAGCTTTGCCAGACCCTTTCCCAGGGAACTCTGTCCAATTCAGTTGGGGACAAAAGGGTGACCTGCTTTATCTGGATGGCTGCACAAATTGTTGTGCATGTCTGTTTGTTGCCAGTCTTGGACCTTAAACTCAGGATCTGGGCACAGTCTGTGAGCTGCATTTGATCAAGGCTAATGTGAGACACACATCTCTTCTTGTGGCTTTGTTGCCACTTAAGTTGGACAGTGGTCTCAAGGACTTTCCTGCCTACGGTGACTTTGAACATGACCCTCCTTTCACAGCCTTGTAAGTATCAAGGAGGACTGCTGACAGCCAGTAGTGCCTGGCTAATCATTGGTCTTGCTGATGTTCTTAGACAGACCAGTGAGTTCCCAATCCTCAGGTTTAAGTGGTGGGAGCTGGTGCACACAGTTTGAATCTTGGTCCTGCCACTTCCAGATGGCAGGAGATCCTAAGAAACTCATTTCATCCATATGAATACCAATGGAATATGATGTATGTCATGATTTAATGGGCAGTTCTTGAATGATTCCAGTATAAAATTATACACAATTATACAAAACTGATCGATTTTAGTTAATACTTTATTAAGCATTTAAACAATCACATTCATTAAATGGAGGCAGAATGAAATACCTAAGAATTGGGTGTCATATTGCATAGAGATGCCATTTTTCTGCCAGGACTGGGATTTGAACTCATGTTCTTGGTAACTCTGTTTCACTGTGTGGGAAGGAGAGGCTTGCCTCCTTGAAGTCAAGAAATTCAAGTCTGTTCCTTAGGCCTGAAATCGAGCCTCTGCACTAGATACAATCCTATTCACGTACATTTTAAATATATGATTTATATTTACAGACATATGTATGTACATATTGAGTTCAGTATATTTATTCATTTTATTTTTTGTTTGTTCATGTATTGACTGTTTATTTTATTGTCTATTATGGCACATAGAACATTGATTACGTTGATTACATAGGATATAGGTGTGCATATGTATCCTACTTCAAATGTGACACCCAGGACTTTCACAGAAAAGGAAAACATGTGTCACCATCAGCTTTTTACTCCACGATTCATTGTTTGGGAGTTCTGGCATCTGAACTCATGGCCTACAGAACCAAATTCATGAATGGGTCAGTGTCAACATGCCATCCTGGGGCAAATTGAGCTGACAGGAAGTTCCCAGGGCCTGAGATAGAGCCCCAGCGGTTGACAAAATAAGAACAGATTGACACTCAGATGGTAGTACGCTAATAAATATATATCTTTATAGAGTGCCAGAGATGTCTATCCATTATTCAGTTATATAGACTACATTCCTAACAATTCTTGGGTATTATTATACCTCCATGTAATTAATGTTATTGTTTTCATCCTCAATGAGATGTACAAGTCGTTATGTTGAAAACTAATTTTACAACTTTGTTGAGGGGGTGAGGTGGGGAAGGGGGGGTGGGGAGGATTGAGTGGGGAGACAGGAGAAGGATGGCAATGAAAGGGAAGGGGAAACAAAAGAAGAGGCTACAATGCTTGATAAGAAATGTACTCATTATCTTTCCCGTGTAATTGTAACCCCTCTGTACAGTATTTTCACAATAAAAAATAAATAAATAAACTCTTAAGAAAATCGGTGTCCTGAAATCATTGCATCCCTGTAAGAAAGAGTATTCTAGCCGGGCGCTGGTGGCTCACGCCTGTAATCCTAGCTACTCAGGAGGCTGAGATCTGATGATCACAGTTCAAAGCCAACCCCGGGCAGGAAAGACTGTGAGACTCCTATCTCCAATAAATCACCAGAAAACCAGAAGTAGCGCTGTAGCTCAAGTGGTAGAGCGCTCGCCTTGAGCTGAAGAGCTGAGGGACAGTGCCCAGGCCCAGAGTTCAAGCCCCACGACCGACCAAAAAAAAAAAAAAGAGTATTCTTTTAATGTTTCATATTATATAAAATCAACCAGACGACTGAAACATGATGTCTAATTTTATACGAGTATCATTCACGAGCAACTCATTTAACTATGACATTTAAAACATTCCATCGTTATTCTTATAAATTGGAACGAGTCTCTTAGGATCTCCCATCATCCAGAAGTGACATGACTTGGAATCGACTCTAGCCCTATATTGCCCTGCAGGACTATGGCCCAATAGCTCAATAGCCCACCAGCCTTCAGCAATGTAAGTTGAAGTACCCTTTGGAGCTGTGTCATTCCGACCCAGATGGTCATGGTGCAAAATCTAAAAAGGCCATCCCACCACTTATTTTCTGTGCATCCCCCCCCCCCCCCCCCGCCCGCAAGGCCTGGAGGTCTAGGATCCCAGGATCGTCTGTTGTTCCACTGGCTGCACCCCAGCCTAGGGTGATGGAAGCTGAGGCAGAGTTGCCATGATTTGAGTTCAAGACCTTGCTTGGCAAAAAAAAAAAAAAACAAAAAAACAAAAACAAAAAACTCCCTGGCTTGCAACTGGTGCCGTTTTATCTGTAAGGCTTTGGATTTGAATTTAGGGTGTGGGTAACTCTGCAGCACTGTGAATGAAAGGGAAGTTCACCATGCTTGAGGACAAGAAAGTCAGGCCTGCTCCCTATGCCTGAATTCATGACCCAGCCCTGGGAAACACACTATTTATATACATTGTAAAGATAGGATTTGTACCTACCTATAGATGTTCAGTCCATATCTTGTTTGTTGTGGTTATTTATTGTATTTCTGTTTTATTCATTTATTTACCACTTATTTTATTGGCTGTGATAACAGACATTCCATTTATTATATTGATGACATTATATCACATATATCTAGATTTGTATACATTTTCTCCTTCATGTATTACACCCAGGACACTCAGAGAAAAAGAAAACAGGTGTTACACTCCACTTCTTACTCCACGATCCAGTTGTTGGCAGTGCTGGGACCTGAACTCAGGGCCTAGCAGACCCAATTCATGAATGGGTGTGTCAACATGGCAACCTCTAGCCCACGAAGCTGCCAGGCAGTTCCCAGACCATGTAATTGAGCCACAGCACTGGACAAAATAGCCATACATGGATAGGCAGCTGGTAGTATACCAATAAATATATATTTGTATAGAGTACCAGAGACATCTGCCTAGGATTCAAGTATATCAACTACTTTCCTACCAACTCTTAGGTAGTTATTATGCCACCACTGAAGGAATAGGATTCTTTTCATGCTTAATAGACTATTCATTAAGATCAATCAGCGTCCTAGGATCATTGCATCTAATTTTAGACTAGACTTATTGATGCACTCAGAAACTTCTCATTTAATCATGAGTTTGCTCACGTTCCATTGGTATTTCGATGCATAAGAACGAGTATCTTGGGAATTCCACATATTGGTAGATGTCAGGACCAGGACTCGAACTCAGGGCCTACATTGCTGCATGGGCCTATGGCTTCCCCAATAGCCCACTATCCTTCACCAATGCAAGGTGAAGTACTCTTTGTAGGCATGTTATTAAGACCCAGGATGGTCACCTTGGAAAGGAACAAAATGTAAATATTCATCCCGCGGCTTTCCTCTCTCTCTCTCTCTCTCTCTCTTTCTCTCTCCATATATATATATATATACATATATATATATACATACATACATATATATATATATATATATATATATCATACTCTGTGTGTGTGTGTGTGTGTGTTTGTGTGTGTGTGTGTGTGTTTTCCTGCAAGACTTCAGGGCCTAGTATCCCAGGATCGGCAATGGGCCCATGGCAGCCCACCACCCTGAGGTGATTGAAGCTGAGGCAGAGTTACCACAAACTGAGTTCAAATCCTTTCCTTGGCAATAATAATAATAATAATAAAACCTGGCTCAGAACTCGCACCATTTTTCTGCCACAGCTGGGATTCCAACTCAGTTCTGGGTAAATCTATAACACTCTGGGGGAAATGGAAGCTCACCATCCTTGAAGACTACAATATCAGGCCAGGTCACAGGTCCTGAATTGAAGCCCCAGCACTGGAAAAAATAATGTACCCACCTATTTTACACATAGGATCTCTATTTACATATATGTATGGAATGCATCATGAGTTCAATGTAGTTACTCTTTTTATTGTGTGTCTTAGTCATGGATGCATTTGTGTTTTATTGAGTATGATGACAGACATAACTGATAACAAATTTTTCCTATGGTTATAGAGTTGCCTATATAGAATTTTCCATCCTCCCTGAGACCCAGGACTTTCACAGGAAAGGAAAACAGGTGGATCGATGGGCTTCTCACATTAGGTTTCATCTTTTGGCAGTATTGGGATTTGAACTCAGAGCTTAGCAGGCCCATTTGGCGAAAGGGTCTAGGTGAGGATACCAGCCTGTGAGCAACTAAGGAGCTAGGGGGTTCCCGGGACTTGAGATTGAGCCCCGGAGTGGGGGTGGGGCACAATATTCATCCATTCATAAGCTGAATACCTATTTGGATAGAGTAGGAGTTGTGGCTAGCTGTGTTAGAATCCCACCTACCATGTTGTCGGGTCTTCATTCATCCCACAAAAGATGGACTGGGTCCTAGGAAAGGTAAGTGCAGCCACTCGCCCGTTCCCCAGCCTCCCTCATCCTGGGAGACAATCAGATGCAGCAGGGAGTCAACTCAAGCAGGGAAACTCGTTTATTAACACAGAGCAAGCCGTTTTTAAAGCAACAAAGAGTGGGTGGCATGGGAGGGGAGGAAGAGGAACCAATCACTGTCAAGGTCACACCCTATCATGCACCTAAGCTTCCATGGTCTGGTTACTTACTGTGAAGCAAATCGGGCTCTGCCCACTCCACTCCCTTTCAGTGTCATCTTTGCTGCTCATGTGCTCTATAGATTCCCTCTTTTTTGTTTTAATGGCAGACCCACCTCCAAGTTAGTTATCTTTTCCCCTCCGCTGTAAAGGTTATTTTAAAAGGATTCCATTGGTAAGGATAGCATTGGCCATGCAGGGGGTTTGAGGCAAGTCTGGGTGTTGAGATTCGCCAGACAAGGATAAGGAGGGCCCTTGTGCATGAGCCAAGAGGCCGTCCCAGTTACCTCACATCCCCATCTAGGACAATAATAAACATCAATCCCACGACAGTTAGAAATGTCCAAAGCAGTTCAATTAATTCCTGGGCATATATAAAAGTCAGTATCTCGTAAGGTCATCCTCTTCAGAACCTGGGAGAACCCTGGGTATTGGGAGTTCCACACATGCGGCATGGTGCATCCCCGTGGGTGCCCACACTGCCATTCTACTATAGTGCAGAAAAATAAGGAAAATTTAAAACCAATTGCAGACATAGCAGAGCAATACTGGGCACCTGGTGTCTTTTAAGTAAGCCAGTTCCTTGTACGTGCCTTTAAGTGAGCACAGGGGTCAAGATGACTTTGAGCTTTACTTTAAGCTCCAAATGGCTCCCAGCATCTCCCCTGTCTTTGTTTAAGGAAGCGAACCCGCCTATCTTAGGTTGGGTGGATCGCCTTGTCTGCCTGATCTGTCATCGGGAACTTCTTCAGAGCGAAGCTGAAGGCCCTGTCTTAGGTTGGCCAGACTGACACCCCCTCTTATCCATCTCTGGCTGCGATTCCTCTTGGGGGAAATTTATTCACTTGGAGCTTGATCTTATGTAACTGGCTGGCTAAGCTCATAAGAGTTTTGCAGTGCACGTATAAAGCAAGTAAGGCATAGAAAACAATTAGCAAAAGCGTTCCCAGGCCAAGCAATGTCATTAGCAGTCCTTTAGCATTAGCCAGGGATGGGAGAGCAGTCTTTACCACTTCAGAGTCCAGAGGTGGGGGTTGTTCTGGAGCAGATTTTAGACATGTTTACAGGAAAGCATAACAAAAGGTGGTTGTACAAGCAAGTAGTAAAAGAACAATTAGAGCAAGTAACACAAAATAAGTGGCTCCTACAGAAATATTAAATGGTCCATACATAATGACATAGGGTGGTAATCAAAATAAAGGTCAGGCCTCCAGGTCAAAGGTACATCTTCTCTTGTGGTCTATTGATGATTTCTGCATTGTCAGCGCTGATCACTGTCCAGGTCACCTGTTGGGTTGATCATCAGAGAGAGGGACTTGCAAGAGAGACACTTTAAGAAGGACTGCTTACAACAATCCCCCTGCCAAACGGCTGGGGGGTGGGGTGGGAAATTACCCCCTACACCCTGCAAGTCCCTCTCCCCGATGATCTTGGGGTTCCTCGGCCCTGGGCTGCCAGCGCCTGGGCATTAGCCTCAGTCATTGCAGATGTCTGAGCCTGTAAAGCTAAAGCTAGTGATTGGGACTGGTGCTGTTGCATCCCCACAACCTGTGAGGTCACCACCCATCTGCTCAGTGAATGCTCTCTCAATCCCACACAGGCCATGTAGTGGTCTGAATTCATCCCTTCCCAGACCAGTAGCTTTACAAACTGATCTCAGAGGTTCCCTGCTGGCAGCTTGTGGTGAATGCTCTGTTGGACTCAGTCTACAAACTCAGCTGGAGGCTCACCAGGTTTTTGCCTCACTCCTGCTATGGAGGACTCAGTAGGGCCATCATCCAGTTTGTACCACGCAGCCAGTCCTGCTTGCCTCACCTGGTCATGGTACGGGCCAGGTATTGCTGCCTGTTTGACGCCAGTGGAGTACCCTTCCCCGTCCCTGTTAACATGGCATAAGTAATAGGTATCGTGGATTGAACCTGACAATTATTTTCTACTTGCCCTCTGCATTCCTCCTTAAAGAAAGCACACATTTAATAAACTGAGAACTGGTGAGGACGGCTTTAGCCACATCCAGCCAGGCTTTAGGGACACCTGGGTGGTAAGCAATGTCCTGTAATAAGCTCTGGGCCCAAGGAGAGTTTGGGCCATCTTCCACCACCTTGTTGCAGAGCTCTTTAAGATCCTTAGCTTCCCATGGATACCATTCCAAGGGCCTGTTTGCTCCTGGTGCCAGATTGACCGGATACGCTTGGGGAAGCAAATCCTGTGGCCTAGGGTCCATGCTCTCAGGTGGCCCTTCCCTTCCAGGGTAGACCTCCTAGTAGGTTACTTCCCCAGCACTCCGCCCCTCTGTTGATGGTTTGTAGGTGTCCGCGTCTTGCAGGTATCTCTCACAGATCGCATAGGGTTCCATACCTCCCCTCCAATTGGGGGAATAAAAAGGGGACCTATGACCATCAGGGGCATCTGAATCAGAGGAACTAACTTTGCCCCTCGTTTTGACTTCCATGGTGCATGTGTGTTCACTCATGCAACTTCGCTGTCAAAACACTAATCCTATCATCAATATTTCTATGAATTCGAGCATCCTACCCACGCTTCCGTTACGACCAACTAATACATTTATTATGAAAAAATTTCTTACCACTAACACTAGCCCTATGTATATGGTATATTGCTATCCCAATCTCCACAGCAAGCATCCCTCCAATATTATAGAAATATGTCTGACAAAAGAGCTACTTTGATAGAGTAAAACATAGAGGTTCAAGTCCTCTTATTTCTAGAACTTTAGGACTCGAACCTAACCTGAGAATTCAAATTTCTCCGTGCTACCAATTACACCAAATCCTAGTAAGGTAAGCTAATTAAGCTATCGGACCCATACCCCGAAAACATTGGTTCCAACCCTTCCCATACTAATTAATACCATTGCATTTATTCTAATTATATTCACTATGATTCTAGGCACTGCCATTGCAATAACAAGCTCACACTGAATACTCACATGAGTGGGTCTAGAGATCAACATATTATCTATAATTCCCCTCATAACAATTAATAAAAATCCACGATCAACCGAAGCTGCATCAAAATACTTTTTAACCCAAGCAACTGCATCCATAATCCTAATATTCGCTATCACAAACAACTTTCACCACTCGGGACAATGAGATATTCAACAACCACCCAATCCACTAACATCCCTAACATTACTAATCGCCCTAGCAATAAAGTTAGGTCTAGCCCCATTCCACCTGTGAGTCCCAGAAGTTACCCAAGGCATCCCCCTGCTATCCGGATTAATTCTGTTAACCTGACAGAAGCTAGCTCCAATCTCAATCTTCTACCAACTCTCCCCATTCATAGAAAAAAAACCTAATCCTACCCATATCTATTCTATCAATCTTGTTAGGAGGCTGAGGAGGCCTAAACCAAACCCAACTACGAAAAATCATAGCATATTCATCAATCGCCCATATAGGCTGAATAATAGCAGTAATAATCTACAACCCCTCTACAATAATCCTCAACCTAATCATCTATATTATCCTCACTACAACCCTCTTCATCTCACTAAACTCCCTGTCCATCACAACTACCTCATCACTTACTTCAACATGAAATTCACACCCCCTAATAACCCTAGCAACCCTCTTATGCTTAATATCCCTAGGAGGTCTACCTCCCCTCACCGGTTTCCTACCAAAATGATTGATCATCCAAGAGATAATCTTCAATGACATAATCACAACCAGTCTAGCCATAGCAATAATAGCCCTTCTAAACCTATTCTTTTACATACGATTAATTTATTCAACTTCCCTCACCCTATTTCCACTATCCAACAATACCAAATTCAAATGACACCATCCGAACCAAAAAGCCCCAACAACAATCCCTACAATATTAATTATTTCATCCTTCTATTTACCTTTAACACCAATAATCACAACTATTATATAGAAATTTAGGTTAATTTAGACCAAGAGCCTTCAAAGCTCTAAGTCCATAAACTTAATTTCTGACCATAAGGACTGCAGACCTTCCATCTACATCTAATGAACGCAAATCAATAGCTTTAATTAAGCTAAATCCTTTCTAGATTGATAGGATTTTAACCTACAAATCTTTAGTTAACAGCTAAACACCTTAATCAACTGGCTTCAATCTACTTCTCCCGCCTAAAAAAAGAAAGGAGGCGGGAGAAGTCCCGGCAGGATTGAAGCTGCTCCTTTGAATTTGCAATTCAACATGCGATGCACCTCAGGACTTCACTGGTAAAAAGAGGAATTAACCTCTGTAGTTAGATTTACAGTCTAATGCCTTACTCAGCCATTCTACCTATGTTCATTAACCGTTGACTATTCTCAACTAATCACAAAGACATCGGAACCCTTTATATAATCTTCGGTGCTTGAGCCGTAATAGTAGGAACAGGACTAAGCATCCTAATTCGAGCAGAACTAGGTCAACCTGGTTCCCTATTAGGAGACGAACAACTTTACAATGTAATTGTTACTGCCCACGCATTTGTAATAATTTTCTTTATAGTAATACCCATTATAATCGGTGGGTTCGGAAACTGACTAGTCCCCCTAATAATCGGCGCACCCGACATGGCTTTTCCATGAATAAATAATATAAGCTTCTGACTCTTACCACCTTCATTCCTTCTCCTATTAGCATCTTCCATAATTGAATCCGGAGCCGGAACAGGATGAACTGTATACCCACCTTTAGCAGGAAATCTAGCACATGCTGGAGCTTCTGTCGACCTGACAATTTTCTCTCTTCACTTAGCAGGAGTATCATCTATCCTCGGAGCTATTAACTTCATCACTACTATTATTAATATAAAACCACCCGCAATATCACAATATCAGACACCCCTATTTGTCTGATCTGTCCTTATTACAGCTGTCCTTCTTCTACTATCCCTTCCAGTATTAGCTGCAGGAATTACTATGCTTCTAACAGATCGTAATCTTAACACAACTTTCTTCGACCCTGCAGGAGGCGGAGACCCAGTACTTTACCAACACCTATTTTGATTTTTCGGCCATCCAGAAGTCTACATTCTCATTCTTCCCGGATTCGGAATAATCTCACATATCGTTACATATTATTCAGGAAAAAAAGAACCCTTCGGATATATAGGCATAGTGTGAGCCATAATATCTATTGGATTCCTAGGATTCATTGTATGAGCACACCATATATTTACAGTAGGAATAGACGTAGATACTCGAGCCTACTTTACATCTGCTACAATAATTATTGCTATCCCAACAGGAGTGAAAGTATTCAGCTGACTAGCTACTCTCCACGGAGGAAATATTAAATGATCGCCAGCCATATTATGAGCACTAGGATTCATTTTCCTATTCACAGTAGGTGGACTAACCGGAATTGTTCTATCAAACTCATCCCTAGACATCGTACTTCACGATACATACTACGTAGTAGCCCATTTCCACTACGTTCTTTCTATAGGAGCTGTATTTGCCATTATAGGAGGCTTCGTTCACTGATTCCCTCTATTTACCGGCTATACACTAAGTGACATATGAGCTAAAACACACTTCACCATTATATTTATTGGTGTAAATATGACCTTCTTCCCTCAACATTTCCTAGGACTAGCAGGTATACCACGACGATACTCCGACTATCCAGACTCCTACACTACATGAAACACAATTTCATCTATAGGTTCATTTATTTCCCTAACAGCCGTAATCCTAATAATTTTCATAATCTGAGAAGCATTCGCATCAAAACGTGAAGTAACAACAGTGCAAATAACATCAACAAACCTTGAATGAATCCATGGATGTCCACCACCATTCCACACCTTCGAAGAACCAGCCTATGTAAAACCGGCCAACTAAGAAAGGAAGGATTCGAACCCCCTAAAACTGGTTTCAAGCCAGTCCCATATCCAATATGTCTTTCTCAAAATGAGATATTAGTAAAATTAATTACATAACTTTGTCAAAGTTAAATTATAAGCCTAATACTTATATATCTCTATGGCTTACCCCCTTCAAATAGGACTTCAAGATGCTTCATCTCCAATCATAGAAGAATTAACTGACTTCCATGACCATACTCTCATAATCGTATTTCTTATTAGCACCCTAGTCCTATATATCATTTCATTGATATTAACCACTAAACTCACCCACACTAGCACTATGGATGCTCAAGAAGTAGAAACTATCTGAACAATTCTTCCAGCCGTTATCCTAGTTATGATTGCTCTACCCTCCCTTCGCATTCTTTATATAATAGACGAAATCAACGACCCAGCACTAACAGTAAAGACCATAGGACATCAATGATACTGAAGCTACGAATATACCGACTTCAACGACCTTATATTTGACTCCTACATAATCGCCACATCTGACCTTAAACCTGGAGAACTACGTCTCCTAGAAGTAGACAACCGAGTCGTCCTCCCAATAGATCTACCCATCCGCATACTAGTTTCCTCAGAAGATGTACTACATTCGTGAGCAGTACCCTCACTAGGAATCAAAACAGATGCTATCCCAGGACGACTAAACCAAGCCACCCTATCATCTACACGACCAGGACTATTCTACGGCCAATGCTCTGAGATTTGCGGTTCCAACCATAGTTTCATACCAATTGTCGTCGAAATAGTCCCACTTAAATATTTTGAATCATGATCAACAACAATACTTTAGACCCCATTATGAAGCTATTAAAGCATTAACCTTTTAAGTTAAAGACAGGACACCAATTGTCCCATAATGATATGCCACAATTAGATACATCACCATGATTTGTTACCATTATAGGAACCACACTCACCCTATTCATTATTTTCCAATTAAAATTTAAAACCTTCACTTTCCACCCACAACCACAGACCAAAAATTTTCTATACACCAAAGCATCTAATCCTTGAGAACTAAAATGAACGAAAATTTATTCACCCCTTTCACTACCCCTACACTCTTAGGCCTACCCCTCGTTATTGCAATCATTATATTCCCATCCATCCTATTTCCACAACCAAAACGACTAATCAATAATCGTCTCACTACTTTCCAATCATGACTCATAAACGCAATCATTAAGCAAATAATAAGCATGCACAGTCTAAAAGGACGTGCCTGAACACTCCTACTTACATCCCTTATCATCTTTATTGGCTCCACAAACCTTCTAGGCCTCCTACCTCATTCATTTACTCCCACTACCCAACTCTCCATAAATCTAGGAATAGCTATCCCGCTATGAGCAGGAACTGTCCTACTAGGATTCCGATACAAAACTAAATCATCACTAGCCCACTTTCTACCACAAGGAACTCCATTACCATTAATCCCAATACTTATCATCATCGAATCCATCAGCCTATTAATCCAACCTATAGCCCTCGCCGTACGACTAACAGCCAACATTACAGCTGGCCACCTCCTAATTCACCTAATCGGAGGAGCTGCCTTAGCAATCTATTCTATTAGCCCAATCGGATCGCTGGCAGCATTCATTATCCTCACACTTCTAACAATCCTAGAATTTGCAGTAGCCCTTATTCAAGCCTACGTCTTTACCCTACTAGTAAGCCTATACCTACATGACAACACCTAATGACACACCAAACACATGCCTTCCATATAGTTAACCCCAGCCCCTGACCATTAACTGGAGCTATATCAGCTCTCCTCCTAACATCAGGAATAGTAATATGATTCCACTATCAATCTGTCACGCTCCTCCTCATGGGTATCCTATCTAGTGTCCTTACTATATTCCAATGATGACGAGACGTAATTCGCGAAGGAACATTTCAAGGCCACCACACCCCTGTAGTTCAAAAAGGCCTTCGCTACGGTATAGTCCTATTTATTATTTCAGAAGTGTTTTTCTTAGCATGCTTCTTCTGAGCAATTTACCATTCCAGCCTAGCCCCCACTCCTGAACTAGGGGGATGCTGACCACCAACCGGAATCACTCCATTAAACCCCCTAGACGTACCATTACTCAATACCTCTGTCCTTCTAGCCTCCGGAGTATCAATTACATGAGCCCATCACAGCCTCATAGAAGGTAACCGAATCCCAATAATTCAAGCCCTTTTCATTACTATTATTTTAGGAATTTACTTTACTGTTTTACAAGCCTCCGAATACATAGAAACCTCATTTACCATTTCAGACAGCGTGTACGGCTCAACATTCTTCATAGCAACAGGCTTCCACTGCCTACACGTAATAATTGGAACAACATTTCTTATCGTATGCTTAATCCGCCAAATCCAATTTCACTTCACATCCACTCACCATTTCGGCTTTGAAGCAGCAGCATGATATTGACACTTCGTAGATGTTGTCATGCAACATGTGTGTTCTAGGTTGTCATGTGTGTTCTAGGTGAAATTTGACCCATTCCTTTTCCTTCTCACTTCCCAAGTCCTCCTTTACTCCTTCTAGGCCTAATGTTGCCTCCTCTTCCTTCTTCTGTGAGATAGCATTGCCCATACTAAGGGTTACACTTACCCTGACAGACTGCTTAGCCTCTGTCAGTATTTTTCCTTTCATGCCCCATGTTGGGAGCCAGATGTTGGGTCTTCTTCCATCACACGAAAGACAGACAGGGTCCGAGGAAAGCTAAGTGCGGCAGCTCGCCCGTTCCCCAGCCTCCCTCAGTCCAGGAGACAATCAGACGCAGCGGGGAGTCAACTCAAGCAGGAAAACTCATTTATTAACATAGAGCAAGCCATTTTTAAAGCAAAAAAGAGTGGGTGGCATGGGAGGGGAGGAAGAGAGGAAACAATCACTGTCAAGGTCACACCCTATCATGCAACTAAGATTCCATGGTCTAGTTATGCACTGAACATAAAGCAAATCAGGCTTTGCCCACTCAACTCCCTATCAGCGCCATCTTTGCTGCCCATGTGCTCTACATCATGTGAGTACTGATTCTTGGATCAGTACTCCAATTTCTGAATGTGATTCTTATTGTCACACTTCATGAACTCTTAATTAAAAATTATTGTTGTGCCATACGTCTTGCCTATCATTTCCTATGAGAACCATGAATGAACTAAACTCTTCCCTAGGACTCAATTCAAGCACCTCATAACATTTATAGACATGTCAAATATACGATTTATACTTACATCTATATATTAAGTCTATATTGTGTTTGTTGTAGTGATTCATTATGTTTTATTATTGATTTAGCATTTATTTTATGAATTGTGAGTGCACCCATAATATTTATTACATTTATTCCAATCTATTCCATAGCATGTAACTTTGCAGACATGTTATGAACTTGCACAGAAAAGGAAAAATGGTGTCACACACAGGAAAAAATTTTTGGCAATGATGGGACGTGATCTGAAAGCCTGAGAGGCCCAATTCTTGAATGTGTGAGTGTCAGCACCATAGCCTCTAGTCCATTCAGCTGCCAAGTCGATCCCAAGACCTGGAATCAAGCCCCTGTTTGGCTAAAATCGCAGTAACTTTCTGTGACGATGGTGGTACATAAATAAATATAAATACCTAAATTTGGCCAAAATCACAGTAACTTTCTATGACGATGGTGGTACATAAATATAAATTTAGATATTTAGGTACTGCCAGAGGTGTCTATCTAGTATTCAATGACATATACTACGTTCCTACCGATTCTCATGTATTTAGTGAGGATTCCATTTAATCAATAATATTCTTTAAATGCATAATAAACTATGAATTAAAATCAATCTGTGTCCTGTGATTATTGGGTCTAATTTTATGCTAGACTCATTTTGAGGGACTACTCATCCAACCATGACATTGATCACATTTCTCTGGTGTTCCTACGGACAGGCAATAGTTTCTTAGACTCTCCAGCCCCTTTTAAGTGGCATGATCAGGATTCAAACTCAGGGCCTAGTGTCCACTGACCTACAGCTTCACTGACAGCCCGCCAGCCTTCAGCAATGCCAGGTGAACTACAGGTTGCAGCCATGTCATTCAGACTCAGGATGGTCACCGTGCAAGGAAGAAAAATAGAAACTGCTGACCTTCTGTAGTTTGATGCTTTTTTTTTTTGGTGGTGTTTTCATTTTGTTTTTCTGTTAGTCCCCGAGGCCTAGGATCCAGGATGGGCTGTGGGTCCATAGGCTGCACCATCCCAGCCTAGTGTGATGGAAACTGAGGCAGAATTGCCACGACCTGAGTTAAAGCCACGTGCATGGCAAAAAATAAATAAATTAATTAATAATATTACTAAAGCTCATTGTCTTGAATTTTGTGCCATTTTGTTGTTTGCCAGGCAGGGATGCATCTTGGGATCTGGGTAACGCTGATGCACTGAGGGGGGTGGAGGAAAAGAAAGATCTCCTCCATTGAAGACAAGAATTCAGGCCTGTTCCCTAGGACTGAATTCAAGCCCCAGTCCTGGAGAACATAACATTTATAGACATGTTTATTATATGATTTATACTTACATCCATATATTCAGTTTATATCGTGTTTGTTGAAATGATTCATTATATTTTATTATTTATTTATTTACTTACCATTTATTTATGTACTGACTGTGAGTGCACCTATAACATTTATTACATTCATTGAAATCTATTCCATAGCATGGAGCTTTGCAGACATATTATATACATCATACCTGACACCCAGCACTTGCACAGAAAAGGAAAACAGGTATCACACTTGGAATCTTTCTCCAGGAAGACATTTTTAGCAATGCTGGGGCCTGAACTGAGGCCCTAGGAGGTCCAATTCGTGAATGGGTGTGTGTCATCATGGCAGCCTCTATCACATTCAGATGCCAGGTGGATCCCAAGACCTGGGATCGAGACTCAGGTTTGGCCAAAATAGCAATACTTTTCTATGCAGACGGTGGTATAAAAATAAATATATATTTAGAAATTTAGATACTTCCAGTGATGTCTATCTAGTAGTATTCAATGACATATACTAACTTCCTAGTGATTCACAGGTATGTAGTGAGAATTCTATTTAATCAATAGTATTCTTTTAGGGGCTGGGAAAGTGGCTCACTGTGAGAGTGCTTGTCTTGCATGCATGAGCCCTGGGTTTGATTCCTCAGCACCACATGATCAGAAAAAGCCAAGAATGGTGCTGTGTCTCAAATGGTACAGCATTAGCCCTGAGCTGAAAAGCTGAGGGAGAGTTCCCAGGACCAGAGTTCAGGCCCCACTACCGACAAAACACACACACACACACACACACACACGTATTCTTTTAATGCGTAATAAACTATAAATTAAAATCAATCGACATCTTGTAAATATTGGGTTTAATTTTATGTTAGACTGATTGACAAACCATGACATGATCACATTCCTCTGGTATTCCTATGAACAGGCATTAGTTTATTAGGCTCTCCAGCCCTTTCTAAGAGCCATGACAGGGATTCAAACACCTAGGTGTCCAGATTGGGCTGTGGGTTCGCTGCCAGCCTGCCAGCCTTCAGCAATGCCAGGTGACCTACAGGTTGTAGCTGGTGTCATTTGGACCCGGGGTGGTCACCATGCAAGAAGGAAAACCGAGAAACCTCCGACTGTCTGCAATTCGAGGCTATTTTTCAGTACTGTTTTCAATTTGTTTTCCTGTCAGCCCCTGAAGCCTTGATTCCTAGGATGGGATGTGGTCCCAGAAGCTGCACCATCCCAGCTTAGGGTGATGGAGGCTGAGGCAGAGTTGCTACAACCTAAGTCCAAGCCCCGTGCCTGGCAAAATAAATGAATTAATAAATAAAATATAATAAAATTTAATAAAGTATATAAACATAAAATATTTTTTAATTTTTTATTATTATTTTTTATTGTGAAAATACTGTACAGAGGGGTTACAATTACATGGGCAAGATAGTGAGTACATTTCTTATCAAGCATTGTAGCCTCCTCCATTTTTTACCCTTCACATCCCTTCCCATCCTCTCTGCCCCCCACCTAATCCTCCCCCCTCGAAGTTGTAAAGTTCATTTTTGACATGACAACTTACACTTCTCATTGTTGCAACAGGTCCACCTATATCCTTATTTAAATGACTTGTTTTTCCCCTTCTCCTCCACAAATTACACCGACATCAAATACAGTGAAAGCAGTGGTTATACTGTGGGGGAGGGACATACAAAGCAACAAAGAAATAATCTTATAATTGCATTAGAAACAAATGCATGAAAGAAAAATACATTTAAAATACATATCTTAGGGTTCATTTTCCTAACATCACTTTATCTGACCTTTTCTGCTTGACTCATACATATACTAGATATTGCAAATAAGGGAAATCATGGGACCTAAGTTTCTTTGTGTTTGGCTTACTTTACTTAATATAATTTTTTCCAAGTCTTTCCATTTCCTAACAAATGGGGCAATGTCATTCTTTCTGATGGAGGCATAGAATTCCATTGTGTATATATACCACATTTTCTTGATCCATTCATCTACTGAGGGGCATCTGGGTTGGTTCCATATCTTAGCTATGGTAAATAATGCTGCAAAAAACATAGTTGTGCTGGTAGCTTTAGTGTGGTCTTGTTTGTAAACATTAGGGTAAATGCCCAAAAGTGGGACTGCTGGGTTATAGGGTAGCTCTATGTGGAGTCTTTTGAGGAATCTCCATACTACTTTTCAAAGTGGTTAAACAAGTTTACAAAATGGACCTCCCTGCCTTGGAATTCGTGTCCGTTTTTTTCTGCCAGGCCTGGGATTTGAACTCAGAATCTGGACTCTCTAATGCACTGTGGAGAATGGGGAAACTCACCCTCTTTGAATACAAGCAATTCAGGCCTGTTCCCTAGGCCTGAATTCAATCCCCAGCCCTGTTATGTAATATTCATCCACACTTGAAAAAAATGATTAATATCTACATACTTATGTTTACTGCATATTGCTTTGAGGGTATTTATTTTTTTGTATTATTCATTCATTATATTTATTGACTATTACTACACTTACAACACGTATTAAATTTATTACATATTATGAGAACTATACAGATTTTCATATGTATTATATATCTTACTTCAGACCCAGGACATTCACTGAAATTCTCCCATGCTTAGAAAAACAGAAAGAATACACCAACCAAAGTCTAATTTATCCCTAGGCACCCCAGTGGCTCACATCTGTAATCCTAGCTACTCAGGAGGCTGAGAACTGGATGATGAAATTTCAAAACCAATGAAGGCAGAAAAGCCTGACAGAAATCATCTCCAATTAACTGGCAAAAAGCCAGGCTACAGGTATGGCTGAAGTGGTAGAAAATCAGCTATGAACAACCAAGCCGAGAAAGAGCAAGCTGAGTTCAAGTTCATGGAGGGAGCGAGGGAGATAAAAGGGAGAGAAATCCTCCAAAAACAGAGAATAAAACAACAGTAGAAAATCCCACATAATTTATGGTACCAACCAAACTGGAAAAAAAATAATGAAGCTTGTGCAGTTGTGTAATTTTACATGAGCACATATGCTCTTAGGTACACTTCAAAGCTACGTTTTTAATAATATATGTATATATATATATAATATATATATATAATGCATATATATATATATATATATAATATATCTTTAAATAAACTAAGAAACCAGCCAATGAATAAATACTTCTGAATTAGTGCCTTAAACATAGCATTATAAATTATGTATACTAAAAGTATATTCCAGGTTTCTTTTCTCAAAATCAATCTTTAAGAAGTTTGTGCATGTGCCTGGCACCGGTGGCTCATGCCGATAATCCTAGCTAATCAGGAGGCTGAGATTTGAGGATGCCAGTCAGGACAGGAATGTCCGTGAGACACTTAATTCCAATAAATCACTAGAAAACCGGAAGTAGCATTGTGATTCAAGCAGTCGATTGCTCACATTGAGCTGAAGAGTGCAGGGATGACCCCTGAGTTCAGACCCACGACCAAAAAAAAAAAAAGTTTGTTCATACAGATCATAAAATTCTAACACTTTGAGCTTTAGGAAACATTTATGCCAGAGTCTTCTGATCTTTAGGCAAATGCTCCACTTCTGACTACATCCCACTCCCAATGTTTTTGTTTTTCATTTTACAATCCAGTTCATTCCCAAAATGCTTACAAGTACCTGCTGTCCTCACAAAAGTGAGTTTTTATTCAGAAACCCAACTTTTTGTGCTATCACTCCCCTAGTGTATTTCGTTGTAGGCACTGAGGAAAACTAACATGACACAAATGTAGAGAATTTATAATTATAGAAATAACTCTAAATATAAATAAAATCAACTGTCCCAACCTTCTAGGGAGAAATGGTGTCCTTATTTTCATGTTCACTCTTCATGGAAGATGATCAAAATAGAAACACCAATGTGCTATGCTGAAATGTAAAAGTTTAAACCTCTTTTTTGAAAAACTCTAGTGTTATAAAATCAAAATGTATCAAACAAAGGTGAAGTGAACTTAAAAAATACTAAAAATGCTAATGAAGCTCCCTTGTTTGGAATGTTTGGCATTTTTTTGTCTGTAAGGTAACTCTGTTGCACTGTGCGGGAAGGGGAAGCTCACCGTGCTTAAAGACCAGAAAGTCAGGCCTGTTCCCTAGGCCTGAATTCATGGCCTATCCCTGGAAAGCATACTCCTTATATACATTTTAAAGATAGGATTGAACTTCCATACAGATGTTCAGACTATATTATGTTTGGGGTGGTTATTCATTGAATTTTTTGTTTTATTCATTTATTTACCATTTATTTTATTGATTGTGATGACACCTAACAATGTATTATATTGTTTGCATCCTATCACATAGCATCTAGATTTGTAGATGTCTTCTCAATCATGCCTGACACCCAGGACTCTCCCGGAAAAGGAAAACAGATTGGCTTCTTAATCCAAGATTAAATTTTTGGCAGCTCTAGGATCTGAAATCAGGGACATGCAGTCCCAATTCATGAATAGGTGAGTGTGAGCACAGCAGCCTCTAGCTAATGAAGCTGTCAGGTGGATCCCAGGTGCTGAGATCTTGCCCCAGGATTGTGCAAAACAGCAATACATGGATAGGCAGACAGTGGTATACAAATAAATATATATTGGTAAAAAGAGCCATAGCCGCCTATCTATGATTGAATGACATATACTATGTTCCTATCAAGTGGTAGGTATTTATTATATCACCATTAAAGGAATAGTATTCTTTTCATGATTAATAAAGTATTAATTGAGATCGATCAGTGTCCTAGGATTATTGCATCCAATTTTAGACTCGACCGATGCACAAACTTCTCCTTCAATCAGTATTCCTATGCATAGGAATGAGTCTCTTGTGATCTCCTGCCATTGGCAGGTGTCATGACATGGATTTGAAGCCAGGGTCTATGTTGACAGATTGTCCTATAATTTCCTTGATAGTACGTCAGCCTTCAGATATGGCAGGTCAGATCCACTTTGCAGCCATTTGATTCAGACCCAGGATGGGCACTGTGCAAAGATAAAAACATAAAACCCCCAGCCCTTTGCAGCTCCCCACTTTTCGTTCTATCCCACTGTTTTTTCATCTTGCAAGCCCTCTGGGCCTAGGATTCCAGGATTGGGTATGGGTCCCAAGCAGCACCTAGCCTAGGATGATCCAAGCTGAGGCAGAGTTGCCACGACCTCAGTTCAAGCCCCATGGATGGCAAAAAAAAAAGAAAGAAAAGAAAAGAAAAAAATTAATTAATTAACTAAATTAAAAAAAATAAAGCTCCCTGATTTGGAATTTCTGTCAGTTTTCTTTCCTAGCCTGGGATTGGACTTCAGGATCTTGGTAAATCTGTAGCAATGTGAGGGAAAGTGCAGATTTGCCACTACTGGAGTTCAAACCCCATGTAAAGCCAAAACTAAAAATAAGTCACTCAGCTTGGCAGGGAGAGTAGTTTTGGAGATGGGAGGGAAGGGATGGTAAGGGGTAAACAAAGGAGGAGGCAAAAATGCTCAATAGGAAATATACTCATGACCTTGCTCAAGTAACTGTGACCCCGCCGTACAACATTTTTACAATAAAAAAAAAACATACAAAAAAAAATGTAGTGTTCAGAGAAGCACTTTGGGAGTAAGGGAAGGACGTCTGAATAGCTGTACAAAATTCTACACTGCTTTTTTTAATGTTCAGTATGTAACTGAATAAACATAACTGCTTTCATTAAAAAATTAAGTCACTATCTTGGAACTGGGCCAATATTTTTACCATTGCTGGGATTTGATCTCACCATCCAAGTAACTCCTTTGAACCATGGGTGAAGGCGAAATTTACTGTCCTTGACGAATGAAATTCAGGCTAGAGTTCCCATGGCCTGAATGGAGGTCCTGCAATGGAAAAGGTATTTCTACACATGTGTAATATAGGATATTACTTACATAATTTTGTTTATTACATATTATGATTTTTATTATTGATTTTGTATTTATTTTATTTTTTATTTGATTCATTCATTTATTATGTATTGTAGTTAGTGTTATCATACACATATTTATTGCATTTTGCACATCTTTTATAAAATTATACACAATAATTTAGGACATTGATTCATTTTTCATTAAAACATTTTGTGTTGAAACATGATACATAATTAAATGGAGGCATTTGTAATAGTTTTCACATGTTTAGAGTCTGTGTCTCAAGTATGAATTTTGTCTTATTTATCTTTGAACACCTTCCTATAGGAATTTCTTTACTGATTTATACTCAGAAGCCTTTTTTTTTCAGGACAGGCAAGTTGTGGGATAAGATTGTAAGGGCGAGCCTAGAAATGTGGCTTAGTGGTAAACAGCTGGTTCAACATGCATGAATACCAGGGTTTGAATATTCAGTGCCACATACTCAGAAAAAGCCAGAAGCAATGGAGTGTCTCAAATGACAGAGTGCTAACCTTGAAAAAAAATAAGCCCCAGGACTGTCAAAAACAATTGGCCAGATGCGGGTGGCTCATACCTGGAACCTCAGCTTCTCAGGATGCTGAGATTTGAAGATCACCGTTCAAAGACAGCCGAGGCAAGGAAAGCCTGTTAGACTTATGTCCCATGTACCACCAAAAAAAGAAACCCTAGTGGGGCTTTGGCTCAAGTGGTAGAGTGTTAGCCTTGAGCTGAATTGATCAGGGACAGGGCCCAGGCTTGATACAAGACACACAACAGGAAAAAAGTAAGGGTTAATCAAAGTACTTTTCCTATCTGCTAATTAGGAGAACATTCCCTGGAAAATAAACACTGATGTAAACCAGAATTGGAGTCAGAGCTTAAGGCTCAAATGTAGCAGATCCACTTGCCCAGCCTCTCAGATTCTAGCATTATAACCTTGTGTGCTAAAGGGATCTGAATGGTCCAATATTGAAAGGCTTAATATGCTTCCCAAGCCATTTGTGATAAGCAGTTGACTTGTATTGTCAATGTCATTACAGTCCTGAACCTAGCAGAACACCAGTAGCTCACACTCATCAACCTAGCTAAGGAGGCTGAGGTCTCAGGATTACAGGGTGAAGCCAACCAGGACAGGAAAGTCTATGATACTCTGACTTCCACTTCTGTAAGGTCAGATGTTCAACAGCTTCTTGTGTTTCCCTTGGTGATGAGAAGTTACTTGAACTCTAAATGTTATTAGAATTCTTGTGCTATAGAAGAAGGAAAGAAACATCATTGACCCATGCAAGGTTCAAATGAAGTTCTCAGGATTCAAACCCTAGCCCTGTTAGCAGGAAGAACTCCAGTGTAACACTGTATTTGAAGGACAGAAAACAGTATCAAAAGCCAGGCTAGGTGGAGAGAGCTAGGCTTGTAGGATAAAGAGGCAGAAGATACACACTCAACTGGGAAGTGAGCTGCAAACCACTTCATTCATTCATTCCAGGCACACCCAGCAATGAGGGGAAACCTGAAACATTTGTTAGAGTTACACCATTGTCAGGCTTTCTCAGCCTCTTCAAACAATGAATAACCTTCCTCCTTTAGGTGAAGGGAGCCTCAGGCTATCTTTAGGTTACCAATCGAGAGTCAGTTTAGTGAGAGAGAGGGCAGGAACAGAGTAGAAAAACCCTGCTCTCTGTTTGTAGGGAGTGGATTTTTGACTCTACATCTGTCAGATTTCAAGGCCCTTCTTCTATCTCTGCCAGTCCATTCTCCTTCCTTCATTGTCCATATCATTAATGCAAATCCCCAGTCCAAGGACAGGGAGGGCCGTTTCTCTTCTGTTTCCAAGCACCTGAGTTAGAACCAGGCTTTGCCTTCTTGGCTCTGGGGCCTTCATCTGCCAGAGAAGTGGGAAAGAGACAGTGTTCCTGTTCTGTGGTTGTGTGAAGGCGATGCTGGTGTCCTGGCACACTGCAGAAGGCCTCATGACTAGGAATTGTTCCCTTATTTCCTCCTGACATCCAAGACCAGATTCATGTATCATTTTTCTATCTATCTATCTATCTATCTATCTATCTATCTATCTATCTATCTATCTATCTATCTATCTATCTATCTATCTATCTCCCTCTCTCCCTCCCTCCCTCCCTCCCTACCTATATATCTTTTTTGACATTTCTTGGGTTGAACTCAAAGCCAGGGCACTAGCTCTAGCACTCTACTACTTGAGCCACAGCACCAATTCTGGATTTTCTCTGTATATACTAGTGAAGAATAGAACCCAGGGCTTCTTGCATGCTAGGCAAGCACTCTCTCACTAATCCACATTCCCTGCCCCCTCATCTTTTGTTCTTAATGGTAGTTTTTACATAAGTATGCTACAGATTGTGTCCCCAAGTGTAATTTTCTGAATACAGGTTATTTCTATAAACCCTGATCTTCTCTTTCCCTGCCTTATTTGTGACTGTTCCTGGATTGGCCTCATAATAAAATGTAACTATAGGTTGCTGAGAGCTGCAATGTGCATCGTATAAGGACAGAAGCCTGGAACCCTGGAAGAGCAAGGCAATGGGGCTGAAATAAAGAGAATGATGCAGTATGCGTAACAAGCATATCTGTAAAATAAATCAGTATATGAAAGCAGAAGCTTTGCATACGGTCTGTTTGCACTCAAGGAAGTAACATACCCAAGTAAGTAAGTAGGGCACTGATACATAAAGTTGGCCTTCTCTTTTTGAATTTTATTTTTTGGACATCTCAGGGCTTAAACTCAGGGTACAATGTGTTTCTCAGCTGTTTTGCTCAAGGCTGAGCTTCTACTACTTCCATAGCTCCACTTCCAGCCATCTGGTCATTAATTGGACATAAGCACCTCCCTTACTTTCCTGCCTGGTCTGGCCTGTATCTCCTGCTAGGCTTTCTCTCCCAAAACTGGAGCTCTACCCTCTAGGCCACTGATCCACTTCTGGTTTTCTGGTAGTTTATTGGCAATAAGAGTCTCACAGACTTCCTGCTTGGGCTGGCTTTGGAAGGCGATCCCCAGAAGAGGCTTCAAGCAGCTTTCCTCAGGGATATGCCAAGGAGCCGCTCCACACAAACCTTTAATCTAAATCTCAGGAGGTACTAGCTAAAAATAGAAATGTGCAGATACTTCTAGTGTGTCCTAGATAGTTAAGGTTGGAGACGCACAACACTTATAATTATTAGATCATTTTATAGGCAAAAGGAGCAATGCAGACAGTATCAAGATCACTCCAGCTTTTGGTCCTCTCATACTGAGACAGTAAATTCACTGCAGCTCAATGCTAAGTGACAGAACTGGCATGTCCTGTGGACATTTGCTCCTCAATCCTATGACACTCATTTCTCACTATTGGCTTCAAACCTGTGACCAGAGTGGAAGATGAGGAGAGAAAATCATTCTCCGAGAAAGCAGCTATAAAGAACATTGGGTTGTCTCTTATAAGTTCAAACCATTGGAATGACCCGCTAAAAAGTCAGAAAGTAAGAAAAGAAAGTAAAAGTAAAAGAAAGTAAAAAAGTAAGAAAAGAAAGATGGTGCAGTGGCTGCTGACTGTAATCAAAGATCCTCAGGAGGCTGAGATGTAGAGAATCTGAATTTGAATCCAGCCAGTGTAAGAAAGTCCTTGACACTGTTATTTCTAAGAGATCACAGAAAAACCCAGAAGTGGGCTTTGATTCAAGCTTAATGCACTACCCTTGAGTAAAAAGAGCTCAGGGACAGCGCACAGGCTCATAGTTCAACCCCAGGACCTGCCCCCTCAAAAAGAGCCTGTATTTTCACGTCTTTGTCTATGTATGGATGTATTCCTACAGATGAAGCTCCAGAGCAGAGTAGCTATGATGAATGGCACCAAGCTAGGAAATTTGTATTCAATACTATGAGTTCATAACACAGAGAATGCTTTTATGACATTACATGTTCCAGGGCTCCCCTTACTGCTCGCAGTATAGCCTGAAGGTTGCTCTGCACCCCAGTCCTGCTGGAAGAAGTCTCTCTCATTGTCTGGACAGGCAGACAAAAGGCCTCAATCCTGTACAGCTGTGTAACAAGCAACTCCATCTGGGCCACTTAATGAGGAGGAGTGTGGGCAGTCTCTGAAAGCCAAGCAATCTCTCTCCCCAGTGCTCTATTTTGACAGGAAGCCTTCATTTGTGTCACCTCCCGTGGAAGGCCAAGTTCTGTGCACTTCTCCTGCCTTTGTGAGACTATATTCTGATGTTCAGATACAGGGCTCAATATAATTCAGGAGTCCTTCTGGCAGACAACTAGGGCACTGAACCTAATTAAATGTTTAATTACCTACGATGATGGGCCTATGATGCCTCTGCTAGGTTTCCAGAACCCTGGGAAATCCAAGAACATGTCAGATATCACAAAGTTTCCTGTCATGTGGGGCTGGTGAAGCTCATCAGGTTTTGAAACCTTTGACCTCTCCTAGTTGGGCCCTTAGAGGCTAAGTTTTGGGGTTAAACACAGGGCGTGGGTGCTGACCATGATGTCAGAGCAGAAGTCTACTGCTTTCCCACTTTGTGTCACACCTTCACTTCTTCTTTCTGTGTGTGTGTGTGTGTGTGTGTGTGAGTGAGCGAGCGTGCGTGTGAGTGTTTATGTGCATACACTAGTCCTGGAGCTTGAACACAGGACATGAGCACTGTATCTAGTTTCTCTTGTACAAGGATTGCCCTCTCCTACTTGAACCACAGAGCCACTTCAGGCTTTTTTCTAGTGATGTGGTCCAGAGTAATCAAGCCTAGGGTTTCATGTATGCAAAGCACTCTACCCCTAAGGCACATTCCCAGCCCTCTACTTCAGGTTTGTTAGTTTGCTTATGTCTTTTTTGTTGTTGTCAGTTGTATGAGTTGAAGTCTGGTTCTGGGTGCTATCACTGAGCAATTCAGCTCTAATCTTGTGCTCTACCACTTGAGCCACCGGTTTTCTGGTGGTTCATTGGAGCTAAGTGTCTCATGGACTTTTCTGCCCAGGCTAACTTTGAATATTGATTCTCAGATCTCATCCTACTGAGTAGTTAGGTTGACCAGCATGAGCCACAAGCACCCAGCTTCCACTTCACGTTTCTTAGTGATGAATTGGAGATAATAGTGTCATGGGACCTTTTGTGTCTGGGATAGTTTGGAATCCAGATACTCTGATCTCAGCTTCCTGAGAAGCCAGGATGACAGTAGTTGGCTATACAACCCTCGGCTGTGGCACTCTGCTGCAAGGGGGTCCTTGGCTCCACATGGTGGAGTGCTGGCCATGAGTCCAAGAGGTAAGGATCAGCACCAAGACCCTGAGTTCAAGGTTCATGACTGAGAAAAAAACAAAACAAAGCAATTGTCTGCAGTAGACAACTCACTACTCTTCAGTAATACATAATTTTGTCCCTGCCATGGGGACATATCTGAGCCTCAATATTCTTGTCTGCATAATCATCCAAGTTGTGGAGCTATTACAAGGGGAAGATGAAAGAATGTACCCTTTGAAGGACAAAACACATAACACTCTTTACAGGATTCAGCGCACAGCATCCAGTGAAAGACTCAGCACCCAGCACCCAATGCAGGATTCAGAACACTGCACCCTGTGAATGACTCAGTACATGGCATCCTGAGCAGGACTCAGCACACAGCACCGCATGAATGAACCAGCACCTCAGGAAGGACTCATCACATAGCTGTTTCCCACAAGCTGTCATTAGTATTAGGGTGCTTTCATCAGTATCACCATTCTTTCAGAAACACATCACAAACTGCACAAAGTTTACACCTAATGATTGAGATTGGTGGGGTTTTTTCTGTGGGGGGGGGTATTCAGCCATAGGGATTGCACTAAAATGTTGGGGGTACTGTCCTAAGAACTTTTGCTTGAACCACAGCACAGAGTTTCACAGACATCCTGCCAGGGCTGGGTTTTAAACCCATCAGTGTCAGATCTCAGCCCCCGAATATCTTGGATGACAGGGATGAGCGAGCCAGCAGCATGTGGTCCTGTGGAGCTGGGTTGCAGTGGCATACCTCTGTCTAAGTCAGGTTAGATGGCAGCTGTCAGCACCAGATTCATGGCTTGCTCTGTGATGAGGTATTTGAAGTCCTATACTTATAGAGTTGCAGTCACAACATTCAATCTTATTTTGGTGCCAGTACTTTGTCTTGAGTAAGAGGCTAGACACAGTCCCTATGCTTTTACGCTCAAAGCTAGTGCTCTACTGTTGAGTGACAGCACAACTTCTGGATTTTTATGTGCATGTGGTAGTGAGGAATCGAATCCAGGGCTTTGTATGTACAAGCCATCACTATACAACTGAGCCCCAGGAGTGACAAGTGTATAAACAGATAAATATGTAGATTGACATCTATATATACATATATATGTATACATATGTATAAAACAAGAGAAAGTTGTCTGTATATTATGAAATTACATATATTAGTAGTAATTATTGACAAATTATTCCTTCAAGTTTTAAGTATCATGGTTGAATATATAACAAAGTATTAATTGAAAATTAGTCAAAGTAGCATAATTATTGTGTAAAATTTTATAGTATACTCACACAATATTAATTTAATTGTTACTTTTATAACATTCCATTTGTATGGATGTATATTGGCATGCATTTCTTAGAATCTCCCAACAATCATTAGTGGCAGTCCCAGGATTCGACCCCCAGTCCTAAGTTGAAGTTTCGGTTATGGCTTTCCTAATAGCCAGACAAACATCAGCACGCAAGGTCATGTACACTTTCTGGGCCTTTTCATTTAGGCCCAGGATGGTCAGAATGCAAAGACGAAAAAATGCAAAACCACCTTCTTGAACTTCTCTGTTTTATCCTTCTCTTTTTTATTTTTTATTTTTAGCCTACCCCGAGATTTGAACTTGGATCCAAGGATCCAAGGGTCAACTGTGGCAGAGATTCCAAGACCTGAGTTCAAGCCCTGTGCTAGGCCAAAGGAAAAAAAAAGGCCTGGCTGGGAATTTGCACCACTTTTCTGGCAGGCCTACGATTTGAACTCAGGGTCTGGGTAACACTGTGGCACTGTGGTTGAAGGGGAAGCTCACCGTCCTTGAAGACAAGAAATTTTAGACCAGTTCCCAGGGCCTGAATAGAAGCCCCAGAACTGAAAAAAATAATATTCATATATGAGATTTATTTACATGCATGGGTTTAGTGAGTATGATGTTTATTACACTTATTTATTTAGTATTATTACATGCATAACATTTCATTTATTATATCCTATCACATAGGATATACTTGCATATGGATTATATATCATACTGAGACCCAGGATATTTTTCAGGAAAAAAAATGTGTCAAAAGTGGCTTCTTACTCCATGAATTAATTTTTGGCCATGCTGGGATTTCAACTCATTGCCTAGAATGCCCAAACCATAAATGGGGTCACAGTCTTAGCTCACCATTTTCTGGCAAACTGAGCTGTAAGGAAATTCTGAGGAACTGTGATCAAGCCACAATAGTGCCCAACATATATATTGATAGATGTGTAGATTGCTGTATATATATATATATATATATATATATATATATATATACATATATATATGTATAGATATACACACTTAGAGAGAGAATGTGAGGATATCATTAAATTATATATATATATATATATATATATATACAGTTACCAATTATTACTTTAAGTTATGTCTCCATTTAATGAAGTATCATGGCTGAATACTTATAAAAGCATTAATTAAAAATTAGTCAAAATCCTTCCATTAGAGGAATCACACCATGGTGCTAGAATGGAAGATAAAAGTTCAATAATTTTTCTGTGGCATTCTAAAATAGAATCATGAATTAACTGCAAATTTTTTATTACTTTGATTACTTGGATAACATTCCATTAGCATTCACATAAATAGTAATGAGTTTGTCAGGATCTCCCTCCATTTGTGGGTGGCAGTCCTGGCATTCTAACTCCAGGCCTAGATGATTTATTTCAAATGTAAACAATTGGAATGACACTGTGAAGATTTCAGATTATCATGATTATAAAATGGACAACAAGAAGAAAAGAAAGCCAGATGTCAGTGGCTCCTGTCTTTAATGCTAGCTCCTCAAGAGGCTGAGGTGTAGAGAATGTCAATTTGAATTCAGCCAGGGCAGGAAAGTCCTAGACACTCTTATTTCTAAGAGATCACAGGAAAATATGCCCATGGGTTGGGCTTGTGCCTCAAGGGCAGAGCTCTACCCTGGAGCAAAAGGAGATCAGGGATAGGGCCTAGTCTCATATTTCAACCTCGGACCTGCCAAAGAAATAAAAGAATTCAGTAACTCCATGTCTCTGTGTATAGATGGATGATGTATAGACAATGGGCTTTCAGCAGGTTGCCCATGCCCAGGCTCCCAACCTGGGCAAGCTGGGAAAAGCCCTCAGAGAGTACTAAGTATGAGCCAGTAGCTTGAACAAAGCATCCTTCTTTGCCATTTAATAAGTGAAACACCGAAGGCTTGCCTGGGCTGGTTTATGCAAAGGGTGCATTACATTCTGGCTGAGGTGTCTCATTGGGATATCTAGCAGCCAGACACTGCCTCCAGGGAGACTACAGTTCCTAGTCTGTAGCAGTTGTGGAAGCTTCTGGCTCCATATTTCCTATCCCTCTGTAGGATGTGAGCCTAGATCTCTGGGGCCTGGTGGATATCATTCATTCATCATTCCTCATTGCCGAGTCTCAGGCTGGTCCCAAATCCTGGCAAACATATAAAATGGCCAGCGATTGCTGTGCTGAAATCCCACCCTCATAGATCCTGTTAGAAGTGAGCTTTGGGCTGCGAATGTGGCTTAGTGGTAGAGTGCTTACCTAGAGAGCATGAAGCCTGAAGTTCGATTCCTCAGTACTACATAAACAGAAAAAGCCAAAACTGGCACTGTGGCTTAAGTGATATAATGTAGCCTTGAGGAAAAGCAACTCAGGAACATGCCCATACCCTTAGTTCAAGCCCAAGACTAGCAAAAAAAATGTGAGCTTGGTGAGACATACTCTTCTGGGACTCAGAGGAGGGCCAAGGATATAGGTAAGAGGGAGATGGCAGGTGCTGGTGGCTCACCCCTATACTCTTAGCTACTCTGGAGGCTGAAATCTGAGGATCATAATTGCAAGACAGTGCAGGCAAGAAAGTCTATATGATACTCTTTTCTCCAATTAAACACCCAAAAAGCCAGAAGTAGAGCTGTGTTCCAAGTAGTAGAGTGCTAGCCTTGAGCATAAAAACTCAGGCATAGCATCCAGGCCATGAATTTAAACCCCAGGACTGGCACACAAACAAACACACACACACACACACACACACACACACACACAAACACAAACACACACACACACACACACACACACACACACACACACCAATATAGAGCATTTGCCAGTCAGCCTACCAAGTTCCATCTCTAGGAACTCAATATTTTTTTTAAAAAGAGGGAAAATGGAAGGAAGGACTTGCTCCAGGAGGTGATTTAACCAGTGCCCAAATTCCACAGGATTTCTATGATGTGGAACAGGACAGATAGCCTAAGGCAGAACATACACAGTATGGGCAAAGGTCCAGAGGTGTGGTATAGAGCAGGTGGTGTGGGGGGAATGAAGGTTCTGTGTCTTCAGACAAGTCTGGCTGAACACTCAAGACTGGGTCAAGGTTTGTACTTGAGTCACAGGTAAGGCAGATGGTAGAGTCCAGAATAGGGCCCAGGGGAAGATTAGCTTGACTTTTCACCATGGACCCCAGCCATTTCCTCTGGCTGAAAGCCTATTTTTCACAGCTCCTGACCGTAAGGCCTCCTTTGCATGGAGGAGTCAGGGCAAATGCAGGGAAGAACCCTTGCTTAAGAAAAGCTTCTACCCAATGCCACCAGTGGCTCAACCCCTGTAACTCCTAGCTACTCACGAGACTGAAATCAGAGATCGTGGGTCAAAGCCAGCTCAGGGGAAGAAAGTTATTGAGACTCTTCTTCCCAATGAACTACCAAAAGCCAGAAATGGATCTGTGGCTCAAGTTGTAGAGTACCAGCCTTGAGGGAAAATGTTGAGACCTGAGCGCAGACCCTGAGTTTAAGCCCCAGTACAGGCACAGAAAAAATAAAGAAGATTTCAGAAGCTCCAAGTCCACTGTGGAGAAAGGCCATTATCAGCTGGGCGAAGGTGGCTCATGCCTGTCATCCTAGCTACTCAAGGCTGAGACCTGAGGATCAATCAAGATTCAAAGCTAGCCAATGAATCACCAAAAAGCTGGGAAGTTGAGCTACGATAGTTCAAGTGGTACAGCACGAACCTAGTGCAAACAAGCTAAAGCATAACATCTAGGCTCTGAGTTCTTGTCCCGGTAAGCACACACACACACACACACACACACACACACACACTAACATCATTAGCAGGTGCCAGCAATCCTAGCTACTCAAGAGGCTGAGCTCTTAGGATGGAAGCTTGAAGCCAGCCCAGGCAGGAAAGACCATGAGACACTTATCTCCACTCAATTTCTAAAAAAGATGAAAGTTGAGCTGTGGATCAAGTGGTAGAATGTTAGCTTTGAGCAAAGGAAGCTCAGGGACAGTGCCTAGGCCTTGAGTTACAGCTCAAAGATTTTTTTTAAGACACTCATTGCCAGCCCCGCAGGCCATAAATCCAGATTTTGGTCATCATAGGTCTCACCTCCACTTCTGCCAATTCCACAGTACTGCCACAAGTGGCCAGTGTGTGGCCATCACTGGGTTAAGAAGTGGACATACACAAGGGGTGAGGGGCATGGCCAGGTCAAGACTAATACTCCAGAACATTGAGTTATTGGTCATACCAGTCTCTCATCCCCCAGCTCCCTGGTCCTGGAGTCTAAAGTCTGTGCCTCTGAATTCTGGGCATCCGGAATTGTCTAGAAGTCCCAGCTGGGGCCAGAAGATAGACTTTCCTGTGATAAAGTACATTTACATTTCCTAGACACCGACCAATATTTCCAAGCCACCTTGGTCTCACCTCCCATGTAGCCCTGGATCCTCCTTGCTCGGGTGGACTTCAGTCAGCTGTCAAGCTTGAGTTGGCCAGACCCACCAGCAACCCCCCATTCCCCACTCCACTGCCAGCCTGTTGAGAGGGATGTCAGAGGCCCAGCTGAGGAAAAGGACAGGACATCGTGTGACTGAGGCCCTCCCTCTGAGGCATGGGAGACCCTATGCCAGCTGGCACTGCTGTACCAGAATCCGCTGGAGGCGGCCAAATATTTGGACAGCCAGACTTGAGCCCCAGAGAAAATATGGAACACAGGCCACTGGCAATTTACGACTCATTGTAGACCCTGATAAGGAGCTAAAGGCAAGGTCGATGTGGAGGAAGGGCACCATCTGAAGTCAGAAAGAGGAGGACAGTCACCTAAGAAGGGGACAGAGAAGGATGAGGGAAAATTACACACACACACACACACACACACACACACACACACACACACTCACAGACATTCCAAGGCCTCAGCGGTTCCTGAGAACAGAACCACGAACTCCCTCCATTCGGATCATATCTGACCTGTGAGAAGATGGCACTATCGTACTCAGTCCAACTGTAGACACAACATTGAGCCTCAAACGTATCTGGAATGTTTCATAACCCAGCATGGAATTTCCTACCATACACAGTGCTATGTGGAAAACTCAGCCACCTCTTTGTTTATTGCTGGTCATGGGGTTTGAACTCTGGGTCAGGGCACTGACTTTCAGCTCTTTAGCTGAAGATGATCACTCTACCACTTGAGCCGCAGCGCCAGTTCCTGTTTTCAGGTGGCTCATTGGATATGAAGTATCACCAAGTTGGCCTTGAACCTTGGTCTTTACATCTCAGCTTTATGAGTAGCTAGGATGACAGTTGTGAGCCACCAGCAGCGCCCTACTTTAGCCACATTCATATACCCAGAGGAAACCCAATTTGTCAGGCCACGAACTTCTTGCAACCCTTGACTTCAAACTTTGACACTCAGCATCCAAATCCATCCTTTAATGGAGAGAATACAGGCACAACAATCCGATCTCTGCACCCATTCACCCACTCACTACCTGCCAAAGGCCTCGTCCTCTTGAGTTCTTGGTAAGGCACCGCCCATCCTACTGTGGCTTCAAACTGGGGAAAACTTGGGGAGTTCTTAGAAATGTCTATACAGTGAGGCCAGCACCTGGTCTCTCAACCACAGCACCCACACACACACCTCCACATTTTTGCAGGCAAAGATGTTTTACTTTCTTTTTTTGGTTGTGGGGCTTGAACTCTGGGCCTGGGTGCTATCCCTGAGCTCTTCAGCTCAAGGCTTGAGCCACAGCACCCCTTCTGGTTTTGTGGTGGTTTGTTGGAGATAAGAGTCTCAGGGTCTTTCCTACCCAGGCTGGCTTTGAACTGTGATCTTGAGATCTCACCTCCTGAGTACCGAGGATGACAGTCCTGAGCTACTGGCACCCGGCCAAAGATACTTTTCCATGCTTGACATCTTATCCCCTTAGGAGACTAAGATCTGAGAACTTCAGTTGGATGCCACACTTGGCAACAAGTCCATGAGAACGCTTTATCTCCAATTAAACCCAAAAGAGCTAGAAGTAAAGCTCTGCTTCAAATGTTAGAGTCCTATCTTGGAGCATAAAAGACAAGACACCCCCTAATTTTAAGCATTTCCTAGCAAAGATCCACCCAAGAAAGGGAAGCAGGTGGGCACACGGGTGCTCAAAGCTCACACATAATAATCAAGACTCTCAGAACAGATCCCACCCTGCTATGATTCTGTAGATAATTTGTCCTACACCTTGGCAGTCTTAGATGGGACTGACCATGCACCAAATTAGGACGTTCAAGTACGATCTCATACTGAGGATCCCCTGAAATTATCAAAGACTCAGGAACTCTCAGAGTCCTGCCTCAACACTGGATAGTAAGGTGAGATATAGTTATCCAAACACACGATACGGAACCAAAGGTTTCTTAGTCAAAGGACTGAGACTGAGGGGCTCTAGCTTCCTCTCTCTTGCGAAGGTGAAAAGGGCTGATCTATCCCAGGAATGTTCCTGTGTTTGAGTATTATCAAAAGAGCAACCCTGCTCAGAGCTCAGTGCCTCTGGTTTTCCCACCAGTCTCTACCCAGCCCTGCCCCACCTTCAGCCTGCCCTCTCTGAATCCCAAATCTGCCATCTAGATTAAAGACTGAGCCAGCAAAGAGACCCCCTTCTGCCACTGAGAATGGCAGTCACGGGGCCCTAGCACCCTCTAGATGAAGTCTTGGAGCAACATGGTTCCCAACTCCCGCCCTCATTCGCAAGCTGTCCTGTGCCAGTGACATGCTTACCTCTGTCTCTTGTGGAGGAATGAACACCAGGGGTGTCATCTTCAAATTGAGCCCGATTGAGCACTCAAAAGTCCCAGCCCCCAAGGATGTACTGCACAGGCATCCTGCAGTGAATGACAGCCAAGTTGTCAACGGTGAAACCAAGGTGCTAGGACATTTAATAGCAGCGTGGCTGGATCAAAGGCTCTATCACTGGTACTCTAGGTTGTCAGGAGAGATCATGGCTAAAATGTCCTGACACACCTGACTTGGGATCATCCTCCCTCTTCATCTTCCTAATTATCACTTACCTCCCCCCTTCACACTCCCTCACCCCAATACATCCCTAGCCCTTGGACACTTTCTTCTTATCTGACCAGAAAATAAACTCATTGGGGCCAGGGATGATTGAAACCTGGTGACCCACCCTGATCCCTAGGGTCTACTGAGGCTGCTTTCCTCTGCAGTCGGTTGAGCACACAGCTCGTAGATGTCATGAACTTGCTGAGGGGTCAGTGGCTTTATCCTACATAATGACTTTAATCTCTGGAACTGTCCCCACAAAGATTGTGAATGGTTGGCTCCCTTGATCCAGGGACTCCAAACCAAGTGTTGCATGTTCTCCCTTCTTCCTTCCTTTCCTCTTTTTCTCCCTCTGTCTTTCCCTACTCTCTCTCTCTGTCTCTCTCTGTCTCTGTCTATGTCTCTCTCTTTCTCTCGCTGTCTCTGTCTTTCCTTTCTTTGTGTCAATCATGGGCCTTGAACTCAGAGTCTAGGTGCTATCCCTGAGCCTTTTAACTCAAGGCTAGCAGTCTATGGCTTGAGCCATACATCCACTTCTGGTATTTTGTTTTGGGTAGTTAATTGAAGACAAGAGTCTTACAGGATTTCCTGCCCCGGCCAAAAGCCTCCATCCTTGGATCTCAGCTTCCTAAGTAACTAGGATGACAGGCCTGAAGCACCACCATCCAGCTCAAACCAAGGTTTCTTCATGTTCTGTGGAAACAGTCCTGGAACCTTTCATTGTCTAAGACCTCCCAGAGCATGGTGCACACTGTATAGGTTTGTTGGATAAATAAATGAGCATCTGTCTATGACAATACTACCGAAAAGTCCCATCTGATTCAGGTAAGTATCCCCTGTAATTATTCCTCTGCCGAAGCCTGATGTAGCTCTCCCACAGTTCTCTCTCCTCCCTCTTCACGCCCTCCTGGTGGCACCACACTTAACTGTTTTGACTCCTAGGATGTGAGCCATGATGTACTCACTGGATTCCAGGGCCTCTAGAATGCCTATCTTCTCAAAGATCTCTGTCCAGCGGCTGACCAGCTCTGTGGCACTCAATTCCCCACTCAGGTATGAACGAGGTTGCCATGAGCTGAACGAATGGTTCAAGAGGCCTCCTCTCCTCCCCTGGGGCCAGCTAGGATGGTCTACCACATCCAGCCCCCAAGTTTCATGTTGCAGACAAAGGATCTTTGAGGCAGCCTAGGGTCTCTGAATCTCCCAGAATCTAGTGCAGTTGCTGGGAATCGTATCTGCACAGAGCTGTCAGGCTGAGGATGGCAAGGTCACAATCTCTGCTCCCCAGGACGTCCCCGACTGAGGTGGTCACCCTAGAGAGAACTGGAGGAGATTCAGCAGCTGCCAGAGAAAGGCAGTCAAGGCACAGCGTTCAAAGCAAGAAATAATCTGGCTTGGGAACTCTGCCTGTGCCGCTTTGAACGTCATTGTTTGGCAGCTGAAATCGTCCATCCAAGGCATTAGTGGAAATTGCCAGCTTAAATAAAAAAAACCTGGAAAATGTAGCGTTTAAATTGTCCCAATCAAACTTAAAGGGTTCCAAAATCAGTGGTCCCCATTTGCTTCCAGACAGCCTACAGCAGGTTACGGAAACTGGCATTCATCGATCCCTATCTAACTGCCATGTCCTGATAACCAAGCGGGCTCCAGCAGGGGGAATGGACTTGCCTACCACTGTCCAGCTTGAAACGTCCTAGACAGGACACAGACTGGAGTCTGCAGGACTCCAGGGAGTATTGACCACTGGTGCACTGCCCCGGGAGAGAATCCACGCCACCAGTGGGGCCCTGGAGCCCTGGGCCTGGATGCCCACAGAGACCATAAATGCCCTAGGTAAGGTTCCCCTCTCATCCTCGGTCATGGTGAAACATCTGCCATGTCACACTGTAAGCCAGCCCCCAAAACCTCATAGCTTCATAGCCCCTGCCCTACCCTTTTCCCCATCTCCGTCCCTAATTATGTTTGTCAGACACATTCCCAACCCTTAAATTAGCTCCAACTATACACTGAGAGCAGAGTGTCTGTCTAGAAGAGTGTGGCTGTGGACACACTCGCCTCACCAAACTTCTGGCCTGGGATAGAAGGACAGGTGTCCACTCGAGTTCACACAGGTCTCCTAGGTCTCCTAGGCCACGCAGACCCAGCAGCTACTGTGTGCTACAGGAAAGGGAGAAAAGAGAGGTGGAAAGGGGAGGAAAGGAATGTCTACTGAAATATTCCATAAAGGAGCCATGAAACTGTGAAGCAGAAATCAAATATTGTGGCTGGGCTCATACTTGGTACTGATGAAAAAAGAACAACAACAAGTACATACACAAAGAGAAATAAAGTGCTTTTGCTGTTTTTAGACATGGTCACACACACACACACACACACACACACACACACACACACACACAGAAATCCAGAACAGTGACAGAAGTGTCTTCCATGCAGCACTTGCAATTTGCCAAATGATCACTCACCTGAGCACAGTCAGGATGTACAAGGAGAAAGATGATCTCTCTCTCTCTCTCTCTCTCTCTCTCTCTCTCTCTCTTTCTCTCTCTCTCTCTCTCTCTCTCTCTCTCTCTCTCTCATACACACACACACACATACACATACATACACACAGACTCAGAGTAGTGCCTCTCTTAAGTTTTTTGGTTACTCATCTGGGACAATGTTCAGCTGGAGCATGCAGGTGCCCATGTCCCATTCCCTTTTCAGAACCAAGGGTTCCCACCCAAGGGGAGCACCATTGTAATGACACAGCACCACCCTGCCTCTCACCTTCCCCAGGGCCAAACCCTTCCCCTTGGGAACAACCAGCCTTAAATCCCCATTTACCAAAACCCTAAGCCAGGACGCTGGGTGAAAGAATCCCCAGACCGGTGGCTCCTCAGAGCCAGGACTGAAAACAAGCAGGGGGTCATGGGGTGCCCAACGAGGTGTCTGACCTGGCATGGGCATGGTGTTGAGGAAATGGATGGGGTTCTAAAGGCTACATACATGGACAGACTCCCTACTTCCAGACTAGATGCTTCTGGGTGACTGGGTGGATTCTTGGAGGGACAAGGAGAACAGATGGACCAGGAGCACCAGCAGATGCTGGCAGAGCTGGGAAATGTGATCAAACTGTGAGTACTGTTGACAGCTGGGGTGGGGGGGACAGGCCAGGTGTATGTGTGTCAGAGGGAGTGTGTTCCTCCCAGATATTCACCTTTCATCTGGCCCCCAGTGCTCTCACCTCCCTAGTGGGATTTTCCAATACCCTCCTCAGGTGAGAGGGTGACTGAGAACAGAGGACAAGGACTCACACAGCAAGGGGTCCCTATCTTCTGCATCCAACACCCCCCCACCCCCAGAAAAAAGGAAAAGATCCGAGAAGGCAGGTGTGGAGTTGCTGCTCCCCACCTCTTTATAAAGCCACCAAGTTCCCACCTAGGTGAGGAAGGGTGAAGATGTGGGGCTGTGTGGTTCCCACTGCTCCAGGCCAGGGGCTTGGTGATGTCCCCTTCTCACCCAACCCTGCATCTCCCCATTTCCTGGGACATTGACACTAGGGATAAGGTTGGGATCCTTGGGTCGACAACCACCCCCCCACCCCCTTCTCCTGGGGAGCATTTGTGGCAGAGCCAGGGCTGGCCCCTGGCACTTGTGAGGCAAGGTTGGGATGTGACAAAGGAAGCGGGAGTCGTGGGTCTGAGTTGGGGTGGGGAAGGGGGGTTGGGAGAGGTCACGAGGTGCGGGCCCATGGAACGGCCACTCATGTGTGCTGCTGGGAGATGCTATAGGCTGCCATTCTGGATGCAGCAGGCAGCAATGGCAGCATCATGGCAGATGTTCAGGCCCAGAGCAGAGGATGGGGGGGCCAGGACATGGTCAGGGTCACAAGCTGGCCGGGGGCACATCACTGGATGACTCTGAGAGGAGCTGCAGGTCTGAGCCAGCAGCCCATGTTTGAAACGTGATGCCATGGGGAAGGCAGGAAAAGGGGCCAGGACAGGGGCAAGTGGGTGGCAGGGCTTAGCCCGCCCCAGGCCCAGTTGAGTTCCTGGCATTGGAATCTCAGACTCAGGGCCTACTTGGCCTCTGAGCCTCTCAGTGCCTGTGGGAGGGATGTGCCAGCTGTGCTGGCTTTGTGTGCTCTGCGCTCCTGGCCCAGACCCGTGATCCTACAGCAGCAGAAACCAGCCATTGATGCCGCCTCCCCTGATGCTTGTGACTGCTCTTTTCTCTGCTGTCTCTCTCTGCCCCCCCCCCACTTCTCTCCCGGGCTGCTCCACCCATGCTGCACAAGTGAGCCAGCCCCCACGTGCCTCTGACTGCAGCAGATATGTGCTCCCTCGGCCACGTCCTGTCCTCTCCTCAGTCACGCCCCCTCCCCACTCGACCATGCCCCACATCCCTGACCTTGTGGTGCCCTGACTGCCCTAAGGCTAACAGGCCACGGAAGAAGCAGCCTCACCTCAGTTCAGGGCTTCCTCCCAACCCCAGCAGATGCCCATGGCATCGAACCCCTCCCTCAGCCCAACGGCAGGGAGAGACTCTTCTCCATCCACTCTACACACTAAACAGGTGCAAGGTTACCCTCTCTTAGTGTGTGTTTGTGTGTGTGCGTGTGTGTGATTTTCAGGGATACCAACCTCTCAAGGACTCAGAACATAGCACCCTTTTGGATGACAGCACACAGCATACTTTAAAAACTATAGCACAAAGAAACCTGTGTAATGGACTCAGCACAATGCACATTTTGAAGGACTCAGCACATAACAACCTTTGGGATCCTCATGGTAATCTAATGACCAATAAAATTAGACATGCCATTATGACATCACCAAGCTTAAATATCATAGAATTATGACAGCATATGTCATAGTGAAATTATAGACATATTGTGAATGCCTATTTTGTGATTTCATTCTATTTCAAGCAAGCAATATTGGTGGATATCAGAAATCCATTGTAACTTCAAAGCCATTGTGACATGAAAATCCTTTTGTGATATCACAGTGCCATTGTGATATCATTAACCTGTTGTGACATCACAAACCTGTCCTGTCCATTGTGACCTCCTCACCAATGTGACATCACAAAGACATTGTGCTATCACATTTCTGTTGTGACATTACAATCACCCTGAGACTTCCCAAACCCATTATGACATCTTTAGCACCGTTGAAAAAACACATGGCCTTTGTGACACCACAGTCCCTTTGTGTATCCATTGTGAAATGTCAATTGAGATCAGATATGCCATTGTGATATCACAAATCATTTACAATATAATCATAGGTGTGACATCACATTGTCATTATGACAATATCAGGTCATTATGATATCCCAAATCAATAATGACATCATACCATTATTACATCACATTGTCATTGTGACATCATATTAACATTAGGAATTCCTATTATGTGATTTCATTATATTTCAAATGTGGCATGTGGGTTCATATCAAAAACACATTTTGACTTCATAACCATTGTGACATCACAATCCCTTTGTGACAAAATGTTGCCATTGTGATATCTTTAAACAACTGTGACAATTCAAACATATCCTGTCCTCATAAGTTTTGTGACATGTTGCCACTGTGTTATGTTAGGCCCATTGAGAGCTCATTCTATTTTTGACTTCATATTATTTCAGGTATGACATTAAATATTAATAATATACTGTGACATCATGAGTATTGTGACATCACACTGCTAGATGTAATGACCATTGTGTCACATTGTCACATCACAAATCTATTCGTCTTCATCACATTTGTGCCAACATATGCCTTTGGAATCCTCACAATCCCATTCTAAACTCATATACTCATTGTGAGTTATTGACAATTGAGTTGTTGAATGCCATTGTTACATCACCAATCTACTGCGACATCACAAAACTATTTTGAACTCATCACTATTATGGCATCACCAACTAATTGTGATTATAACAACACTCTTATGACATTATAATTTGACATCATATTGCAATTGTGATATCACTGTACCATCATGCTTTCACAAACCTATTATGACCTCATCACATCTTAGAAAATGCACGGCCTTTGGGACATCAAGCTCCTTTTCTGAACTTGTATCATTATGAACTTGTAGCAATTGAAATTTGAAATAAGGTGTGATATTACAAACTAGTTTGACATCACTTACGCATTTTTATATCATTAACACTTTGACAAATGAAACCAGTTAGGAACCTTAGCACTTTTGACAAAAAACATGGCCTTTGTGTCATCACAGTTCATTTGTGTATGTCATTGTGACTTCATTCTCATATCCCCATTATAAACTAATGGCAGTTAAGATATGACATAGCAAACCCTTTATGACATCATCAGACTGTCGTTATGATATCATCAGCTCATTGTGACATCACCTAGCTACAGTGACATCATAGAATTATGACATCGCATTGCCATTTTGCTGTCATAGACACATTGTGAATGTATATCCTGTGATTTCATTCTATTTCAAATGTGGCATATCAGTTGATATCAGAAATACATTGTGACCTCAAAACCACTGTAACATTATAAACCCTGTGGGACGTCATAACCATTGTGACACCATATTGTTGTTATCACATCCTTAGCTTATGGTGACAACACAAAATGAGAATGACATTATAGCATTTGCCATTATGTCATTGTGACATCATAGTCATATTATGAATGCCAAATCTGTGATTTCATTGTATTTGAAATGTGGCATGTGGGTTGATATCAGAAACTCTTTGTGATGTCATAAACATTGTCACATCAGAATCCCTTTGTGACATCTATTTTGCAATGTGACATCACAATACCAATATGATGCTACTAAGGCACCATGATATCACAATGGTCATGAACTCACAATGGGTTTCTGATATCAACCGACATGCCACATTAGAAATAGAATCAAATAACATAATAAGCAAACACAAAATGTCTATGACATCAGAATGACAATGAGATGATACAATGCTATAATGTCATTGTAGTTTTTTACATGTCAAAATGAGCTGATGGTGTCATAATGACAACATGATGTCACAATAATGATAATGTCAGAAAGAATTTTTTTATGTTTAAATGGTATGTCTGATGTCAGTTGTCATTAGTTCTCCATGAGCATATGGACACAAAAATCTTCTGTGACGTCACAGAGGCCATGTGCGTTTTCAAAGTGGTAAGAGGTCATAATAGGTTTCAAAGGGCACAATGTGATCCATAATGTCACAATGAAAATGAGATGTCCCATTGGGTTTTTGATGTCACAATCGTGATGAGGTCACAATGGTTTTGTGATGTCACAGTTTGTAATATCCGAATGATACATCCAATTTCAATTACTCATAATTCAATATGAGGACACTGGGTGATAGAAGAAGCTTCATAGTATGTGGTCATACTATGTGAAAACCCAATGGAACAGTGATTTCACAATGACAATGTGATGTCTCAACAACATGTTATAATAATGTTTTGATGTCACAATTGGTGACGCCATACTGATGAGGAGGTCTCAATAGATTTGAGATGTACCAAGGGGTTGGTGATGTCACAATGGCATGTGGGATCTCAATTGTCATTAACTCACCATAAGTATATGAATTTGGGAAGGGATTCTGATGTCACCAAAATATATGTAGTCAAGAAGGTGAAGAACTAACAGGTCTGAGATGTCACAAAGTGACACAATGGTTATGATGTCCAGCGGTGTGATATCATGATGTTACTTTGGATTTTAGATATCTCATGTCGTATTTGAAATATGAAGTCGAACACAGATTTTCAACTCACAAAGGGCCTAAGATATCACAATGGCATTTCACAAAAGTTATGAGGACAGGAGAGGTATTTGATGTCACAGTGGGTTAATGATATAACAAAGGAAAAGTGCTGTGACAAAGAGATTTAGATGTCACAAAGGTTGTGAGTTCACAATGGTTTCCTGATATCAACCCACATGGCACATTTGAAATAGAATGAAATCAAAGAATAGTCATTCACAATGGGTCTACGACATTAAAGTGACAACGTGATGTCAAGGCAGCAATGTTTGATAGGATATGTACCCATTACCTTACTCATGTAAGGTAACTGTAATCCCTCTGTACACTACACTTACAATAAAAAACGTACAGAACAAAAAAGGAGAAAAAATGGTATGGTGTCATTGCGGTTTGGTGTTGTCACAATGAGATGATGGTGTCATGATGACAATGTGATTTCACAGTCATGATTATTGTACAAAGTATTTGTGACCCTACAATGCTATGTGTGATCACAATTTTCATTAGTTTACTATGAGGATATGGCTACACAAAGGGTCTGTGATGACACAGAGGTCATGTGTATTTTAAAGGTGCTAAGAGTTCACAATTGCTTTGCGATGTCACAATGTGATTGTGAAGGCACAACAGCAATGTGATATCACAATGGGTTTGTGATGTCACAGTGATGATGAGGTCACAATGAGTTTGTGATGTCACTATGAGTTTGTATTACTACAATGACATGTCCAATTTCAATTTCTACTAGTTCAAAATGAGGATACAATTTCAAAGAAAGAATCTGAAGCACCAAAGACCATGAACTTTTAGTCATAACGTGTGATATGCTGCCATTAGGATATTTTAGGCCTTTAGTAAGCTTATATTCTGTTTTCAAACTCATAATTCAGGCATGGCATCTGATATCAGAAATTGACTCTGACAATATGAACATTGTGACATCACATTGATAGACATCAAGAACATGGTGTCACATTGTGAACTCACAAATCTGTTAGGATTTCATCACATTTGTCTCAACACATGACTTTGGAGACAACACAATCCTTTTGTAAACTCGTATCTTCATTGTGAATTAAAGACATTTGAGAATCGGCATGCCATTGTGACATTTCCAACCAATTGTGACAGCATAAACCTATTATAGTAGAAACACATTGTGATCTATTAGCCATTGTGTTAGCACAATCCCTTTGTGACTCCACACTTCCAAAGTGATATCACTAACCCACTGTGAAATTCCAATCCTCTCATATCCAATCCAGGTATGAAATGTGATACCCGAATCCAGTGTGACATCTAGATCATGGTGACATCACACTGATAGATGTTATGAGCATTTTGTAACATTCTGACAACACATACCTGTTAGGACTTCATCATTTTTGAGAAAACACATTCCTTTGGAGACATCACAGTCCCTTTGTGAGCCCATATACTCATTGTGAGTGGACAATTGAGATTATATGTGCATTTTGATGTCACTAACCCATTGTAACATCACACACCTCTTGTAAACTCATCACCAGTATGGCATCATCAATTGTGGTAACAAAACTTTATTAAGTCATCATATTCCAACATCCCATTGCCATAGTGATATCACTGTTCCAATGGTTTTTCAAAAACCTAGAATGTCCTCATAGCATTTTAGAAAATTCATGGCCTTTTATATTTCAGTCTTCTTCTGTGAACTCATATCCTCATGGTGAAATAGTAGTAATTGAAATTGGACATGTGAGTATGAGATGTTACTTCACAAAACGTTGATTTCATCACCAATGTGACATCACAAACCCTTGTAAGCTCTCATTGCCATTTGATATCACTATCACATTGTGATATCCCAAACCTATTTGGACCTCTCAGCACATTTGAAAAAACACATGGCCTTTGTGACATCACAGTCCCTTTGTGTAACTATACCCTGATTATGAACTCTTTGTGACATCACCATTGTGACATAACATTCTCATTATGACAGTATCAACTACTTTTGACATCACAAAACTACGACAAGATAGCATTATGAGATCACATTGTCATTGTGATGTTATAGACAGATTGTGAGTGCTTGGTTTTAATTTTTTTTTTGTCGGTCGTCGAGCTTGAACTCTGGGCTTGGGTTCTGTCCCTGCTCTTCAGCTCAAGGCAAGCACTCTATCGCTTCAGCCACAGCACCACTTCTGGTTTTCTAATGGTTTTATTGGAGATAGTCTCATGGATTTTCCTGCCTGAGGTGGCTTTGAAGTGCAATCCTTCTATCTCAGCCTCCTGAGTAGCTTGCATTACAGTCGTGAGCCACTGGCGCCCGGCTTTTTCATTCTTTTTCAAATTTGACATGTGTGTTGATATCAGAAACATAATGTGACCTCATAACCATTGTAACATCATAAATAAGCAGTGACATCAAATTGTCATTATGACACCTTCAGCTCATTGTGACATCACCAAACCACAATGGCATCATAGCATGATAAATCACAATGACATTGTTATATCATAGTCATAACAGTGTGAAGGCCTATTCTGTAAATTCATTCTATTTCAGAAATCCATTTTGACCATATAACCATTGTGATATCACAATCTTTTGTGACATCATTAATCTGCTGTGCCATAACAAACCAGTCCTTATAAGTTTTGTGACATGCTGCTATTGTCATATGTTAATCCCTTTGTGAGCTCATAATCTGTTTTCAATCTCATATTTCTGGTATGACATGTGATATCAGAAATCCCCTGTGACATCATACTACCAGATATCATGAGTATTGTGTCACATTGTGACATCACAAACCTGTTAGAACGGCATCACATTTGTGACAACACATGCCTTTGGAGACATTACAGTCCGTTTTTGAAATCATATATTCATTGCCAATTAATGACAGTTGAGATCTGCCATGCCACTCTGACATCATGAACCCTTTGTGACATCAAAAACTTATTGTGACCTCATCACGAGAATGGCATCAACAACTGATTGTGGTATCAAAGCATTATTTTGAAATGATATTGTGGTATTGCCATTGTGATATCATTGTCCCATTGTGCTTTTACAAACCTATAGGGCCACATCACATCTTAGAAAATTCATGGCCTTTGAGGCTTCAAGCTCTTTCTGTGAACTCGTGTACTTATAACTTGTAAGGCCAAGAGACAAACCATCAAGTCACATTTAATATAATAAACCAATTTACACTAGAAGGGGTGATTACCTTATCCTGGACTGGATACCCAGGTCCAAGAACAGCCTTGACCACCAAACCTCAGACCTTCAATGGGCAGCCCCACCCTTTCTTAATTGGTCTGCAAACCACCAGCCAAAAAATTATGATCTCCAAAGCTCCAAACCTCAATGGGCAAGGCTTTTTACTTTTCCATTCCTAGCTCCTTCGCTACAGACTTGTCCTTCCTTCCTGGTCTTTCCCTATTTCCCTTCCACCACTTCCTTCAGGCCTCTCCAGTCTCCACAGGCCTGCCCTACTCTGCCCCAGTGACCACTTGCCAACCTTCGGCTCTCCCTCAACTTCCTCTCTTCGCAAGTTTTTCCCTTTCTGCTGTCTCACCACTTTCTTCCATCTGGGTAGCTCTCATTTTTATATCTCCTTCCAATGCTCTGAAAATGTAACTTATATATAGGTTGTATCCCTCCTCACTCCAATGTGTCTTCTGCCTAAGAGTTTTCAACCGTCATTTCCCAAACTGCCCAATGTTCAATTACTTCTTGACAGCTCACCATGTGAGGCTTGACACCTCCACCTTTGGCGGTATTCCCCTCACTCTCTGCTGGGCCAGGCCAAGCATTTACAATGATTATTGGCTCCCATAGATAATTCTGACCTCACTGGCTATTACAGTATCCTCATAGTGAATTAGAAGAAAGTGAAATTGTATATGACATTGTTATATTACTTGATGAGACATCACTAACCCATTTTGACCTCATCACCCTGGTGAAATCACAAACTCATTGTGATATCACATTGCCATTGTGTCACCATGCTCACATTGTGACATCCCAATCCTATTATGACCTCAGAAGGTTTGAAAGAAAGCATGGCCTTTGTGTCATCACAGGACCTTTGTGTACCCAAATCCTCATTTTGAGCTAATGACAATTGAGATCAGACATGCCATTTTAACATCTCAAAACCTTTGTGACATCATCACCAATGTAACATCACATTGTCATTATGACAACATCAGCCCATTGTAACATCATAAAACAACAATGACATCATAGAATTATGACATCACATGGTCATTGTGATGTCACAGATACAAGGGAATGTCTATTCTGTGATTTCATCCTATTTCAAATGTCGCAGGTGTGTTGATATCAGAAATAGATTGTGAACACATAACCATTATGGCATCACAATACCTTGATGACACCACATTGCCATTATATCACTAACCCACTGTCTCTCCTATCCTCATATATGTTTTGACATGCTGCCAGTGTGATCTCTGGCCTCTCTAAGCTCATAAATTGTTTAACTCATAATACTTCAGGTATGACATATGATATCAGAAATCCACTGTGACATCATGACCACTGTGACATCACACTGCCAGATGTCATGACCACTGAGTCACATTGTGACATCACAAACCTGTTAATACTCATTCCACTTGTGCCAACATATGCCTTTGGATACATTATCCCTTGTGAACTTATATATTTATTGTTAATTAGAGACCTGGCATGAGATTGTGACATCAACATCCCATTGTGAAATCACAAATCTTTGTGATTTCATCAGCTGTATGGCATTACCAACTATTTGTGACTTCAAAACAATACTATCTCATGTAATGGTAACATCACATTGCCAATGGGATATCTCTGTCCCATTGCATTTTCACCAATCTATTATGTCTGCATAACATTTTACAAAACCCATAGCCTTTCTGACTTCTAGCTCCTTATGTAAACTCGTACTCTTCTTGTGATCTAGTAGAATGAAATTAGATATGTAATGGTGATATTACAAATTCATTGTGACATCACTATCCAAGTGTGACTTTATCACAACTGTGACATCACAAACCCTTTGTGACATCACATTTCCACAGTGATATCACGATCACCTTGTGATATCCCAAATCTTTTGTGACCTCTTAGGACCTTTCATAAAGGACAACTGACATCAGACATGCCATTATACCATTACATACACTTTGTGACATCATCTCCAGAGTGAGATCACATTGTTGTTAGGATACCATCAGCCCATTGTGATATCCCAAAATGACAATGACATCATAGCATTATGACATCACATATTCATTGTGAGGTCCTAGAGACAATGTGATTGCCTATTCTGTGATTTCATTCTATCTCAAATGTGGCATATAATTTGATTTCAGAAACCCATTGTGACCACATCACCATTATGACATTACAATCCCTTTGTGACCTCATATTGAAATTGTGATATTAATGCAATGTAACATCACAAATTTGTCTTGTCCTCATAAATTTTGTAACAAACGAATACCTTGACCTGGGCTGGATGCCCAGAGCTAAATGCAGCCTCAACCATGAACCCTCAGAACTCCACAGAGCAGCCCAGCCATTTGTTAACTGGTCTTCAAACAACCAACCCCTAAAATAATGATCTCCAAAGTTCCACATTTCAAAGGACAAGGCTTTTTCTTATCTCTTCATCCTCCTTTACTACAGACCTGTCCTACATTTCAGGTCTTATTTTTTTCCTTCCACCATTCCCTTCTTCTCTTCAGGCTGTTCTACTCTTGACAGACCTGCCCTGTCCTATCCAGGTGGCCAAGTGCCATCCTTCAGCTCCTGCTCTCCCTCAATTTCCTCTCCTCCCAGGTCTTTACCCTCCTGCAGTCTCATCACTTCTTTCCTTCCAGGTCTTTCCCCTTTTTCTGTCCCCTTCTGTTGCTCTGAACATGCAGCCTATATATAGGCCGTACCCTTCCCCCACTGCAATATGATTCCTACATAACAGTTTTCAATCATCACTTCCCAAATGTCCATACCCAATCATTTCTTGGCATCTCACCATGTCGGACTTGACATCCTATCTCCTTCAACAGCATGTCTTGCCCCTTTCAGCGGCACACACCCCTCTCTCTAGTGGTCCAGATCAAGAGGCCATGATGACTATCTGTTCACGTGGATTATACGGGCACTGATGGTTATGACAGTGTCTTCATGGTGAACTAGGAGCAATTGAAATTGGACAAATAATTGTGATATTCCAAACTCGTGAAATAACTAACCAATTGTGACCTCATCACCACTGTGACATCTCAAACCCATTGTGACATCACATTGATATTTTTAACACCAGGATCACATTGTTACATCCCAAATCTATTACGATCTCTTATACATTTTCAAAAAATACGTAGCTTTGTGACATCACATTCTCTTTGAGTACTCAAATCCCGACTGTGAAATATTGACAATTGAGAATCACACATGACATTTTAACATCAAAAACAGTTTGTGAGTTTATCACAATTGTTACATCACATTGTCATTTTGACAGCATCTGCTCGTTGTAAAATCACAAAACTAAAATATGGTAGATTTATAACTTCACATTGTCATGTGACATCATAGACACATTATGAATGCCTTTTCTGTGATTTCATTCTATTTATAATGTGCCCTGTAGGTTGATATCATGAGCAAATCAAGAACTCCTAACCATTGTGACATCAAAATCCCTTTGTACATCACTTTTCCATTGTGATATCTCTAACACACTGTGACATCACAAACCCATCCTGTCATCATAACTTTTGTGACATGCTGCAATTCTAATACCTTTGGCTTTTTTGTCCTCATAATCTGTTGTCAACCTCATTAGATTTCACATATGACACTTGATATCACAAATTCCCAGTGACATCATGACCATGGTGATATCACACTGCCAGATTTCATAACCATTGTGTCAAATTTTAACATCACAAACATTTTAGGATTGCAATATATTTGTGACAACACATACTTTTGGAGAAACCACAGTCCCTTTGTGAACTCCTATACTTATTGTAAGTTAAAGACAACTGGGAACCATCATGTCATTGTGACATGCCCAACACATTGTGACATCACCAATCTTTTGTGGCCTCATCACCAAATATGACAACAACACAATATTTTGACATGATGTAGTGAGTTGACATTGCCATGATGATATCTGTCCCATTGTGTATTCACAAACCTAATATGACCTCATAATTTAAAAAAAAATTCATGTCCATTAGGACATCAAGATCCTTCTGTGAACTTGTATGCATATTGTGAAATACTAGCAATTGAAAGTGGACCTGTGTTTGAGATATTACAAAATCATTATGACATCAAAAACCCTTGGTGACCTCATCACAACAGTGTATCATAAAGCTATCATGACCCTGAAGTACCTTTGAAAATACACGTGGCATTTGTGACATCACAGTCCCTTTGTATGCCCTCATTGTGAACACATGACAATGGAATTCATATAGGCCATTATAACATCACCATTTGTGACCCCATCACAAGCGAGACAACAAATATTCATTATGACACCATTATGTCTTTGCTACATCACCAATTTATAATGACCTCATAGCATTATGACATTATATTGCCATTGCGATGTTATAGACACATTGTAAATGCCTATTCTCTTAGTTCATTCTATTTCAAATGTGGCATGTGGGTTTGTATGAGAAAACCATTATGATCTCATAAATATATGGCATCACAATCACTTTGTGAAATCACAGTGCCATGGTGATATCATTAACACACTGTGATATCACAAACCTTCCCTGTCCTCATAAGTCTTGTGATGTGCTGCAATTGTGATGTCTTAGGCGCTTTATGAGCTCATAATCTGTTTTCAACCTTGTAATATTTGTTATGATATGTGATATCAGAAATCCACTGTGACATCATGACAATTGTGACATCATACTGACAGATATGCACATTGTGTCACACTGTGATATCATATTCCTCCTAGGACTTCATCACATTTGTGACAACACATGCCTTTGAAGATACCACAGTCCATTTGTGAACTCATATTCTCTGTGATTTCATGACAAATGAGATCCTTTTTGCCATTTAGATATCACCAACAAATTGTGACATCATAGACCTACTGTGACCTCTTACCTGTATGGCATCACCAACTAATTGTGACATCAAAACCTTTTGTGATGTCACGTGACACGATGATCATGACATCGGTCAGTGTGATGTCACATGGTCATAATGTTAGTGGATTTCTGGTATCTCATGTCATACATGAAATATGAGGTTGAAAACAAATTATGAAGGCAAAAAGGTCTGAGATATCACAATGTTAGCATGTCAAAAAGTTATGAGGACAGGAGAGTTTTGTGATGTCACATTGTGTTAGTGATATCACAATGGCACTGCGATATCACAAAGTGATTATGATGTCAAAATGATTGTGTAAGCACAAACATGTGTTTCTGATATCAACTCTCATGCCATATTTGAAATACAATGAAATCACAGAATAGGCATTCACAATGTGTCTTTGATGTCACAATGAGAATTGTTGTCATAATGCGATTATGTCAATGAGTTTGGTGATGTCACAATGAGCTGATGCTCTCATAATGAAAATGTGATGTCACACTGTTGAGTATGTCACAAATACTTTTTGATGTTATAATGGCTTGTCTAATCTCAATTATCATTGGTTAACAACAAGGATATGGGTACACAAAGGGACTATGATGTTGAAAAGGCATGTGATTTTTCAAAGGAGCTAAGAGGTCATAATAGATTTTAGATGTCACAATGGAATCATGATGTCACAATGAAAATATTGTCACAATGGGTTTGTGATGTCGTGCTATGATTATGTCAAAATGGGTTTGTGATGTCATAACGAGTTTGTAACATCACAATCAAATTTCCAATTTCAATTGCAACTAATTCACAAGGAGGATACTGTAATAATCATCAGGGCCACGATAATCTATAGGGTCCGATAATCAGCCAGGCACCATCTCCTGGCCAGCTGGAGAGGACAAAGTATGCCACCAAAGAAGGTGGGGCATTCTGTGGGAGGGGCTGGTGCATTAATCCCCACCTATTGAGCTGTTGTTTCTGATGTAACAGTTGAAAACTGTTAGGCAGTTGGAGTGGAGGAGGTGTACAGATTTTTTACAGGATAATTGTTCAGAGCAATCGAAGGAAAGAGAAAAAGGGAAAAGTCCTGGAAGGAAGGAATTGGTATGATAGCACAAGGGAAAAAACCTGGGAGGAGAGGAAGTTGAGAGGGGGCAGGAGGTGAAGGATGGCAACTGATGACCCAGGCAAAGCAGTTCAGGCCTTTGGAGAATGGAGAGGACTAAAGAGAAGAAGGAACTGTTAGAAGGGAAAATGGAAAGACCTCGAAGGAAGTATAGTTCTGTAGAGAAGGAGAGACCAAGGGAAGGGGAAAAAAAGGCTTGCCCTTTGATGTTTGGAGCTTTGGATATCATAATTTTGGGGGTTGGTGGTTTGGAGAACATTTATTATATGTGTCTCAATGGATTCTCTTCAACTTTAGAGTTTCTAATTTTCAGAGACCTCATTGAGATCATCCATTTGGATGCCATCAGGCTCAGGGAAAAATCCCCATAGGTGAGAGTGTCAACCCTCTGAGTTGAGAGTCTACCTCGAGTTTTTGTCTCCGGAGGACCAACAAGGACAAAAGTCATTTACACTCCACTAGAGGTGCGCCTGTGCAAGCTTGCCAGCCGGTTTTGGGGACCTTCTGGAGGTCATTTATGGCATCCATGGGAAGCCATCTTGGAACTCCTTGAGAGTTCATGTAGGGTTTCTTTGGGAAGCCATCTGGAACATTATCAAGAGTACCTCTGCGAATTCCTTGAGAAGCCATCTGAGACCTACCCTGGAGGTCATTTGGGGCCTTCTCCAGGGGCCATATTGGACTTTATCCAGAGGTCATCTGGTGCTTCCTCAGGAGGCCTCCTGAGACCTCTTCAAAAATAGTCATTGGGGCTTCCTTAAGAGGCAATCTAGGACCACCTCCTGAGGTCATCTGGAACTTCTTTGGGAGGTCATCTCGGGTTACCTTGTTGAGAAATGTATGACCATCTTCGGATATCATGTGGGACTTCCTTGAGAAGCCATATAGGATCATCTCTGGAGATCATCTGTGCCTTTCTCAAGAGAGTTATCTGGAACCTTCTCTGGAGTTTATATGTTGCCTCCTTGAGTGGCCAACTGGGAGCTATTTGAGAGGTAATCTCAGCCTCCTTGAGAGGACATCTGGGACTTCCTTTGGAAGTCATCGGATACTATCTTCGGGAGCAATTTTGAACCTCCATGAGAGGTTATCTCGAGCCTCCTACAGAGGACATATGTGACATCCACCAGAGGTCATCTGCAGCATCCTCAAGAGGCAATCTGGGACATTCTCTCTGTCATCTGGGACCTCCTGTAGAGGTCAACATTGAGAGGTGTGGGACATGTAAGTTAAGTTTGTGACTATTGGTCTGTGTGTGTATGCTGATAGTTCTAGCTGTGTCCTGTATGGACCTCAGTTTACTCTTTTTCTCAGGATGGGGGAACAAGGCCTAAACTTGCCATATCCAAAAAATATAATCCCCTAGGGTTATAGGGTCACTCAGAGGAAGATTCATTGATGTACTCTCTCTCCTGTTCTTTGCCATCAGCAACTCTAATGTTAAGTCCTCCCATATCAAAGTGGTTACTTGTACCAGCCTAAGGTGGTAAAATGTGGTAAGTTACCCTTATTGCCCTTGAGATTGGGGCATGGAGGAGACGGTGTTCAGGCCCCCTTTTTAATATATGTTCCCTTTACAACTAGTGACCTTTATAACTGGAAACAGAAAACTGTATCATTTTCAGAAAAAAACAGGGGCTCATTACTTCATTAGAGACAGTAATTTTCACACATAAGCACATCTGGGATGAGTGTCAGCAAATTTTACAGGTGCTCTTCACCTGGTAGAAAAGGGAGTGAATCCTGCTCAGTGACTTGAAAGTTGTCCTTGGACCAGACAATATCCCCACTATTGAACCAGACCATTTGGAGCAAGTCTTTCCACATACTTACCCAAGCAGAGACTAACAGTGATTGAGGTATGGAAGTGCTTTCCTATTATTGACGGGTTCGATTGGCAGGGATACCACAGTGGCTAGAAAGCCAAGTCATCAATCTAAGGTGAGTGAGATGGTACAGTTCCCCAGTGAGTACCCAAATGCTCTTCTGAAATTTCTCCAAGAAGTCTATAGGACTTATAGGCCTATAGATCTTGAAGCCCTGGAGAATCAAAGAGCCCTAAATATGGCCTTGGTTACCCAGTCAGCCCCAGATATTAGAAGAAAGATTCACAAGTTAGAAGGTTTTGAAAGAAACGTGTATTCTAAGTTGGAAGTGGTTGCCCAGTAGGTGTTTGATAACAGAGATACCCTGGAAAAAAAGCCTCTAAGAAGGGGGGTTGAGTTTTGATAGGAGCAACAGAATAGGGATCAAGAAACCCTTGGCAAAGACAGTACAATTCATTTGCAAATGACAGTAGGGAACCTCTAGGACTAGATCAGTGTCATTATTGTAAGCAAAATGTCCAAGGAGGAGAAAGATAGAAAATGACAGGTTATGTAATCACATTAACCACCTGGAAAATGTGTTAATATCTCGGGAGTAACATGCAAAGGAACTTGGGCCTCTGAACTCCAATTGTGTTCAATTTGAAATCAGCCCTCTGAAATTAAGAAGAAATGAGGCAAAGAAAAATCCACACACTTCTATCTCAAAACACAGGCTTATAAAAGACAGAATCTCCAATATGTGCCAGTCCAAACCCACCAAGAGTTTAAAAGCACTGGACATTAGAGAAAACAGGTAGAATAATTTGACGTGAAGAAAAGATTTGAAGATATAAACTTGTGAGGGTCAAAAATGAGAAGAAAATCCTCAAAAGGAACCTAGAAAACACACAAAATCAAATGAAATTCAAGTACATTAGCCTGGGTGAGCATGAGGCAAATTAGGGGACCACAGGTCAGAGGCCGACAAAAGCACAAGACAGCAATGTTGCCATCCTTGCTAACAACAAGTGAGGACAAGAAGAGCTCCTGATGCTGCATTAAGAAATTGTTGCCATGAAAATGGAGCCAGACCTAATGTATTAGGGTGAAGTACAAGTATATTATAAGCTTTGAAGGGTGTCACCAGAAATTCAAAGCAACAGAAAAAGAAGGGAAAAGTAGCTAGAAGAAAAGAGGGGGAAGTGAACAGGAAAAGTGAACAGGAAAATATCAGGCTCAAGAAAGAGATTGTTACTCTTCAGAAAGAGTTATAGGACCACATGCTCTGATAGAGAATGCCAGGCAAAAGGAAAGAGCATTAGGAAGAAAAACAGAAGAGATAAACAGTTGAAAGATCTGTCTCAAAAATACACTGAAGTCGAAAACTAGAAAGGGAAACTAATAGAGTAAGAGGCTAAAAAGACTGCTGAGGTCTTCACCATAAATGTAATGCAGAAACATCTTGGAACAGGAAGAAGTGGAAAAAATACCTCTCTATAGCACCTTTGTGAACTTAAGGGAGGAGCTGTAGAGCAAGCAAAGGTGTTTTGAGAAGGAGCAACAGTTAGCCAGTCAAAGGAACTCTCATGTGACCCTGCGAAACACTTGCAGGTTAAGGAGCTCATTGAGAAGGAGAGTGGGATCATGAAAGCAAGTTTGAGAGAAAAGGAGAATAATATGGAAGAAGTCTCCAAGGTTCAGAGTACTATACAGGAGTTAAAGAACCTAGAGACCATAAGATACAGGGAAATATCTGAGCTGATCAGGTAGCTTGGGAGACCACTCTAAAACCAGTGTGGTCTTTAGAGTTACTAGTCATTAATATTAAGGAAAGGACCAAAAACAGTGGTAATATGTGGGCAAATGTTGACACTGGACATGTGAAAAATGTAAACAGGCTCAAGCTTTCTTTCAGTTTACGTGTAGATATTTGCACCCTGGTAAATTGTTCCAGGCAACTGCCTAAAACTGTCAAAAACCAATGGGGCCTCAGGCTGACAATCCTTTGTAATGTGTGTATGTAATTTCCAAACAGGTAAATGCTGAAAAGCTGGAACATATGGAAAGAATTCCTATGTGAGGAACCTCAGATGGTGAATTTGGGAAAGTGGAATTCACAGAGGCAAAGCCTGGAAAGTATGGGTATTCATATCTGTTAGTAATAGTGGACAGATTTTCAGGCTGAGCTGAGGCATGTAATAATTTCTTGATTTGGCTTTCCCTTATTTGTGGGGTCCAAATACGGCCCTGCATTCATGGCCCAAGTTCTCAATTATTAGCTAACGCTCTAGGAATAAATTGGAAGTTACAATCCATTTATAGAACTCAGAGTTCAAGGCATTTGAAAGAATTTAATTTAGTTAAATTAAATTAAATACAGAGACTAAATTAAATACAGAGACTGTCCTTGGCTATGTGAGCCTCCTCCACTTTGCTCTCCTGGAGCAAGATATAGACTTTATGTTAAAGGATTTAATCCCTTTGAAATACTTTAGGGTAGACCAACTTCTTTGGATCCTAAATTTGGGAAGGCTATATTAACTGAAATGTCTAACTACAATCTGCAGGCTTTACAACATATTCTTTTATGTACCTATCCTTTGGTAACTAAGGCCCGCCGTCCACCTAAGAAAAACTCCACCTGAAGGGGAGAGGCCAAGATGGTGATGGAACAGCAGGTAAACACCAAAGCTCTCCCCAACCAAATACAGTTTGAATTTCAATTCTCAGTTTCTCCATGTAACCCACAAAAAAGGAGATTACTCAGAGAGGTACAGTAAGTGAAAAACATAAAAGGGAAAAACCTACACAGACAGTAAAGTGGAAATAACCTTCAGCCACCCCTTGTTGGTGATCGGGCTCCAGGCTGAGCAGCTTAAGTGGTGGAGCTTCTTGCCAGGCTGCTTAAGTTGCCTAGCTCTGGACCCTCGGAGGACCACATACCCACAAGCATTCCAAGACACCCAGAAGACTCCCATGAGCTGGTGCCAACCTAGAGAATACAAACAAATCTCAGAAGGCAGAGCTGGCATGAAGACTCCCCTCAACCTCCCTGGCATGGCGCCTCTGCCTGGCTGGTGCAAGCAGCACCACCCAGTCTGGAGCAGCAGCAGATGTCAGCAGTGGCAAACGACCCTATACTCACAGCGTGGCACCTCTGTCCTGCTGGTGTAAACATCCTAACCTAACCTGGAGCAGCAGCAGCAGCAGCTGGCAGTAGTGGCAAAGCACTCAGAGTCTGGGCACAATGCTTCTTGACTCTAGCTCACAGGAACAGCCCAGACTAGTCCGGGGAGGCAGCGGTAGCTGGGGCAGGGATAGTTGCAGTGAACAACTCCAGACCCATGGCGCTTTGTGCCTCTCCATGCTTGCCCACATAAGCAGCCCAGCCCAGCCTGAGGCAACATAACTGGTTAATACCTGACTCCTGGTGGGGTGGAGGGCCTCTCCATACCGGCTAGCATAAGCAGCCAAGCCCAGCCCATCGTGGCAAAGGTGGTCAACAAACCCAGACATGAGGCAGGGTTTGGTGCTGAACAACCCCAGAAAAAGCCTCATGAACTTTCCTGCCTGGGCTAGCTTTGAACCTGAATACACAGATCTGAGCCTCCTGAGTAGCTAGAATTACAGACATTGACACCAGCAGGGTCTTACTCTTGCCAAACCCCTAACTTTTTCTACAATAGATAATTTCCTAGTTAATACAAGGAATTTAAGCAAATACAAGAGGATCAACATAATACCCTGTATTCAATCTGACCATAGTGGAATCAAACTAGTTCTCAATAACAAGGCATAAAATAGGAAAAAACTTAAACACATGGAAATTAAACAGCACTCAGTTGAACAATACATGGGTTACAGAATAAATTAAAGAAGAAATTAAAAAGTTCCTACAATTCAGTCAAAATGAAGAAACATCACAAAGAAACCTATGGGACGCAGCGAAAGCAGTCCTGAGGGGCAAATTTATTGTTCTCAGTGCACATATCAAGAAAACAGAGACCAAGTAAACAATCTTATGAAGCAACCAAAACTGCTAGAGAAACAAGAAAAAAATTGAACCTAAAGTTGCTCGGCAGAAAGAGATAATCGAAATAAGAGCTGAAATGAATGAGATAGAGACTGAGAAAAGTATAAATAAAATTAATTTTAAAAAGCTGTTTTAAAGAAAAAAATCAATATACCTGACGTACCACTGGCAAGAGTAACTAACAAAATAAGAGAGGAAACCCATATCAATAATATCAGAGATACGACAGGGAAAATTACAACAAACATCCAAGACATTCAAACAATCATAACGAAATAATTCCAGACTCTACTCACAAAGGAAGGAAAACCTAGCAGAGATGGATGAATTTCTACAGAAATAGAAATTGCTATCCCCCCTTTCCTTTTCAGCCATGCTTCTCCACCATGTATGGTGGGGGCAGCAGTTCAGTAAATAAACGTCTTTTCCTACCTTAATAGTGTGTGGCATTCTGTTCATAGGCTACCGAATGAAACCTACCTTTTTAATATATCTTACATATGGGGCCATGACTTAGATAGGGTTTTTGATTTGGAAATGTTAGAATTTCCTAACCACCCCTTTTCTGAGAACCAAACTGCCTTGAGACACCACACGAGACTTTTCACCAATACCATTGCTGGCCTTCACATCCATGTCCACACCACTTCTCTACTCTGGTGAGTGAAACTACTCTCTATGGCTCTGTGTTGCTCAATCTCTGTTCAGATGTGGCACCATACCAGAATGCACCTATGACCTTTGGCCAAAAGGCTGGTCACCTCTGAAGCCGAGGATACTTGGTTTTGGGGGCATGGCCATTGATCTCTAGTGGGCTATGGGAGAAGTCGGGACACTGCTTCTGCCTCGTCATCTCTCCTTCCCTCACCAGACTGACTATCCTACATATTTAATGGGGTGTTGCGAGTCATGCCTGAGCTGTGAAACCCCTCCGAAATGCCTCTTGTGCTCCCTGGGTAGCAGAGCACCTAATATTTTTATATTATTGTCAGATTTAGACAGTTATTGCCTCTGCAATGGTACATGGTCAGAAGTCTGCTTACTATCAGGCTTTCTTTGCTCTCTGCTATTCATATCCAACTTTCTATATCTCTCCCTTTCTTTTCTACAATTATTTGTATTGTGCCCTGAAGAGTGTGACATGGGCTAAGTTCAAGGAATCCCCTCTAGATTCCCTATAAAATGCTAGCCAAACAAGGCTTGATTTTTTGTTCAGGCTTTCTTTGCATTTTTTTGGAAATTTGCCATTTTGAGTTTGGCATCTTGTCCAAATGGTGGGTTAAGCGTTTGGCCCCCTCCAATCATGATTCTTCCACCACGCTTACTTCTCCTCCATCCATCTATTCAAATGTGTCCTGCTAACAAGTTGCTCTTTTCTCAGACCCTGGTAACTGAGGCCCAACCGTCTGGTGTGCTTTGTTAGCAAAGATGTCTAAACATTGTTGTCAAAAATTTTAGGTTTTGAGTTTTGCCGTTTTGGTTTTGTGTTGTGTAATCTAGAACTGACTACATGACTCTTTTTTTGGGGGGGGAGGGGTCCGGTTGTGGAGCCTGAACTCTGGGCCTAAGCACTGTCCCTCAACTCTTCAGCTCAAGGTTAGTGCTCTATCACTTGAGCCGCAGGGCCATTTCTGGCTTTTTTCTTTTTGCTTATGTGGTGCTGAGGAATCGAACACAGGGCATCATGCATGCAAAGCAAGCATATTAGTATATGTGTGCTAAGATTCTCCCATCTAACAATTTTGTCATTGCAGAATATTTTTTGGTCAGTTCTTGCTAAGGACCAGGTAAGCTCTACTTATTCTATTTAATCTCCTTGTTGCTATAATGGGAAATAACAAAGGGCTTTTGTGGCAAAAATTGCAATTCAAAGCCAGCCTGGGCTGAAAAATCCCTAAGAATCCATCTCACAACTAACTTGCAAAGAGCCAGTCTGGAAGCATGGCTCAAGCCTCTTATCTCTAACCAGAAAATACTGCAAGTGTTTCTATAACTCAAAATGGTACAGTGCTAGCCTTCAGCAGAAGTGCTCAGGGACAGTGCCCAGGCCTTGAGTTCAAACCTCCTTGAATACCAACTGGGACAAACAATCCCAGCAATGAGCAACTAGACTCAGGGAACATGAAGAGGAGTAAGAGGAGATGATATCACATCAGCCATTTTGTGCCTCCCCTTTCAAGACAAACCAGAGGCAGGAGGTCAAGCGAAGAAAGAAGAATGCCCATCTAATGTCCATATCTCTCTACCTTTCAACTGGACAGGAATTTATCTTCTTGCCTTTGTCACTTGACTTCTTCTCTACCTAGTGGCCGGATGTAAGAAGTAGCTAGGGAAATTTCTACCAACATTTCCAAACCCAAGTCCTTCCTCTTGCCATTTATTTTCTCTCTAGTATTTTTTTCAGTCCCTCAATGCCTCATGAGACTTCGCCATACTTTGTCCAAGAGACTTGCCTCCTCTAGACTTCATCTAAGGACTCATTGCCCAAGTGACAGCTGTTGCCTGCTGCCTTCTCCCAGAGGGGATCACATCTCAGCCTTTTACACCTACTGTTGACACCCCTTGCAAAGAGGAAGTAGCTAGAGAGAATCTTCGACCTTTTTCATAATTATCAAAAGGCTGGAATGTAAGGTTTGAACAGGGACAGCTCCACACTTCTTGGCTAAGTTTCCACCCAATATCTGTTACATAGGTAACTGGCAGACCTAGAAGCAGTTACCTTCCCCTCCTGCTAGGTCACATCCTGGGCCACCTCTGGTCACCAGAATCCCATCTGAACTTAGGAAGGTCCCAGACCCTGAAGTCACATTCAGATCCAGTGTGCACACTTTTTCCCCACCTGGCGACATCTCTTCCTGTCTCTGGCCTGGATAAGTCCTGGCCCAGAGGTGGGTCGCCCCCTTCCTTTTCAGCCATGTGTCTCCACCATGCATGGTGTGGGCAGCAGTTCAGTAAATTAATTTATTTTCCTGCCTGAGAAACAAAGAGATACAAATTGCCTAAACAGAACTAAGAAGATAAATCAATTAAACATTTCTATAACATACGATGAGATAGTAGAAATAATCAGAAATCTTCCAACAAGAAAAGCCCAGGATCTGATAGATTCACTACAGAATTCTCAAAGGCCTTTAAAGAGGAACTAATACCCACAACCCTCAAACTCTTCAGAGAAATAGAAACAGAGGGAGTAATCCGAAACTCATTCTAAGAAGCCAATATCACATTCATCCCCTCCTCTTCAATATAGTTCTGAAATTCTTAGCCAGAGCAATACGGCAAGAAAAGGACATTAAATGGATCCACATAGGACAGGAAGAAGATCAACTATCTCTTTTTGTAGATGGCAATATTTTATAAAATAACGATCCCTAAAGCTCCATCCCCAAACTCTTAGAGCTTATAAACAAATTTGGCAAAGTAGCTGGATACAAAATTAGCCCACAAAAATCAGTCACCTTTCTGTATGTCAACAATGTACAAGTAGAAAGGGAAACCAAGGAAACAACTCCATTCGCAATAACCTAAAAAAAAAAAAGTATCTAGGAATTAACCTAAACAAAGATGTAAAGGGTCTATTTCATGAAAACTATAAAAGCCTAAAAAAAGGAATCATAGAGATTACCAGGAAATGGGAAAAAATATTTACCAGCAATATATCACACAAGGGTCTAATATCCATTACATATGGTGAACTCAAGAAACTAATCCTTCACAAACCTAACAAACCAATCTTGAAATGGTCAAGGGAGCTAAAGAGAGACTTCTCAGAAGAAGAGATAAAAATGGCAAAGAAGCCATGAGGAAATGTTCATTATCTCTGGCTGTAAAGGAAATGCAAATTAAAAACAACTCTGAGATAGCACCTTACCCCAGTCAGAATGGCCCACATCCTAAATTCAGCCAATGACAAATGCTGGAAGGGATACAAAGAAAGAAATATTACTGCATTGAAAGTGGGAATGTATACTAATACAACCACTTTGGAAAGCAGTCTGAAGGTACCTACGAAAGCTAAATATCGACTTCTCCAATGAACTGGCCATACTACTCCTAGGCATCTACTCTGAACAACAGGAACCAGTATACAAAGACACACACACATCTATGATTATTGCAGCACTGTTCACAACAGCCCATATTTGGAAACAACCCAGATGAGCCATAAGTGATTAGCTGATCCAAAAATTTTGGGAACTCTATACAACGGAATACAATGAAGTCATTAAAAAGGACAAAATGATGGTATTTGCAGGGAAATGGATAGAACTAGACCAAATTATTTGATTGAGGTAAGCCAAGAACAACAAGACAAACGGCACAGGGTCTACCTGATACGTGGATGCTAAAGCCAAAATGCAAGAAGGCATGACAAAGTAAACAGGACTCGAGAAACAAAGGACAGCCACTCATTTTGTTGTATCACCATTAATGACTCCATGTTCTTGACCATGTAGATGGTAGAAATATGCAGGCAATGGAGGGAAGCCAGGAGGAGGAACACAATAAGTGGGAAATGGAACAACATACAACAAAGGGGCCCATCAGCTGCGCTGGACATAGAAGAAAAATAACTAACCAACCCAAACACAGTGATGGGCAGAGATGAATGAGAGGGAAAGAGGGCAAGAGGGAATAGCCTACATTAAGCAAAAGGAAAAAAGTGTAAACCTCACCTGAGATGGGAAAAATAATTTGGATTGTCAAAACTCATAGAATTAACAAACTTTAGACCATGATAACGATAATGTGACTTGTCAAGGTTAAAATGTGTTTGTGACTTTAAGTATCACAATTCCAAAATACTGTGAAATATGTGAAATATATGTAATCACCTATCTCAATTTTTACAAAAAACGGTGCGAGAAGGGAAAGGTTACGAGGGATGGGTGGCAATGTTGTCAGACACTTTGTATTCGTGTACTGTTTTGTAGAATGGGAACTTCTTTGTACAACTACTTAAAGATAATAATAATAAAAAGTGTTTAAAAATACACAGGATGAAAATAAAAATTTCAAATATCAATTAAGAAATTAAATCCAGTTGGAAGGAAAATTTCTTTGGGGAGAGTAATTTAGTTTATTCTATAGCAAGTCTCACTTCAGAAACAAATTCAAAAGCTAGACCCCAGGTAAGTGAAGTAAACTAAGAAATGGAGTTGAAAAAAGAAAAAAAAAAGAAACTCCATTCACTCTTTCTTGCCTGGACCGCTGGTGTGGGTAAAAATGCATCATGGTCCTAAATTGGAACCGAAGTGGCAAGGACCTTACTTGGTGGTGCTATCTTCACTGTCAGCTATTAAATTAGCAGGAAAACAGCATTGGATCCATCAGTCTCAAGTGGAATAGGTAGTGGACCACTATACAGAGAAGGCTGCAAGATGGACTGTTCAGAGACAGAGGATCCCTTAAGAATAAGACTTACTAAGTGTTAATTAGTGCTAACTAGTGTGTTTCTACAATTTACTTGTTTTCTATTAAATTTACCTTTTAAGCCTGTTCATTTGTTGGAGAGAAGGGAATTTTTAGGATTTGGTAAGAAAGAATCAAGGAATTGATTGGACATGAAAAGCTAATATTGTGCAGGGCCCACTAATCAATGTGGCCCCATGACCTAGCCCACTGGAGTGCATGGGGTATGCCACCCAAGTGGTCAGGGCATGTTGTTGGAGGGGGTAGGATGTCATCCTCACATGATGAGCTGTGAAGAAGTGATTGGGGAACGGACAGTTTGTCAAGTGATGGTTCAAAACTGTTAGGCAGGAGACCCACTTGAGTGATGGAGGGGTTCAACCTATAGATAGGCTGTATGGCCAGAGCAATGGAATTGAAGAAAGTCAAGGGAAGACCTGGAAGGAAGTGATGAGACAGCAAGAGGGGAAAGACATGGGAGAAGAGGAATTTGAGGGAGAGCAGGAAAGGAAGGATGCCTATTGGCCAGCAGGCCAGAGAAGTGGAGGCCTGTGGATAGTGGAAAGGCCTAAAGAGAAGAAGGGAGTGATGGAAGGAAAAAAGGGAAATGAAGGAAAGGTCTATAAAGGAGGAGGGAGAAAGGGAAAAGAAAAAAGGCTTACCTATTGAAGTTTGGAGCGTGGAGATGATAATTTGGGGGGTTGGTGTTTTGCAAACCAATTAATTATGCCTATTGTACTTCTGAGATTTGGTGGTTGGGCTGGCCTCTCACAGAGTGTACAGCCCAGGACAAGGTAAATGCCGGCCCATTTCTAGTATAAATAAAGTTATCTTCAATGTGCCTCATTGGATTGTCTTGTGTTTTATGCATCATAAGTATACAAGTTCACAAGACAATAGTCTCAAAGGCCACGAGTTTTGTAAAATGTTATAAAGTCATAATAGGTTTGAAAAACCCAATGGGACAGTGATATTACAATGGCAATATGGAATCACAATATCAAGTTATAATAATATTTTGATGGTATAATTAGTTGGTGATGCCATAATGTGGATGAGGTCACAATAGGTTTATGATGACACAATAGGTCACAATAGGTTTATGGTGTCAGCCAGAGGCTGCCAATCCCTACAGCGGCCTAGACAAACAATTGAAATTCAGCAAACATAAACCCCAAGAAAGGATCCAAGCTGGGCTCTGTGAGTGTCTCAGGAGCTAGCACCTCAGGGAAAAGCTAATGTTTGCTGAAAGGCCTCAACCCTATCCAGAACCTAGCCTCATCACAGTATCTCCATACTAGAGGAAAGAGCCTTCTCCCTCTTTTGTGATAGTCAGGACAGTTCTCCCTCCCACTGAACTAGCCTGGGAGGAGGATCACAAAATCATGCCTAACACAGAGCGGTTTCTGCATGCCCAAACAGACTTAAGAAACCAATCAAGTCATAGGAAAACCAAACATCACAAGTAGACCAGAGACTCCACCAAGAAACTGGTTATGGACACAGGGGAGATACAGGTCTTCCCATTCATCACCCCCCCCCCCACACACACACACACACAAAACAAAAAATCAAGGAACTCTTTTTTGAAACTTTTCTTTTTTAAAGTGTTTTCTGTTGATTTTTTTCTCATAATTTTTATTTTTCTGTTGATCTTTTATTTCATAATTTCTATTTTTGGTGTATGTGTGTGTGTGTACGTGTGTGTGTGTGTGTGTTTAATCTCTTTTGACCTTTCGGTCCTTTTCATTTTTTTATTTTTTTCTCTTTTTTTTGCATGACTTAATTGCTGTTTTACTCATCCTCAGACATATACCTGTCGTCAATTATTAGACCATATCACCCATTGTGTATATACTTAATCCAGATATTTATTATTCAATTCACAACTTCTTAGGCTTAACTTCTTTAAGAGCAGTATTATCTCTTTATACCTACATAATTATCAAATAACTAATTAATTTTTTTTAATTTTCATGTTTCCTTTCTATCACGTCTCTCCTCTCATCCTATCCTGTTTTCTCTCGATATCATTTCTTTAAACTTGCATAATTTTTAAGTGTTTCACTTATTAAATTTAATTTTTGTTTTTCCAATTTACTTGTTTATTTTTTAATGTCTCTCTTATCATTCTGTCCAATCCAGTTCCCTCTCTGAGATTAGGACTTGGTTAAATTTACTCTCCTTTTACCTCTCCACATCCCTCTAGTCCTATTTGTCCCACATTTCTTCCTAAAGCTAATAATTTCTGGTTTGCCAAATCCTTTTTTGTTGTTTGTAGCCCATTAATCCATAGTTGTTTGATGTTGAATAGATTGTATCTGTTGAACTAGATTGTATCTGCACCCATTTTGATTATGCAACTACAAGACTCTGGTTGATGCTTGCCTTAAAATAATGTTCTGGTAAAAAATTGGTGTTTCTTTCATACCAAATGGGCAGAACAAGCCAAAAAGCACAAGAAAAAGGCAAGTCCAGGTATATGACGTCCCACTCATGATAATCAGGTGACAAAATAGTTAATGAATAATCCAGAGGAGTTCGCAAAAAGCTGTACAAACACTATTGGTGAAAGATTAAAAATTGTCCATTACCATTACTAACTTGCTAACTGCTGATTCTGCTTCTGTAAACTTGCTTACACTAGCATTGACCCTTCCCTTCCCAGAAATGAGTTAAGAAGTTTCAGGGACCAGATGCCGGCCCCAGGACAAGGTCAGTGGTCGTAGATAAAAAACAGACAGTACGTGTTCCTCCGTTCCAATTTAGAAATTCCCCAGACAGGACCTTGAGATAACGACCACCTGGCAAGACCACAAGCTAAGCCAAATGTCAACCAATCATAGGCCTGTAACCATGTAAACCAACCTTAAACCAACCATGGTCCAGTCATTTTACAAAGAGTGTTACAAAATTTCCCGCGTGGCAAAGTGATTGTTGGTGTATATGGTGACCTTTAAATGGACCAATCATGGGATGCTTTGTTTTATGCGTTAATCTTGTGGTTTTTGCCTTTAAAAAAAGGCTTATAACCGCTGCTCCGGGCTCCCTGTCTGCTCGGGACAGAGAGTCCGTTTGGCAAACGTCAAATAAACTCCTCTTGCTTATTGCATCTCCCGGCCTGGAGTCTGACTTTTCTGGGGCGCCCTCCCGTTGACAAAAGTATCCTAGGGGACTAGGGTCTTTCACTGGTAAACATGGTGAATGAAATGATTGAAAACTTTCAAAGGACTCAGTATGAGCATGCTAGGGAGCGGGAGGAGTCAAACCAAAGATTAATACAGGAATCTTGTGAGCATTAGGAAGCTACTTAAAGATTTTTTTTTCTTTTTTTTTAGGCTTTTAATTTTTTGTGTGTGAAAATACTGTACAGTGGGGTTACAATTACATGGGCAAGATAGTGAGTACATTTCTTATCAAGCATTGCAGCCTCCTTCTTTGTTTACCCTTCCCATCCCTTCCCATCCTCCTTCCCCCCCACCCAACCCTCTCCTCCAAGTTGTAAAGTTCGTTTTCGACATGACAACTTGTACTTCTCATTGTTGCAACAGGTCCTCCTGTATCCTTATTTAAACGATTTGTTTTTCCCCTTCCCTTCCACAAATTATACCGACATCAAATACAGTGAAAGCAGGGGTTATTCTGTGGGGGAGGGACATACAAAACAACAAAGAAATAATCTTATAATTGTGTTAGAAACAAATGCCTGAAAGAAACAAAAAACATTTAAATACATATCTTAGGGTTCATTTTCCTAACATCACCTTATCTGACCTTTTCTGCTTGACTCATACATATACTAGATATTGCAAAAAAGGGAAACCATGGGACCTATGTTTCTTTGGGCTTGGCTTACTTAATATAATTTTTTCCAGGTCTTTCCATTTCCTAACAAATGGGGCAATGTAATTCTTTCTGATGGAGGCATAGAATTCCATTGTGTAAATATACCACATTTTCTTGATCCATTCATCTACTGAGGGGCATCTGGGTTGGTTCCAGATCTTAGCTATGGTAAATAATGCTGCAATAAACATAGTTGTGCTGGTAGCTTTAGTGTTGTCTTGTTTGTAAACATTTGGGTAAATGCTCAAAAGTGGAATTGCTGGGTCATAAGGGAGCTCTATGTGGAGTCTTTTGAGTAACCTCCATACTGATTTCCAAAGTGCTTGAACAAGTTTACACTCCCACCAACAATGAACTAAGGTTCCCTTCTGTCCACATCCCCTCCAGCATTTCTTGTTATTAGAGTTCTTGATTTTTGCCATTCTAACTAGGGTGAGGTGGTATCTCAATGTTGTTTTGATTTGCATTTCTTTTATGGCTAGGGAGGTTGAGCATTTCTTCATGTGTCTATTGGCCATCCTTCTTTCTTCCTCAGAGAAGTTTCGCTTTAAGTCATTATCCCACTTATTTATTGGGCAGTTGTTTCTTTGAGGATTTTTTGTTGGGGGATTTAATTTAGGAAGCTACTTAAAGATTAATGCAGGAATTGCATAAGCATGTTGAGAAGAGTAAAAGAGAAATACAGGAAATGTGTGAGCAGGCTGAGCACAGTCTAGAGATTTACAGGAATTGCATGAACGTGACGAAGCTAATCAAAGAGTAATACAGGGATTGAGAGAGTGGGATGAGAATAAAAAAAGATCAATAGAGGCATTCATGGAATCCATAAATAGATAGCTGAAACAATTCAGGTAGACCACAAATGGAATGCTGAATGGAGCCAGACAGAAAGAATGGGTGTCCAGGGAAACCATAACAGTTGAGAATAAACACTGTACATCAAATTAAGGAAGTAAAGGTCATACAAAACCTAAAACAAAGCTCCACCAAAGAATTTGAAGCCATCCAAGCCGACCAATTAGAAGGAAAAGAAATAAAAAACAAAGTAGAAAATCTTGACAGTAGGTTAAGCCATGCAGAAGATTGAATCTTGGGGATTGCAGACAGCCTAGATATTATAGAGAAGAACATACAAATATCCAAGACAAATCCAAGAAATATGATAGATCTATTCAACACTTGGAAGACACCATCAGAAATCATAATCTGAGGATAATGGGTGTAGAGGAGCACCTAGAGAAAGAAGTTAATGGTCTAGGAAATTTATTTAACAGAATCCTAGCAGATAACTTCCCAAACATGCAAAAAGATAGGCCTATTCAGATATAAGAAGCTTATAGAACCCCACATCCACCAGACCAGAGCAGGATATCCCACCAGTCACATTATAATCTGCACAGGATCAATTCAGACCAAGGAAAGGATCCTTAAATTTCTCAAGGAGAAAAGAACTATCACCTATAAACACAAACCAATTAGAATCACCCCAGATTTCTCAGCAGAAAAGATTAAAGCAAGAAGAGCCTGGAATGGGAAATGCCATGCAGTAAAGACAATCAATTATCACTCAAGAATACCGAACCCAGCTAAACTCTCCTTCATAACCGAAGGTCAAATAAAAACTGTCCACAGCAAAGAAAACTTAAAAGAGTATATCTCCACCAATCAAGCCCTACAAAAGACATTAAAGTTATCCTACACATAGAAAACCATCAAGAACACAAAAGAGCCAAGAAAGCATCCAAGGGAATAAAATTAGAACTCAACATCAAAAGCCAACAAAGAAAGTCCTGTACAACATGGAGGCAGAACAACTGTTGAATCACCAGTGGGTCATGGAAGAGATTAGAAAGGAAATGCAAATGTTCGTGATATTCAAAAATAATGAACACACAAATTACTAGCTTTTCTGGGACACAGCAAAGGCAGTACTCAGAGGCAAGTTTATAGCTCTGAGGTCCTACAACAACAAATTAGAGAGATCTGAAACCAAGAATTTAATAAGACATCTGAACCTCCTTGAAAAAGAGCAGCAAGATAAACTCCAATCAAGTAGATGGAAAGAAATAATTAAAATTACATCAGAATTAAATGAATTAGAACCCAAAAACACCATAAAAAATCAACAAAACAAAAGTTGGTTCTTCGAAAAAAATAACAAAATTGTCATTCTCTTAGCAAATCGTTTCAAAAAGAAGAGGACATATCAAATAAACAAACTCAGAGATGAGAATTGGAATGAGAAGCAACCAAGATTCAGAACATGATAATTGAATACTTCTCAAACATTTATGCTAATAAGTTTAAGAACCTGGCAGAAATGGACCTTTTCCTAGCCGTTTCCATGCCTTGAGTTTCCATGCCTAAACTCAACCAAGATGAGTTAAATCAATTTAACATGCCCGTATCAAGCATAGCAATAGAAACAGCAAGAAGAGACCTCCCATCTAAGAAAAGCCCAGGACCAGATGGATTTACAGCAGAAATTTACAAGGCCCTCAAAGCTGAACTCACACCAATACTCCTCCAACTCTGCAATGAAATTGAAAGGGAAAGTTTACTACCAAATTCATTCTATGAAGCCATCATAACCCTCCTCCCAAAAGCAAGCGGGGACTCATCAAAGAAAGAATTATAGAACCATTTCTTTGATGAACATTGATGAAAAACTTCTCAACAAAATTTTGGCCAATCTCCTTTGACAATTCCTCCAAAAAATCATACAGGATTTATTTCCGGGATGCAAATCTGGTTCAATATTTGCAAATCAATTAATATAATTCGTCACATCAACAAGGGCAAGAATAAGAACATGGTTATCTCAATAGATGCAGAAAAAGCCTTTGACAAGATCCAACACCCCTTTATGATGAAGACTCTGGAAAACCTATGAATCCAGGGAACATCCCTCAATACAATAAAGCCTGTATATGACAAACCTACAGACATCATTATACTTAATGGTGGAAAAATAATGCCATTTCCTCTTAACTCAGGAACAAGACAAGGATGTCCAATCTCTCCACTTCTCTTCAATTTAGTATTAGAATGCATAGCTACAGCAATAAGACAGGATGCAAACATAAAAGGGATCCAAATAGGGAAAGATGATATAAAACTCTCCCTATTTGCAGATGACATGATGTTGTATTTAAATAATCCACCCATTCAACTCTCAAATTATTCATGCTGATTCAAAACGTTGGCAAAGTAGCAGGGGAAAAATTAACTCTCAAAAATCAATGGCTTTTCTGTATGCCAACAATGAGAAAAGCATGGCTGAAATCAGGAAATCAACACCATTTTCATTATAGCCCCACCAAAAATAAAATACCTAGGAATTAATCAAAGAAGTGAAGGATATTTATGATGAAAACTTTAAAAGCCTGAAAAAGGAAATCAAAACGGAACTTACAAAGTGGAAAAACTTCCCATGCTCGTGGATTGGAAGAATCATCGTGAAAATGACAATAATTCCCTAGGCTATCTAAAAATTCAATGCAATACTTATCAATATTACAAACTCATTCCTCAAGAAAATAGAAGAGTCAATCTAAAAATTCATATGGAAAAATAAAAGACCCCGGATAGCAAAAATGATCCTTAGCAGAAAGAACAGTGCTGCAGGAATATCAATTCCAAATTTCAAACTCTACTACAAAGCCATAGTAATCAAAACAGCTAGGTATTGGAACAAGAACTGATCTCAGGTCTAATGGAATAGAATTGAAAAGCCAGCAATGAACCAACAGACTTATAGCCACCTAATCTTCCATAAGGTAGCTAAAATAAATAGAATGGAAGAAAGACAGCCTCTTCAGTATATGGGGCTGACAAAATTGGTTAATCACTTGTAGAAAACTAAAGCTAAACCCATATATATCACACTGCACAAAAATCAACTCCAAATGGATGAAAGACCTCGGAGTCAAAGACACCCTGAAAACATTGCAGGACAAACTAGGAGATAACATATGTCTCCTTGGCACAGGCCAAAATTTTCTTAATAGATACCAGGAACACAACAAATCAAAGAAAGGTTGGACAAATGTAATTGCATAAAATTGCAGAGCTTCTGCATGGCAAAGGACAAAACTAGCAAGATCAATAGAATGCCCATGGATTGGAAGAAGATCTTCACTAGCCATACAACAGACATGGGTCTCATATCTAAAATATACCTGGAACTCAAAAAATTAAATCCCTCAACAACAAAACCTCAAAGAAACAACTGCCCAATAAATAAGTGGGCAAAAGACTGAAAAGAAACCTCTCTGAAGAGCAAAGAAGGATGGCCAATAGACAAATGAAGAAATGCTCAACCTCCCTAGCAATAAAAGAAATGCAAATCTAAACTACACTGAAATACCATCTTACCCCAGTTAGAATGGCTATAATTTCGAACAGTAATATAACAGAAACTGGACGGGATGTTGGTGGGACTGTAATCTTGTATAACCACGTTGGAAAGTAGTGTGGAGCTTCCTCAAAAGACTCCACATAGAGTTCCCCTATGACACAGCAATCCCACTTTTGAGCTTTTATCCAAATGATCACAAAAAGAACCATACTAAATCTACCAGCATAACTAAGTTTATTGCAGCATTATTTACCATAGCTCAGATATGGAACCAACCCAGATGCCCCTCAGTAGATTAATGGATCAAGAAAATATGGTATATATACACAAAGGAATTCTATGCCTTCATCAGAAAAAATGGCATTGCACCGTTTGTTAGGAAATGGAAAACCATGGAAAAAATTGTATTAAGTGAAGTAATCCATGCCCAAAGTAACATAGGTTCCATGGTTTCCTTTATTTGCAATAACTAGTATATGTCGGAGATAAACACAATCTGTCTGACAAGTTGATGTTAGGTGAAATGAACACCAACATAAGGACTCAAATGGTTTTTCTTTCTTGCTATTGTTTCTAGCATATTTACAAGATGATTTCTTTGTTGCTTTGTCTGCCCCTCCCCCAAGGTTTAACCTCTATTTTCACTGTATTTGATGTTGGCATAATTTGGGAGGGGAATAGAAAAACAAATTGGGATACAGGTGGACCCATTGCAACAATGACAAGTACAATACTATATGTCGGAAATCGAAATTTACAACTTTGGCGGGGGGGGGGGGGGGGGAGCGATTTGCGGGGGGTATAAAGGGAGATTGGATGGGATGGAAAGAGGAAACATGGGAGGAGGCAATAATGCTTGATAAGAAATGTGCTCATTACTTTCTTCATGTAATTTTAAACCCTCTGTTTATTCACATTAAAAAATCATGAAATAATAAAGTAAAAATCCATGCCAATTATTTTGTCTGTCGTGGGGCTTGAATGCTGGGCCTAGGCACTGTCCCCCAGCTCTTCAGCGCAGAGATAGCACTGTACCACTTGAGCCACAGTGCGGTTTCTAGTTTTCAAGAGATATATTGGAGATAAAAGTCTCACAGATTTTTCCGTCCAGTCTGGCTTTGAACCACTATCCTCAGATCTCAGAGTTTTGGGTAGCTAGGATTACAGGCATGAGCCACCAAAGCCCAGATTCAAGACAATTTTTAAAAAGAAAACTTATGGAAACTTCTGGCTTTTTCTAATAAACAATATTATATTTTCAGCATTAGTTTACAACTATAAGTTATTTTTAGATGTAACTTGGGATTTTTAATAGAATCAAATATAAGTTTTATTATTACTCAGTAACTCACAAAAATCCACTGTAATTTACTTTCCCCAAAGTCAATTGTTACATACTCTATTACTCATTATTATTATTACACTCTATATTACATATAATGTGAAGTGAAAATAATTTATACCATTTCGTATAAATTAGTAGTTGCTACTTTAGCATTATAAATTCACATCTGTGATTTTAAATGAAGCAAAGAAGATTTTCGAGTTAAAATGAAATATGAATGTGTAATGTGTCCCAATTAAACCAAAAATTCTGAGTTTATACAGACAAAAATACTTTTTTTCCACTAAAGACTTTGAAGTAATACCATTGGAAATAGTGATGCTAGAGGAGGAAGAATTAAAATCACGACAAACAATGTCTGTTATTCTGCTATCCCCTCCACTATGAAGACCTGCCCATTCCCAGATGTCACAAAATTTCAAGTGTCTCTCTTAAAATTCTATTTGGAAAAGTTCTAAATCACTGATTGTTTTTGCAATTTCTGTTATATGAAACAAATCATTGACAGAAAACAATTGAAATAAAATGCGCACATATGTTGAAGTCACTACAACTGGAAAAACAACCAACACCGTAGAACCCCCCAGGAACAAAAACATGTTTTGCCCATTTTTTAAGCACAAAGACCTCAAATACATATTAACTTGGAGTAGAGCCATAAAGATAACTGTGTTTCATAATACAGTTGTGTTAATTTGTAATTAAATTCTTCTAGATGAACCTAATATTGCAAATCACTTGAATGGATCAAATTGTTTAAAATGAATGTGACTGTATGCGTAGTGAGATCTGCACATATTAAAAGAATAAAATAACAGAATCATAACGTTCGTAAAAAATTCAGAAATGTAATGAATATGTCCAATAGCATCCATACTGAGAACTAATGCCTACTGGTATAACAAGAAAAAATATGCAAATAATAGAATCTGAGCAGTGTACATGAGTGTCCATAATTTTAAACTAATCCAAATTACACTTTGTAGAAGACTGAATGTGGCTTATCTAAGGGAAAACATCAACACATGACATAAATGAAATTAAAAATCTCATGAAAAGAGAGAAGGAGTTTCTGGAAAATAATAATTTAACAAATGATGGTCAAAATATTTCTAGTACTGTCAAAATTGCATACCTATTTATATAGATCCAAAAAGGAACCAAGTTTTTCGAGCTGATTTGAAACTTTGGCAAAGTAGCAGGATACATCTGTAACATTATT